>NC_140667.1:3630000-4319166 GCF_054131305.1 Coturnix japonica | reverse complement strand
TATTCTAATTAATATATTAACTGCATTGTGATGCTTTGTGGATACCTAACCCATTACTGTGGTTCAGTACAGGACCAGGAGCCAAGTCATAACCAAAAGAATGTGGAAATAATATAAGATGTAAAAATCATCACTGCTCTGGAGAACTGTAACATGAGATGAAAACTGTTTTCTTGGCATTCCTACTAATTGAATACCATCATTTTCTGTAAAATGCGGCAAAAACTTCCTCTTAATAGGACAGCATTAAGTTAAAAACACTGGAACTAGGAACAAAGATTTAATCTGTGTTTATTTGAACTGCCCTTTCTGCAGAAAAGATCAGTGTCAGGACAGCATAACAGTTTAGGTAGGGGTTTCTGTGACCTGAGAAGTTTACCGTCACTAACATCCAGACAAACCCAGCCAGAGGCATTTCACACAGACAGGTACACAACTTATTAGCAAGCAGCCCTCAATAGCAACTGTTTTACTCTATAACTTGAACCTACAAGCAGCTGCACTGGTTCTAAATTTCCTTTCAGATTATGCTTTACAAACAGGTAACAGAAGCCAATATTTCATTCTGTTTCTGTAGATAATCAACCAAGACCATGTTCTTAAATAGTAAGACAATTCCCTTCAAAATTTCACATTAGTGCCTGATCCAGGTATTTTTTATTTGGTCATGGTATATTATTCTTAACCTACTGGGATAGAGAACAGTAAAATCCTTGAATCATTAATGTAATTAACACATACCATCCCAACCTAGAATGTCCACCTTAGTAATGATTCTCACCATCCCACTCTTTCACATTTGCTTAGCAGAGAAGAGGATGTTAATATGGAAAGTTGAATTCCTTTGTAAATATTAACCAATGAGCTTCTGAGCAAAGCCTGAAAAAAAACCTCTATGTATATATTCTGTGGTTTCCATTTCCTTGGCTTTATTGTTTTTAGGTAAATTCTCTCAGGACATTTCAGGTTATATGTCTGGAAACTGCAGCCATGCAGCAGAGGAAAGGTTGAGAGAATAATGAGAAATGTGCTGGAAAAATTCACATAAAAGCTTCGGAGACATGAAAATGGAAACAACAGATATTTAAAAGCTTTACTGCTTAGGAGAAATGCCTACCCAGCATGTGCATATGTGCGTTAATTTGTCTACCTCCACATACACAGACCAATACAGCTTCTTTGTGGTTCTGTAGAGTATCTTAAGTACAGTAAGTGTGTCTCTTTGGTTATTTAAGATGTTATTAGGATACCAGTGTAATGAAAGGGAGAAAAAAATGCAGGTAACTTATGTTACTAAGACCTAGGCATATAAAGAAATTTCTCTATACATAAGCGTCTTACACTGAGTTTTATATGTATTTCTAAGTAAAGAATAAGACCAATTCCAACAAGAAAGCGTGTTTATAAGAACTCCCTATACTCTTGTGAATGACAACAATTTAACAGTCATGGAAACATGTAGAATATATAGGTAGGAAAGAATTTTTCAGCCCCAGATCTTAAGTGCACAGGCTTTTGTTCCATTAAAGAGATTTCATTGAGATACTAAACCTAGTGGTAGTAATACTAAACTTGCTTAGTCTTCAAATGCTTGACTTCATGCAAGTACCACAACACAATATATCTAAACTACAAACCTTTAGCTACAGTAGACAGTGATTGACGTCTCAAGATTTAGAGAACTGTTATATTTAGTGGATTCCAAAAAGAAGCCCTCTGAAATAGATAGCTCCTTAAGATACTTCTTAGTAAGTACACTATAAGAGAAGGGGATTGTAGGGGGCAACGAACCACAAAATGACCCAGGTTGGAAGGGACCTCAAGGATCATGAAGCTCCAACCCCCCTGCCTGGCAGGGCCACCAAACTTCCACATTTACTAGATCAGGAAGGATAGGGAGATGGGCCCAAATACAGAGCAGTAGCAACAGTCTGAGGTGGAAAGTTAATTCACTACATATTATATTGAAATGCCAAATAAAATAATATAATATAATTAGAACTGGGGCTATTAAATCAAATAAAATGAGAGAGTGTTTGATACCGAAGGCCTTATTCTGAATTAAGGCCAAATGGCTGGGGAGCACACCCTTGCACTGCCAGGCAGCAAAAGAGAGTCTTGAGACTTGCAGGTCATATCTTCCCCTCTGAACTCAGAGTCCTCTGGGGTACATAGTTCCTCTTCTAAGATGCAGATATCCAGAAAATTGTCAGTCCACTGAAGTGGAATCTTAACTCTTTAATTTCCCAAGCTTTACATAATGAGTACCATCAGCAAAAAACATAAAACCACGACATCCCAACCCTTATTCTACATCACTATATCGTGCCTAGTAGGTATATTTACACAAACAAGTAATAATTATAATGCATTACACACACTTATCTATAAAATTATATACATGGGCTGACTGCATTCCCCCCACATCAAATTCCCTTGTAGTACACATTGAACAGCCCCATCTTTCTGCATCACCCACTAAGTGAACACAAGTCCCTGAGCAAAAACAGTTCCACAGAGACATTTGCCCTTCACAGAGGCTTGAAAGAACCAAATCACTTTATCTAATGTATTTTCAATGCACTGCAGGGACCTTATCTGCTTATACAGTAAGTATGGAGCTGGATCATGTAGGACCACCTCAATTGAAGGCTCCTCTGGTGTTGACCAGCCAGGTGGCTTTTCCCAGTGCTTAAATGTTTTGTCACAGTTTTTAACAACCCACTGTATTGTTCAGTTTCACCAGAAGCTGGTGCATGAAAATGGATACAATAAATCCACTTAGCACCATGATCTTTGGCCCAAGTACATATATGAGAGTTTTTTGAAATAAGATCCATTATCTGACTTAACACTTTCTAGAGTAACATATGACCACAGGGTTTGTTCCTCAAGACCCAATATGGTGGATCAGGCAACAACACAGGGTACTTACATATATTTCAAATCACCCAGTGGCTGCCCGTACCATAGTAAGCAAATAATACTTACCATTACAAGTTCATAAAAAAGTGACATAACCAGCCTACAACGCCTCCTCATATTTATACTTTTGCTATCACTCTTGCTCCCCAGAGACATTTCATGTCTTTGGTTTGTTTAATCATAGTGCATGTTTCATAGTAATGAACAACCTGTGCAATTGTATTTATCATTAAGCTCTCTCTTTAATTTCCCTAGGCCACTTATATGCAGCACCCCTCCCTTAATGAGACAAGGTCTCAGAAATAACTTGAGCTAAAAACAGTTGACATAACACAAGGATAACATGTAATTAGAAAAATACAAATATGGTATAAAACAGATAAGCAAAAGGCTACTTAAAAAACAAACAAACCCACCAGTCCTGAGGCCTTCAGTGAACATAACAGCTTAAAACAAGAACTCCACAAAGAGATGCTACCTTGCTGGTACTCAGCCCTTAAATGGGATCTGGGAGAGGTGGAGTCAAGCTCCACCCCTTCTGGGGGTGGAGCCACTTCACAACTTACTCATTGTTTACCTCACATAGTTAATAAGAAGTTTTTAGTGGTTGTGTTTAATCACAGGTGGGGGTAATTCAGTTGTGCTCCTGGAAGGGGTGGAGCTTGACTCCACCTCTCCCAGATCCTATTTAAGGGCCAACCACCACTAGGGTAGCATCTCCTTCTGGTGGTTGCTTCTGTGTGGGATTTTTGTGGTCAGCATGTATGTTGGCTGAACACCTCAGCATTGGTGAGTCTTTTCTTTGATACCCTTTGGCTGCCTGCTTATTCTGTAATTGCAACATTGTATTTGTATTGTTTTCAGCTATGCAGTCTTACATTCTCTGTTTAGTAAGGCTTATTTTTTGAGCATCTAATTTTTTTCTCTATTCTGTTATTTGAGTATTCTGTTATTTGAGGAAACTCAGTTTAGCACCATACAGAGCTTTAGAAGTTATTTCTGAAAGGCTGTCGAGCAATGTTTTTTAGTAGCAACCAGTTTAAAATAAATTGGTAGGTAGTAACTGTTGGTTGTTAGTGTTTTTGTGCTAGAGGAGAATAGTTCACTTGTGTGAAAGAGGCCAGATTTTCCCAATTTGGTTGATATATATTGTACCAGTATCAACAGATCAAAAGGCTCTAGTTTTGTGGTGGAGTTTTTTAGAATGTACTTTGACTAGACTCTCAAAAATAACATAAGATTTGTAGTAGAAAGGTAACTTCTTCCTTAGTGAACAGAGAACTAATTAATAGTTTTAGGTGCTTTTGTAGTGTAATAATTGAAGTACAATAGTCATAACTGTCTCAGTGCTGTCTTTTTTGTTGCTTTTGGTGATATAATATGGAGGATTTTGCTAGATATTCAGAATGTATTTTATTGAGTTTACCAACTGTACCTATTTATGAGTGGAGACTGAATGCAACTACAATACCAGAAAGTATGTGAACACATATTTTTTGCACACAATTTATTACAGTACTACTGGAAAGTGAAATTATGGGCTGAGCCAGTAATTGAGCACCTGGTAGGAAGGCAGGGCCAACCCAGGGGAGCTCAGGTGCATGCAGAGCAGCTGAATACCCAGAAGGGGCTGGAGCCATGATCCACCTGTTCCCAGACATTGTTAAAGTCTTGGTGATGGAGGCGAAGGAATTTGGCTGGTGTTTCTTGCATATTTGAGGCCTTTCAAAAGTAAAAAGCATCTTCCCTTTATTTCTGTGTTTATGGCTGTTACTTTTCTGTAAATATTTACTTAATGTAGCCTAGGACCTTACTGCTCTGTTGTCATTATAGTGTTTTCCATTGTGTTATGTATAGATCTGGTAAACTCTATTGTTTTAATATAAAACAATAAAGCTGGTATTTAGAGTTTTCATTATAATTTGAGATGGAACAGAGTGCTGAAATGTCAGGTTTTTCATAAAACAAATCTGGTTTTTAAGGTAGCTCTATGGAGACCCATTAGAACACACAGGCCATCTCTTTTCAGACACAAGTATATTCTAGATATTAATGTTTTTTTCCTAGTCTGAAAAGATATTCATAATTTCTTTTTGTTAGTTTCCTAATGCTGCAAATGTGATTTCTTGTTCTCTTTCAATTGGGATATAAAAATACATTCATGGGATGTAGACCTAATAAAGGGGAAAAAACAAACAAAAAATAGATTATCTGAAGGGCCTGTCTGTTTGGCCACTCTCTAAGAGACATTTCTTATGTCTAATTTAAACCTCCTCTGGCACCACTTAATTTCTGGATACACAGGTGAGAGCTCACTCTCCCTGAGGGTCTTTCAGAAAGAAGGTTTTGGAACCACCAGCCTGGGTAGTTCTAGTGAGGGTCTGAGTAGGGCAGGCTATTAGCTAAGTTATTCTTGCTAAGGCTTATAAAATATAACAGCACTTTTGCCCAGTAAGAAGAGCATTATATTGCATCCTCTGAGATGACAGCATTAGAGCTTGAATCCTCCTTTTGGTTCCAAACAAGCTGTTTGTGCTAATAATGGCCCCACACAGATATGCCTGGTCTGGACTATCAGCAGCACCTGGTGCTGGTGGGAACGAGGCTGCAGAGAAAGAAGCTTCCAGAAGACTTGGGAGAGGAGCATGAGGGAGGTGCATCTTGGCTGCTGGTGCAGCAGGTAGGCTGTGATCTGTTGGTTTTAACACCTTGTGCATGTTGGAAAGTGGGTTGTGCGTTTGCAGTGAGCAAGGGGAAACGGTTACAGCATGGTGGTTGCTGGGAGGTGTTTGTGATGGAAACATCTAGAAGCTTTCTGTGCGTGAGGATAGGATTGCTTTGCCATTCCCTCTGCAGTGCCATCCTGGTGCTTTAGGTCGTCCATCTGCTTTCTAAGCAGGTAATGGGATGGGGAGCTGTTAGTTTTCAGTGTGTGGTGAGGACTGAGCAGGAGCTCTATAGAGCACAAACCCCAATGGTAGATGTATATATATGTAATATATATAATAGGTAGTGTATGTTTGGTGGCCCTGCTAGGCAGGAGGGTTGGAAATACATGATTCTTGAGGTCCCTTCCAACCTGGGTCATTCTGTGGTAGAGCTATGGCTGCCCTTTGTGCATAAGGTCACCTGGAGATGGGGAATACACCATAGTGGGATGTGTTGTGCTTGTGAAGGGTTGTTTCAGCAAGTTAACACTTCAGAATCAAAGGCGTTGAGGTATTTTATTATTATGGTATTTAAGTTTTCATTCCCTCCCGCCCTTTGTTTGAAGGATTTGGCGTTTAACGGTTCCCCTTTAACGCAGAATCAATCTGCATGGATTGATGTCCAGCTCAGTCAATAGGATTACAAGTCTCTTCCCCTGGTGGCTCGGACTGGTTCTCGTTCCAAGCGTGAGGCGGGGCTTGCTCTCAAACCGGCGGCGCCATGGAGGGCGTGTTGGAGCAGGTGGCGGAGCTGCCGGCCTTGCTCGCCGTGTCCCGCTCCAACCTGGTGCGGGACTGGGACCCCCCGACCCTGGACAGGGCTCTGGAGTGGACTCGCTACTTCCAGCACCTCCACGACCGCTTCCGAGGCCGGCCCCGGCTCCGGGACGCCTTGGGGCGGCGGTTGCGGCGGGGTCAGACGGGCAGCCCGCTCTCCTTCCGCCACCTGGGCGGCTGCTCGGAGCTGCTGGGCCTGGCACTGCTGGAGAATCGCTCTTTGCCGCCCGCCGCCTGCAGCCGCCTCCTCCAGCGCCTTCTGCGGGGGGAGGCTGACCCCGAGCCGGTCCGCCTGGCGCTGTGTGCCCGTAGGAAGGCCGCCTCCTGCCTTCTGGAGGGCTTATCGCCGTCCTCGTGTCCGCGAGTGCGCACGGAAGCGGAGCTGCTGTTGTGCCGGCTGAGGGAGGACGGGCTGGAGGCTGGGGAGGCCCTCAGCTGGCTTGGCCCTGTCCTGGAGCAGCTCCCCCAGCCCCGGGCTTTTGCTGTGGTGACGGAGGCCCTGTTACGGCAGGGGGGTGGGGCAGAAGCTGGAAGCGTTGCCGACCCCCTGCTTTCTTGGCTCATGGACGATATTCACCGGTTTTCTGCCTGTTGTCTGCTCCTCCCAGGTGCTCTTCTGGCCACGCTGGCCGAACGCTATGCCCAATTATGCAGGCGTTATTTGGATCTGTTAGCTGAGTGGGGAAGTCACTTTCTGTATGACCCGCTGCAAGGGCGGTGGGTTAAAAGTAGTCCTGAGGAAGCTAAATTAAGTTGGGAGGAGCTGAGGGAGCGTTTTGGTTGCCTCTGTCAGGGATCTGTGCAACTCAGGGAGCAAACCCAAGCTGCTTTGAAGCTCCTGAAGGCCCGAGATGGAGACTTTGAAGTCTGTGGCCTAAGTGTGTGGACTGACTTGCTGCTGGAAGTGGAGAAGGACTTGAGGAAGAAGCAGAGCCCAAAAGTGTGAACACCAAAGCAACACAAAAATCTTATGAAATCCAGCAAATCTGACTTTTGCTTTGTTTATTTGATAGACAAGACAACTGTACCTTGCTTTGGGTTGAAAACTAAGCACTGCTAGGGCTACTGATCTCAATGTTTCTGATTACACTTGAACTCTTGGGAAGGCCTGTTACTTCCTTGCATCTGTACTGTTGATTCTCTTGGTGACTGGCAAGAAAAGTCTTCCTTTACAATGCCTATTGCTCAGCTAATAAAATGAAGAGTGTGGTGTTTTTCTCTAATATATCGTACTTAAAAATAAGCTTTCTTACTGGCGATGAATTAGAGCTGAGATATGTTATGGTCCCGGTAGTTCTGTTGTTTTTGTTGTTCAAAGGGAATGGTGGAGATTCAAACCTGGAAATCCCAAAGGCAGGGTTCATTTAGTAGCCATTACCTTCATTGTACAGTCAGTTATGTTGGCTTGTTCTGATCTTGTCTGCAAATTAGCCTCTGGGCCTCAAGTAAAGGCAAGCAAGAGAAAAACTTGCAAGCTTTATTAGTTACTGTATTATATACTAATATGCCAATATTAAACATGTTAAATTTAAATGTTTATTAAAACAGCATTAAAATGAAGGATACTCTGTTTCTTCTTTTTCTTGACTTGTTACATTAAATGCTTTTATTTTCATTTTGTGAAACAGAAGTGAGTGGTGTAACAAACCTTTTAAATGGAGTCCAAGTATTTTGTGGAGTCCATTTCTGTGGACAAAACTCAAATGGGTAAGGAAAGTACTGGGCCACCATGACTTAAAACAAGAAGTGTACTGCAGAATTAATGAGATCTTGTCTACTTAGCTCTGTAAGGTTGAATTAGCAATGTAAGCAGTGTACTAAGATGCAATACACAGTGAAGGTGGGAAATGTAAATAGGATAATAAGTTCATTTTTAACCTTGTGTAGAGGATCTATCAAAGAGTGTAGCATGTATTCAGATAAGTTTGAGATGAGTGGGGAAAGAACTCTTCTTGTGTTGCTGAAATGCCTGTAGGGGAAGGGTTAGAAGGTGATTTGATTCTGATTGTAAGCTTAACTATATGTATTTGTGAACTGATTGACACTAAGTAACATTGTGCTACATTGTAAGAATGTACAACTGTGGCAAAATTCAAGGAGGAGTGGCCTTGTGACTTTGGAAAATGAACTAAGAATACAAGGAGATCAGTGTTTACTTGGAAGGGGAAGTAGTGCCTGTTCTAAACTATATGGACATAAAGGCATGGGGTGTAAGTTGTTCTTAGACCTCAGTCTATAAAGCAAAATTGTTACTCAAGGGTAACGTTGTTAGAAGGGTACATTGCTCTCGTATCAAAAGTATAACTTTTCTTTGGATTCCTTGCTACAACGTGTCAGAGAGGCGATGAAGTGGTAGAGATCTGCAGATGAATTTATTCTAACAGCTGCAGCTGTGGCAGTTATTGTTTTGCTGTCTTAAATGGGATTGTTCTGGTGCTTGTGATGGTGCTTAGTATTGTAAGACAGCACTGTGGTAGGGGACCTCAGGGCTGAGTCAGTATTTCTGTGGTAATGAAAGGAATATGAACATTGTCTACAAGCATTTAAATTGCTCAGAGTATAAAGTATGAAGTTTGAACTTGTTGTCTAGCCACAGGTCCCCGTGTTATGTAGTTTTGGCATTTCATATGGAAACTCTGCACTTGAGCATTACTCCTAATGCTTTTAACAGGCATGGGATTTTCTGTCTGTTAAAATAGTTCTTGCTATCAGAGAATTCCTAGTGAGTGATATACCCAAAGATACTAGTCAGTCATTCCCTTCTGCCCTGATATACGTCAAGTATGAAAAGAAAATGTTGTGGTAATATCACAAGTGTTATAGTAACAAAACAAAACTTACAAGTGTTGCTGCTCTATAGAGATTAATAGGAAAAGTAGGGTAATGAACTCCTAGTATTCCCTTTCTTACTACAGGAAAATTGCTCTTTAACTACTTGTTCCCAGGTACATAGGCCTTTATGACTGAAGGGCATCTTGTTTTTGCTGGTCAAGATATATTTCTTAGCATCCTCAAGGTTCTGGCTGGAATCTGAGACTTTGAATGACTTTTAGCTATTTCAAGGCTGATTAAAATGTTGATAGGGTGTTTGTTCTGTTTCAACTCTTGCTCTTTGTTAAACTTTTCTCTTACAAAAAGCAGTTTGTAAAGTCAGGTGTCTTCCTTATGAGTAATTTAGCATTGCAGCAGCTCTTAAGTGAATCTAATATATTAGCTAGAATAGCAGTAATGGGTACTTGGTGATATCACTGAGAAAATAATTATGGAGGGGGAGGGAAGAGATTTAAGGGAACAACTGGCAGCATCACTTTGATTTGTGCCTTTATTGACCATTTTAGTTGATTTTCAGTTTTGTACTTACACAAAATTTGATGTAAAGCAAAAGGTAGTCAGCTTCAGTGAGGCTGAAGCACCTGGATATAGCAATTTCACTGGTATGTTCCAATGTGTCCCAAATACACTGTAAAGAGGTGCCAGATCCATGATTACTGACTTCCAAAATCCATATGGCGCTTACTCTGGTAAAGCACTCAGCCTTTGCCTTCCCTGATGAGCACTGTGGGTCAGTGGTTTAACAGGAAGGAGTACTACAGTAGTGAATGAGGGGAGAAAAAACTGTGTGCAGTCAAACAGTATTTAAATGAGGTTTGCTCTCATAGAGCTGAGAGCAAAAGAACAATATCCTGTCTGCCTTGGGATAAAATAGACTTGAATCATCACAGGTAGAGTCAGGAATAATAGGTTTTTATCAGTTAGTTAATAAAAATGTTTGCTCTTGGTATTGTATCCTTCTCAAGAGAAATTAAATGATATTTTGCCAAAACACAACGTTTTCTATTAGTCTGTGCCTGTGCTGAGTTAGAAATTAAGGGGTGGTTGACAACTGGGAGACAATTGCCTATTTGTTCTCCCTTACCTACCATCTTACTGCAAACCTTTATGTAGCAATGAGCTACAACAGAAGTAAACATATCTGAGGTGTGTTTTCTTCTATTGCTGTTGAGTGCACCCACATAAATTTGAAGCTAGTACTGTTGTCATTCATGTACTTGCACAATTTCAATTCCTTGTGTGCCATTACTGTAGAGTTACCGAGATCATTTTCCAGGTTTGCTTGTATCCCCATGGTTTTTAGTTGCCAGCTCCCTTCTTTCTTAGCTAGGCATCTGTTTCCATGCATCCTTTGAGTGACTGGTGTTTGGTGTATGGAATCCTCTCAGCTACCACAGAGGGGGGCAGCAGAGCCTCTCTGTCTGCACAGATGGGCTGGGACTCCCAATCCCAAAAGAGAAACTAAGTTTGTGGGCCACGTGTAAAGTCAGTAGATAAACAGGGAGCAAATCCCTGCTCCTACAGTGCCCAGCAGGAGTTTGTAGTTGAAAAACCCTCTGCAATTCTATTTTGTCTTTGCAATTCTTATTTTGCCAGCTTTAATTTAATGTAGGATCAGGTAATAATATGAATTATATCCCTCGGCTGTCTCTATTCACAGACCTGTTTTATTAATAATATTAGGTATTCAGCTCTTAAATTCCTTTTCTCTTACATGATAAATTCCTTTAGCATTATGTGATCAATTTACCGTAACCCTTAACTAGGATATTTTACCAGAAATGATAGGAATATGTGCTGAACAGAGAAATATAGCGATCAAATTCTGAGTTTAGTCTTGAAATGTACCTTCCTATTATAATATATCTCTCCTGGGAAGCAAGTCCAGGCTGAATACTCAGACATGTGCTATACGTAGCATATGGCCAGCGAAGAGGCTAATCCCAGCATCTGATCAAGTGTTATTTCAGCTTTTTGGCAATTGATGTGAGCCAAAGGTTCTATCTGAATGCTTTTCTAAGGCTGGTTTTCCAAGAATGAGATGGTATGAACTGCTTTTACCTGCACGTTTGTATCACAGTTCTTCTTTCTGGTGTGTTGGATTTAATGACTATCTGGACAGGAAAGTATAATTAAGGTCTTGAGTTCATTTACACAGTGCTTCTCTCAACTCCTTATGTAGTCTCTGTAGATATGTTGAGAAGTTGGAAGCGATAAGCAAGAAAATGGCATGATTTAATCTGTCTGGGTGTCTTTAGGGTCATTCTAGAGCAACATGAACACTTATTTCATCCAATTAGTAGTGCCATGCTTGATGTGGCTGAGCATACGGTTGGCCTTCCTGGTTGTTTGGGCCCCCAGATCTCTTTCAGCAGGGCTACTCTAGCATCTCATTTCCTAGTCTCTATGGATTCCCAGATGCAGAATCTGGCACTTGTTAAGCTTTGTGTGGTTGATGATTGCCCAGCCTTCTGATTTGCCTTGATCTCTCTATAAGGCCTCTCCACCAGTAAGCAGTAAGTTAAAGCTTGAAATGCTTGCATTCAGTTTTCTGTTATGGCAATATTATCAACCTATTAGAATGCTTTATCTGTGCTTTTTCTGCCTTTCTGTGCTCAGTAGGAAAGTGCAGTCCTATGGTTTGTGTTTGGAGGAAAAAGTAGGTGTTAAAATAGATGAGAGATGCAAAAAAAGGAACAACTCATTACACTTGTTATGGATGGATTGTTACACCTCATGCTCATCTTGACACAGTGCATGTGGCTCATAATGACTAGGGCTGCAGTTCTGATACTTTTGAAGGGCTGCTTATAACTATTGGTGTTGACCCACTGAAACTGAGATAGTGAGTTTTGTCTTAATGCAGCTTAGTGCAGTTTTGCTTTCCATGCAACTGGACTCCTGCTGCTGACTGGAACTGTGTGCAAGACCTAGCTCAATTTTTTGTAATAAATGTAACAGACATAACAACCAGCAAAGCAGAAAGTTGTTCTGCCCTTGGGAATGCCTGCACAGATAAGGATGTAGGGCAAGAGTTGTTATGTGTTGCTATATCTGAAATGTGAAAAAATAATTGCTTTCCTTAGGTAAAAGAGAAAAGCTTCATAAGCTGTAATGCTGGTAACACTGAATTCTTATCTTCATACTTTTCATCTTGGTCAAGTTTTCTGAATCTTTTTTTGTCCCATGACTTTCTGTATATGATGTGTTTTGTAGCTATTCAATTTAGGAAGGGGTAAAATGGCACAAATCATTCTTGTCTGTATTCCTAGTAATGTCAAAAACACATTTTGGTGACTCTGCCAGTTGAAAACTGTGGCTGAAAGTGTGAAATGAATTGCAGAAGACCAACAAGGAACAATTTACAGGAGGTGCATTGTGCAAACATGCACACAAACACACTGGTTCTGCTATCCATTGGACATGTGGTTGGTTTTTGAGTTAGTACAGTAACTTAAGCCAAGAGTGAGCATGCACTATCCACTAATTACTGCAGGAAAACACTGGACCCTGTGCACTGCACTGACAAATTGCTCCCAGTGGTCTCTAAGCTATTTCACTGTTGTCATTACAGCCTCTAGCAAAGGCAGGATATTTGAAGAGTATGGTCTCTGCAACTTATTAAAGATATATCCCTATTTATAGACCAGTTCCACAAATAGAAAATTCCAACAGAAGAATGTTTGCTGTAGAAATGTTGGAATACGGGGCTTTTCAAGGCAGTTGTTTCATTTATGGGCCAGGTATCTAGGAAAAAGAAAAAGCAATTAATGCCACCTTGCTCATTAACCTTTCAGTTCCTTCTAGGGCACTCTAAGTGCAAGTAAGTGATGCTCTGGTGAAATGGGCATCTATTGTGTGTGGCTACTGTGTTAGAGTAAAGGCTCCAAACACTTGCATGTGTTTCTGTTCTACTGTAGTTGTACTGATGATTTGAGCTCTCCAGGCTCTTGGAATCCCATCATCTTTTGCTGTGGGTATTATTCAGTCCTTTATGCCTTTGCAGAGGAAACACAAAATAGCAGTGCTATCTGATGTAACAGCAATATCATGGCTATTACTAGTTCAGTGTGTGAGGAAATTAAAAATGGTGTAGAAGTGAAAGATCACAGAATCAGAATCACAGAGTGGATCAGGTTTGAAGGGACCTCAAGGATCATGAAGCTCCAACCCCCCTGCCTGGCAGGGCCACTGAACTTCCACTTTTACTAGATAGATCAGGTTTCCTAGGGCCCCATCCAACCTGGCCTTGAACACCTCCAGGGACTGGATATCCATAACCTCCCTGGGCAGCCTGTTCCAGGATCTCACCACTCTCCTAGTAAAGAACTTCTCCCTGACGTCCAACCTAAATCTTTCCTCTTTCAACTTAAAACCATCTCCCCTTGTTCTGCTATTATCAGGCCTTTCAAAGAGTTTACTCCCCTCCTGATTATAGGTTCCCTTCAGGTACTGAAAAGCTGCAGTGAGGTCACCTAGCAGCCTCCTTTTCTCCAGGCTGAACAAGCCCAGCTCCCTTAGCCTGTCTTCATAGGGTAGGTGCTCCAGCCCCCTGGTCATCTTCATGGCCCTCCTCTGGACCCTTTCCTATAGCTCTCTGTTTTTCTTGTACTGAGGGCTCCATACCTGGACCACAGTACTTCAGATGGAGCCTCATAAGAGCAGAGTAGAGAGGGACAATTACCTCCTTGTCCCTGCTGGCCACCACTCTCCTGATGGAGCCCAGTTTGCATTATAATTTAGATGTTGTGGTGTGTATATTATTTGTCTATCACAGTTTGAGTAGGAGTGGCGCAAGTCACCAAATGGTTACTTGATTTCTATGTGGAGTGGGTCCAGAAACTGTATTGTATGAAATTAGCCCAAGAAAGGAGTTAGCTGAATCTGATATTGTTTTGAAATACACATGTGCTTGCAGAAGAGGTACTTCTAAAGCATTCTGTATCTAAAGGCTAATTAGAACTAGTGTGAGCTGTGGGGACTAGGTCTATACTTTCATCTTTCATTTCCAGTTAGATACCAGACAAAAATGCATTAAAGGTGAAAGATTTTTTTGCTGTCTTTTAGTTAAATGAAAACAATCCAAATGCTGGATGAAGGTTTTCCACCTTCAGTCTTCATGAAGGCACATCCAAATAAGTCTAAAATATAAAGGTTCTTCAAATGCAGGGTTTTTCATCTTCTTGGCAACTGTGACACGCAGCCCTGCTGGCTGATGAATCCATGTCACTTCAAAAACCTTAGGAACAGTAGAGTTTTGCTCTTTCTACTGCATATCACAACTTCAGTGCTTGGTGAATGCTGCACATGTACTTGAGGTATAAAGTTCAACTTCTGCTCAAGATCTGAAAGGAACTTTTTTTTCCCAACAAGATTAGAAGAGCCCTTTGGTTTTCATTCTTCTCTGTGCTTCACTTCATGACATCTTCTGTAGGGTGAACTGTCACTTCAGAGGCTGGGAGTGCTGATCCTTTCTCTCTACTTTCTGTATCTGCTTTGTGCAGTCATGTGGCTTATTCAGAACTGAAGTGGCTTGGTCCCACTGAAACAATTGGGCTGAAGGGGGGGTCTCCATGAAATGTAATGGCAAAAATAGAGCTATTGCATTTATAGTTTGAGGATTAAAAACTATTTATGTAACATCCGTCTGGTATGTTGCAAATCTCATAGTAAAATTCAGTTCTAAACCAAAGGTTAGCAGTGCAGGTCTGTGGAGCTAGTAAGGGAGAAGGACAAATACAGAGGGATCAGATGGCTTGTTCAGAGGTGCTGTGGCAAGCTGGTGGCAGCTGCCTGCTCTGTGGCTGTTTATATTCTGTTTTCTCATCACAAATCTGCCCTTATGTAATTATAAAAGCCGACTGCTCTGAAGGTTTCACTGCAGTTCTATGACAACCTTTAAGCAAAAGCAAATAGCCATTTTTTGTGACCTACGAAATCATTTGTTATGTGGGCTGTTGTAAACTTCACGGAGGCCAATTTATTATTTCTCTGGTATTTCAATGATAAAAAGTAATTGACTTCATATGTAGCAAATGGAAAATAGTAGCTTTTTCACCACGGTGAGATGCTGAAATCTAAATGAATGATGAAGCCTTTAGAATTAGTGGCACGTTACTCCAGTGAACTGAGAGAGTGACCTGCCCTGCAGGAGCAAGGGAAAGCAATAATGTTTGTGTCCCATCTGTCAGGAAGGTGTAGGAGACATTTCTTGTTACATAATGGCTGTCCCATTCCTTGAAATATTGAGGGGATTAGAAAATACCTTGCATAATTTATATACACCATCCCTATTCCAGAACCATACATTATGGTTCCCACAAACAGATTGCATTGACCATCTGAACCATGTGTATGGTTTATGCAGGTAACATAATACTTTCAAATTATTTTTTCTGTGAGCCAATAAAATTAGTATGGGAGTGCTTATGCAATAGCCTCCCAACAGCTAAACTAACAAATGGCTTTAAAATATCTCTCTCCTAATTTTTCACGGGGCAGTCATTGAATTTCACTTTTGTCCCTCTTAGCTTTACTAATGAAACACAGCATTAGAAACCAACTCAATTACTAGCAAAAACGCCAGTGCTCTCAGGCTTATATGGAATTCTATTCTTTTATGTCCTATCCTAGGAACTTGCACTTAAGAATTTAAGGGCTGAGTTTTCAATGGATCTACTTTAGTTTTGCTGCAGAGCTATGCAAGCTACAGCTGCTCAGCATCAGGCTCAAAAACAAGAAAAGATGATCATTTTTGGATATATTTCCTGTGGTGGCATATTATTATTACATCATATTTTTCTTTATATTGGCAGCCTGTTTTTTTTCCATATACCTTCACTGCTTCACTTCCAGAATAATTACTGGGTCATTTTGTGTTTTGTCAGTGCTTTATTCCTTTCTTTTGGTTTTCTTTGGTTTGCTTTCTTTGTTTGAGAGTCTTGCTGGTCCAAAATCACTGCCACTATTTGACTTCTCGAAAGCATGTTACCAAGAGCTATAAATCTCGTTGAGGCTCTGTGGAAGAGGACAAGAGGGCTGATTGTTTCTGCAGTGCTGGGGTTGTCTGTGTCTGTCCCTGGGGAGTCACAGGCTGGGTTGTGCTGGTGGGGAGGCTGCGTGTGTAGCCTGGCTCCTCTCCTGCTCCTAAGGTTCCTACCGGCTGGGTTAGGAAATAAGTGCAGCTGTTACTTCTGGTGACATTAGTATTCCATGCTTTCTTCAAGTGTGCTCTTTTGTGTGCATTTCTATTTCTAACCAATTGGTTAAAAAATGGCTAGGCATCTTTGCTTAGTTGAAATGTATTGGAGAGAGACGGAGTTGCCTTAATTCTGTCATGCTGCAAATGTACCCAGAGATACTTGAATTAGTGATATAGTCATTTCAGATGTGATGAGCTGAAAGGCTAACTAAACAGATTGCAAACAAAATCATTGGAAGGAGTATGTTACTGGTTTCAGTTCAGTTGAGTCCTTTTCTAAATAGTGCTTATTAATTTAGAAAACCATTTATCTTCCATTTAGAATGAATTCTTCTTAGTATATGAGATGACTTCTTTAGTACAAGAGATAATAATAGAAGGTATCCTAATCTGGCAAAGATTTACCTTTATTTCCCATGCTCTGAGCAGTGGAACTGCTTGGGACCCCATGTATCCACCTGCTGATACTCTCAGAATTGATACATTAATACAGTTCTGGTTTGTGTTATAATTTAGATTATAAAATTTAATTCCTGATCAGATTTACAATCATGGAATTTCTGAGGTTGGAAAAGACCTTCAAGATCATCGGGTCCATAACATTTTGTATTATAATGACTGAAATTCTGCTAGTCACAAATTGATGAAAGCAAAGGCTTCCTGCCTGTGTGGTAATCACAGCCTGAACCTCTGATTAACCAGCTGAGGCAAGTTTTGGGTCAGCTGTGGGAGCACAGGTGAGGGTAATTCAGGTGGAGCCTGACTCCACCTCCTCTAGACCTCATTTATGGGCTGACCGCCAATGAAGTAGCATCTCTTTGAGATAGCTCCTTGGTGGAGATTGCCTCAGTGTTTTCCAGCAGACTGAAGGCCTCTTTTGGGTGAGTCTTTCCTTTAAATAACCTTTTGGATACTTATCACCACCTTTTTTGTACCATCTTTGCATTATTGTCACTGTACATCACTGTACGCTGCTTTTATTACTGTAAATCTGTTGTAGAGCTCAATAGCTCTAGGTGTCTGCTCATGAATGTCCAGCTGATTAAGCTTTCCCTCACACCTATGTGCACAATTCTTAAGTAGCTAGAATTGGGAACTTTTTTGATGCTGTAGAATCAGTTTTTCTGTATGCTTCTACAACAGCCATTGGTCTTCAGGAGAGATATCTGACAAAAATGTTAAAAATCAGTTCTGCATAAACATGGGGGGGGGAAAAAGTGGTTTTGTTATTTTACATCAAGTATCTACAAGATATCAAACCAGTGCTGTATTTGATGACTCATGCTACTTGATTACCTGAAGTACATGAGCATTAACTTACCTTAGTTGTTCAGTCTTTCTTCCACCCCAATAGCATCAAGAGGCTGTGTTACAGAATAGGACTGCCCAGGTGGTTATCTGAACCTGACTGCATTGCAGGTTTGGTTGTTTTATTTTCCCCCCATGTTCTGGGTGTTACTGTACTTTTTCTGCCACAACAGACAAGGAGGTCTCCAGGTCAGAGCATCTCAATGAAACCAGTTTTATCTGGAGCCAAGTTGCATTCCTGCTTCAAATTCTGTTCTAAATGTTCTAAAATACCTTGATTGAAGTGACTAAGCTTTCTGGATTCAGAGGCATGAGCACAGAAGGCCTATTGGGCTATCCCATCTAGTTAATTTTACAGTCCCACTAACACAAGAGTTTGTTATCAGGTATGGCAAGTGTAATGTGTTGATGAGAACACCTGTGAGTAGATTCAGGGCATTTCAGAACCAAGCTTTGCTGCCAGGTGCCTGGTGCTGTTTGTATGTTGGGGGATTTTTGTTTGGCAAGTGGCTTTTCCTTTCTAAGCACGGGAACAAAGGCAGTTGAATCTGCTGTGCATTGTGAGCTCAAGAATCCAAGGGATGTAAAGGGCTGAGCCAAATGAGAGAAGATACTATGGCCAACAAGTTCAGTTTACATCTTCCTTTAATAATAGTTTTTTTTGTCTTTAATATAAGAGGAGCTGGTGACTAGCTGTAATGAGATGAACAGGATAACACTTTTAAGAATGCCAATTTCTTTCTACCTTGTTGTAAAGCTGAAATTAATATTTTGCTAAAGATACAGATTATATTCACATTTCATTCTCATTTAAAAACATGTTACAATTAAAGCAAAATTTTGTGGCAGCTTAGTATTAAATTGTTCTTAAGAGACTAGTTTATTTATTTAACAAATGCATGGGTTTTGTTGCGTGTTTTCAGCTTTTCACACTTAAATTACTTAGATTATCTCACATATTTGAATACATCCTCCTTTAATATTTGAACTGAGCTTTCTTCTGTTTTTTGTTGGCTTTAGTTACTATAATCAATATTTGTTTTTTTTCTTGCTTTTCTTCCCAGAGTGGACTTCTATCTATTATTAAGAATAAGGCAGCATTTAAATCAGTCTCCAAATGTTTTCACTTTCTTGCTATTCAGCTCTTTACATAGAAAACAGTAAATGGCACAGTATTTGTTGAGCATACGTGCATGCAAATGTGATTTGAAATGGCCAGCACAGCTTCACCAGGGGCAGATTGCAACTGACTAATCTCATGGCCTTTGATGGAGTAAAGGCACTGCTGGACAAAAGAAGGGCAACTTATGTCATCTGTTTCAACTGTTCAAGGCCATTGACACGGTCTTGTACCACATCTTTATCTCTAATTTGGAAAAATATGTATTTGAAAGCTGTACTTAATGGATTAAAAAAAATGGTTGGATTGGTGTGGTCAATGGCTTTATGTCCAGGTGAAGACTGCTCACAAATGGTGTGTGTCACTAGGCTTGGGACTGGTGCTCTTCAATATCTTTATCAGTTACTTAGGCAGAAGTATCTAATCTACTCAGGAGGTTTGCTGATGACATCAAGGTGAGTGGTGCAGTTACTGCAATAGAAGAGAGGGACACCAACCAGGTGAACATGGATAGGCTCAGTAGGTTGGCACATGAGAAGCTAATGAAGTTTAACAAGTCCAAGCGTGAGTTGTTGTACTTGGGTCAGTGCAACCCCAGCTATGTGCACAGACTGAGGAGTCATTGAGAGAACTGCTGAGAAGGACTTGAGGGTTCTGCTGGACATAAGCCAGCAGTGTGTTCTTGCAGCCTGAAAGCTCAGTGGTATCCTGGGCTGTATCAGCTCAGAGGTGGCAGCAGGGAGAGGGAGGTGATGGTCCCTGCTCTGATGTGCTCTTGTGAGGCCCCAGCTGAAGTGCTGTATCCAGGCCTGGGGCCCCCCAGCACAAGAAATATGCAGAGCTGTAGGAGTGGGTCTAGAGGAGGGGCTGCAGAGATGATCAAAGGGATTGAGCACTTCTTTTATGGAAAGTGGTTGAGGGAGTTGGGCTTGTTTAGTTTGGAGAAGAAAAGGCTCTGGGGAGACCTTTTTGTGGCTTTCCATTACTTGAGATGGGGATGTAATTGGAAGGGAGACCAGCAGTTTACATGGTCTGAGAGTGACAGGGCAAAGGGGAATGGCTTTAAACTTAAGAGGGGAGGTTTAAATTAGATGTTTGTGAGCAATCGTTTATTCAAAGGATAGCAAGGCACTGGTATATGCTGCCCATAGAGGTTGTGGATGCCCGGTCCCTGGAGAGGTGTTCAAGGCCAGGTGGGATGGAGCTTTGGGCAGCCTGAGCTGATAGGGGGCAACCCTGACCTTGGCAGCGGGGTCTGGAATTGGATGGTCTCTAAGGACTCTTCCAACCCAAGCCATTCTGTGATTCAAATACACTTACTGTGCACAAAGTATGTGTAACACTGAATAAAAATCTTCATTGCTTTTCATAAACTTCTGTAATCACAGTCAGTACACTGTAAGAGACAATTTTCTGCATTTATAGCTAGGAATATGGCCAATTCATCAGGATATACTTCATTCAAGGGAAAATAAAAAATGGGGTGAAGTTATTGGGTGAAGCTGGACAGAGCATGACAGTGAAGTTTATATTCTGACCTTTAGGAGGGCCATGTTTACACAGCATAAGTGAGTGTCCGTCACCTATCAGCTCAGCCTGAGCACCAGGCTAGTGGTAGTGGTGCCTGTCTCCTGAGAGGCTAAATGCAGCTTCAGGTAAAGGTGCTGGGGGGGTGGGGAGGGGTTGTAGGGTCAGACCTGTTGGCTCACTCATCAGACCCCGAGGAAGCTGTGTATGGTGGGTATGAAAGCAGGAAAATAAATTAGGGCTTGTACCAGAGTAATTTTAGTCCCCTACACCAACATACCTACAACTAAGGAGTTTTAATGTGGAAATTTACTAGGTGGCTCATGATATGGTTATTACCAGCCACCATAGAAATCTTCAGGGCATTTAATTATTATTTTAGTATCCGTCATTTCAGTGACAAATAAAAATTGAGCTCTGTTAAATGTCATTCTGTTTCCTTGGGGTCTTCACTGAGACCAGTAATTTGTCTTTTTTTTCCCCCCCTTTCCTTCTGTAAACCCCATGATGAATTCAGATGTTCAAGTTCATTAATTAAAATGTTTCTCTCTCTGCTTATTTTAACATGACACACAGCTTTGATTACCTTTTGCCTGAATGTGTTTTGGAAGACTAATTGAACTATACTACAGCTTTTGTAAGGATATTCTCTAACATGATTTCAGTGGCAAAGTCTTGTTGCTAAAATATCATTCTATTGTATTAGATTCTATTAACAAAAAATGGGGGTGAAAAAAAAGCCTTTGCATTAGGTAGGCTCTCTGTAACATAACAAGAGGGTGGAGGCAGGAAAAAAGCCTGCAGTTTGCATGCTTTCTTGTCAGTAGTGATGGATGAAGAGGGATGGAGCTGGGCAGTAGTAGGGTGCACTGTGGAAGAGATTTAGTAACAGTGGGGAGCACTGCTCTGTTTTAAATCCTCCTGCTTTGCTGGCAGCAGCTCTCTGGAGGTCTGCTCTCATGAGCATACAGACATGGGTTATTTTAGGTGTGTTTCTTATTCAAGTAATGTTTTCCTTTATTTTGCAGTATGTCAGTTGATACTTCCTGTCCATATGTACATGCAGATAGGGAAGTATATAGAATTCTAATATTAATAATCCAAAGTGTTCTATGCTTGAAACAAAATATTTTAAAATTTGCAATATGTTCAACTACTAGCAGAGCAAATTTAACAATGTAATAGTTGGAAATAAACTTGCCAAATCATTACGAGCAAAGAATTTTTTAATATCTGAATTGCAGCTCACAATGACTCTTGCAATTGCTGGGTAAGCATCCAGGACAACCTGCAGGCTGGAAGTGCTGGAGCAGCTGGTCCTGCAGTAGCTGGAGCTGAGCAAGATGCAGTGCCAACAGCATGCTCTGCTCCTGGGTCAAGTAAACTGCTTTGCAGTCCTGGAAGAGTGTAGCTTTGCACTGTTGAGGAAACCAGTGTGTCTGGTGGTGATCTTCAGCAATTGCCTCTGCACTCTTTCATAATTTTATGGCTTTGTTTTTCAAGCCAATTCTCGAGCAAAGTGAGAACTGGTTCAGTGTGGCTGATTCCTCTTACTCACACCAGTGGAATCCTCTGCATTTTTGAGCCATCTGTCTGTGCTTTTCAGGTTCTGGGTGATCTCTAACTGCACATTTAGTTGGTGTTCTATACTTGAATTCCTCTCAAATCACAGCATTCTATTCTTGTGGATTTTACCAATTGAATTGCAGGACTGTTTCATCCCTGCAATAGAGAAATAAAGCATTTCCTCAATGCAGATCCCAACTCTTAGCTTCCTAATGCTGCAAGCAGGATGTGAGGCTTTGTTTTTCCTTTCCACTTTGCCTTTGTATCCGGGTGCTGTAATGTAACAAGCCTTTTTGGTGTTTGTGGTATGTTTTGTGTTCTGTTTATGGGCAGCCTTGATGAGAAGGCTTTGGAAATAGGCAGATGTTGTAAATGCATTTGAGATCAGAATGTTGGAGTGCTTCAGAAGGGCCTGTCCTGCTGGGAGGCAAACCATTGTGAAATTATTGGAGAGCTTCCAAGCTAATATGGAGTAGAGATGTGTCCATAAGAATGTTATAAACAAAGACCTAATGAGCACTGAACTATATACGCTATCAGTATTGATAATAGAACACACATTGTTACGAGGTGTGCTGTGCAGATGTTGCTTACTTCAGTGCAGATGAACTAAGTTCAGCAGGATCTTCAGCTCTACAAAACCCCACTGAGGGCAAACCATAGATTACAGCTACAGGAAGCAGCCATCACCTGCTGTAAAGCAGCCCCTGCTGTGACAAACCTGGCTAGGCTACAAAAAATGATAACTTGTTGCCTAACCTAGTGAAAGGTTAGAAGTTCTTTGGTTTTCTTTATATCATGCCAATTTTTTGTGTAATTTTGTCTGATTTAATTTGTGAATGGTGAACTCATCTGCCGTGTTCTCCACACATGGAAGTAAGGAATGGAACTGGTTTGTTGCTTACTGGGCAGGCACTGTAGTGTGCAAAGGAAGCCATAGGTTTTGTATTAAACATCTTCTGTTTGCAAGAATCACGCTGGTAATAGGACCAAATCTTACTGTGTATACAATATAATATGGAAGTATATTAAGATCCCAAGCTGGCACCATTAGAAGGGCCAGACTGAAGAAACTTTTTATGTATTCATTGCAATAGAAAAGGTCCTACTGAGAATGAAGGGATTGCCTTTACCTCAAAAGCTCTTCTCTTTGTTGTACTTTGTAATGTCATGTCACCTGTTGCAGACAGGAGTTGGGTATCTTAGCAAGCTACTGAGATTCTAGAGAATGAGAAGTATAGAAGGCATCTGCTTCTTCACTGCCCTTGTCACTTCCTACTGTGAGGTAAACAAGCTCACCCTTGTTAAGGGAAAAGAGAAACCATTTGTTATAGAGTGAGGTGTAAGCAATTACTATTGAGTGCCCTGAAGGCACTGTAGCACTAGATACTAGTAGCTTATTTGGGATTCAACTTCTATGATGCCAGTTTAAGTCAGGATGGGGATTTTCGGCTCCATAGCCGTGTCAGTACAAGTAAAGGTATTTACAGTCTTGTTACAGCCACATTTCTTTTTCCTTTAGTTATTTTTTATCCTATTTTTCTTCTGATTTAAGTTGGGTTTTTAAGAACATTTAAGTATTATAGAGCTATTTCAGCCAACTTCTGTGGTTTCTCTTGGAATAAATATGTTAAGCAGCAGAAGTGTCATTGGGGTTCTTAAGTGTTTGGATATCCCTGTACAGATGTTTCCATGCATGAGTGGTTGTTTTTTTGTTTCTTTTTTTACAAAGATGAATCATCTCTCATCTTCCAGAAATCTAATATTGCACTGGTTCCTTTTGCAGCCAAGGGTTAAGGTGCTGTTTGGCATTGCTCTGGATAGGCTGCACTTTACAAATACCTCTTCCTGGTTGCCCAGCTGCATTGCAAAGAACTTGAGATTCCCAGCTGTACTGCATTGTGCAATCATCTTAAGGTTAAGCTCAGTGGCATGCAACTGAGTGAATACACAGTTAGAAATACTTTATTCTCAAGGAAAATATGCGGCTATCATCAGAACCTGTTATTTGTTGAAGTAAACTGTTAGGGAAGCAGGACCTGCTGATGGTTTTTTTTACCATTGGCAGTGATTTTTGTCCTTTGATCTGGTGATCTGTGATCTTTGCAACCACCTTGTACAAGCACTTGGCTTTGTATAAGCATGTATGTAAAATGCATTTTTGTTGTTTTAAAGGGAACAGTTAAGGAACTTGAAAATGATAGCTGTGATCTAAGTTTTACAGTTATAGTTCTCTGTTAGTGTTTGCTGAAGTGTTTAGGTTTAGTTGCATGTTGTAGAGTATGCCAGCATACATGTTTTTACTGGATGGTCCAAAGACCCTTTGGGGGCACCCAAGCTGGGAAATAAAGAATCTTGTTTCTACAGCATCTGTTTCTGGTGAGAGCACAGCAAAACTGCTTTGAGCATGGATACCTGGAAAGCAGAGATGTTTTATTTGTATGGATGATGTCAACAGTGACTGTGTATTACCAATCTGAGTTGACTGCTGAAATGTTTCTGTATCTGAGAATATTTAGCATCCTCATCTTCTGCAGATTTAAGTCTACTTACAGCTTAGTGCTTAGTTCAGATATTGAATTACAGTGCATGCTTTTAGTACATCTGTAACATAAAATATGGCGTGTTATTTTTGAACTGCATTGTCTACATGACTTGCTTTTGTTAATTTTAATGATCAACTCCTTCGGGCAGAAGAGCCGTTCTAAAGTTTCACAGTATTGAGAGCAGTGATAGAGATTAACTATGTGGAACTGTGATGAACTGCATCCTCTCTGGCACGCGGTCAAGTGCATTCAGTCTATGGTTTAGCAGTTCATGAACCAGCTTTTGTTTTGACTGATGATGTATTCCTTCTTTTCAGACATCTGGGAGACTTGAAATATCTGTTAGCAAACTACACTTCCCCATCTCTCTCAAGGAGTATTCTTTCATGCAGTGTTCATCTCTAGCTTTAACACTAGTTCATAACTCTTGATATTAATAATATGCTGATCCATACAATTACAAAAAATGAGTTATGGACAATATAGGTATGGAAACCTATCAGATAGTCAGCTTTCTGACCTGGATAGAATTTGATTTAGTTCATACTGAATTGATTTTGTTTTCCTTAGGAAACATGATAGTCTGACATCCCTTTTGACTAACAACATCCAGCCTTTTTGTGAAAGAGTCATTGCTCACTTCTGGCTTCATCACCATATGGTATCTATTGCCTAAAGACAGCACAAGGAAGCAAGTCCTCATTTAGTTTGCTATTCACTCCGAAAACCAAGTTTTGAAAATGAAAGCTGAAAAATCTTAAGCATTCAGATTAAAAACATCGTATTAAAAACCTATTGACTTCAGTTGATTTACTTTGTTTACACTTACATTTGTTTAGCACTTAATGCTTTTATTAATGCATACATCTATTTCATGAATTGGCTCATTTATAGATGTATTTGTCAGTAAATGCAGCTGATTGATTACATTTCAGAGACTGAGGTAAACATGAAAGAATGATTCATGCTTGCAATGTAGTCATCCTTTGGTCTTTTACATATGAGAAGTATTTATGCTGTAAATAATCAACATTTTACTACTCTTGGCACAGGTACTTGGAAAATACATTCGGTGTTCTGATTTTCTTTCTTGCTTCCCATGATATTTTCTGTATAAACATTCTGCCAAATGTAAAGAAAATTCCACTCACCACTTGCTTGATCCTCTGCCCCTGGCAGGATTTGTTCCACACCTGTACATTTTTTGTTCATGCTGTGCCCTCATGGTTTTGGGTCGATTTATTAACTGTAACTGTTCAGGGACATTTCATACAAGCACCTCTTTCTTTGTCTGAAGCTTTGGTTTCCAGTAGCTGTGTGAGGATTCGCAGTAAAAAGGGCCTTTGCTGCAGTCCCGACTGGCTGAACAGAGATTTATATCAGCCCACATGGCAGCCTGTTTCTACCAGTGCTGAAATGACATTATTATAACTGTCTGACATACAGATGAGTGTGTTTTGCGCTGTTTTGCAGGGTTCATGTGAGACTGTAGGCCAGTTAATGCTTGTTGGTTCCTTGGTTTCTTTAGCTAGGAAATAGGAACATTGCTTTCCTTGTTTCTTAGAGGTCTATGAAACCTCAAACTAATTTCTCTGAGAAATTCATAGTCCTTAAATAATACAAAAATGGTATCAATTAATGAAAGAGTCCTGTTGGGTGCAGTACTGAGGTAAACAGTTTGTCTATCTCTTTAAGTCCAGTTTCTTTTATAGTAATACACAGAAATACTCTAAACATTTCTTCTTATGGTTGTATTTATTTCTATGATTTCTCACTTCAAAATCTGTGGAACTTAAGAGCTTATCTTCATTCTGACTATACCAGTTTATCTTGTGTGCTGATGGCTAAACTAAATGTGTAGTTGAGTTTTTTCCACCGGGAGAATTCACAAGTGGCCAAAACTGAATGTTTTAATGTTTTTCAAGGGAAATAATAGAAAGATTAGTCCAAGAATAGAACTATAAGATAGCTGAATTGAGGAAAACTGGTTATATTTAATCTCATTCTTGAACCTTAATATAAGGAAAGCTTGCAGTTAAAATATCAGTCTAAGATTCTAAATCTTTTCTTTCTTCATACAGTGCATAATCAAACATGATGGATTTAAGTGTTTGGACTTGATCTGATCCTAGCTCTGTGTTTTTCATCCTTAGCTTCGTAGCCAGATACACTGGTAAAGAGGCCATTTGCATGGAATTTATCTAAGATATGCGTCTAGTGGATTGCTGAGCACTTTGCTAGATACCTCATGTTGAGTGAGCAGACTAACTTTTCATGTGTACTTCTATATTGTAGGGTGTGAATAGCAGATCTTATGACATACCTTTTTATCATTATGAATTATGCAGTGTATGACCATGTTACTGCTATTCTTTTCGGAAGGAAATGCAGAAATCCAAAAATTGCATCACTGTACAAAGATATTCAGCTTGAATTCCTATTCCAGAACATATCTCAATATTATGTTCTTCAGTGGGAATCTTTAGAGCCTTCAAAATAGCTGGGAGGAGGTGGAGCACCTTCATAGGAACCTCTATAGAACAATCTTTTTCCATTGCTGTAGTGCTATTTTTGCAATTAAAGTGACTACAAGTTTTTATCTGAGTGAAACAACAAGAAACTCAAACCCAAAAGTAACAGAGTAAAATAATTTGAGGAATCCTTCTAATTAAGAAAGAAGTGGGGAAAAAATATTACCATGTAGTGTGAAAGCTTTGTTAGCTTCTGAACTTCAGTACATCAAAATGGAGGTATCAGAGTAGTAGGGTAAACTTCTTGGCAATAATGTTGCATGAGGGGGGGGCGGAATAATTGCAGTGCCTTTACTATTAGAAAGTTGTTCTCAGTGCCTGGGGTGTGGAAAAACTGGTAACATGCCAAACTAATCCTGGTGGTGTCCTGATTAGCTTTTAGAGGCAGGATCATGCTCCTGTTATCCTTTCCTTCTGTTGGAAGGGAGGGCAAACAGACCACACACAAATGTATTCCCCTGTGGAACAAATCTCTATGCAAACAGTTAAGTGCTAGTAGAGTCTGTGTCATGCTGCCTCTTGCTGGCTAAGTTGTTTCATCAACTTTTACGGTAGATGCAAACCTGGCCCATCTTTCAACCCATTCTTTCTCTAAAAACTACTGTTCATTGGCACACTTGTTTTATGTTATTGCCAGCACTGCTAGATACAAGAATTCCTACTTATTTTTTTCTTGTGGGTATGTGCTCTTTCTTAAGACTTCTGAATATGAATGGGCATGAATGACAACTGCATTTTAGAGGTTTGAATGCTTATAATGCTGGAGGCCAATAGCTTGTGTTTAGTTACAAAGTGGTCAGTGATAAGTTTCATTGCTGTCGCTGCTTGTTCTCACATTGCACAGCTAATGGAAGAATATTATTATTCCATGCCCTGTGAAGTCTGTAGTATCTCAAGTCAGGCAAAGAAGGATTGATTTGGTTGTAGATCGTCAGCTTTAAGTTATATGTCAAGAAGATGCAGCAGTATCTTAATGTGATTAGCCATTAACACATTAGTTGGCATAGTGAGTATTAGGAAATTTAAACATAAATGCTCATTTGGAAAAAAGTGCTGCTTATAACTAAGCCTTCTTTTAAAAGATGAACTTTTCTGTCTTTAAAGCTATCTTCAAATAGCTCTTCAGGAAATGATCCTGTGCAGCACAATATGCGTAAGTAATTAAAAAGCAAATTAGTAGTGAGAGTTTCTAGTCTGTTTTGTATCAGAGTCTTCCACTATGATTTTGGTAGCAGATGGAAAAAAAGCTTGATCAATAATATATTGAATTGGAAAAACTGTTGCAACACGCTTTGCATTTATGCTTCAATGAATTGGACTATATTGGTTTTTGGTGCCTTTGTCTAATGATATTTTAAATCATTAGGCTTTTAGTCTTGCTAAAAAGTAAAATACATATTGCTCTCTCTGAATTAGTATGGCTTATTTTGTGTAGTGGAATGCAACTGTTTTGAGTTTTGGAAGCAACTGGTAGCTTGCAGGGTTTTGCTTTTTGGTGGAGTGGATGGAGAAGATTGTTTGTGTTTCCTATTAGCTTACACGGCAATGGTTAAATGAAACACTGAGATCAGCGAGCTCTGAATGAAAGTAGCCTTGGTGTCCTTGTGTCCTTACAAAGGGAAGCAGAGGGAGCTGGGAGCTCATAGTTATTATAGCAGGAACACTCTGGATTGCTGAAATGAAAATGAAACAGCTGAGCTGAGATGAAATCCATAAAGCAAGGGGGAAATACCTGAAGTCTACTAAATAAATGTTCTTTCTTAACAAAGCCTTTGAAAAACAAATATATATATATACTGGCAAAATAGAGGCCGGAATCTGGGGCTCAAAGTCATGACTAAATGACTGATCAGGTTCTGAGTGACACTGCAACCTGTACTGGGGAATGTTCGTACAGATGATTTTTGAGAATTCCCTCTTCCACCTTTGGAGAATGATTAATAACTCACAATCTGCCTAAAATGCACAGCATGAAAAGGTTCTTAGGCAATATAATGATTTCATGTGCTTGGATTGAAAAAAATCCCCAAATAACTGAAGAGTTGCCACAAAAATAGTAAATTTAAAGCAATCCAGAAAGTAGTGCTGCGTCTTTAACCTGTATTAGAGAAAGCTTGCAAGCTAGTAGAAAAACTTTTCAAGCTTTGGAGCAAGCTCTGTCTGTCCTGATCTGAGTACTGGCAGAAGTCATTATGGCCTCACTGCTATTCTCATCCGGCCTTTCTGACTGCAGCATGGATGCCAGCCTGCCAGTTGGCAGTCTCTGTTGTGCAGTATTACAGTTGCTAAGTGTCTGGAGCTCTGGGTGCTGTACTCCAGGTGTTAAGTGCCAGGTGGACCAGCTGGAGGCAGCTCAGTGCCAGGTGAATCCTAAGGTAGAAAGATGGAGATGCGTTTTGGCCTATTGATGCCATCAGTGCTTTCTGGTGAAGTCCCCAGTGACTGGAAAAAGGGAAACGTTACTCCCATTTTTAAGAAAGGGAACTACAAGGAGGGAGGACCACTAAGATAATCACAGAGCTGTAGCATACACCTTCCCTGTGAAGAAAGGCTGAGAGAACTGGGCTTGTTTAGCTTAGGGAAGATGACAAGGCTCTGGGGAGACCTTGTGGTGGCCTTGCAATTACTGGAGAGAGTATAAACAGGAGGGGGAATGGCTGTTTATGAGGGTGGATAGAGATAGGACAAGGTGCAATGGTTTTATCTGAGGTGGGGGGGGGATTAGGTTAGGTATTAGGAGGAAGTGTTTCACACAGAGGGTGATGAAGCACTGGAGCAGGTTACCCAAGGAGGCTGTGGATGCCCCATCCCTAGAGGCATTCAAGGCCAGGCTGGATATGGTTCTGGGCAGCCTGGTGTTGTGCTTGTCAACCCTGCACATAGCGGGAGGGTGGAACCTAGTTGATCTTGGTGGTCCTTTTCAGCCCAGGCCATTCTATGGTTCTATGATCAAAAGAGCAAACAAACAGGCCAGAATGAAGTCCATAGCCTGGCCTGCAACTGAATTAATCTACCCATCTGTCATATGAGTATTCCTCCAAGGTGCCGTGAAGCCTTCGTGTCTGGAATACTTTCATGTTGAGGGCTTTTGTGCTTGCAATTATTTTCAGGTCTTCTGACTGAAAATTGCTGTGTCGGCAAAAGCACTGCCAGTTGTTAGCTGAGGCCATTGAGCACGTGGCATTTGGATTACTTGTAGGAACCTTTGCTTTTTCACTGAATTCTGGTGCTTTTACAGATGCTATTCCCTAAAACAGGAAAGAGATTTTCAGGTTTTTAAACAAGACAATTGCTATTCATAGGAGCAACTTTTCAGCCAATAAGTGCTCTGGAAGCCTGGACTGGAAGGTCACTACTGCAATAGCTGATGAGGGTCTGTTTTTTTAATGGAAAGTAAGTATTATGTGGCTTTGCTGCATAATGTGTTTTGCTGGGAGGTGAAGCTGTGCAAGCAGCTCCAGCGAGCTTTCTCTGGAGGCCTATTCTCTTGGTTTTTGTCAAGTAAAGGCTTCAGCATTAAATGGCTTTAAGCTTGTCAAAGAAAGGTTATTAAAAATGTTCCTGCTTTTCAGTCTCCATACTCAACAGGCACAAAAACGCAATACTATAGGGAATTTTTTCTTCTGTTTAGTCATGTCATTTGGCATTTTGCCTATGGCTAAAAATGAGATACCATCTGTTTCAGGCTCACTAATGATTCTTCATTGTGACTCCAGCCAGTTCACTATTTTATTATTACCACTTAGGAAATAAACTTGCCTTCTGCTAATTGCACTCTCACTACTACATCTTCGAAGGGTTTTAAATCACAGTGGTTCCTTGAGATGGATATATGAAATCCTAGTTGCAGGATTTCTGTGTTTGGGCTCTGGGTGATGCTGTGCCTTAGGGCCTCTCCAGTCTGCCCTAATAGCTTTCTGCTCTGAGCTGCAGATAGACAAATCAAGTGCAATGGAGTCCTGCATAGCAGGACACTGCTGCTGTGCTGGGCATAGGTGTAGGAGGAACAGTCACAGGTTGGTTGGCTACATTTGCAGTTATTGGCACAGGAGTAGCTGTGAGTGCTCTTGCTGGCTATCCTTTGGTTATACATAACACGAGGCTTCCCCAGAGCTGCATAATGCCTGCAGTAGCACCTGACTCCAGAGCTCTCTATAACTGTGCAGCATCTCCAAGAGCCATTCCTCCACTCACTGCTGTTTTCTGAGGATTTCTGTGATCACTTGTTGACTGACACAAGTGTTGCTCATGCTGTGGGAATTCCTTTGACCTGACTCAGGGGCAGGGAGAGTTTGTTTTGCTCTGCTGAAGGCAGCAGCTGGCAGAGTGTCTCAGTGACACTTTGTGACTTTGGCTGTCAGAGCAAAACCTGGTCTTGTTCATAGTTTGCAGCCTCTCTTTGAGCTCCTCCTAGGGACTGGGGGAAACCACAACAATTTTGAGAGTTTTATGGTTTCCTGACCATGGAGAGTCATAGGTATATGGCATAAGGCAGTACTAGCGTAAACCAGTGAAGCTTTCTTTTCTGGATGACTCATTTCTATGGCAATCCACTCACACAGCACAACTTATCTTGTAAGGCTGTGTAGCTGCCTGAAAAAGGATCATTTTGTACAGCCCTCAAACTCAATTCAGCAGCAGAACATGGGATTAGAGACTTCAGACAGATCTTCCATCCAAGGGTTTTTGTGTATCACCAATTATTTTAGGAGCTGAATTTCTGCTGAAAACAACGAGCAAGGATTTTTGCTCATTGAATTGGGATGTGTGCACATACATGAATATATACAATTAACTGGAATGCTTCTCTCATTGCCAAACCTGATTTTTGTGACGTTCCTACCTCAGCTGCTTCAGATTGTATGAGGTTAAAAATTCACTTGTTGGCCTTTTTAGAGTGAAGGGAATATATATATATATATATATATATATATATATATATATATATATATATATGTATATATTTAAATCCCAAATGGTTTTAATATCTCATGTTATAGTTACTGAGCAGTGCAGAAATGTATTAAAGACAGTCCTCTGTGACTCTTCTGGAGCTATCTGCTTGCATATTAAAGAAACCTTAGGTTTCTGCAAGCACACCTCAAAATATAGCTGTTATGGCTTTGAAATAGCTAAGATATTTCAATTTGGAAGTTGGCTGTAGTGCATGTATGTATATTACTTCCAGAATACATTGTCATCCTGACACTGTAACGTTGATGGTAATCACTTCATGATGTTGTGGTAAAATATGAATAAACCACTTTGGATGCATTAGGAATTGTTGTAAATTCTTTAAGTTTACAGATCTTCTAATTACACTGTATTTTCAATTAGTTTATAGTAACAAAGTACACTAATTGGTGCGGTATCATTTAAAGGGTAATTATTGTTTATTGAGGGAACTGTCACTAGTTTGCAAATATACACCTGTAAAACTTGGGAACTGCAAGCCACCCATGTCTGCATTTGTTAGGGTTATGATTAGAGGCCTTGAGTTTAGAAGCTTAAGTTTTAGAATTATCGTAATATGGTATGGCTTGGATTTCAGAGAGCTTCTGATGACATCTCACACTATCTTTGCTTTGTAATGTTATTCTGAACAAGTCCAAGTACATTTCTCATCCAGATTGTGAAGCATAAATGAGCTATTATGTTATTGCTTTGTTACTGTGCAAAAGGGTGTAGCATAATTCATAGCTTAGGAAAGAAATTGTTTTACTAAAGTGAATGCAAGCAAGGTAAAGTACATTCAGTGACCAAAAACCAATTTTTTTTCTTATGCTTATCTTCTGGTTTTGTTTTCTTTGAATACTGAGGAAGAGTTTAATAATGTGGCTATTCACTAGCATGGGAAATCTTAAGAGAGTATTGCAGGATGTGGGATATGTGGCTTTTGAGTTTAAAAAGTAAGGAACTTGTTTTAGGAACATGATCGTGTCATAGAAAATAAATGTCACTTCTGTGATCTGCAGACATAATTTCAGCATGTAGGTAATTACTGGACATCTAAAACATACTTTGGACAATGAATTCATCATTAAGGATTCCTACTGAGAATTGTTTTATAAGAATCTACTAATAGTTTCCCATAAGGCTCATTTGTTAAAATGGAGAACTTAACTTCCTTTGCAAGTAATTCATTAGAGAACAAAATCTGTGTTTCCATTAGTGGAAATATTTAACTGTTGAATTAAGTAGTCACAAACATTTTCAATGATAATGATAGATGTACTGTATTGTTGAACTGTGTTCAAGAGGAGGAGCCAATGATCTGAGAAAATGGACTGTGGAAAACCCAAGTAGTAAAGTATAACGACGTACAGACAGAAATTAAAGATGTGATAGCATGAAATGCCAACAGTGAACACAACATAAACTGATCTGTGGGATTTGTAATGAGTAAAAATCAGAAAGTTAAGATAAAAATACTAATTTGGAAGTTGGAACACCAAAATAGAGAAAGGGTGTTTGAGGGGAAGGAAGCAGATTGAAAGGACAGAAGATAGGTGTGTTCAGAATATCCCCCTTGGGTTTTGTATTTTTAACTCTTATATTTTAATAAAAACAAAATGTTTTTTTGAGGAGCTTGTATGCTTAAGAGACAAGGCTTTCACAGTTTGCCACCTTCTCCATTACACTGGAAGCTGTGCTGTAGGGAAATGGCAGCGTGATGGGTGATGGTGCCATAACCTGTGGTTAGGAAACTGGAAAAGCAGCAAAATAAACCTCTGCTGTCAAATCTGTTTTGTCTGGAGATATGAAATCTCAGCACAACTCTGGGGAAGGTTCTGTAAGGTCACATGGGACTTTCTCATGCCTCTGTGGTTATCAGAGCCTCTTGTAAACCTCAGAGGATACTCATTGTGTCTAAATTCAATCTAAAACCAGGCTTGCTAACAACATAAGGCTGTGTGGACCAAAAGCTCTGAACTGCCAAATGACAGATTGCATTGTCTCATGAAGTTTAGATTTAGATGAAATTTCCTGAAAAGTGAATAGTCCAATGACACTGACCAGTGTATTTTAACTTAAATAAAACATGATGCTGTTTGGGTGAGCTAGAAATAAACCCTTCTGTTTTTCTTATCACTGCTTCTCACAAGCCATGCAGCCATATTTTGCTATTATTACCTGGCCTATTTTATCCAATCAATATCGGTCTCAACTGTGTGCATGGCTTTGTGTGATTGATTGTGTTCTTTTCTCTGGGAAATGTAAGACCTTGCATTGCTTTCTATAGCACTAGTCATATACTTCTCATTTAAAAAAATATTCTGAATTGCCCCAGGATGAAAGAAATACTGAGATATGAGAAGGGAGAAAAGAGAGGGTAGTAACTCTATAATAAACATTGAGCTCCAGCTACCCCAGAGCTTGAGGGTTTGATTTTTGCATGCTGTTGTATTTTCTCTATTAAATATATTATTATCTTATTCCCTGTTAGTTTCTAGATTCTGCATTCCATACCATGCTTATAGTGAGATATAAGCATATTTGTGTCTTTGTAGTTCAGTGACTTGACCTAGATCTTAACGTATTTTTAATAGATTTATATTTTTTCTAGTTAAAATTACTCCAGATTTACCAAGAAAACAGTTATTGTCTGTCCCTCCTGATTTTTATTCTTTGTTCTGAGGGGTTCTGAGATAAGCACAGACAGGAAATATCAGAGCAGCTCAGTTCATCTGATCTTTCACTTGCTCCTTTCCTGCTGGCCTCCTTCCACAGCCCTGCTCCTCTCACAGGAATAGAAGGATGCTCCCCTGTCACCTGTCTAGCAGGATTACTTTATCCTGTGCCAGATCTTTTCTATTGCCAGCACCTGCAGTGGAAAATAATTCAGGTTATCCATTTGTGACTTAGAATCCAAAAGGAAAACACTTCACGAATGAAAAAGTTATCAAGAAAGACAGCACTGAAGTGTTGTGAAATGGAAAACAATGTACGCTGGAGGGTTTTGAGGAGTGAGATGAAGCAGCGGCTACTAAACCAGTGTTACTTTGCTAACATGGTCTTACATCTCTGTTGAACTCTTGCAGTTTACAGTTTATCTCTGGCACTGTTCAATCACCAAGCAAAGAATACTTCCTTTACATAACTAATGTACTAGCCTACTCTGGCATCTCTTACAGAGTAGCATCCTGTGGGCATTCCCTGTCCTGAAATGATGTTAAAAGACATTATGGCAATGGGGCAGCAGAATTTGGGCTGATTGCTTTCTTCCACCTATCCCCTGAAAAAGGGCTGAGTGTGTTTAAGTCATTTGCAGTGGCTACTGTCCTGTACCCTTCTTGGTACAATCTGTGAGCCGCTTACTTGTCAATATCTTAAGGATTAAAGCATGTCCTTCATAAGCAAGACATACTTCTGTGTCTTTTAGTTGCCAAGTCATGAAGGTATGAATGCTTGCAGAGCCTGTGATGCAGCTTTGGAAACTCTAAAGGCGATGGATTTCTAGGCTTATTAGTTACTCATCCTGTTACTCATTCTCTGTGCTTAGAGCACTGGCTTCTTGTCTTATGCCACTATGGGCATAACACCAGCAACTGACTTTCTCCTACTCTCTCACCAGTCTGGATAGCTACCAACCTGTAGGCAACATCCAGATGGCACCGAGATATACTGCAGAACTGGAACATTAAGAAAGCTCTGCAGGCATTTCTTCCTGTTCCCTAGTAACAAGCTACGTGGATACCAGGAGACAACGTATTAGTATAGAAAGTAATGCAACTCTTACTGTTGAAGACTGTTCCTTTTTTTTTTTTCTGTTTATCCAACAAAACACAATGGTTTGCATGGTCAGAAATTGTGCGAATGATTATCAGTTTGTATTTGAAGACTTTAAGTTACTTGTTACCATGGTAGGATCACTGTTGCTGTAATTTTTGCTTGGTCTGAAGCTAGAGACTTCTGTAGATCAATATGGATTTAGTTGGGTTTATGATTGTTTCTTCTAGTAAATGATACTTAGCTTCTCTGCATCTGATAAATGATTTCAGTATTATACATCAGAGAAATCTATTTGTGATTATGCATAAGCATTTTGAAAGAGGAACCAGTGCATTCAATCAAGAACATGGGTATATTTTTTCCCCCCCCTTGTTTAACTCTTTGTTCTAGAAAAATCTCTTTGATTTTAGCAAATCCATTCATGGTACAGAGTTGCATTTGCAGTATTAATGGTACTACAGATTAACCTCAGCTGGGTATGTGCGAGTGGTTGTTTGTGCCTGAAGGCTCAACTGCGCTTTCCATTGCCTTCCATAGACATTCACTTGAGGTTTGGTTACTGACAACATCTTCATTTATTTTGTTTGTCCATCTTCAGATAGAAACCTGTATGCTTTGAAGAAAAATGGTACCTAAAAGCCTAGTGGTTAAAAAACAAGTGAAAAGAAATCTATTAGGAAAAACAGAGCAGTTCTTTGACTCCTGGAGGCTTGGGGTACGCAATGCTGTTCATTTTTTCCTCAAGTAACTATTCTCCTGGGGATAGATGTTAATATATAGTCACATAATCTCCCTAGTCACCAGCATTTATCTTGTACTGCATGGCAGTTTTTAATCAAACTCACCTCAGAATTAGAGACTGTTATTGGTTAGAGTGGACTGCAGTCATTATGGTAAATGTAGTTTACATGAATGCAAGTATTGTTCCTTTAGATTTTCAGTTTAAGATCTATGCTTTCACTAAGGAGTGAATCCTTTATTGGATAAGCACTGGAGATGAACTTAAGAGACTTAAGATATAGTTCAGCTTTGCCATTAGGCAGTGAAATGAGCTTGGGCAATACTCTTCATCTTCCTGCGTCTTGGTTTCTGCATGTAGGGGCAACATGCATAGGTGCAGTGCTTTGTGAGGCATTTAGTATGGGAAGTTCCCTCTCTCTCGCCTCATAATAGCTGGAATTTCTTCCTTGTTTTAGTTCTGAATTTTGGGGAAATTGTCAGGTTGTGTGCATGGTTTCCTTCCCCCTCAAGTTCTTTGGATGAGATGATACCTGGTGTGCGTTGGTAAATGTGGTATGCATGTAATCATGCATGCACATATATGCCTGTATATAGACCATACATTAGTATAATTGGGTAATAAAAGGGAAACAAAAAGGCTGAAAGCTCCAAGATGGAGCATAGAAAGATTTAGGAGCTGAATCAGTTCGATGTGGATGCAGATGGTTCTTTGCTGGGATGAGACTTGGGTTTTGCTGGAAATGGATTAGCAGAAATCTTTGCCTGCTGTTGTTACTGAAGAGTTCTTCGCTTCTGCTGCCTGGGAATGGGAGCTAGATGCGGAACAGGAACCTCTGCTTGTGCACCCAGACAAAAAGTCCTCTAGGATTTCTCAGATAGCTGAATACTTATAAATGTGTAAGTATTACACATGTCAGTGGTCAGCCACTAGAGTGCACCAGAAGGTTTAGTTGTAGCAGGCTGATGGTAGCAGCCTCCCTCACCTAAAAATAGTATTATTACATGCTGCACGAATTTCTGTTGTCTGCATGCTTTTAACCCATTTTAATATCCATGTCTAGAAAGAAAAGCTCTGTTTCTAGTTATGTCAGACTGAATGTAGAGCTTAAGCTTTTAGGGATCTTTCCAATTTTTTTCTTACTTTCTTCCTTGTTAGCTCCATGCACTTGCGCATTCTGCTAATAGACATTTTGAGCTCTCCTGTTTATAGCACAAGAACTCGTTCAGCATGAGCAAGGTAGAAATCAATACGATCAGGGATGATTTTAACAGCTCTTCCTGGTAAGACTGGCAATTAATACAGTTGTATCAGTATTGGAGTACAGGGATAAAAAGCTGATTGGAAGTATTGCTGCCAAAAGCAAGAGATGCTCGCTGAGAAGATGGGTGAGGATTTTAAGATGGACCTTATCTGCTTACTTCCTTCTTTCTGCATTCACAGTGGGAAAGCTGCAAGCTAAATTTGTATAGGAGTGCTGACGTAACCGTGCTTGAAAGTGAAAGCACACAACAGCATGAAATCATGACCTCATTTAAAGCAATAGCAAATCTGCATTGATTTCAGTGAATCTGAGCTTTTCTCTTCAGTGTCAAGGAGAATATCTTCAGCATAAAATTAATGCTGCACAGAGGGAGCTTGTGCTTCAAAAGGAGCTGTCTCTTTTCTTTACTCTTCAGAAGGATTCTCCAGATCCTCTCTAAATGGATATCTGATCCTCTTGCTTAGTGGCTGGGCTGACCTCAGGGACTGCAGTATTACAAGCTCCATGCTGTCACCTCTAGTGCAAGAGAACTAGAGCAAGCTGTGCTCCTAGCAGTGTTGACAAGTACATGTTCAAATGGAGCTATATCTCGGCGTCTTGGAAAGAGGCTTTGGGTGATTTCAGATGGGCTAGCCAGTAGGCTGGAAATGCAATACAGCCATGGGAGAATAATAGGAAATGCTATTCCCCCAGTTCTGATTTGTGACACTGTAGAGATACTGATTATCTTAAGAAACATCCATAGGAAGTATTCTGCAATACTGTAAAAAATCTGATAGATTTAAGGGTTCTACTTCAGTAGCTGATGAGTTCTTACTTAAAACACCAGCCTTTGACTGCTGCAGAAATAAAGTCAATTAGCCTAGCAATGAGACTCCTTTTTTGGAATTTCATTTTACCTTGGTACATTTTTCAGTACATTTACAAATAAAGAAATAATACTATTTGAATGAATTTATATCACAACACCCAGTAAGAGAGTGCTCTGCTTTTAGACCTGTCACTGAATTGTCATAATAACTTCCACAGTAGTGTTTGGATCTATCTAATTTTCTAGCTATTTATGAATATTTTAGTAACTAAGAACATTTTGTGTAATTCCAGGCTCTAGTACACACTGGTTGATCCTGAGCCATAAACCTTAATTATAACATTAGGATTCCTCATTCATAACAAGGCATACTATCACTTCAGTAAAATGTAAGTACCTAATCTCCTGGAGGTCCATTATGATCTGAGAAATAACTGTTAGACAATCCTGATGGATTTCAGTACTGCATATACAGAAAATAAAATCTGTCATAGGGTCCATAATTAAGGAATAAATAAGAATCAACTTGCTGTAAGGATCATGGTTGTCCAAGACTTGACTTCAGTACGTTTGGGTCAACAATAAGTTCTTAATCCAGAAAATAAAGAAAACAAACTGGTAAAAGACAACTGGAAGAGACAACTCAAAGGTGGGTGAGGAATTTGTTAAAGAAGATATAAATACAGTTTTTGTTATCCGACAACAGGAAAGGGATAGAGCTTAATTGATTGATTAAATGCTGTAATGAGTAGATGTGACCTGATACATGTGGGCCAACTTCCTGTTCCAGGACTGTCCAGATATCTATTAAAAGATTGAGGTGATATCATAGAATACAAATGGAGTCACTCCAAGTTTTCTAAGGTGACTAAGTGAAACTTTTAACAGGATTTCACTGTTTAGAAGTAAAAGAGATTCCTGTGTAATAATATATGTATTCTTTCCTGTAAGCTAAGTCTCCTCAGAGTACTCCATAAAAATACCTTCTCATTAGTTTTTTTTGTACTGCTGGTTTATGGAAAGGGTTTATGCTGGAATAGCGAAGATATGAGGATCATTTTCATTTGTGTTTTAAAACATGTTACACAACTGTTTCTCTGCAAATCATGTTTATCTCTTGACTGCTTAACTCAGTTTGCATCTGTGGCAATAAATATCAAATGAAAGAGTGGGGGGAAAAAGTGAAGGAAACTCTATTGTGGTAATTTGATTACTCTGGAAATAAAGCGGTGGATTACTAAAATCTAATTTGGAAGTGATGAAGTACATGTGATTGCCAAGTAATTATTTTTGCACAGCCCTTGTCCACAGGGAGAGTGGAATTATTAGATGCTCCACGATGTTAATGGTGCTGTAGTTTGACATGGGCACAAACATGCTGATACATGGCTCTTTGGAGTACATTTTATGGTGACAATTTGCATCCATCCCAAAGTCTGTATTAATGAGTGCACCCAAATCAACCACAATTAGTTTTTGTTGCCATTTTATTTCTGTAGAATGAAACCTAAGTGTGGCTTCATGGTTAAACTTTCTCAACTCACTTGCAGAGGAGGAAGAAGAGTATTGCAGATTTTAATCGGAAAAAATGAATTCTTGAAGTATGGATTGTTTTTTTGCCGAATAAGTTTAACTTCATTTGTATTGGAGTGGCAGGGGTCAGATCTTTGTCATGTATTTCTACAGTCACTGTGAAAATAATCCGTAAACCAGTCTGCTTTCCTGATTATGTAGCTGTGTTGAGGATTGAGTCAGTGAATAGAAATGTGCAAGGAACAGAAAGGTAACCTGTGCACATTCCTGCTGTTTGTCACCTGGTTGCTAGAAAAGCAAGAAATAGAAGCTGCTGTAAGTAGTAACAAGTAGTCATTATCTTTAATTGCATGTTCTGATGTTATTTGCTTATGAACAACTAAACTTACAAAAGAAGGCTCAGTCTCAGTGTGATCAGCTTCAGTATCATATGAGTTCAGTCTATGGTGAACCAGATGTGGATGTTCTGTATGACCTTCCTACAGCCCACACAATCCCAACTCTCTGTTGTCCAAATGGAGCCCAAAATTTTTTCCATGTAGGAAAGAGAAGCTCAGGAAATGATGAATATTTCAGTATTGTTCATTGGCCAAGTCCTTCCTTTGTCTCAGAACCATAAAAGTAGGGACAGCCTTAATGCCATTGTTTTCCCTGGACTTCTAACAGCACTGGGAGGAATCACCACTTTCTTTCTTGTCTCTGGAGAGTCTGGCTGCTCCAGAGCATGTGAATAGTCTGGGGATATATGAGAAAAGCTGCTATTCGGAACATCTGTGAATACTACTCTAATATATTGTTATGGGAAAGGCAAATTTTATTAAAAGATCGATTAAAATACTTTGAGTGTTCATTTTCCAGTGTCACCTTGTCAAAGCTGGAAGAGATCTCCATTGTTTTGAGAGATTATTTAAATGGATTTCTTCTTTGTTTCTGCCCTGAGTTACTATGTGATTTACATAAAATACAATGTATTTTAAACAGGAAACCTAGATTGAGTGTCCTAATACTGAAAATTTGCTTTATGGAATTACATTTACAAGCCTGATATACTTATGAAATGTATTTTCTCAAGCTGGTAATGAGGCCCTAAAGGGTTAAATTAACCAGGCTGTATGAATGTGAGCTGAACATATGGTCAGGCCCTCTGAGAATTTTAAAAAGCAAATGTCTGCTTAAACAAGTAAAGTCTGGCTTTTTTTTTTTTTTTTTTTTGAGAGTGTGTTGTCAGTATGAAAATAATCCTCTTATTTACCAGAGTGAAAAAAGGGGAACATCCACAATTATTTCACCTCTCTGATTACACACAATGAAATGGGAGGAAAATTAATGTTTAAGTAGAGACAGAAAGGTAAAGAAGTGGAAAATCCATTTGGTGTGAGGAGTGGTGATGGAGAGAAGAAAGATGGCTAGACTTGTAATAGGAAAGAGAAGAACTCTATTTTAGAATCCTCCAATCTGCTGCAAAAGTTTGAATTCTAAAGAAAATTATTTAGGTTTACTCCTCATTAAGGCACCTCAGATCTAACAACATGAATGTTTGGGGGAAAAAAAGGAAATCTTTCAAAAGGAAAGTTCCACTTGAATATTCTTGGTAGGTATTCAATTGTAAGTTTTAGAAGTGATCAAGGCTACCAGCAGTTTTTTAGAAGGTGATAGAATAAGATGCCTGAACTGTGACATCTGAGTGATCTCTGAGTAAAAGATATTTTTATCTCCTCTTTCATTCACTCTAAAAGAATACTTTTAAAGGAGAGAGGGAAAAAAAGAAGTGCTAGCATGTGGGTACTTATTTTCTTTGAAATAGTTTTGAACCTACAAGTTTTTATTTTAAACAGCAAATCCCATTGTCTGGAAAAAAAAAGCAAATATTTTTTTCTGGTCTTCTTAGGAAACTGCTCTCACCTGAATTAGCAATGGAAAACCAGTTGAAGTTGATAGTGATTGAAGACTGTAGAAGTCATAGGTCTTCTAAACAATAGAGGAGAGAGTCTATTTTTTCCTACGGGATGTTAATCTCTAAAAGGGAATTGCTGCCATTTTGTCTCCAAGTTGGAAATCTGAATGGAGGCCAGAACAAAGAAGTCAAGGACATAACAGACTACTGTGACTGAAGTAGCCTTTCATTCTTTCCTTTGCTTTTCCTATTCACTCTGAGCAATGACTGAGATAGAAGAACAGGCTGTGTTTACAAACATGCTATTTTTATATTACATTGGATAAAGAAATGTTTGGTGACCTTCATAACCAAATCTGCTTCTGTGTAGAGTGAATCAAAGCTAAGTCCTGGAGACAAAAGGATTTTGCTGATTGTAGTTAACACTTAGTAATTTTCTTTCTTTCTGAAGGAATTTTATTCAGGGTATTTTCATTTATTTTCACTGCTGCTGGGCAAGAAAAACAAATACCCATTTTGTTATGTAATGGTGTAAGACAGCAAAAAGAATTTTTATTTAAAATGAAGTTAGAAAATAAAAGTACATATTATGAAATATTATTTGATTAAGCTTCACTTTCCCCATGGCAATCAGTGAAAAGTTATTGGAAAATTATACCCTTTTCTAAATAATATGCTTTTTATGTTTAAGCTCTTTTTTGTTGTTGTCGTTTTTCTCATTATGAAGAGAGGATCATAATTATGATAATTTCAGCTTATTCAGATCACTGCTTTACATGCAAAATATGGCTTGAATACCAGACTTGTTAGATTCTCTAGGTCAATTTGAAGTACTTCAGGGTACGGTGTGTGTTGTTCTGTGTGTGATAGAACAGGCAATGGGCAAGCGGAAGGGGAACTCCTTGCTGCTCAGGTTAACATGGGTTTGTTTTCTTAATTCCTTAATTGGGCTGAGGAGGTCAACAAGTTGTTTGTATTTTCTGCCAATGGTTTTCTTTGCATTTTGTTTTAGAAAACAAAATTGATTGAATTCTATTTTGCCAACATATCCTGTGTTGGTCACAGAAGTCTACTGGGTAACAGTTGTTAACTGAGGTCTAGAAAATAGTGAATATATCCTGACTTGATCTCTCCTTCCTTTGAAGGGTCTTAGAGCTTCATGACAAAGAGTGCAGGTCTGTAAATGGAAAAGGAGTCCTGAAATGTCGCACAGGGACAGAAAGCAGCAGTTCTGTCTCATATTAAGATCTTCCAGGGATTTCAGCCCTGTGGTCTTCACAGACTGTTCTCACTTGCCAAAATGAGAAAACAAGTACTCAAGGAAGCAATGTTTTGTCCCTGCTAACCTTTCATTTGGGACTCATGGGCTGTGCTGTAGGGATCTTGTGTCAGTGTGCTGGAGTTGAGAACCTCCCTTTAATAAACTCAGCAGTTGCATAGCTCATTTTCAGCCTCATTAAGTCTTTTGGAGACAGCAGACCTTGGTAGTTCATGGAGAATACCATCATTCCGTATTTGCTCTTTTTCGTATGGGACATACAAATGTTAGTATATATTGGGCACACTGATAACAACGGTTCTGACAACTGCTGGTTTCATTCAGTTTCTTGATATAAAAATCAGATGTGCACAATTACTTGTAAACTAATGAGGCTTATCTGTCAGTTTTAGCAAAAGAAAATTGTGATAAGCAGCGTTCTTTCTACAGACAATAATTTAGAGATAAGACTTTGGGGTCCTTTATTAGCTCTTATTTGCTCTTGCTAGGTCACATTTCATTTTCAGTTAGATGAGTACAAATCTCTATGCGTAAGAATGAATAGTTTAGAGCTTTTAATACATCGATTTTTCAAGAAAAGGTTTGAGATTGTGTTATAGTTAAAATTCTCACCCTGTGGGGCACTGTTTAAAATGACTTTCATTTGTATTTTTTAATCAAATCTATCCTTCTTACTTCTGAAGGACTTGAAAAACTTGTGGTTTTGGCTGGCATTGGATATTAATAAAACAGAGCTCCTAGCTATGCAGGAATGGATGATTTGCCTTGCACCTCAACCTCTGCATTGGCTCTCAGCTCCTGGAATTCTTTGAATTCTTGCTGGCTCATGAGTGGTTTTTTTATGTGTTTTCTTTTCATCTGGAGACATCTGCATTGAGGCTCGTGATGGAGTGTGAGATGAAGTCATTGGATGACCTGTAATATGCTGTGAGATTGCCTGCATGTGAGGAAGGGCAGTGAGATATTTGGTGTTCCAGTTAAGTCGTTAGGCCCTTTTCTGTTCTCTTCTATTGGCAGTCTTTGTACCAAAGTGACTTCTTGCTTTACCCTTACTGGAAAGCAGTTCATCAGGAAGTTCACAGATTTGACTCCCAGCATCCCAAAACCCCTGACATAGTGTTTTGTCTATTCTGATAATAATAGTAATAATAATAATAAAAATTAATTTTAAAAATGTTTTGAAGAATAGCAGTGTTTGGATATGCCAGATGGGACTTGTTAATGGCCAGAATGGGTTAGTGCCCATAGACTGTTTGTATTTTAAACAGTGGAAAGAGTTAAATCTGTATTACCCTCCAAGAGCTCTGCTGGGCCTGCATTATACAGGGCAGATTTGCCTTACTTATGGTGACAGGCTTAGAACTTTGTGAATGCATTTCTTCCTTCTTTGGTTATCTCCCCTCTCCTCTGATGGCAAAACTTGCATGAATCTGAATGCAGTTAGAACTTTTCACTTTTTGTGATGACTGAAAAAATTAATTAATTTCTGAATGCTGGTATCTATGCTTAGTATTTCCATGGTGTCAAATGGGGTTCTTTTGGGAACTAGTGAAGGAAATTTCTATTTTCCTGTTAGAAGCCCAAGAGTTGTTTTCCTGCAAGGTGTGTAGATAGAAGTGATAGGGGAGTACAAAGGGTTGCATATTTCTATGTTTTAAGAACACATTCAGAATTCAACATGATATATTCATCTTGTTTTCTGAATCGAGCTGTGAAGCTCACCATTCTAATTTCTGGCTGCAAGCCACTGCATGCTGTTAATACACATGTTATAATACACACAATGCGTCTCACTTTCCACTAATGAGATTTCAAAACCCGTTCTGATTTGCTGCTGTTTACACAGGGAAATTAAAAAATTGATTGGCTAGTTCCTCCCTGGGCTGATCCAGCTCATGCAGCCGTGGCTAGGCAACCATGCGGCTGCTCTAGGGCCGGCCGCACAGCCAGCAGCAGCAGGGGCTGCCGGGCTCTGAGATCAATTAAAATGCCAGGCTTTTCCAGGCTGGTTTCCAGAGCGTCTGCACATGATTCCACATAAATGTAGGGATTTAAAGATCAGATGAAGGTAAACGGTGCCGTGCTTTGGTTAGCATTGAATTAAAATGATGAGATGTGATACAACACAACTGTTCGGCCTGAAGCTGAGCTTGCAGCCCCTATTTTATTTATATTCATCCAGTTGCTTTATTACTGTAGGTATGTCTTAACTGTTGGGGTTGTTATTTGGGTGCAGAGCATACCTAGGTGTTTAAACCCAGTGGTTTCACTCTTGTATGGCAGCCTTGCCTCTCCTTCTCAACAACAGTCTGCTCCTAGAAGGAAACAGAGCTTTTTTTTCCTTGCCATTGTTCGCTGCTGAGAGGAGATGGAGATCTCTCAGCACTGCAGTGCTCTGTACAAGCCCTAGGGGGAAGGAACAGACACTCCTTTTGTTGCTGAGGTAGGTAGGGACCAGGGACAGATGTCACAGGTGAGGAGTGGGATGCTGCCACTCATTAAAAGAGTGATGTCTGCTCAAGAGGGATGGGGCTCAAGAGGGGAGAAAACAACATAAAATCAAAGCCTGCATGAACAAAGCATGCAGTGCTGCATAGGAATGATCAAGACAGCATTTCAGCTGGATCTGAAATGATAAAACAAACCATCCAGTATAGGATAATATTGTACCAAGTAGAACAGTTCAGGGACAGAGAAAATTACTTGTTAAAATCAAGTGTACTAACATAAGGAACTATGTCTATCGATCACTTCTGTTTCCAGCTCTTTGTTGTTGGGATGCAGGACAGGAAGGAGATAAATTCCTTCCAGGTTGAGGCCATTACTGAAACTACTGACTTCTCAACTAGAGATCAAACCCAGTGCCAGCAAAAGTTTCGCTTTAAATCTGTGATATTTCTTTACGAGTGCCCTTTTAAAAGTGGATTGCATTCATTTATTTCTTCCAGCAGCCCAGCTATATCGAACTCTCTATTGATGTTTTCACACCGTTATCTATCTTTCCAGTGCAAAACTACTTTGCAAGGGTATAGAGACTTCAACTTCTCCTCTATGTATGACTTCAGTAAGAAAAATAGTTTTCTACCCATGTCCCAACCTATTTTTAAAGCAGCGTGCATAGCGCATGGAGTGTACCAGTTGCTGTGGTGTGATTTTACTTAATGCCTCATTTGATTATGATTGAAACTGGACTCTTCCAAATGCAGGGTGAAAATTGCCGGGAGCAGAGTCTTTACTCATGTTAAACAGTAATTAACACACGCAGCTAGCTCCTTGGAAGATGTATTGTGCTTTTTCTGCAAATACAGCTTGAACTTAATATGTCAAGTAATGAGCTCTTCCTTTTAAAAAGTAAAATGGAATTATTAAACATCTTCCAACCAGTATTTTTCTGTTGTGAGGAGGCTTCTATACGTAAGAAGGACAATTTGAATTCCAAATTGCAAAATGTGCATTTAATTACAGGCAGGTTATAATGTTGGTGACACTTATTGCCTTTATAAATACTATACGTACTAATATTATTTGTACTGATTATTATGAAATGAAAACTCACAAGAACAAAATACTTTATTCATTTACAGTGTGCCAATAATCAGGGAAAACTGAATGCTGGGCAGTAGTATAAGCTTCCTGAGCTTGTGCTGGTGGCTGTTTTTGCTATATGTGGTTCAAGAGGACATAGCCTGTCCTCTACTCCTTTTCTGGCTTAGAATGTGACAGGATATTGAAACTGAAAGGGTTGCTGCAGCACTGAAGCCAGCAGGAGTACCAAAGAGCCTTGCATGAAACAGATACTCTTGTTTTGTTGATGCTGATCTGTCCAGCTTGGAAAAAAAAAGCATTTCAATATCAGTATAGACTTCTTTTCAAGCATACAAATTTGAAAGGAAAATGATCTGAAAATATGATTTTTGGGGGTGAATTTTGCATTCTTGGAGAGGTTGCTGGATTAGCTGTGAGCATCCTTTTTTGGCCCCGGCTCCTTCACCTCTGGCCTCATCCCAGTACAAGGCAACCCAATGCCCATGGCCAGAGCACCACTGGGCTGAGAGTACTCTCAAGGGCACAGAGCTTCCCCGGCTCTTGGCACAGCTTTCAGTCAGTCAGTTGCACTCACTGCCTTAAAAACGGGGGGAAAAAAAGAGACATTCCCATATGTTCAGAAAAAGAAAACACATGGATATTTCTCACAGCGCATTGCATAGTTTAATACATGCAGTTCCCAATAAAAGCCATGTTTTACCTGGCCAAAAATCTTAGCAACTCTTTGAAAATTTGCCCCTAATGTGAATAACTATAAAGTGTACTTATGTGCGGATGAATATGCCTCTACTGCACCAGCAATTGTATAAAATAAAATGTCTCCCACCGCTGCCAATGCAGATTACTGACAGATTACTACAACACATGTGCTCCCAAATGCATCTCAGATATAGCCTAAACTTGGCTTAGTGCAGCAAAGCACAGCAAGGCTTTCCAAGAAATGGCTTAATTGTGTTGGCCTTAAAGGTTATTCATAGTCTTGGCAGACAAACCAGAGAACAGGATGTCATGAAAGCACAGTCTTGCTGCTTGCAGCACGGCTTTTCTGCTGTGGTGTTGTGATTTGGGGCAGTAGCTGAGCAGCTCTGCCTTCACTTCAGCCCAGAGTTTTAGGCTCTTCTGCGAGGCTCTGGAGCGGAGCTGGTAGGGTCGTTTGCCAATGGTGTCAACTTATAAAATCCTCTTAGTCTGAAGGAAAGCATTCATTTAGTCCTGGTGTCTTCTGTTGGACCAAAATCATGAGCACTAGTGGCGAGAACTTAAGAGTAAACATTTTTTCGTTTCTCTCAGAGATCATTGAGAACTTGAGACCACCTGTGTAGTTGGAATAATACAAGTGTGTAGTTGTAATTACTTTGCTTTTTGACCACTTGTTATTGTTAATATAGAAATGATAATTTAAGACTTTCTTTCTTCCATCATATGACTTCTTTGCTAAAGGAAGACACAGGGTGACATATTGATAAGGTGATATCAGAAGATATAATGGAACCCTGCCTTTTTTTTGCAGTTGAATGAATGAGTGAATGGAAACTAGAGTACTAAAAATGTGTTCACCTTTCAGGATTCATGAATTAGCTCTAGATTAGGAAGGCTCTCATCTCCAAATATTAGAAAAAATAAATCAGGTAATCTCAGAAAAGAAAGTTACTTTCTGAGACACAGAATTGGGATTTTGAATCAGTTTTTCACTGTCATTGCAACACATGTTAATAGATTTTTTTAAGAAGCTGACCAGTCATTTTGCACATAAGTCAAATTTCATGCAAGTTATGTCATTCATGATTTCCATTTTCTGTCTCTGCTTCCTTAGTGGGAAAATACATCACCTTTTTCAAACAGCTCTATGTATACTTGAAGTTCAGCTCTCTCACTGTCTTACTTAACCACTGGGATCTTAATGATTCTGTAGCATCCACAGTACAGGTCCAGGAGCCAATTGAATGAATGAATCAGTTCACCAAGCATCACCTGTGCTTTTGATCACAATGCTGTTTTTCAGTGGCAATGCTTAGAGCATTCAAGTGGAGATGGGATTTCACTTAAAGGTATTGTATTCCAAGAATTACATATGTGTAAGGATTTACATGATTAAGCCTTTTTATAACTGCCATGTAACATCTGTAGTTAGTATAAACACTACTACATGTTTCAGGACTTAATCAATTTCCTATTTATTTCCAGGGAAATTACAACAGATACCAAGAGCACAATAACGCCATTTGATGGAGCAAATTCTCAGCTAAACAGCACTGCTTTTCAGCAGTCACCACCATTAGCGATGCATTTTTCATCTATTGTAGTTTCCTTGGAAATAAATAGGAGGCACTACTTTCAATCTACATTGTTGGGAACGCACAGGCAAGTGATACATGAGACTGGCATTTTTATTACTCCTGCGTGAAAATGAAAGGTGGATGTATGAGAATAGAAAGGAGCTTTGCAGCCAGCTCTGCCAGAGAGCCAGGCTCTTTCTTTACTTAAATTGCAGTGCATTTTCTCAAACTGGGAAAGTGCTTCAAGCTTTAAGGCTTTAAGTCAAAGCTGAGCTGCTCAGACCACTTTGCAGTAGGATGGGGTAAAGCGTCACTGGCCTTCATCATCCTGATTCTTCTTACTGGTACATTAAGGTCTTGGGAAATCCGGGGAGAGTTGCTGTACAGCAGGCACTGTGTTTTACTACAGCGGCAAGCATCCCCTATTATATTGCATTTCTCTATACATAGATTCTTTTTCACCAGAGCCAAATGTGTAATCTTTCATGTCTGTAGTGCCTTGAAGTATAAGATCTAGCATGAAACTGAATATCTAGTGACATTCATGCATGTATAACATCTGAATTTTCATGTTCTTTTACTCCTGTTGAGATTATTATCTGATTATGTGAGTACAAAAACATTTAGTCATTTATTTTCAGAATCATTGTATCATCTTTTTAAGACATCTTACAAAAAAATATGTACCATCTGTTAGACTTTGAAGGGATACTTCTTAGTCATCTTCACACCTCCAAAATGATCTCCAAAGACAAGCAAAAAAGATGGATTTGGATGCTAACAAGTGGTGGGCTGTCTTCTATCTTGTTGCAAGTACCCTTCTCATCTGCCAGTCCTCTGCCTATCAGCCTATCTGCTCAGGTAATTTTGTCCCTATATTTAAACTGCAGTCACTATATATTATTCCTGGTAATAAAAAAGATAATATACGTATGTGAGTGTGGGTTTGTTGGTAACCATGAAAACTGAAATGTATGACTTACCCACTGATGTTTAAGTTCTAGAAAGTAATGTCTTCAGATTCTGGAATTTGGGTAAAAGTCTTCCACTGCAGATACCAGGTAGACATTTTTAAGCTGAAGAAAACATTTGACTCAAAGACGCTGTTTTCTCATTATTTTAGGAAGACTTTTTTAAGGATAGTAGATATGAATGGGCATTAATTACACTAGTGGCCTTTTTCTGCTGTATTAGTCATACAAAAGAAAGTGAAAGAATTCCTCTGCTCATTGCAGCTTAGAGAATGAGTCACTATCAGCTGCCTCAGGTACATGCCTATAGCAGGGGAAACACTGCAATTGGACAGAATTGCCTGAGTCTGAGATGTATTTCACCATCCAGAAAAAATTACCTCTTGCAGAGTGTGAGAAGTTAGTCACATTTTCCAGTCTCCTTATTCTCACAAAACCGCTGCTTTCTTCTGACTAATGCTCATACTGTGCTCAGCAGTTTCCAAAGTTTTGGCTTGAGTGCTGGTAGCTGGAAAGGCTACTGTATACATCAGCAAACTTGGGCTAAGCAAGTATTTATGTTGAACTTCAGTGCATTTTGTGCTCAGTGCATCCTCAGCCATGCTGTCATAGAATCATTTAGGCTGGATAAGACTGCCAGAATCACCCAGTCCAACCCCAGCCCACCCCCACTGTGCCCATTGACCATGTAGCGCTGACCATAGCATTGAACAACATACACTTTCAAATAATGAGGGTGCTTACAGGTCTGTGAACAAATTTGCTGCACAGAGATATATTTATGCCCTAGTTCTCCTATTTGATCTCAAAAGAGACACTTGTATCCCAGTGTTGTTCGTATTGCCTCAGTTTTTCAAGTAAATTCTTCACTGTAAGTTATTTTCTGATTGCAAAATGTTACAAAAGGACAACTGGAAAAGAATAAGAAACAATAGCAGGATAGACTGTATCTAATCAGAGGGAGCTGCTATGTGCCAGGAGCTTGCCACACAGCTTTCTTAAAATCAATATATGTGGATTGAGGCATAGTACCAGCAGGTTCTGTCTTGTGGAATCTGCACCATGGAAGCTACAGCAGTGTTAATTAGTTGTAATTCTTTTCTCTCTGAAGGTTTGGTGATATCTCACCTGAGACATCTTACAGGTGATGATCTGAGGTCATCTTTAGGTTGGATGTGACTTCAGTAAAGCTGCTTATCTGACAATAACAAATTGTACATCTCTAGTTAAATCCAGCTGCTGACTTGCCATTCATCAACATTGCCTCTGCTCACTTCCTGCAAAAAGATGTGTCAGCCCTTTGGGAGAGGATTTAAGTAAGAAAAAATGCCTTTTGTGTTAGATTTCTCCCAACAACATTTATTTGGTTTGACTGAAATCCTGTGAACAACACGTTCATCTTTGGTGTTTTTCTTTTGATATTCCTGTTATAATTGTCTACTGAGTATGTTGTGAAATGCATGTAAATTGTGGGAGAAGGAAAATACCAAAGTAGTAATTGATAAAGTCACTGTAGCAAACTGTTGAGCCAAGTGCAACCCAGACTGTGTAGCAATTAACAGAATTCCATCCTTTCATACTTTATTACAGGGCAGCAGATGTCAAGGTGTAGTTGAACAACTTAATGTTTCCACTTCTGCAGAGACAAAGTAATATTTATAATACATGAACTACTTTAGAGTTAAACTTTTGTGTGTGTGCATGCTCTTATTTACAGGAACATGCTTCTCTTCACCAGCAGTTCTCAATACCATTTGCAATTCAGATCTTTGTTGCTTTCCAAGTTGCAGATGGGGATGCTGAGGCAGGAGAAGACAACTCTCTTTTCTTAAAGTGTTAGCTTGAGCTGTGTGTGCTATCAAGGTGCTCTGGTCACAAGTGGAGGGAAGGAACAGCAGTTTGCCAACAGCACTTAATGGCTTAGGGCAGCGGTTTGCATAGGAAATAGCTCGTGTTTCTGTTTGGCAAATGAAGAGGTAATGGATGATACTCTATAACCTCTGCCAGGACCAGAGCCTGTTAGGAAAGCCAAGCACTCCTGTGTGGATAAGCAGGAATGAGACTACACCAGACCTGAGAAAAAGGGAATTGATTTCTGACAAATGAGCATTTGAAAATACTCTGTACATTTGCTTGTACCTTGGTTTCACTCCTCCAGCTGGAAGGAGAGAAAATGTAAGGAGGGATCGTACCTGGCTTTTATGAAGACTTGCTGCCATGCCTTTTTGTTTTAATTACTTAATAGGCTTCAAGTATAAAACTCAAAGTTTCACTGTGTCAGGACCTTTCTCTTTTGAGAGTCAAACCTTTTTGTATTTACTAAAATGTGTTTCTTTCTAGTAAACCACCAAGTCAATTAATTGTACAGTCCAGCTTTGTTGCACAGGGGAAGGATGCGCAAATCCCCCCTAAAATTGTCTATAATTATTTATTAGTGTGAGCAGACTGTGTTTTCTAGCAGTTCACTTGTCATCCTTGCAGTTTTCTGATGAAAGGAAGAATTTCTAAACATGCTAGAAGAGCTTAATCTGTTCATAAGTCTTGTTTACTTGCTTTGGACGCACAGAAATCCACAGAGGCTCATGCTTGTGTGCGTGCAGCCTGCTCTGACAAAGGAGGAGTGGTGTGGAGTTGGATGAGGCAGTATTTTGCTTTGAAGACAGAAGGAGTCTTAAAGATTATTTATTGTTGCTTGGCTACCAGCCCTGCTTTTCACCTCTCCAAGGCACAAGTTGTGATGGTAAGGAAGACTAAAGTAGGTTGTTTTTTTTTGAGAACACCATTTGCATTTATTGCTTAAGATGGGAGTTCTCTGATATTCTAAGATAAATTGCACTGGCTTGCTTTTCTCAAATGCCATGCATTGCTATAAAAATGGCAGATGTCTGTTCTGATCACCCTCTTTTGCGTACATACAGCCTCCAACTCCCCCTTCAATCTCCTGCCAGCGCTCAGTTAATTCATTCCTTGCAGGCTGGGATGTTGCCCTGCGTGACTGCTTGAACTGACACACACCTGTGCTCTGGGCATTTAATATAAAGCTGTCACAATTTAAACCTCACTGTGATTTGGAGAAGAGGGGATCTGAGCCTTTAGAAAAAGATAAGAACACTGAGGAGTTATAAGCCAACAAGTTGCAAAGAAGCAATGGCTGCTCCTACCTATATTACAATGTATTTCAATTGATGTCTTTACTAGGTGTTCTGGGCTGGTGGCTATTTTCAGAAAAGCATCAAGGAGATTTATGCTCTTTAATCCCCCATCCTACAAATGCTTTTCTTACACCCTTCCCCATGCCTTCTTTTTTAAGTTTGAGTTCTGTCTTGTTGTAGCTGATTCATTGGCACTGGTACACTCACAAGTTTTATTACCAGGCAGAGCTATCCAAGTATCTGTCATCTCTTCAAGATGCTTCTTGATTGGCACATGTCACAGAACGGTAAGCTTTTTGCTCCCTAGTCTCCAAAATAGATACCCCCACAGCCCATTTCATAATGCTCTGCACTGAATTTTCAAGATTAAGTCTCAAGGTGTTCTTTTCTCACCTGTTGGCAAAGCTGCTTGAAGGCTGTGGCTCAGTTCTTCCATTTCTGATCACAGGCTCTTATTGCTGTGCTGCCTGGCAGAGGATGCAGCTGAGACCACTGCCAGAGCAGTCACAAGAAGAAGGAATGGCAGCCTGAGTGGGCGAGAGCTCCTTCCTCCCTTTATCGAGAGCAAAACCTGATTGAGCCAGGATATTATCCCAGGTCTGCTTTGTTCCTGCATTCACCTCCCTAGGTCTTTAGCCAACTTAGAACCATTTCTGATAAATAGGGGCTTTAGCGTGAGATGGATAAAGTCACGAACTGCTAGATGTGGATGAAAGCTAACTCTAAAATACAGACATGAAATGTGCCCACCTCCATATGTTCACACAGTCGGTCCCAAATCAGAGAGATTAGAGGTTGATGTTTTTTCTTTCCGTTTTATTCTGTCTGACTTTTCTTGGCATATGATAGGCAATACTGGTAGCTCTCCAGCACATGGATAGGAGGCATGTGTTGCTGAAAAAACTCAGCAACGAATACAAATTGAATAAATCAGACTCAAGCATGTCATCCAGGGTCTGGCAAGCAAAGAGATAATTAATTTGGGATTTAGGAGATAGGAGAACTTTCAATAGGGAAAAAAATTAAGGAAAAATCCTTAGAGAGTTCTCACAGATATTAGAATAATTATCTTTATTTCTTAAATAAAGCTCACCAGGTGCATGCACAGACCCCCTAAGCAGCTGAGTTGTGTCTTTCTGCCTCATCTTCCTCTTTTCCTTACCAACCAGTGATGCTCCAGATCCTGTGACTCTCCGGTGGCAGCATCTTATAACCTAAGGCTGTTCATCTGCAGTCACAATTGATGAGTTTTCTACCTTCCAAAGTTTCAGCCATTACTTTGACTGCACTGAGCAAAGCTGATTCCTTTGATAGAAAAACAGCAATTAAAAATAAATGTAAAAAAACAAACTTTTCTGTGGAATGATTTGGATCGATTTCTGCTTAATGATTTCAGTGAAGTGCTTCATCTATTTCCAGGATAACTTTCTATGTGGAACCAACATTTTCCTTTATTAGGTATTCTCATAAACAAATTATTTCATTAAAATTTCATTTGAGTTGATTTTTTTTTTTTACTGTTGGATCACTAGTTGGTTCTACAATGTGTGGAAGCAGAAAATGAACACTGCTGAGAGAAATGTCAAGCTGGGGTACGTTGATATTACATTTTCCCCTGTGAATTTTTAAGTCTTTCTGTAGTTAACGGTATGGTTTTGAAATGTGGCAGGGAATTTATCTTGCAGTCTGCTGAATTTTGATTTCCCTGTGGAAATCAGGCAGGAATGGACAAGGTTATAAGCTGTGCAATGTTGCCTTTTGCACAAGCGAATGCTCAGGGCAAGCTCTGAGTGAAGGTGAGGTGAGCACTTGGCTGCAGGCAGGCAAGGACTGCAGAATGATGCAGTCCTTTGGGAAGAAGATACTCATCCTGCAAACATAATTTGCCATCCTCTCTTTCCATTCCCATAGGGAAGGCAACCCCAGCTCTGCCTTTTTCCTTCCTTGTTCTGTGCAGCAGGAGCACCAGGTGACAGCACCTCACTCTTGCAGCAGTAGGGCTCCATCTGCCAACACTATACAGCCTGGCTCATGCTGGCATGGAGATAACAGGCTCTTCTCATTGCCAGCTCACATGCATTTTCATTCTGCTGTACTGCTTCAGCAGCACGTTGCTTTCTATTTATTCTGGGAAGCTGAAAAATACCTTTCCTGCCCCTACTACTATTTGTCATAATGTAGGGACCCAGCAGTACTGAGTATAAAATCTCTACCCCAAAATTTTTATCCACCACTGAGGCATCAAGTGAAGAAAAATCCTGTTCTGTGTACAATTAGATTAACTGAGAAGCTGGGTAAAGTTTATACTCCCATAGCTGAGAACTGCGCTTCTGGTGAGATAAATTTATCAGGGATGATAAATTCCAGCCATATCTGGTTACAGAGTTTTTCTGAGTGGTTGTTAGAATTTGCTGCTCAGACCTTATCTCTGCTTTCTTGCATACACTGTATGGGATTACTTCCACTCAGTGTTTGGGTGGTGAGGCCCTGGTACTGCTGCCCAGTGAAGCTGTGTGTGCTTCATCCCTGGAAGTGTCCAAGGCCAGGTTGGATGGGACCCTGGGCAGGTTGCTCTGGTGCTTAATTTAGTAGTTGGCAACCTGACATGCAGCAGGGGGATTGGAATTAGATAACCTTTGAGGTCCTTTCCAGACCGAGACATCCTGTGATTTGATGTTTCTACTGTTAGCCTGGACATATAGGAGGAAAAATAAACCCTTTGCACATATGAAGGTAGTACCTCTTTTAGTGTAAACTTGACTAAATAACTCTACTGCTTGGATGACACACAGATGTTATGTTATCTTAAGGTCACGTCAGTTTAAATGCAATCCGTTTACTAAGCAGTGTAGCACTCTATCTTTAAAATCAGACAATGCCTATGTACATAAAGTGTGCCTCCAGTTATTATCGGCAAATAAACCTCTAGTAATGAGGTTTCAGATCTATTGGTTGAGTGTCGATAATAAATTCTCAGTGGAACTGACTTCAGCCCATTAAGCAAGCCTGCTCCTGCCATCGTGGTTGTTAATTTGATGGGACTGTGTCACATTAAGTAGAACAAACATGTTTTCACCCACTCAGCCATCCAGAACGGACATGGCTGTTACTCTAACAACTGGATATTGATTGGAAGCATTCACCCTTTCTGACCCAGGGCTGGTACGTGAAAATTGAGCCAGGACTGATTAAGAAATTGCATGTGTTTGTGCACATGTGTGCCGTGTTAGCAGCATGCATAAATTTCAAGCCTTTAGAATTCACGTCATGTTAATGCTCTAAGCATGAGGTCTGTCACTCTGTTGGGACCATGAAGCCTTATTTCTTGCCAATTATTTACTTGTCTCTATGCTTGTGCCCATCTGGTCAGACCACACTTTCAGGGTCTGCTGCCTCATATCTAAAAATCTGTTTAATTGCTGCAGCTATAATAAAAATGTTTAAGGAAATGTTGAAGAAATGATGAAATTTGCTTCTGGTTTTAGTCTCAGGTAAAGACTAATTCAGTAGATGCTAAATTCAATGCATTACTTGATAATGTTACATATAATGTTTTGAATGGGTCATCTCTGTGACAACCAAGAAATAAAAAAGCTAAAGGAAAGAAAGGATGAAGGGAGATTTGTACCTATATATGAGAGCAGGATACCTTGCAATATAAATATTCAGCATACTGCACTTCTGCAAGTTTCTCTCCATTGCTTGTGCCATGCACAGGTTTTGACATGTGTTTATTTTTCTTGCTATGATTCCAAGCTAACAGTGGAATCATAGTCTCATAGGGTGGCTTGGGTTGAAAAGGATCTATTTATTTTTCCTGCTGTCTGTCAGAAAGAGAATTCCACCAACTGTGTTTCACTGCATTTTCCCAGCTTGAGTATTTCCAGAAACACTACCAAAGAGATGGTAACATTATCAAAATTAATTGTCCGCTTTAAAATTATCAAAAATACAGCAAATGAACTGGAAGAAAAATTGCATTACATGTTTACAATTACACTGCATTACTCTTGCTCTTCATCACAAAGAAAGAAGCAATGCAACAGAGAGGAAAAAAGCAATGAAGTTTATTTGAATATAGATAAGAAAGTTTGTGGACATGATGCATTCGTGTACAATATAAACAGAACTGCTTGAAAGATTCTGCAAGAAAACAGGGTAGAAAAAGAAGCACAGCTAAATAATAAATGACAGGTTGCGACCTGCAAAGGAAGGGGCTAATCAAAAAGGAATAAAAGCACCCTACGTACAGAAAACTTTCTCTTTAAAATTTTAATGAAATACTTCTGCAATGAAATGACTTATTAAAAACCATCGGTTCCATGGAAAGATTGTTTCCAAATCATCAGTTTTGATATGGAAAGATCCTTTATTTTCCCACATCGCTTCCAAATAATTGAAATTTCCAGAGAAAGGATTGTTTGAAAACCCTTTAAGACAAATTCATGATTTAATAAAACAGTGCTTCTTTGTTATAGCTTGTGAAACAATATAACTTGTCAAACAATCAATTTGAAAAGTATATTCTAACACTGTGTTTTGCAACAATCATTGGAATTCAGCAGAGTGGACTGGATGATGGAAAGCGGTTCTGGCATCTCTGAGTTGGAAGGGAATTAAAGATTCATGGGAGCTCTGCAGAGGGATCAGAGATGGGAAGCACAACAGAATGCACAATTAGTCATAGGGGAGATCTCTGCTGCAAATTTAAAATAATCAATACATCACTTTTTCATTCTGTTGAATGGTAAACATATTACCCCAGAAAATTGTCAGTTTTCTTACAGAATACTAAGACTGCAGAATAGTACCTACATATTTATAAAGAAAAATATTAATTGCAAAGTGATGAGTAATTAACATTCAATTGTGTCTAGCTGGTATTATTCTCTTTTCACTATAATGTTGAATTCTGATGAATATTTCATTGGGAAATTTCAGAGCAGTGCCCAGCTGTACCTCCCTAGTAAAATTAGCATTTTACTTCATTAGGAAAGAGAAGCAAAATGACCACATTCAGTAATACTGCAGTTACAGTGTTGGAGCATTATTTAGCCATTGAGATCTTAGGAAAACATTTGGTAGGTTGTTAAAAAAGCAATTCTATTTTATTTTGTCAAGGCAAATGAAATCAACAAAGACTTTCTCCCCAGAACAGCAGGATTCACATCTGTAGGGTTAGATCACGCACATCCCTCTGGAGGTGGCCTTGGCTTGTACTGCCTGCTAAAAGTAACCCTCGTCTAACACTGCATTCCATACCATGCTCAAGCACTTTGTGAATCTGGCTTGTGGAGAGCAAAACCATGTCAGGGAGTTTGCTAACAATTAACCATGACAAACAATTTTGTGCCTGTGCTGTGGTGCACTTGGAGAACGGATCCAGAAAGAGCCTGTCTTCACTGTGACCCATGAAGACCCGGTTTCCTGATCTTGAAGAATGGACGGTTGGTCTTCATGTTTATGTATTCTTAGAAAATCACAACCTGCTTGAAAATATTCCATTACAATTAAGAGTTTAAGTGCAGTTGAGGATAACTGTGAATTGCCCATTGAGAAACTGTTCACAGTCTGTTCCTGATTTCACCTGTTGCCTTAATTCTTCATCACTTTATTTTTTCACTTTCACCAATAAGCCCTAATATGTCAACATATTTCTCACAGGGAAATCCAGAACTGGACTTTCCTTCAAATACCATCACACCAGTGCTGAATAAAGGGAGCAAGCTTCTTTCCTTCCTTTCTGCCTGCACTCTTTCTAATGCAGACCAGTGGCCTGTATTTCCAGATAAGCATACAGCTGGTTCACATCCTGCTTACCCACCAGAGCCTCCCTCTTTCCCTGTGCAAAGTGACTTCCTAGCCAACCAGTGCACAGGCCAGAGTCCACAGAGTTATTCCATTGCAGGTGCTCAGCCTTGTATTGCCATCAGGTTCTTGTGTCCCTCTCAGAAGTGCCACAGACTTCGCAAGTATCAGTAGCAGATGATAAGGTTGATCCCGGAGAATCTCTGCATATTTTCATTACAACTCTACCACGCTACTGATGTTTTCATTATCAAAAGTGTCAACATGTGTGGAACCAATATGTCCAACTTCAATGAAAATGTATTAAGCTGGGGAAGCCCATTGACCAGGCAATGATTTCAACTACTCTGTATCAGTTTGATTAAATCCATGCTGTATTGGGCTACCAATAACATTAAGTGAATTGGATTAAACTGGAATCCTTAAGACAATTATGAAATATCTCTTCAGTAATAAAATGTTCCACCTCTTTGTCCTTTACTTTACTTGGTTTCATCTGTTTAAAGGGAAAGTATTCTTTATGTATCAATGAGCAAAACCAGTCTACAAAGTCACCACAGCTGTTTGATCAATGATGAAAAACAAATTGAAAACATTATTAAATGGGTATATTATATTATTATTAAATATAAGGATGTGTCCAAATTTTAGGGCTGCACCTGCTTTTACATGAGTGAGTTCTGTAGATGAAATAAGGAAAAGGAAGGGAATCTTTCTACTTGGTCTTTCTTTGCATTTCTTATATGTCATGCAGTTGTATAACTACTTTCTGTGTGTGTGAGCAGAGGGTATTCAGAGCATGAATGTATTATACCAGTGAACCTCACACATAGCAATTTTGGGTTACCTAGTGCATGAGAGAGCTGAAGAAGATAAGAGAAAAAAAAAAAGAGATACGATCCTTAAGCATTACAATTAGGTGGACTGAAAGGCTTTGTTGTTGTTTTACATTATCAAGCGAACGATGAATACCAGTTAGAAATATTAGTTGTATAAGTTTCAAACAAGTCTTCACATCAGAGCCTCATCAAGAAACGTCTGTGAATTGTTGTTTTGGTCCTATTCTTTTAAGTCAGTCATCTACAGCAAATAAACAAAGGGACAAATTGCTTAATTGTTATTGTACTCATTAGAGACAATGAGACTTTCATCAAAGAAAATGGTCTTTGAGACTGATTAAACACAATTCTCCTAAAGAAAATTAAAGACCTTTACACTGTAGATGCACTACACAAATTGTGGTTGGCTTTTTTTTTCCCATTGAACTGTATTTCTAATGTAACTAAATCACTTTCCTGATTGGTTTTTTTCTCTTCCATTTCCACAGAATTCTGGATTCTACAGCTTCTATTCAATGGACATCTTTGCATAAAAGAAAAAGACATAGCATGCACCAAAAAAAGTAAGTAACTGCTTTTATTCCCATCATATACCATGTATTTTTAAAAATGTATTCTACTGTCTTTTACACTAGGTTTCTATTGCGACTTGTGAGAAATGGGATACAATCTTCTGTCTTGTAAAAAAAAACTATGAAATGATTTTCAGGGTCTCTGTCTATTCAAGAGATAGAAGTCCTGTATCCTGGTGGTTATTTCACTGTCTGAACAAGACTCTTGGGCTTCAATACTTTAATACTGCTTAATTCCTTGTGAATGAGGCCTGCTGCTTGGCATGTCTTGTGGTGTGTAGGAAACTTACAATGTGATGTTACACATAATACTCTGTTTTCAACTGCGTGTGAAGTGAGTTATGAAATATTAGCAAGTTTCTCCTCTGGTAACTGTTAGCTAAGCAATAAATCAACAAAGGATACCACAGAATGATGAAATTGTTGTAGCCCACAGTTATTACAACACATGGGGCACTATCAGAGGACTCTAATCTCTCTCAGGAAGAGTAATTTATTGCGGCAACTTCCTCTGAAATTCCCTTATTAATACAAAACTTATTAGGATGAAACATTTGGCAGAGAAATATTAGCATTGCTAAGTAGGTTGTATGTAGTCCCTTCCTTTTTATGAATTCAGATCAACATTCTCATTAATGAAACCTTTCACAGAATACCGCAATCTCATTTTAAAGCAGTGTGAATGTGGAAGAGTCATATTCAATACCTCTTGACAGTTAAAATCATTCCTGTTACCATTAATGATCCAAAGACCATGCCTGATCTAAGTGCAAGCTTCTTTCTGAATTCAGCTTTAAACAGTGGCCCTGTGATCCCACTGAAGCCACGCCAAATATTCTTCTGCAGGCAATATGCTTCCAAGCAGGGGCAGAAGATGTGAAAGTGGGTTTGTCGTATCTTTGGCACACATACACCTCTCCAAAATCAAGTGGAAAATCAGCTATTTTTAAAAGGTTTCACTGTTACCCTGTGTTGAGAGGTTGCACAACAGTAAGCTGCTGCAGGTGATTGTATGCTGGCTGCTTGACAGACAGCAAGAGGAGCCTGATATACCTTGACTAGAGTTAGGAAGAGAGACCTGTCATGCCAAAGCATGTAGAGATCACTATATTCACACTGGACTGAACACAATTGATTGTATTAACAAGAACCTAGTAGCTGACAGCGGTTCTGTTGAGAAATACTTTTGCGTTCTGAACAGACAGATTTCCAAGACCATAAAAGTAACTTGGAGTGAGATCTGCCCCATATTATTTCCATATGTTGGTTTTCCTGAGGGGAAAAAACGGAGTATCTGTTAGGCCTTTGGAGAAGGCTGAGGAACAAAGTCAGCTCTGAAAATTTTCCTACATCTTTCAGTATTATATGAAAAATGTAATCACGCTTCCTGAGCTGAGGATAGCCAAAGCTCAAATGTGATGAGGTATTCAAGCAAAACAAGATAAATGCGGTCGACTGAGAAATGACTTCTGTAAATCTAAATATTCAATCATGGGACAGACTGGCTATTGGGGTGAATTCATTTTCTCTTTTTATTTTTTAGTAGTTCTCTTTGTATTCTTCTCCTAGTTCTGCAATGTTTGAGGAATAGGAAATGCCAGTAGTCTGTTTTGAAACTACTGGAGGGCTGTATACACTCTTTCCCCAGTTGCCCAACTACAGGGCCACCTCTCATGTGACCAAACTCAGTGTCACTAGCATTGGATACACATACATGGAGGCATGAGGCACATACATAGAGGCATGAGGCAGGAAAACGGCACCATTTTCATGAACACACATATGAAAATGTTTTTATGTGAGGATGCTCAGCACCTGTTCTTGTCATGGATGTTGCACTTTTGAATAGGTCATGCTTGGAGGGCTTCCTGAGAAGGGGACTTGGAGATCAAACACCGAATTTCATTGATGAACCAGATTTGAGGCTGGATATGAATTTATAGACAAATTAAGACCTGTCTTTTAAAAACATTTACTCATAAACATAACACATCTTCTACATAAACGTAACTCCTGCTCCTAAAATAATGCAAAAATGACTTCAATGTCAGATTATTTTTATTCTTATTTTCTCCAACGGTCAATATCCAGCACTTTGCTTTTCTCAAGTAGATCTTTTAACAACCCCTGTCTCCTGTAACAGATCATTCTGTCTACAAAATCACGTATGTTTCAAATTCACAATGAATTCATTTTTGGAGCTTCTGGATGCTTAAAGTACTTGATTTGTTTTGGCCTCTACTCTCTTAAATAGGCCCAGTTGGGCCAAAGCAGAGAAGCAATCACACATGGATGCGCAATCAGATCTTTAAATGTTGGCTAGGATATTCTTAACAGGAATGCCATAAACCTGTAAAAGAGTTACAGCTATTCCTGGTAGCAGCAGTAAAACTTCAAAAGCTTTCAGTCTGCCCTTGTCCTATAATTTCATCTTCTGTTTTTCCTTTGTGTATATTTCTCAGACAAAATGCTAACAGCAAAGTCATTCCAGATGTATGTCTTCTATTAACTTGTTGAACTCAAGAAACTTATAACACTCCATTAGAATGATTTCCCCTCTCCCTACAGTACCCAGCCACAAATCATAGAGCAGCTTTAAGCGTTGCGAACTGGTACCTGGAAATACTATAGTCTTGAAGGAAAAAAAAAGAAAAAAAGAGTAAAAATCTCTCTCTCTCCTCTTTCTTCTTAAGAAAAAAAGATTAATTCTGAACTGCGGCCCAGAGGCACTGCTGGCTTCTGCTCCAAATTATCATAGATGAATTTGATAGCCTGAGGTTGTGTTAGCAGAGATTGATTGAAACATCAGTTGGGTTTAATCCTGCCAACTGGGAAAAAGGAATATAAATGGCAAGCAGAATGGTAACCCTGAATGAGATGATCAGTAAATAAGCTCTCCTAGAAATCAGAGATATTACATTTCACATGAACTATGAACTTATTTAATAGAATCTCTGCTAAAATGAGTATGATCCACATCAGGAGGGAATGCTTAACATTTTTATGATATTTTATTAAAGTAAGTCTAAGTTCGTTCTTCAAAACCGTGATCACACTTGCTATTTTTATGTGGCTCCTTGAAAGTATTTCCTTAGAACAAATGTCACGAATTTTCTATTGTGTAAATGGAACTGAGCCTTCTAGTTAAAAAATGATGAACAGTAATTAGGATATAAATTATTTAAAGGTCTTGTAGTTTAAGCAGACATAAAAACTGGCAGGCAATTAAATTCATGGTAAACTCCAGGGGATACTGGTGGAAACAGGTGGAAGCAAGTATTTTATGAGACCCGAGAACAAGCTTGAGGGCTCAGGAGATGGTGGCATGTGGATGAAAACTGGCATTTTGCAATCTAATGCTGGCTTAACCAGATGTATAGGAAACGTTATTGCACTGGTGCACGTGTCCCCTGTGGGGTAGCGCTAGGCTAAGGTTTCTCATTTACAGCTCCAGATGGGAACCTCAAGTCCTCTCTTTGAAAGCTCTCTCTTGCCTCCATCTTTTTATATGCGTAAATAACTGTGGTGTGCATCGGCTTTGGTGCTCAGTCTCACAGCTACTGTGAAATCAAGCAGAGCAAAGTGTTCTTATAAACAAGCAAAGCTTACCATTATCTATCTAAGTAAGTATATATATATATCTTATCTAAGTATAACTTACTTAGACAGGCAGAAGTGGAGGACTTGAATATATTCTACCTACCCTTCCCCCATAGAAACAGGAGAATTAGGATAGTAAATATTGCTAAAAACTCTCAACTTAATGGGAAAAAAATGGTACTTTCTATCATTTTCCACAAAGGTTTTTTAATGCTAATTTGCCATTGTGTGCTAGCACTCTCACTGTTAGTAAACAGCTTAACCTGGAAAGGGATATATGGTTGGTGGAACATCTTCAATTATTTATAGATTTAGCAAATCTATAAAGTAGAATAATCTATTTTATTTTTTTAATATCTGGCAATTCTGTTTAACCACAAACTTCCTTGTGATTGTTGTATGACAGTGTGATGCGTAGGGATCTATTTGTCTTTATTCTCATTATGCGCGTTTAACACTTGAAGCAAGCAGTGCGGACTCATAGCTGTGATCAGACAGGCTGATTTAGTAGTTGTGCATGTAATCAGTAATTGCTTTATATACTGAGAAGAAAGATTTTCTTTTGTGACCTTATGTCACTTGCCCTTAATTATGGGAGCAAGCTGGACACATCCAAGAACTACAAAGCTACCAAGAGGCTTTCTTTACGTTGCTGAGTGTCTGTATCTCAGTATAGGTCAAGATATTATTTATTTTCTTTGTTTTTGTTCTCTGAGCTTGGGAATGCCAAACAAAACAGCCATCTAATAGACCACAGCATTCTGATATTGAATCATCTTATTTTGCTTCATTTATATGTATAAGAAAAACTACAGGCTTTCAGATTACGAGTACCAAAACAGAATGTTCTATTCCTGAAATGCCCTTGAATTTTTCAGGTAAACGATACTTCAGTGAAATCAGAATATTTCAGCTTTTGTCAGAAGATTGTATTGTTATATAAAATACTTCAGTGAAATATTCTCTAGACAACAGCTTCATTTTTTGTTTAGTTTAATTCTCCTTGCCAAAAGTTTCTTTTTCTTTAATGTCAGGACTTAGCGAGTGGAAACAGGCTGAAAAGCCTTTAGCTCTAACTCCAAGGCGGGTGTCCTGGATAGGCAGTATCATGCATTATATTACCTGTGTTGCTGCTTCTTCACTGTACATACAAAGCTACAGCTCCGAAGGGTTTGTGCATAACTCTTTGCAAATGGTGAACTTCTCTTTTGTAAAAGTATTTTCCCAGTCGCAGCTGTTCTACAGATAAAAGCATTACAGGTAGTTGAGAGTAAAGGAGAAACCCTGATGTAAAACGAGCCCCAGAGAACAGCAGTCTGAACTACATTATGCATTCAGATTCTGTGGTTCTTTTTCCCCCCTAATCCCTTAGTTTTTTAGGCCTGATTAAAAATAAGATATTAAACTCTGGATCCTCAGATTCCTTATGCTCAAACACTGCACTGAAAGGTAGTGATCCCTTCATTTTGTAGGAATGCTCACATTTAGTAGACCTGCCCTGGGTCACCATCAGGAGGCCTCTGCACCTTTGAACACAGAAGTCTTAGCCAAAGTGAAAACTGCAGTGTGACACAGAACATACTAATACTATGCATCTAATCGCAGTGATATTACAGCCTAACATTTTTTAAGAATAGTTTTCTTTCTGTTATGAGCACTTCAAGTCATATCAAAGCCAACAGGGACATGTGGAAGCCTAGATTTTGGCCCTGTGTTATGCAGTCTACGCACGGAGTTGTGCAATTTTGTGATGTAAAATAATCCTGGAAGCTATTAGAGTACTGTTTTCTTTTTATAATCCACACCAGATTTCTGCTCTGAAAAACATACTTAAAAGCTCCAGAACCTCTTAAAGAACTGATTATTTTTAGGTGTTTGGAGGATGTATGCACTTTAAATCAAGAATTTTATTTTTTTTTCCTCTTAACTAAGCCTGGCTATGTGTGGCTATTAGTAATAAACTATTTTGCATACCCAATAAAAGCTGCTGGCTTGTTTTATATAGCTTAACATAGAAGGTGCAATGTATGGCTGAATACAACTCATTTTGCCACTAAGGAAGACGATTGTGTATTGTGTTTTAAATAAAAGATAGGCTTACTACTATTTTGTTGTTTGATAAAGAACAAAAATACGTCTTGAACTGGAGATAAATAATATACATTCCTGACAAAGAAAGAGCTTTTTTTAGCTTTCTAAGCATTGTCATAAATCTTAAGATATGGTTTTCAGAGCTGCACAAGCTATTCAACTATTTACTCTTTATATCAATGTCAATTGAGCACAAACATCCTATAAACCTAGACCGTCAAAGCATCTTGAAGGACTGCTGATTTTTATCAGATTTCTTCACAGATAAGGAACCAAACATTTACATGAGTATACTGGCCCTGGTATTTAGAAGTCCTACCGTTCTACAAGCTTTTTTTTTTTACCACAAGAAGAAACAACATTGTAACAGTAGTGGCAAAAGAACAGTGACAAAAAAAGGCTAATTTATGAATGAAATAGGTGATCAGGATATTGCCAAAGATACTATAGTCCATAACTGCTATTCAGACCTTACTGTACTAGATGCTGCAGTATAAAAGAACCCATATCCCTAAAAAGCATATAATACACTTATAAATGAAGCAGGAATGAAAGCATTACTATAATAGCCTTACGTGTGGGAAACCGAATGAACTAATGAGAAGGCTATTCAAATGTTATATTAAAGATACTTTATTATGGTTTCATCCTTTGTCTCAATTTCTAGTTCTTTTAGGAGCTGAAGTGTCATTAATAAACATTACTTACACCAAAATCTTCAAAAGCATTTAGCCATTGTGTTTATATTTAAGAGAAGTGTCAGGATTTTCAAGATCAGACTTCAGGCTCAATGACTTTAAATGCATTTAATTTTCAGTTGCACTTAGAGACTACAGTGGCAAGCAGATATTGCATATAGTAATGCCTGCCCTGCCAGATCATAACTTGATTGTTTGCTGCCACGTGGAATTCACTGTCAAAGTCCCTTAGCCCAGCACAGAATGTAAGGAATAAGGCTTAGCAGTGACATGCTGCGCAAAGATGAGAAGACTGAATGGGAAGCAGTAAAATGCCAATAGGAAATTATGAGAACTCATCTATCCAGGAATGAAAAGGCTGAGTCTGATATGAGTACTGATCAGTGACTCTTTTCTCGGTTCAGTCCTGAAGTTTCCCTTAGAATCAAGCATGTCAGTTCTTCTTCTGAGGTGAGGCCAGTCCTCTTTCAACAGATAGCAGATGTAGGGGCTCCTAAATTGAATAGCTCAGTAAAACAAAGACTAAAGTGGGCTATATTTCCTTATTTTGTCTAACAGTTCTTAACTTCTTCCTTCCCTCTTTCTCTCTTCTCGCCCTCTTCCCCTTTCTCTTTCCATCCTTCCTTCTGTATCTCCCTCACTCCCTTCCTTCTTCTTTCAGTCATAGCCAATAAAACAGCGTGGAATAATATGTGGTCTGTCATTTGTGCCTGAAGCTGTCCCACACTGAGTTGAGCAATTAAATATTTATACAGGACTACAATGCATGTTTGAGACATATGAAAGAGCTTGGAGCCTAATTAAAGTATTAAATTAGGAAGGGCAAGATATATTTCTTATTTTCAATCAGTAAGTAATATAAAAAATAAATTATTTATTGGAGTAGGCATTAGGAATCTGATCTCCATTTTCCATATGCCACTGATTGTGTTACTATTCCTGGTATTTATTTCTGGACTAAATTATTTATGTATTTACGATTTGAGTGCATTTATCATAGAGTTCTATACATGAGAAAGGTTTTCCTAAATTCATATTACACATACCATACACAACATGATGATCATCACTATTTAGGAATCATAGCATAGAGAACCATGCTGTGTTTGGAACTCAGTAAAGGTCAAGAAGAAAGGGAAGTTCTTTTAGACCTATAAAGCAAAGGAAGTTTATGATATTTTGGATGATAAAATATCTCAGTTGCTCTGAAAGTGATTTCCATGGAAACTACAACAGATACAAAGAGCGCAGTAATGCTATTTGATAGACCAAATTCTCAGCTACGATGCACCTTTTTTCCCAATATAGTCATCAACATTAGCTATTTATTTTCCACCAGTGATGAACAAAAACCTGCATAAAAATCTGCACCAACAGATGGGAACCACCATCAGTGTCACCACTTCTGACATGCACCAACCATCACCTAACTGAGCTCACATTCACTGCTTGGTCTCCACAGATGTTCAAGCAAGCGGAGACGAATTTCACTGGGTGCAATTTTTGACTTAAAGAGAAATTCAATTACACTTTCCCTTCATATGTATTTCTATGTCACACATTCTGCCTGTCTGCCCCTCTGCTGCCATCTTTCACGCAGCAACAAGATGTATCAGGATACTAGTGGGAAGGTTCCGCCTCTACTAATGTATCACCAATGTCCTCCTCTGACATCATGGGCCAACATAATAAAATAGGAGGCATTGCTTTCAGAGGAGACAAGTAAGCTATGTGGATGAGAGACTGAGGATGACTCAGTGGACAAATGGCAGAACACCTTGGATATTTTCCAAGCTAAAAATTGTTGGAAGCTGAGAGTATTAATGGGAAATATGACATGTGCCTCCCTTGTTTGTATTGTTCCATAGGTGCTCATTATCTGGGCTGAACACGTGTGACTATTCTTGCATTCTACGGTCCTTCCTTGCAATATGGAACAAATGTGACTAATTTTGTTAGCAAGGATTCTGTGGAATCAGTGAGATAAATTTGATAAAAAACTGTAACATGAAAGTTAATAGCAGCGAGGATAAAACATTCTAACATCCACCCACATGTTCACTGAAATATATGCGTGCCAAATGATTCATCTTCGTCTTCTCAAATTTTTTTTATATTCTTGAAAATTAGAAGATGTGTTTGGCTATTTCGAGAATACAACTTACTTTTCTTCCACAACCAGAAAACATACAGGAAAAGAACAGATCATGTTGTACCTATCAGTCTAAAGCAGCATTTCTGGAGAACTGAGTGATACAGTGACACCTGGGAGGTGTAAGCTTGAAAGCCAAATAGAGACATACATGTCAGCTCTGAAGCAATAATAGGTGCAGTTAATAGCATTTTTTATCCTCAGTTTGTCAGTAACAGGAGGAGAAACACTTCTTTGACTCTATGACTAGTGCATAGTAATTCTATCTCAGGAGTTTACTGTGAAATGAAACCAAAGAATCCAATTTACTATTAAAAAACAAAAATCACACTGTGTTTTCTAAAGGCTAAACAAGCTTAATTTGACAGAATGGTGGATATGGAGCAATGTTGAGATGCTTGCTGTAAAAATATTCTCCGTGGCTACTTTTTTTGTTCTTTAAAAATAACTCTATGCATTATAGGAACTAAACATGAGCCCTCACATATAACCACATTGTATACACACTCCCAGATAATGATCAACCCCAAAAGTACTTACTTTTCTTGTCCTCAGTGTCCTTGTAGAAATGTCTTCCAGGATCCCATTCATCTGATGGAGAGAAAACTGGTATTCAGACTTCTGTAATTTACATGTGAGCTTGTACTTTGGTCCCTGCTTTACACAGTCACAAATTTAATCCACAACCCCTATTCCTGTTCTGACAGACGCTGAAGTAATTTAGATTAACAGATTTCGACAACTATAGAATATACTCACAAAAACCAACAAGTGATGGATGAATGAAACCTTGTTTTTATGAAATGATGGATGCTTATTTCTAACACTGATATTCCATAACTTTCTCCCCATGATTGCTGTTATCTTTACGTTCAGTATGGTTCATTTTGAAGTCTCCATGCAATAGTTATTATCAAAGATGTCTTTGAAGTCTCTTAGGAGATTCTCAGGTATATCTGTTTAGGTATCTGGTTGACAGGTGGGTTTTTTACTTTCTTCTAAGTTTTACTCTAGGTGTAAACTGACAGATGGCAACATAAAGAATCAACAGGCAACATAACAAAATGTATGTTAAATGTTCTGTCATGCCCTCTATTGTTTTTTACCACTTGACCACTAGCTCCTCATTTAATCTTCACCTTCACTTTTGCCCTTGTAACTCATAACTCTATTTATCTTCCTTGAGTGCTTGAGCAAATACCGCTGTATTAATTATATCAGTGACAAACCAATGTAAATTCCTCTTAGTGGTTCTTGGTGTTGGACTTCATATTACAGGACCTCAAATCCTTCTTCACTGAAGATTTTGATCCAATATATGTCCAAATGATTCTCAAAGTTATCCTTGATATCATGTGATAATATGTAGTTTATTCTTTCTTCAACAGTACTGTTATATTCCCTTGTTTCTTTCACAGTCCAGTTCACAGTAAAGAAAGAAAAGGAGCAAGATCCCAGTGGTTCATTTTTAATATTTTTCAAGAGTAAAGCTGTTTTTTCACCTTGTCAGCCACCACTGACACTGTGCAGTGCTTTAGAAGATGTTTTGGGTTCTTTCAGTTTTATTTTTTTGTGGATAATACCCTGGTGGGACAAACCCAAACAGCAGTGACAGCAGCAGCAGTAGCTCGGGTGGTAGCAGGTTTTTTAGTGGATAAAGCAGAAGAACTTGCTGAACCTGTGAGAATGTGACACATAGAAGGACTTGTTAACACCTTTCTCTATCTTTTATAACTTTCCCTTTGTCATTTTATTTGACATCTTCCAGAGACTAAGTTCAGTTAACTGCAAGTAGCTCATGGCAGAGAACAGGGGATATGGGAAGAAGGGCTCTGATATGGAGTGTAGATAAAGAAAACATGGGAGGTAGAAAGCCTTCAAATGTTGAAAACATCATTTGTAAATGTTTATAATCCCTCCTTGTCTTCAGATACTGGTAGAAGCTGAAGTGCTCCATTCCTTTCAGAAATGCTTATAACACAGAATCAAATATCACTCATTTCTTTCCCTAATTTTTCCTCTTTACCTACACTTGTTATAAAACCACTAGCCTTGGTTTTCAAGTTAAAATGACACATACCCTTCTAAGCTGGACACCACTGATGCCTCTATAATGCATTATATATATATGTTTTTCCTTTAAAAAAAAGCAGCAAACAAACAAACAAAAAAAAACCACCAAAACAAACTAGAATATTGAAAGAATTGAAAAAAAAAGTCACTTGGTTTTTCAGCACTATTACACTGGTGCATACCATGCATACTGGCTTAAATCTATATGCTTTTTTGTCACTTCTGTGGCTCTGAACAGGCAAAAGCAGGGTGCCCTACAGGCTACTTGTGTAATAGGGATATAATCACACAGAGAGGAAAACGTTTGTAGGTTTTGCTGGTGATAAAACCTCATCACCGTTGCATTGCTGGGTGATGTAGGTAAGTACAGACAGCAGCAGCAGATCCGTGTGGGATGCCATTGTAATGGACTGCATAAAGCTTAAAGCATAGCTTTTATAATGTCATCATTTTGAGTTTTCAGATACATTAAAAAATTATTTAAGTCTTTAAAGACCTAAAATGCAGATCTCAGATATAGAGACACAAGGTAGATTTAGTTAATTTGGCTGAGGAGGCAGTGTTCTGGGGGATAAAAACACAGACACCAGACCACCATTCATCTGATTAATTCAGTTTTCATTACTTTTAGATCTGTGGCATATCCTGATGGTAGACAGTAGAGGCAACATCACATCCTTTTTTAGTGATGAATTCTGTTTCGTTGCTAGAGAGGTGATGCCAGGCTTCTGCAACAGTCAAGTCCCTCTGCTCTTTTTAGTATACCTGGCCCAATGTGCAAGAAGGTTCTTTGAAAAGAATCACTGTAGCAGGTGGTAAGCGGTGTTTGTCAGTGATGTGGAACAGGAAAAGAAGGATGCTGGTTTGCCTTCATTTCACAAGGTTGCCTATGGCTTTGTGTTGTGAGCTGTACAAAAGCTCAGTGGTTGCATCAGAGAAATGGGAAAAGGGATTAGATAGGTTCGCTACGTCCTCCATTCTCTCTTTATTCTACTCTCTCAAGAGTAAGCAAACACCTTTTAATGAAGTGTTTTTGTATTTCTTCCCTTCTCTCACATTCAGGTCACATGCTCACACACTGGGCATTGATTTGGATCAAACTGAATGATGACTGCTTCAAAGGGGAAAAAAAAAACAAAAAACAACAAAAAGCAAGAGTACTGTTCTCAGATGCAGAAGCCAAGGACGTACTCCTAAGCTTGAAATGCGTTTTTACTGTCTAATCAACTGGGATATATCCTTCAGGCTGTGACAAAAAGAGACTAAAGCCCATGCTTTGCCATGGGAAGTTATTATTCCCATTTTTGAAAAATATGTAGAATTTCAAAATCCAATATTTTCTCCTGTTGCTGTGTGAGTTTAATATATATAGATGCCTTTCCCACCTGCAAGTGCTCTTAGGACCACATTACAAAGAAAATAATCAGTAACTTTTATTATAATTATTTTTGAAGATTATGTAATATGTTCACATGACACAAGAAATTAATGCAACTTCTAACTCAGGGCTCTAAAATCTGATCAATCATTTGTGCCTGCTAAGCTAGGTATGAGCAAATGCCTTTCCACCTGTCCACAATCTTTCTGTGCTGATGCTTTCAAACCAGATCTAATTAAAAATGTGCAGAACAAAGAAATTTGTGTAAAGAGTAACACAAGTTATCAGTGCACATTTGTGCTTGCTTCTTTAAGAAGATGCTCTGTATCTCTGCAAGAGCTTAAGATCATCACATGATGCAAGTATTACCATGGTAACTACCTGTATGCATTTTTTACTTAACAGCACCAATGAGAGGGTAAGAAGAGCTGCATAAGTTACTGGTGACACAAGTTACAGCTCTCCTTGGTTTTTGTAGCATCATTATGATAAAGGCATTGTCACTGCTTTAGGATTGAATGCTTATCATCTACACGTTGAATCCTAAGAAATCATGTCTTAGTGACTCATTGGCCAGAATTCTTGCATATTTGTGATTTGAGGCATGGTGAAATATATTTGCTTACACTTAGAGATGAGCTCTTTCATTTATCTCAATGATAATCTACTAGGCATTCTGTATTATTCTGGGATATTTGTGCAGAAACAAACACATTTCTCACAGAAAGGAATTCAAAGAATTATATTCTTTGACAGAATATAAACAGTGTTTTAAGCTTATTCAGAAAAATCAGTGGAGAAAAGTCACTAAAACTTCATCTCACGTAGAATTAAGGTTTTTGCACATGTTACTTTCCTTGCAATGCTGGAACCTGAAGTGCAGATGTTTTTTATTAGGAGACAATAATTGCATTTAGAAATGCTTAAGCCCTAATAACATTCCTCGAATATTTCTATTATTTCTAATCTTATTTTCTTTAGTTCTTTTCTGTGGGTGGAACCCAGAGTGAGCAAGTGAAGATGTAGAATGTAATCTCATTCACTACTAATTTCCCTGAGTCTTTAAGGAGCACGTAGTACTCATTCATTGCGTGTCTGCAAAGCCAAGCAGCTCAAAGCAGTTTATTGGAGTTCCCAGTATTATTTTGATTCTAGCAATTCATTCCTTAAAGGAAAACAATAGGATTTTTGTTAGCAGAAAAACACATCTGTGCTCTTGAAGGCAACCTCTGTAAAAGAAATAGATGCTTGTTTTACCCCATCCAGTTATTCAGAGCTCACTGTGATGGCTTAGTTCTCAGTTCTGTGAGATATTGAATATCTTTGGTGCCTGTATTGTGATAAGTAACGAACTGGTAAGACATGTTCCCAGCCATTCAGCCATAATTACTAGACTATGATGAGCTTACACTCTGTTAAGATCAAGAATGACATCGAGCCTAAATTAATCCAAATCCAATCCAATTAGTCCAAGCAGATGTGTATGCATATAGTTTTCTCTACCTGTAAGAGAGGATAATGCTTTCTTTTCTTTCTGAAGATCTCTTTGGGGTCTCTCAGGTAACATATAGGCAATCTTTAGCATTGTTACCACAAACACAAAACAAAACAGTAGTTCAGCTGTAGCATATCTACACCTTTCTCCTTTGCTGTCTACCCTTATTCCTACTCCTGACCCAGACAATTGAGTTAGGTCTTTTGCTTTTGGTCACAGAGGGGAGGCTGAGTGATGGCATGCTGGACCAGCAACTTGGAACACTTACATTTTTGTCCAATATTCTTTTGAGGCAGAAAGTTATGATAGGTGCTGTATTGACAGCAATCTGTGCTTCTGTTAGCATTTTGTGTGAAGATAACCATGATGCAATTTGAATGAGATAAACGATAGCCAGAAAACTTAAATTTCAGTCCCCAGATCACTGAGCTTCTACCTTCACATTTACTTCAGTGTAAATTCCTAATGCAGAGGGCAAAAAAAGGGTGTACAGTTGCAATCATACAATTGTAAAGTTGATGGATAACTAGATGTTATGTAGAAAAGAAGGTAAACAATTGCTCACCAGTGTTGAGGCTCACAGTCAAGATGCTCACTGATGCCAAGTCTTGCTGCAAAACTCTACAAAGAAGCAAACTCCAGAAGAAAATCCTGCATTAGCGGTGGTCAGCTCTTAAATGAGATCTAGGAGAGGTGGAGTCAAGCTTCACCTCTTCTGGGAGCACAGCTGAATTACCTTCACCTCTGCTCCCACATCTGACCCATCACTTGCCTCAGATGGTTAATCAGAGGTTGAGGCTGTGATCAACAGTTTCCCATACAAAGGGCAAGAGAAAAAAATGCAATCTTCCTGCTTTGAACAGGGTGGTCTGACTTCAAAAAGTAAAATTGCTCTTGCTTCTAGTCATTCCCTTATCGCCATCACAGTTTGCTGGCTGCCAGATTTCAAGTCCTCACAAGACTGCATTAGTATCTGACACTGAGACACAGACTCGAGTCATTCCTTATACAAGATAACAACTAACAGATTTTCTCCTTGATTTATTTCTAGTGAATAAATTAATTACAGTGACAGTGTCTGCTGTACATAGTAACTAGCTCCACTTGAGTGTCTCTATTACTTACCTGCATTAATTTCTTTTTCCAAGCTAACATTGAACCTTAGGATCACAGAATCATTAAGGGTGGAAAAGATACTATGATCAGCTAGTCCAGCCATCAACCCAACACCACAATGCCCAACATTACATTTTGACTGGAGAAAAAGATGCTACTATTAGTCTTCTTATATTTGGCTTCTCCTCCCACTCGAGTAGGCATTCGTGTAGCATCTGAAAGCTGCCAAATGTGACACTGAATTGTCAGGATCAAAGTTATAGAGCATCAGGTTACATACAGTCCATGCTCGTGCTTTAACAGGAAAAAGAACTTAGGGTGCGTTTGATGATCTCTCCTGCGTTGACCATGCTCTGAGTGCTGCAGAGACCTCTTGGTTTCTGCAGAGTTTCATGGTGACAAAAGAGTGCTTCTCTTAGAGGAAAATTAATGCAAAATACTGCAAAAAATGTATGCAAGAAATATAGTAAAAGATCCTTTTTAGGTTGCAAATAATTTAGGAATATGGCAGACTGTACTATCTGCTGTTACCCTAAAAGAAGATGAACAAGGAAGCGCTCCACCTTCTTTTTCTCTTGCACAGGAACCAAGTGCATTCTGCTAGGTGAGGTAAGAAGCTGCATTGCAGGCGTGCTACATCAGAGGCTGACACAGTAGAAAAACTTCTCAGTGACCTCAGAAAATATCCTGTTTCCCAGGCTTTATAGAAACTGCCAGCAGTTTCAGGTGGATCTCTGTACAGTATCAGATGCTGCTGGGAATGCAGCGTGTATCTATCTATTCCTGGACTATTCATGTAGAGAAATTGGTTGGCTGAACCATGTTGGAGGCAAATGACCCTTCACCTTTTCCTATTTCATCTGCATCAAGCTTTGGACATGAGGAAAACTGTGCTGGTGAGGGAGTCCAGTTAAATCTCAATGGTTGCCACATCTGATGTTGAACTGTGCTAAGATTTTAGCTTGAGCAAGTATTTCTCTCCACAACAGTGCAGTCTATGTGAAACTGTTGCTGAAAGGAACTCAGCTTGCTGAAAGGAAAATGGCAACAGTTGTCACGTCAAAATCCTGTCCCTAGTGTATCAGATGCTAGATGTGACCAACTTCCCTTGAAGAGAGCAAGCAGTAGCCTGGCAGCATCCAGGAATCAGAACAGAATGACACTAGAGTCAGACCCTATCTCATCTGCAGGACCTGAAAAACTAAGAGTAACTAGAAATATAAAATGGTGCTAGCTTTTTCTCTTTCAAAATAGCAGTTTAGAAAAGTTTATGTTAATAACTATAACGTGGCAAGGCAACTCAGAATGATCAGATGCTGACATGACTCCTGCCTCCAGCCTTCCATTCTTCATGCAAATAAAGGACAACGTCTTCAGGATGTATACTTTACCACCGCATTTGGCAGCTTAGAGATAGACAAGTGTTACTGTCAGTTACTGTTTATTTCTTATTCGGTATTTTTATCATACTTTGGGTGCCAAAATGTTCTTTGTCAGCTGCACAGTATGTACAGATTTCCCACTTTGCTGAGAGCCATTCATTTTTCATTGTCTGGATTTTACTAACTCTGTTTCTTATGAATTTAAAAATAAGTGAAATTTCTTATACTCTAGTGGCTCCTTGTGGAGTTGCCTTTTTTAGACTGAACTCCTGCACAAGATTCACAGGTTGCTGAAGGTTTGCATTCCACATCTGCTTTAATCCGCACAGAGTTTTCGATTCTTGAGCAAACAGCTATGAAAAACAACCAAGATATTTGAGGACAGAATTCCTTTGTAAAAGAGCTTACTAGTTCATTTACATTCATTTTCAATTTCAAGCTGATTTGTATCTTGGAGTTTTGCCTGGATTTCCTTCAATATGTGTTGGCTCATGAAAAAATGCACCTACTGAAGTCCTTAAAAATTTCAACAGTATTAGGATCATTCTTATTCTTATCAACCTGTCTTGAGTCATCCAAAGACAGGAGAGCTACACTAAAAAAAGCTGAATGACTCTCCTTGTGAGCCTTTTGCTTTGTCGCTGACAACAGCCAGCCCATTGCAGTCCATTTCTGCAATCTGCATGAAGAAAATAATGAAAACTATTTCCCACAGCAAGAAGAAACTCGTTTGGAAATTGAAAACTACTTGTAAAATTGAAGCAATGTTTAATAGTGTAATTCATTTAAACTGTGAAATACCTGAAAGAGTAGCTTTCAGCTTCAGGGTGGCACTTAAATTTGTCATATTTGTCCACTGAAATTTAGTAAAAAATGCTCCACATCGTTGCCTTCAAATGCCCACACATTACCTTCATGCACCAAGGCAGACTACTCGTGCAATTTTAGCTAGCTGTGATAAAAGATTCTGTGGGTGATGCAGTCTCTTCTGGCTGCTCTCACAGCTCTCTTTGAATGCAGATAGAGATTTGTGCTATTCCAATGAAGCTGCCTTTGCTCCCATCTCACTAAGCTGTCTTAAATACAGGGATGCAGTCGGTATCTGGTTGGTGAAATACTGAATGCTACTGAAGGAGTGAGCAGTCTTTCTTTTCTTTGATGGCCATTGAACTACCACTTACTAGGGGAGAACTAACTGAGAAAAAGGAAGCAGAAGCAACAGCAATATGATTTAAATTACTTGTCTCTGAGTTTTTGGACTCTGCCATTTTGGTTACACTTTTCCTATTGACTGGTAAAGAGTCTTGTACCTGTGCCAAAATCCATTTCAATATTACGAGGGGCATTTGGAATCAATAACTAGTACCTGGTACAGAACCAGGTCTCCTCTCTTCTTTGATTCCTCACCAGGAACCCTGGGCATACGAGAGCTAGTTTGGCAAACAGTATAGGATCTGGTAACGTTAGTTCATTTATTACTGCAATGGACACAGGAGACTGTACTGTAAACCTAAGTAGTTTTACTTATTGCCAATTACTCTGAAAAATCAAAATGAATCTGCCTCAAATCAGTTTCCTAAATTGGTTATCACCTTCATGTTTTTGTACCTTGCTCTCTATCTATGTATACAATCAGTGCTCTCTTCTTAACTAGGTGCTTGAGGAAATGTGAATCAGCGCCTGAAGCACTGGGACATGGTAGCGATGAGTACTATTGAAAAGCTGATAAGGAAATTAATCATTCTGGCTCCAAATCAGGATTTAAATAGGGTGATAATGTTGAACAAGGAAGATAAAAAAAAAACAAACACACAGATCTGATAGCTGCTAATTGTATACGTTATTCATGTAACAGATACAGAGGTCTTGAGAAAAATGCTTTAGTGCATTGTTTCAGAATAAATCTGGAAAAGGAGATGACTTGTGATGTCCTTAGACAGTTTAATTCTGATGTCTCCTAACTGTGAATACAGCCTGCAGATGATGGATTGGGATGCACAGCTGGCTCAGCCCAGGGGGAGCTGCCGCAGTACATGGCATATCATAGGCTCAGCAATGGGAAGGGGAGAAAGAAGTCAGATATTGTCAGCATATAGCCACATCATCAAGGGCCTCTATATAAAATGCCAACTATTTCACTTTTGCTATAGTTTCATTTTGAATAATTTTATCTGCTGCAAATCAAATATTAGCGTGCAGCTAAATTTGCCACATTTCAGCTTCCCATCAGCACTGTTAGTGACAATTCTGTTGTGTTTGCATGTATATGTGGAGAGCAGTATCTGCAAACTGAAGCATTCATTTGCAAATGATCTATTAGGAATATAATGCAGATTTATTTTCCTATGTTCAGTTAATCACAAGAACAACAGAAGACAAATCAGGTTTGGTTTTATTCTTATTGCATACAAGATAAAGAGTGCTTCAGAGATGAACTGAAAACTCGTTCTAATTAGTGCCCCAAAGCAGATCAATAATTCATCTGCATATATTGTTTGCTAATCATCGCAAATTAAATTAATGGCCATGCACACCAAAGGAAAATACTGACCCTAGCATTATTTTCCCTGGGAGATATACACTGTTTCATTAAGGATGACACAGAGTCTCAACAGATCCTGCACTGTTTATTCAGGTAACAGCAAAATCACCCATAATTGGATATCAGGTTTCAAGCCCCTCCACAAGCACTTTTTGTGCATATAAGCTCTAGTATGTCCATATCAAAAATGGCTTTAAAAGAAAATTACCTCCTAACAAAAGTTACCCAGATCTCTTATTTTGGAAGTGATGGAGGTTTCCCAAATTCTTTGAATGCATAACATTTGTTTTGCACTGCATGTTAATGGTGAGCTTTAATTCGCTTTCGTTCATCTGGAGGACTCTCTTCTGTATCATTGCTTCTCACACTTCCCTTTTCCTGTTTAGATTCTCATTGCTTCTCACACTTCCCTTTTCCTATGCCTTTTAGATTATTTTATGCAGTTCTTCTAGGATGAATGACATTGATTTGTGATTTCATTGCAGAAAAAGAAAGTCAATGTTACTTGAATTGAAAGGAATGAGAAAAGAAATAGCTGTCTGACAGAGAATGATTAAGTCATATTGCCAAGATGTTGCTGTTAATCAACTTACAGATGATTCACTGCTTCATTTTTGTAACATAATTGATAGTGATAGATTCACAAGATTAGAGGAATAAACATCAAAAAGAGAATAAGCATTTCCAAGCAGTAACTCCAGGTTGTCTGAGCTTTTTTCTGATGACATAATGCCTCTAGGTTATGTGCCATTTGTTATTATATGGGATTGTGCTTGTGTGGTGCTTCCTTCTCAGGTGGTAGAAATGCAGGTGTGTTAAGATACCTTGCCTAACTGGTACTAGCCCCAGAGCATGTAGGGCATCTTCTGCACACAGCATGATCAGGGACCTTCCCTTTCCTAGTTCTCCTCCTCCAAAGGTTCTATACTTAATGCTAAGTGATCAGGAGATTTCAGAAAGTTCAGCAATTGAAGAGCCTGAACACCTGCCTAGGATACATGAGGCTTATATCTGAGCAGCTATTTCAATCAGGAGCTGCTCTGGAACTGATCTGCTCTTCCTGTGAAATAATGAGAAGACAAAGTAGTTTATCTTCCTTGTGTTTAAGTCAGTGTCCTCAAATTACATTGCTTCCATAAGGAGCTGATCCAGTTATTTTGATAGACAAGAAGTCCCAGTTACCCAGAGTTTCATGTTCTGTGCATTGAAGCATAAGTTAAGGAATAAATGCTGATTGTTACCTGTTCAGGACATTTGCTAGATATCACCCGTGTTCCAAGTTCACAGCAATTACTTCAGCTTGCTTGTTTTCTGCTGAGCACTTTCTGTGTCATCTTACATCAAATGAACATGCAACAACAAATAAACTCCTCATGGCCCAGAGGATTTTACTCTAAACAGAACAGCAAGTAATTACATCTAGAAATATAAACAATTAATGATGGTTGCAGTAAAGCTGTCATTGTTTGAACAAATTTCTAGGTTAATAAAGGTATTCAAAGAAAAGGAAATAAAAGAGGAAATAAATGAATTAGAAGATGCCTTTTAAAATGCATTGTTTTCTATAGCACAAAGAAAATACATACATATTGTCCTGTGAAATAATAGGCCCAAAGAGATAATTCTGCTTTCCTACATCTTCATTTCTGTCTCTGTTGAATGTGTTCAGTACACAAAAGAAATTGTTTTATTTGACAAGAAAGGTGTATTGATTTATGAAAAAGTCAAATCTTGAGCTTCTCAGTGTGACCCAGATCATATCTGAACAAGAAAAAATTGGCTACATATGATTAAGACATAAGGATAGGAACAAAAATCACCAAAATATTTTCCAGTACACAATTTTTGTTTAAAATATTTAACACATTTAATTTTTAGTGTACCTAATTTTCAGATTGCTTAAAACATATGTTTTTTAGGGATACATATAGACATGTGAATCAGCTCTGATTTTATAACTCAATGAAGTGATTATTTGTGTTTTTATTGAGTAGCTTATGTCAGCAGTAATTGGGATGTGCGTGTTCATTCAGTGTAGAGTACTGACTCATGAAGCACAGTTCATAGGCCAATGTCTAAGCACAGTCCTGTCCTATTTTTTATAGTCCCATTCTATTGTACACCACTGAGAAAAACCTATGGACCATTAACTTCAGGCTTCTTAAAGCAGAATAGATGACTGGGATTCAACCTGTGATATTACCACAGACTATGTGTAAAGCTTGTGTATGCAGACAAGCCAAGCAACATTCCAAAAATAGAATTTAATTTATTGCTTTGTGTATTCAGGGTAAAATGTTTGTGCTTTATTGATCTTGTAGGCAGATATAACTACATGGGAAAACACAGGAGAGAGAAAAAGTTGAGGTTTGTTTGACCATGTCAGCATCTGATACAACTTTAATTGCAAAAAACATCTAAAAATAAGAAAATAATTCTGTAAATTTCGAGATTAAAGCTGCAATCAATCCCCTTGCTTGTTCTGGTGCTTACCTTGAAGAAGATTATCATAACCTCTTCTTAAATTCATGTAGTTCATGACCATCTATAGCAATTATACAGTGTTGACACATTAAATTGATTATACAAGACAAACTCTAATTAAATGGCAACCTTCCAATTCTAACAATGCTATCATTTATCCTTGGAATGCTTTCTTACGTGGTTCATTTTCTCCTTACAATCCTGATTTTGCTTTTCTTGACATCTGTTTTTTGTATTATAGTGGCCTTGGACTTTCTGAACCTTCCAGGTGCTACTGCAGTGTAGAGAGAAATAAGTAAGAATGGGCATCATGATCATCATCAGGATTCTTCTAGATATGGCTTGTATCACTCAAATATTTCTCAAAAGATGTGGTTTTTTTTGTTTTGGTTTGGTTTTTTCTTTTTTTTTTTTGCCTTTCTCTTGATCCTTGTATATCTAGCCATCCACTTTGATTTTCTAAACATCAGTTTAAACAAGACACTGTGGTTGAGAACCTAAACACATTTTTACAGTGCATGTGATATTCATCTGCATGGCATAGAAATGTTAAGTCAAGCACCAAGACTGGCTACCCAGCAAAGAGGCTGATGCCCCATGCCTGTCAGTGTCCAAGAGGCATTCAGATAATACCATCAATAACATCCTGTAATATTTGTTTAGCTCTAAAGTAGCCAGGAAATTGAATAAGAAGACCCTTGCAACATGCATTCCATCTGAACTTTTTAAGTCTACCCTACTCTTCTCTGTCCAACATTTCCTGATAAATATCATTTTTACTGCGAAAGTGGTCAGGCTAAGCACAGCAAGCTTGAAAACTTTCACAGGAAGACTGCAATGGAATGACTGAAGGAAATTCCATTCTTCAGGGAAACTCTTCTTCATATTTCTTTTTCAATAGGGAACAATTATAGATGCTCTGAAGAAGTGCATTCTGAATTCAAGGACATCCCTGAAATTGAGGAATGCTTTTAGGCTGCTCATGCCTCTAGAAATGTCACTAACCTTAACTATATTACCTTAAGAATGAAATAAAGACCAAGGACCAATTTCCTGCATTGAGAGAAAAAAAGTAACCCATTTGCCTACCTATGTGACTTGTAAAGTGTAGCAGTGGTACAAGATAAGAGGTAAAACACAAAGACTCCTGCTAATATCCCTGTTTTACAGCCCTGAAAAAGTTAAGTTGTTGTTCTGAAGTTCCCACAAGCTCTCATACTTCATCTTCTCAAAGAGCACAAGATCAACAAAACTTCTTATGTATGATATGTTTTTCTTCTTGGTGTTTACATCCTTGCTTATTGGAGATTATAGAAGTTGTGAGAAAAAACTTAGTGTTATTTTAACGTGATAAGGGCATATTAGGATTTTGATCAAGGCAGTAGAAAGAAAAATCATGCTGTAAAGATTTCTCTCACTATTACTCCAAATTTCTATATATTATATACATATATGATTTGATTAGCCAGTCATTTTGCTATGCTGCTAATGTAATGTGTAAACTCTATCTTCTGAAACAAAACTGGTACAGGAAATAAATCTGCACATATATTAACTTTATATTGAAAGCTGTAGTGTCACACTCAGAGCAGACATGAACAAATCTGTACTACTTACTGTGAAATGGAATCTTGCTAAGCCAAATAGAGCTGTACTGTTTGTTGAATGCTTAACTCATTCTCTATTCCCTGTGCGCAGAACCTGCCATTTGAACCTCAGGGTAGAAGCAACACTTTGTCATCAAGTCCTTGTCAGTAGTACAAGGTAGCATTCCTCTTTACAATGCCTCAGTCGCCAGCTTTGCAGAAAATCATTGCTTTTAGCTGCTGACCCTGGATAGTGAAAAGATCAAGAGCATCATTTGCTTGCATACATTTGTGAACAGACCTCATGCCCTTGTGCAATGATGCCCAGACAATAGTAGTGTAAATATATATTGGTACTGAAAAGCTACTTACAGTACAAACAAAGCTGATCATCTCTAACAGGAAAACTGGGAGCAGTAACAGCAGCTTCCTGTATTCAGCTAAGAAAGCCTGCAGTAGGTTCAGGCTTAAAAACACTATGACAGGTGAAACATGCTGTTGCAGGATAGGGGAGCTCCCTCAGGAACTGCTCTCAGGAGGTGAAGCAGAGGTAGAAATGGAGCCAAGAACACAGCAGAGATCTAGATCCTACTTAGGAGACAAACTAGAGAGAGGGAAGTTCAGGCTTGAGCACAAGAGCTGCTGGGTCATGGGTGGATGTGCTGGCCAGGATCCCAGAGGAGGCTGCTCAGTGCTTTTAAGGCCTGTAAGTGCTCTCATAGTCCTAATGTGTTTTCAAAGCAGATGAGACCCTGGGCAATGTGCTCTAGGTGATCCTGCTTGAAGAAAGCAAGTCAGACTTCATGATTTCCAGGGGTTCCTGCTAACCTCAACTGGTCTGTGATTCTGTGATTTCATCTTCTGCTTCTTCTACTCACAACTGTCATAAATAAAAGCTAGGAAATTTGGCAGCTCTTCTAAAAGCTTACCATGAAGTTTATTTCCTGACATTTGTGTTAATGTTCAATATCACAATTACCTTTCTTAATTGCTTCTCTTACAGAGAAATACGTGTACTCTTGTGTTCTTAGTTTCTTATAGACAAGAGCCTGACAGAGACTTGAGTGTTGCTCAAAAACATTCTGTGTTGCTTTCTTATTCCTTACCCATAGCATTTGGGAGAATGAGAGAATCCAATTTCATTTAAAACAAAAATTGTAAAGATTGTGTTTCTAGTGTTAAAATCCTTACCAAATATGCATTTCTCAACAATCACTTTGTAACATCAGCTATCAGATACTGAAGATCTTGTCAAAGCACTTGACCTCAACATGAAACACATTATTTAGGCTTCATGAGTTGTACATGTGAACACACACAGCACATTACATTCTTTGACATGATTTTGTGCTACAGAAGGGTGAAAGAGTGCTAAGCAAATCCAAAACAAAATTAAACACATTAATTAAATTATAGATACACTAATATAAAATTAAAATAGCTTTAAACTTTCCAGTGCAACAAAAATTAAGCAATTAAAGGCAGATGTTCATAAAATGGGCAAAAGAAGTTGCTATTAAATAGTTAATCTAGACCAGCCTTCACACTCCTTTTATCCTAAAAGGAACAGAGTATTTTATCTTTCAGAGGCAGCAACAAAGACTGTGATGTTATCTTTCTAACAGTACAGTTTTGAACTGTGACATTTACCCTGACTTCCATATTCATTCCTATGCTTAGCTTTGTGCTGAAAGAAGTCTTCATTCAAATTTGCAGATATTCTTTTGTCACTGCAATTCAACCTTTACCTTGAGGAATTCTTTTTCCCCACAGAAAAGTGTTCTTATGAAACTGTGTGAATTGAATTTCATCATCACTTCTGAAAGCAAAGAGCATTTTAAGATAGCTTTATCTCTGCAAGAAAGAATATACCTTGACTGAAGGCTTCTTACCAATGTGAATACAAACATTTTAATATTGAGTAGTAATGACATTGTTTGAGGATACAAAGATAAACATGTGAATTATATTCTAACACCATCTAAACTCATATTTTCTAACGATCTCTCTAATGAGCCTGGATTCTGCCCTCTTCTTCACTTAGAAAATAATTGGTCAATAAATAAACTGAGTAAAAAGTGCTTTGCTTTTATTCAGCATAGTGAGAGAGCACAAGAACAGGGTATTAGGTAGGGAACAGAACAGAAATAGCTGACAGAACAAGACTATCAAGTGACTGTGAATCCTGATTCACAGCTGGTGATTTAACAGAGAGTTCCAAAAAGAGATACACTGCATCATACCAATGCAGTGCATCTATAGAGCTAGTATTTGAACCTGAGAGCAAAGGAGAAGGATCTGGGCAGCAAGAACACAGTTCAGGAGAGTCTGAAGAGGTATAGTTTAGCCACACTATCTATAACTAGGAAGCAGTAAGGGAGAAGCATAAGCATATTTACTGAGAAAAAACATAGGAGTCAAGATGAAGAGTCATACCTCCTCAATTCTCCTTTTACCATAAAATGAATCCAGTTGTTACTGCTTGTCTTCACTTAAGCAGCCTTGGCAAGGAACCAGTTATGTTCTCCATTTTCCTTCCTTCTTTCTCAGTCATGCATCTGATGATTTCTTCCTGTATTTTTTTGAGGTATAGGAGCCCATGAAGAAAAAAAAAACTCAAAATCTGGCACACTTCTCTTCCTTCCTTATTCCATTTTAAAAAGGAAATGGACGCAAAGCAGAAACAGGCAGCTAGGAAGAGAACATGGAGGACTAAGAGTGGTTGAGCTTTTGAAGTAAAGGAAAAAAGAAAATAAACAATGTATTTTCAGAAGACAGAAAAGCCAATTAGCTACGCAGTTATGACATTTTAGTTCTTATGAAAGCACTCTAAGAACACATTGAAAAACAACATCCTCATTCTTAGAAGCAATTTTCTGAGCATTCCAATTAATACCTTTCCTTCACCTTTCTGTTCTATCAAGTGTATATTTGGAATAATATAAGCATATAGCTGTAACTACAGAATAAATGTACAGCCAGACAGTATCTAAGAAAAGACCCACCAGTGCTGAAGCTTTCAGTTGAGACAGAAACTCAACAATGTTGAAACCCACCACAAAAACTTCACACAAGAACAATCCCCAGAAAGAAATGCTTCCTTATTGGTGGTCAGCCATTAAATGGGATCTAGGAGAGGTGGAGTCAGGCTCCACCACTTTCACCTGTACTCCTGCAGCTGACTTGTCACTTGCCTCAGATGGTTAATCAGGGCTTCAAGCCATGATCAGCAGTTTCCCTTACATCAAGTAAAGCAGTTGTTGAGTTACTGTGCAACAGTGCACAGTAACAGGGCAGTGTATAATGCTTGGATTAAAGTCTTCCCTTTGTTCCAAGTAATTAAAAGGTGTCAAGCTAATGAGGAAAAAAGATCACCTGTGCTTAATGAAAGGAAATTATTGGACCAATTCCATAAAACAGTGAATCTGTAAGATCAGTCTGAAAGTTAAGATTAATCGTTTTAATTTTCCTAATTAGTTTTCATTTTCTGAGCTGTCCTCTTGGTTTAAGAAAAACAGCAGTACATTTACAGCCCCTGTTTATGCCATTTGTGGACCTTGTAGGATGTTACCATGACAACATCACTCTAGTTCATCAAAACAATGAGCAGGAACCTGGTGAGTCCCTGACTCAGCATCTCATGACTAGTAGCCTACTGATGAGAAGCACAGGGGCCCATTGATGTTCTAGCTTCTCTTTGTGGCCTTTTGTTCACTTTGATGCTTCCAGCTTCTTCTACTGGATTCAAGAGAATTTCTGAATAGGGGCTACAGGACATGAACCATCTATATTATAAAGCATCTAAAAAAAAAAACCAATAATAATCACAAGAAACTACAACAGTCCTTTTTATATAAAAGGATAAATAGAGCATTTTATTAACACTTTTTGCAGCAACAAAAGTGACACAGTCCACATCTTTTTCATTAAACACAGCAGAAGCTATGGTCACATTTTACATCACTTTGAGGCACAAAGCAAAATATTTTTTTCTTAAGGTTAAGGTATGATTTGCATAAAAAGAAAAATGAAAGAGAGAAAGAAAGAGAGAAGGAAAGAGAGAAAGAGAGAAAGAAGGAAAGAAAGAGAGAGAGAAAGAAGGAGAGGGAGGGAGGTTAGGAGGAAGGAGGAAGGAAAGAAGGAAAGAAGAAAGAAGGATAAAGAAAGAAAAGAAAAAGAAAGAGAAGTAAAGAGATAGAACGGAAGGGAGAAAAGGAGGGAAGGAAGGAGGGAGGGAAAGAAAAGGAGAAGAAACAATCCTCAAGTTGTATATTGCGGTAGCAGGGTTTCCAATCACTAGCACGATACAATGAACAGACCAAGAATCCGGTATGGATTGTTACATACAATAATTATCATTTGATTGAATTAGGAAATGGATCGTTGTTGTCGTTTTAGAGTATTAAGAAGTGGTCTGGTGTTGCTAACTTCAGTTCGATTCAGTTTGGTTTAATCCCAACAACCTCAAATATATACAACAAGCTGAATGAAGGTTAATAGACTAGAAGATTATGCACTTTGTAATGCATTGCACTTATTGCTTGGTACACTAATGTTGCAGTCACTGTTAAGTTATGCTTAAAAGACAAGCATGATGCTTGTTGGCTTCTTTCAACCCAACACTAGTTATTTGCCACTTTGGTTTATTGTGAGTTTATATTCAGTGTCCATTATTAATAGGTTTAATTGAAAGACAAATACAGTTTTTTGTTGTTTTTTTTTTTATTTCAGGGATTTCTAAAATAGGAACATTTTCTATAATTACAGTATTTTCAATAAACTTATATCTATGTATATAACTGTGGCACGATGTGTAAAAATATGAATGCTATTAAGGGAAGCATAAGGGTTAAATTATTCTCTGTTACTTCTATTGGTTTCAAAATATTCTGAAAAACAAATACATCCTTTTTCATAGGGCTTCTCTTTGGAATTTATTTATAAGACTATATCTTTTTCTAGTTTATAGTGTGTTATTTTTTTCTCTTTAAAGACATGGGTACAAACTTGGAATATTCTGCAAAGAAAAGAGTAATAAAGCTTATTTTTTTTATAGAGATTTGACAGTCTGCATGAATAGTCAGACTTAACATTACATTATTTTCTATCAGTTGGTAAACGCAGGGAAGAACATGACAAGGCCTATCGTTTCATAAGAATCCGTGCAGAATAGAAATAAGAATTTGTGCCCAAACATTCAGTATAAAACTCCTAAATAATTCCATTATTCATCACAGAGTAGCCTGCAGCATGTAATCACAATAAACATAAAATATGCCCTATACGTTCTCTTAGGCTTGATACAATTACCATTAAAGGAACTGGATCAATCCCCTGCAAATGCCTAGGACTCAACTTTTCTCCTTTAAGAAAGTTCTTGTCTTAGACTAAACAAACAATTCCTACATTGCACTGAGTAAACACGTGTATTTAACACAATCTCTTTCAATACAGTGTAACAAATATTTAAGTGCATTTTTAATGATCAAGTAGTTTTGGCTTTCCAAAAAGAGCATTAGATGTGCCAGCTTGGTTGCTTAGTTGTGCTTTACTCTGTACTTAAGAGTTTTAGCTCTTGTATACTGCAAATATCTAATCGCCCCTATAGTTTTGACCAGTAAACCCTTAAAACTCTAATGTTTATTGAACAAATATAACCTAATGAAAGTGATGACGTCACAACTCATACAGATTGCACTTTAATGGATTTTTTTTTTACAGTAAGACCTTCCTGTTTGATATGTGTTTACGTTTATACCACATTTTATTTCTGTGTGCAAACAATCACAATGAGTTTAATCACAAGCACTACAAAATATACCCAATATTTAGGTTTGTTATGAATAATCTCCTTCCTTGTAGTTGTATGAGTCTTGTACTTCCTGTTGTACAAATTCCTCTTTTTTCTCCCAGCCATTAGGCCAGCCACCATTGACCTGGGTTGTAGCACCATACGACTTGGTGGTACCGTAATTTACATAATTCTGAGTAATGTCCCCTGTCTCTTCAGCTAGTTCATCTTCGTGAATGAAGCCACATTTCTCTTCGCTCGTCTGCTCAGGGTCTGCCCAGGGCTGTTTCTCTCCTGAAGCAAATATGCCATAGAATATAACACCTCCGTAATGAACTAAAGCAGCAATGAGGAAGACATACTGCCACTCTTCACGTGTCTGTAAGGAAGAAATTTGCTGAATCAGACCGGTACATACACTTACCTAACTCTCCTGAGCTGAAAGATTTAAACTAGCAATTGAGGCTATGATGGCAAAACTAAAACATTTACATATCCAATTTCCAATTAATTATATACGTCTTCTTTGAAAATTATTGAAAATTCATTGAAATTATTGAAACGAAATACATAAAGTTGTTGAAAATTCATTAGCATACAAAAGTGCTGGCATCGGGAGCATATAGTGAGTGCCACATGCTTCAGATTTGCTGGTTCCTGGATGCTGTCTCCTAGAGCTCTCAGTCAGTAACACATATGCTGGGTAAGCTGTGTAATGAGAAGATCTTTTTCGTAGAATGAATTGTATTAAACTGGAAGATTTGAAAACTGCGTTGCCACTTACCTTGTTCTTTGTCATTGCTCCAACAATTATAGGGCATACCATTCCAGACAAGGTCCCGACTCCATTAGAAATCCCCATTAATATGCTGGCATACCTTGGGGCAATGTCTAAATGGTTGACATTGAATCCTGCAATGCAAATGTCAGCAAACATTTGTACCATAACCACAGCAGTACTACAGTTCTGCAAAGTAGTGTAAAGTAATTCACTCGACAGTGTTACTAAGGTGTATTTTGGCTTTTTATTTACAACTATTTTTCTCTAAAAGGCTTACAGTTCTTAAACACTCTTATGGTTCCTCATTTTCTTTAAAAAAATTATAATAATAATAAAATTACACCAAATATATTTTTCTTCCCCAAACTGAAGTTCTAAAAAATAGCCCAGTTGTAACAGTTTAGATAAAACAGAAGATATTTAGATTAAGTCAGTATTTTCAGATGGTCATTGGTGAGCTTTTCACACTGTCAGTAACACGTTGTTTCTTCTTCTACCTGTGCCACTTCCATTTACTACTGCCCACATTTTTCTTTCACACCGACTAGCAGAGGGGAGTTTCCTACTGTTTCTGCATGGCAGAAAAAAAGGAGTAAAAAGAGTCTGTCTATAAATGATTTATAATCATGCTTACAGTCTTTGATTATTTTCTTGCATTACCAATATCTCAGTCTCGTTCAAATGTCTACAGTAATGACATAAAACATCTTGAAAGACTTGGTTCTGTGTACAGTGACTGAAGTGGTTGTCCCCAGGATACGCACTTCAGTAAGTGAAAGCTGTGAAGCTAGTCCATTGGATATCAAAAGATAACAAAAAGAGAAAAAGCAGGTGGTTATACATGGATGGCTCTTAGAAAATAAGACGCTTCTCGTGTTTTATGAAAAAGCATTGAATACTGCCCAGAGGATAAAATAGTAAAAGGTCAATATCCAAAAGAATAAATAAAGTTAGGTATTTATGCATATTGTCAGTCCTTTTGTGCTATATGCTTAATTTTGAGAAAATCCTGTGGTGATCTAGTGGAGAAAAAATAATTCATTTGCTGCACTGCATATGAAAAAGATTGATTGTTTCAACAGCAACAGAAACAACAACAGAAAGCACAATGTGAAAGACATGATATTGATTGTAGTTTGTAGCGATCGCAAATAATATTTGGAATGCAGAGCTTTGTTTTAAATTATTGTCAGTGAATACAAACAAAGTGAAATGTTTTGTCTCTTAAGATAAAAGAATGTATTAATAGCAGCAATATAACCTTACCAGATATGGCGAATCCGCTAAAGCCCACAGCAAGCACTAAGAATGAAATAGCCACTCCTTTACTGTGAGAATATCCCACCACAAGAAGAAGAGTTGCTTCCATACCAAAACCTTGGGGGGAAAAAAAACCACAGGCATCAGATTTAGCACCCTCTCATGTGTCACAGACTTTAGTATGTGGTAATATTTCATAAGAGATAGATGCAAAACATTACTGGAATAGAATCTGTCCTTTTTTTCCTCCCCAAAAAGCACATGTTCTCACTTATATCCAATAATCTATATTTTATTGTTTGGCTGTTTATTGTTACTACCTGCCACCTTTAAACTCAAAATAAAAACTGTAATTAGGCTGGAACTAATGAGAGTATACTTTCAGCCTGTGATGAGCTTTAAAGCTCCCATCATTGCCATGATTCATTTCCATAAGTTTAGCCTCTGAGAGATTAGGTCTGGAATCTGGGCTGCCTTAGCACAGAGGGCTCAGATACATGAGTATCTCACTTAGAAGCTACTTGTAAACAGATTAACCCAGAAGAGCTCACCTGCTCCTTTAATAGTCTAAATGCTTTTCAAACTATGACTGATGTCTTTTGAAATTGTACATAGGAATAAACATGTTTGTTTTAATTTATTAACCACTTCTGGAACACAACAAAGAACCAAATTATTATGTCATATGTGTGTAAAACCATGCAATTGGTTTAACATATGCAGTACACTTTGTGCCTAGTATGTCTGTACAGTAAACTTTTCTAATGAGGTGGGAAGCCTTACCTCCACAATTCATTATCTTTCTCACAGTGGTGGTGGAAAGAATCTGTTTGCTTCTTAAGAAGTCGGCAATTTGTCCCCCAATAGGAACAATAATTGTCATCACTAAATGTGGCACAGCAGATAAGATACCCACCTAAAATAATGATGAGAAATAACAGAGCATGAATGGCAAGAAAACTGACATTTTTCATCTTCAGAACCATTCAGACATTGTTGCTCTTTGATTTCAGTTGTTTTCAAATGAAGAATTTATTAACCTTGGTTTATTAAATGAGTAAAACTGACGATCATAAGTTTGCATTGTGTTTCCCAAAAGGCAGACAGATTTTTAAGAACATCCAATGCCTCAACAGTTCACATCTATAACTTGTTCTCATTGTTTAGATTTAAGCCAGTAGCTTTTATTCCCTGACTTTACAACCTTTCCTTTTCAGAGAATTTGTGATCAAATGTGTCTAACCAAATTGCTGCATTTCTGTTGGTGACGGGCATAGCACAGCACTGCTCAGCAAAGATATGCTTCAAGTTCTGTCTGGGCACAGGAACACTCTGAGCAAATCTGCTTATAGCGAAAGACAAGATGCTAAATATCTTAATATGATACGCAAAATACTCTGCATATTAGCAAATTAATTTTGTGATGACTGTCCCAAACTGTAATATATTTGTAGATCATTCATTCCAAGCAGTACTGGGTATCTGTGAGCATGGCTGCACTGCCACCTGCTATTTCCTGTACCTGCCTTGCAGATAGCTTCCTTCTGGATGTGTGGCATTGTGTTCTACTGGTGAATTCTGATTATTGTCTATATCTCAAAGCGTGTGTGTAAGGGAAACTGTTGATCATAGCCTGAACCTCTGATTAACCATTTGAGGCAAGCAACAAGTCAGCTGCAGGAGCACAGGTGAAGGTAATTCAGTTGTGCTCCCAGGAGGAGCGGAGCTTGACTCCAAGTCTCCTAGATCCCATTTAAGGGCTGACCACCACCAAGGCAGCATCTCTTTCTGCTCTTGTGTGTCGTTTTTGTGATGAGTCTCAACATTGTTGAGCATCCATCTTAACTGAAAGTCTCAGCACTGGTGAGTCTTTTCTTAGATACCCTCTGGCTACCTATTTACTCTGTAATACACCTATACCCTCATATTCCAACTATACACTGTAAAAGGCTGATTCTTTCATATATTTTATTTCTAAACAGTGGATCAGCCTGTTCTGATGGTGAAGTGAATCACATCAGTGTGCAGAACAGATGTGTTCCATGGGATTGAAGAGAAAATAAGTTTTTCTTTCTCTGCTTTCACTGAGCTTGTGAAATAGTGTATTTCATTTCAATTAAACTGTGGTAGTTTCATGCTGGTAGCTGCCAACTAGCTAGCTATGAACTATGCAACAGCCCTGGTACTGCAGTGACTGCTGTGGGGTGTATGTAAGTAAATGATAACTATTCCTTTACAAGCATCTCTCTACAGCAGATGAAGAGATGAATGCTGTTTTTTCTGCCATTGTTTATAGGTTTCCATATTTCTTTAAATACACTCTAAGAAAAAATCTTCTAGAAGAAAACAACCAGATTAATTCTACATAATGTAACCATTCTTATTGAATGTGTGGCAGAAAATGTTTCTGGGTGCAGCAAAGCTCCTTAAAATAGCTCTACCTATGTTTAAAATTCAACTGCGTGCAATTCTGAGGAGTCAGTAGGCTGGCCTGAAGACTCAAGTACCCAATCAAATGTATTTTTTTTTGCTTTATCTATTAACATGCTACACAAACGCATAATGAATTTGGACTGAAATTCCAAATATGTTATTTCCCATTGTGATGGGACTGTTGTCCTTTCATCTTGTTCAGTGTGGTTCAGTACCTCCTAGAATATCAAAAGAATGAGAATACCTGAAATGCATGGGTCTTTATCTCTTTCAGAAAGGGAAGATCTGTATCAGTAAAAAGCTTACCATATCCTTCTGATATCCTTCCTTTGTTTGATTGTGCCCCTTTAAGAGGCTGACTGAAAATTCATATGAATTAAGTGGAATGTTGGGTCAACCCTAGGTGTCATGTTTTCCTATTAACTGTTTCTATTCCAAAGAAAGGATGCAGCTTTCCCCACACTAAAGGGAGGTGTAGGAAGGTGATAGGTTAGCAGGGACCTCAAGTTCTAATTCCTTGATTAAAAAAGGTTCCCTACAGCAGGTAGTACAGGTAGATGTCCAGACAGGCTTAGAGCATCTCCATAGAAGGTAATGAAGGCAGAATGCAGAAGTTCTTGTGTGTATTAGTGTGGAACTTACTGTCTTTTAGTTTTTGGCTATTGTTCCTTGTACTGTCACTACATGTTTATGAAAATATTCTGGTCTTGTCTAATTGCCTCTCACATTTCCAACGTTTATAAACATTGATCAAATTCCCTCTCAGTCTTCTTTATGTTGAGCAGAGACAGGCTTTTTGTCCTATGGGAGATGCTCCAGACCCTTTGCCATTGCTATTATTTCACACATAAGTGCTGGTAAATGGCCTTGTAGCCATAAAAGACAAGATCTGAAACCTACAAAGAACAACCACTTGAAAATGCAGAACTTTTTTTTTCCTTCTATCTCTAAATTCTACAAATGTAACTCTTATTCTTGCTTAGTGAAGATAAAAGGTTTAGCTTATTCTTACATACCTTGCTTATTTCAAATCCAAACACTTCTTCAAAGTAAGCGGGCTGACTAATAAGTAACAAGTAGAAAGTCCAGCTTCTACAGAAGTTTGCAACAATTATTGCATAGACAGGCATAGATGTAAAAAACTTTCTCCATGGAGTTTTATATTTCTGAAACATAGAAAGGTGATTAAGTCAATATTCTGATCAATAGCAAGGATCAATTCTCCCTTTTCTATTCCTACATTTTTTGTATTCTCTAGCAAGTTAATATATACATAATTATATGTACTTGTATTTCTATTATTTTAATTGCCCTGAAGTACATGCATCCACATTTGTGTACTTAAAATTTAATATCAAGTGGGGAAACTTGGTGATCCTTTTCTGTACAACAAAAGTCAGTTACAGATGCTGTTAGCTCTGTAATGTAAGCATGAATACACAATGCCCAAAAGTATGTTTCTTTAAAAGAAATCTGTGTCTGAGGCATCACTTTTACACTGCAAGTACATATTTTAAGCCTCATTTATTTTAATCATGTATTTTAGCATCTAGAACTCAATCTCTTAAAATATGACTTTAGTTTCTCTGCTGTGAAGCTGTTTGGTCAAGATATTTTGCTTTGTTTTATGGCATTTTTAAAAATGAATTGTATAATGAAAAAAGTGACAGATGGGCAGAACTGCAGCCCTGCTGAGTGGCAGCACCTCTCTGTGAGCTCAGGGTTTTGTCCATCTGTTTTGATCGAAGTGCAGGATCCAGATCCCAGTGATTGTCTGAAAATTGCCTGAATACTGAATTTTCTTCATAGAAGTGCAGCCCACTGGATAGACATATGCCATTATTTATTTAATCATACTTAGGAACATCTTGAGAACCTTCTTTTAATATCTAGTTGACATCTGAAAATACTGCCAATATTTCTAATTCCCTGTCTAATTAAAGTTCAAGTTTTTTTGCTCAGAGGGAATTCCTGAGGCTTGATAGTATATTTCCAGCATTACCACTGTAATGGGGAATGCTCTTTGAGTCTATTAGAATGTTCTGTTTCAACTGGTAGTTCTTATTGAAAAGCAAATACAGAGTAGACAGGATTTGCTTTTTCTGATGTTCTGAGTTCCTAAACGTGGTGCTTTTCCTCTAGTTTATTTTTTTTTTACAAAGATGGAAACAGTTCAGAAGGGATAAATTAGGAAGGAAATGAAATGAATCACTTGAACTCAAGGTAGCATGGAAGTCTCAATAAGCTTTCAATTCCAAATGTAATTCCAGCCTTAGCTCTTTTAAAAAAACATATTGTGGAGAAGAGAAGGACCAGGCAGGAATTCCATGGCTGATATTCCAGCACCTCTGTTCTTTTAATGCAGAAGCCTTGTCTACCAAGAAGCCCTTAGGCAGATTTTAGGTCTTCTCCCATTCCCCCTCCCAAGAAATATTCAATTGTTTTCTGTCCTAAAATATCCAACATGCTGCTATTTTTATCTTGGTTCATCTTTTATTTGTTTAGGGTTTTTTTTTTGTTTTTTTTCTTTTTTTGTTCCTATCTCATAGAATTTAAGTGTATGAATATTCTTACTTCCATTGCACCTAGTAGGTTGGCACTCTCTCCAATGCTTTCTTCTATGTATCGCCTTTCTTCATCTGTGATCGTAGGATGCTTTGCGGGACTCTCATATGAAACCAAAAGCCAAAACATGTACCACACTATACCAAAGCTCCCTTTGGAATGGAGAAAAAGACTTTCAAAAGAAATGTACAGTAAAGTAGCAAGAAAAAAGGAAATCTATGGATAATTGTTAGAAATTTAAATGGGAAATGTTATTACTGCTTCTCTGCCAAGTCATTCTAACAGAGTCAAGTCCTGCAAGAGAGATGTGTGTAAGATGCATGCAGAGCTTTACCACCATGAAGACTTTTTTCATTTACAGAGTCACTTCACTGCATGTGAAAGTCATTTATATTCTAGCATTGGCTTGTACTATGCAGTGAAACAGCTCCCATTTGATGTTACATGTGAACAGCGGTCTATACTAAGCTACTAAGTTATCTAAGTTTGATTACTGCACTACATCTTTATACCTTCAAAGGACAAGACTGTGGTACTGTTTTCAACAGAGTCACGTACCCCGAGTAGTTTAATAATTGTTTGTGACATTTCCCCTTAATTCACATCAATTTATAGTGCAGGTTGAACACCCTAGGGCCATTTTTTTCTATTGGTGTAACTTAATGTAGCAGAACTATTGTGGGTAGAGGGGTGTACTCTTAAGTTACAGTTCTATAAGAGTGATGTTACCTCAGAGAATCTGGGTTTCTATAGATTTCCGTAGCAGGCTGCACTACTACTGGAAGTGATGGTTTTTCCAGTCTTGTTTGATAATGTTGCTCTCCTTTAAATTCAGTTCTTTTTCTCAAGACTGTTTTTTGTTTGTTTTTTACATTATGGAGACATTCCTTTTTGGGGGGAGTCTCTTCATGGTAACTTTTACATCTCTACATGAGGTAGAGTAAGGTCATGCAATACTGGAGTGAGATGAGAAGTTCATACCATACACATAGAACACTGAAGACCACCCTGTATATTGCACTAGAATCCCAGCTAAAGGCATTGCAATAACAGCTCCTGCATAGGAACCTACAAAACAAGATGTATAGGCATGAAAAAGTGAGGAAATTAAGTCTCTAAGTACTTCTAGATTACAAATGAAAGAGAGACATAAATGGAAAGTTACTTACCACAAAAGGAAGTGGTTGCTAACCTACTTCTTTCTAATGGGGGGGCCCACTTGCTCCAAATACCGTGGCAGGCAGGGTAGGTGACCCCCTAGGGAATGGGTGTGCCACAAGTTAGCTGATGTTCATCAATCAGGCAGCTCATTTTCTTTTTGCATGATTTTTGTTTGTTTGTTTTGTTTTAACACTGTGACAACCAAGGTGCTGAGAATGTTTTACATTTCTATAGCAGAGTCTGAGCACAGCCATAGGTAAACTTCAGTTTCTATTAAAGTTGCATTGCATTTTGTTCATCACTCCTGATTCATTTCATGGGACTAATGGTAAATATATGAAACATAATTATTCTTTTTTGCTCTTCCTCCCAGTTCCCGGAACAGAATAGTAAAGAATTAAAGAGAATCCAAATGCTCAAGTATCAAAGGAGGGACAAAAATACAGACTCTTTAAGAGTCTTTTTAATGCTGGGCTCCATTCTGCAACTCATATCTTTGTAGCCTTCTAACGTTCTTTTTTATGGCCTTCTAACATTGCAAATATAATTTGGCATATAGAGTTTTCCATTGCTCTAAAACAAATAAGATCAGTAAGAGTTTAAAAATATGATGTCAGAAGTTATTCACTCTCTTTTAATGAACCTTTTTCAGCCCTTAAAGAATCAGGTGGTATTTTTTGTTTGATTTAAAAGGTGTTACGTTCTAAGTCTTTCTTGAAAACCAACCTTTAACTCGCAATAGAAGAACTACAAGGAAATTGCTGCATCTTACATCTTGCTTTTTAAGACTACTATGATGTGTTGTGTTCCTTCTTCAAACAGTACTGCTTAAGCTTCCTTACATTTACCATTCCTTTCAGTAGTACCTCAGACATTAATGATGTAAGAGCTATTGTGTTTTGTAGTTAAGCACTTGCATCTGTTTCTCTCCTCCATGGTCAAGCACAGCTGTGTCCATGCAAAGTCCTTTTCAGGAGTGTTTCAATTTGTGCACATGTGTAGTTCAACAACTTGAGTACCAGCCTTCTAACTTCCAGGCATGTTCTGTACCTTCTTTTTGAGTCTTAATGAACAATAAAATGAGTTAAGTGAGCTTGCACAGCCCTTAGAAACAAGCAGGGATCTCATACCTAAACTCTGAAACAAATTTAGAAGGCAAGCTCATTATTTCCCCCTCTTTAATCACTGTAGAACTCAAATTCATTGTATCAAGAATATGATCAGAAAAGCTAGGAGAGGTCAGAGTCTATGTGAGCATCTTCATTTATTATTGCAGATTTAGTTTGCAATACTGGATAGCAGATAACTATAGGGGAAAAACAGCAGTGCAAGGCCTGCGCTGAATGGGGTTTCAATACAACTTCAGTGTTCTTCCTGGCTTCTCAGCAAAGGGATTTTATACCTAATTTTATAGGTATACGAAAATCAAGTTGCTGTAATTCTAACATTATAAAATCTCCTCCTTTTTGAATTATTTTTCCCCTCATAAAGTGAGATGATTGCAGGTTAAATGCTAACAGTCATTTGCCATTATTGTTATTTTTCCATACCTCTACAAGGCCCTGCAGGATCCTGACAAAGATGACGCACCCGTAATGCACCCTGGCTGCAGATGGTATCAACATGTTGAGGGAGGATGTCAGCAGTATAGCAGCACCAAACACTCTGCAAGGGTGGGGAGGAAAAAACCACAAGTAAATGAAATAATTTCAGTGATGTTGTGGAACATTTATTCCACAGATATTTACAATACCAATAAAGATATGTTTAATTGTATGAAATCTATGTAAGGAATATGTGAACTGCTGGGTATGGTTAGCTTCTACTTTCATTTAATATTATAACCTGTGTGAGCACTCAGCCCAGACGCAGACATGCAGATGTCTGTTTAGTCTCTTGTCTTGAGTAAATATGTCTTGTGTGGTCACACCTGTATCTTACTCTTCATAAAGATTAACTTCTCCTTTTCCCTATTGCTTACCTTTCTTTCAATCAGATCTAATTCAATTCTTTAATATCTGGAGAAATTAGGTCTTTGTAAGTTCTGTTAAAACAGGTATCTGGGCAGAAGAGAAACTCTCATCTGTGCTCTAATTGTAAAGTAGCAACGTGTTCACTACTTCTAAAGTAGGATCCCCACTTATAAATGCCAAAGCACCAGGAAGGATTTCAAACACAGTGTGTTCTTAAACACAGGAGCATTTTCCGTAGGAAATGAGTTATGCTGGTTTTTTTTCTTCAAGTACATTAAGAAGTATGTGCATGAAATGAAACATTATTCTTAAAAACTCCACTTTAACTGCCCATTTTCTTTATACTAAGCCATGTAATGCTAAGAAAAATCCTGGATAAATGTTAACATGGGGCATCCTGGTATCTGATGTGGAAGTGATTTGATAGAACCCTTTAACTTTGATATATGTTCTTCAGAAATAGGTGTGATGCCATAAGTTAGTGAAAAATGGATTTTAGATGAAGGAAGAAGTTGTGAAGTTTCTAGAGGGAAACTCACCTTGAATAAATACTTCTTGTGTTATCTGTTTAAAACTACAGCCTGATGCAAACACTTAAAGAGCAAGTTGAGTATTTTCCATTTCGAAGAGTCTGACAAGTAGGAAATGGCAGCCATACAGAGAAATACTGCCTGTCACTTAGAGGAAGTTCCATTATAAATGGCTTCAGACCTGATCCTCTCACTGTGTTCCCTGTGCTCTGCAGCTTGTGGCAGACACAACCTAGCTCTGTGTGCAGCTTCTTTGTCCCTTCATTTGGCAACATGAGCAGTGCATTTGCTGGGACTGACTGATGTATGGGTTTGTGTCAGAGGGTTTGGCCTGACTTTGCTTATTATTCTTAATTTTTGTATGAGTTATTTCTTCTTTTGTAGCTTTACATCAGCTTTGTGTCAGTGTATAGACTTTCTAGAGCAGATTCTTACCTAGTATTAACCAGTGTGACCCTTTCTAAGTCACTGTCCCTGGCAAAATCATGTTAAGATAGAAAACAATCTTTATTTCTTTATAAGGACAAGATCTTCAAAACAGCTATGTAACTGTTTATTCAAGGAAACTTAGTCTAGTGTTTCATATCTGTATCTGGAATCCGCTTCTGTTTGGCACAGTTGAAAGCTGTGTTTCCCAGAATTTCTTTGTTCTCGTGCTCACTAAAGGGAAGCTGTTTCCTTGAATCTGTTTCTTCCAGAAAATCAAGTAAAAGGCAATTCAGAGAATGATCTGAGGGGAGCATCTTCCAAACAAAGTCTTGACTGTATTTAGGCACGCAGGTACTAGAGAACGTTCTGTTACACTGAAGATTGTATAATAGAAGTACTCGATGTTACTTGAGTGTCAGTTCTCTCTCAGCCTTGCTTTATCAAAATCTTTGTTTGAATCTCTTTAATTTGTATTCAAGAAAAGAATTAGAAACTACAGTTTTAGTGCAAGTCTACTGTGCAGATCTTGTTTCCTGTAACTCCCAGTCAATGGCAAATGCATCTTTCATTTGGTTTATATTTTTTTGCTTTTCCCAGTGTATAGTCATAAGATCAGTCTTTTCCCTTGTCACATTTATTTCCTCCTCCCCCCCCGCCCCATAACTAAATCCTTCTTCCTAACAGGATTGGGATATGCTTCTGCTTTTTGGTATGGATTTTCTGTATATTAAGTATCTCAGTTAAATAAATTTATAATGATTTCTAGCAAACAAGAATGCATTTAAGGAATTTCACTCTCCCACACACCAATACCCTAAATTGCTGTATTTCAGTTCTCAACACTTTGTTACCTTTCTTAAGCTACTGATTTTACGGTTTGTTTACATTTCTCCTCATCCTCACTACTCATTTATCTGCATAAGTCTGATGAAAAAGGCCAGACAGATTAAGTATGTGTTAAGCCATGTTTTTTCTGTAGTATCCCCACATTTCCACAAACACACAGGCATGTGCTTTTCCATGACTGTACTTGCTGCAATTGAAAATGGGTTACTTTTATTTCTGAACAAACATGATTCTCTTTGAAGTGAGACTTTAGTCTGTAAAAGGATGACTATTCCTTCCTATCCAACACTGCACTGCTTTTTTAATACATGTATTTGTTTGTCCTCTTAATATTCTGATATCATCTTGTACAGATCAACATGACCCTCAATGATACACAGTCATAAGCTACCGTGCCCTCCTAAGCATATCTTTGGAGATGGCTTCTGCAACAACATAAACTTGTGCTGAAGGCTTTATATGTCAGGTACAAGTACCACCAGAGTTCAGCATTTCTTACAGCAGGATCTGGCTGTCTATTTTTTTTGAGACCAGCCTACAGATTGCAATTAGCTGTGCTGTTGAATTTTCATTCAGAGGTGTCCATTAACATTGGTTTCATGCTGGGCATGTTCTAAAAACCACAAAACAGATCTAAATTCCGTGGCATAATTGAAGAACTTCAGTAGATATAAGGGAAAATCTGGGAAAAGCTGCAGCAAGCCACAGATGTGTGGCAGGCCAATGACTATGCCATTATTCTCTGCCTTGGCATTAGGAGAGAACTGAACTGTTGTTATTTCCCTTCAGCAGTCTCTAGATGGGAGGGAAAATTCCTTTCTGACCCCAAAACAGCAAGTAGTTTAAATATATAGAGGAATTTAACCATACACAGAAGACAGAGTAATAGACACAGTAGTAGAATGTCAGGGAGAAGGTAAAAATGTAAATCCTACCCACAGAAGTGACTAGAATCTGTGCTTTGCTTATCTATTTCCATTTCTTGACTCAATAGACTCAGTCCCAAAAGACAGGATCTAACACTGAACCTCAGTGTTCTACTGACAAAAGCATTACATGGAGGTTGTTGTGAACTGAGACTTTGTCCTTCAGTAACACAAGTAGTAATAACAGCAAAATCATATTTAAGAGACATTTGAGATGGGAACAGAGGAAGGAAATGACTCTGACAAGTCAGGAGAAATGCTTAGAATAGAATGAAGTTGAGTGAAGAACTGATCTTTTTTTATTTTCAAGCCAGCTGGCTCATTTTCCTCTTTGGGGAAAAACTAGAGAGAAGGAAATGCACTTATTTTCACCTCTGGATTTCTAATCTCTGTGAAGTCTCACTATTCACATCTGCTTTTTTCATGCAATTCATATTACATTAGCGTTCTGCATGGCAGTGCATTATAGATTTGGTTACTTGGTTGAAAGAAGTGTCAGCTTATAAACTGAACTGAGAACAGTGGGAATACAGATGCCTGCTAAATGCTGAACACCAGATGGGTGACATATTGGGTTACACATATGATATCTGAAAGTAAGGAGTCCTGGTTGGAAGTATCCTTTCCCCCAAAGGACTGGGGGTGAAAATTGCTCCAATGACTCCACAAACCTAGAACTGTGCACAGTATGACTCAATTCCCCAGCTGTCAGAATCCAGTGCATTTCATTGTTGTCATTCTTTAATGTCACTGAAGATTTAGAGTTATCTCTGTCTCCTTAATCTCAGATAATTGTGGTCTACTTTCTTTAAAAATAAACTTTTAGGGAAACTAATATGTCAAATCTAAAGCATATGGAGTATCTTAGCTAAAGTTCATTCTTGAAAAAGAGAAAAACAGCTGTATATGTTTGAAATAGTAATTTTAGCTATTTATTACAAGAACAGCTTTAAGATGTTTAAATATATGCAGTGTGAATGAGTTATGAGTGTCATGTTGTTAAAATCAAGACTAATTAAAGATAGTAAATGCTGGTCACCTAAGACCACAAAACAAGATGATGTGCACTTGAATGGAATGAAACTGGGAGCTATGAATGCATAGAAGGTGTCATATCAGTTTTCTCATTGATAATGATTGGTGATGGATGGATGGTTGGATGGGGTGATCCTGTGGGTCTTTTCCAACCTTGGTGGGTCTATGATTGAACTTAAGTTTTCAATGACCTTGCTAGAAAAACCATAAAGAACACTGAGTACTTTTCACTTTCCAGAAAAGAACTTATCAAGCATATATTAAAAGAAACTAGGTCTTGATGGTCAAGAAAGAATATTTAAGAACCTATGCTTGTCCGGGAGAATTCCAGAGCAGAAGAAGCTCTGGCAACTGCAGGTGTTTCACATGAAGTGAGTTTTTCAGACTGTTCTATCTGCTCAGGGTTGCTAAAATTTATCTTCTTCTTTGACATCATTGACTATTGCTTATCATTGACAAACCTCCTACAAAAGGCCAGCAAAGCAACCTAGAGTTGATTATGCTGTTTTTATTTCTTTCACAATTGAAACAATTTCTTGCCAGGGGGAGCTACAAAGCTGGATATTGGATTAAAACTTTTTTTTTTGCATGTTTTTGTTAGTGAAATGTTTAAGCTATAAATACAAGAGCTGGCTGGAATGTCTGTAAGCATGCAGACATTTATCAGGATCATTTCTTCTGCAGATGTTGCTAGCAATGAGATTTATCTTTTCTATCTTCATTTTTTGAGTTCACAGTACATTTAGTATCTGTGTATTTCAGGTTGTTAGCTGCTACTTAACATTCCCTTCTTAAAAGGTGTATCTCCACCTATATTGTCTGGTGAGGGACTTCTAAGATTTGAATATAGAACATTTTGATGATTCATATTTGTTCTAGCTTGATCTGCACGTTTTGAAGATGAGTAAATCCCAAAGTATTCCCAAGTCTTTTAGTAGAATGGACCTTGCAAGGTCTGATTCGATCAAGAGCCAGAGAGAAATGCCACATATAGATTAAGTCAATGTCTGTCAGGAATACAAAGTCCCATTGACCTTCTCCTTCACTGAGTTCCATTATTGCCAGCTGGCACTCAGAACTCAAACCACGTCCCCAAATACTTCTCAAGAAGACCCATTTGCTCTTCAGATATATATTTGATACAGGATGTTTTGTTTTGGGTTGTGTTTTTTTTTTTTTTTTTTGAAGAATTTGGCATCTGATTACAGCATCATGGTAATTGATGCTGGATGTAAAAGCCTCCTGGGTCATTAAATACTGATCAATGCTTTTACCAGAAAGTGGATTACATCATCCTTTCATAAGCAGATGAAGTTCCAACTCATAGGTAATTAGCATGTGCCCTACTTACTTTGGAAGCCTTTCCAGCTTGTTACTTTCTACATCTGATAGATATCTTGCACTCATGCTGTCTTATTTTAGCAGTTCTAATGTCTGCACTTTACCCCCAGTAACAATTCTGTCTTCTTTCTTTTGCATCACAAATCAGGCTGGGTCCTCTCTACCCCATCTTCCTGTTCTTCATTCATTTGATTATGCAATTAGCCTTCTCTGTCTTCTCTTTGAATTCAGCTGGGGAATCTCCCAGACCTGTAGTTCTGTTTTACAGCTCATTATACCCATATATGTCTAGATAAAATTCATACACATTCCTTCTAGCTCATTAGTTTTAGGTTGGCTTGCTCTTTAAATATGTAATGTGCTAGATCATGTTTCAAACCATCTCATTTAAATTGTCTTACTGAGTTCCAGGTCTTGGACTGTGATTCATAAATACTTCTCATTTTAGATATGCATAATAAGTTATAAAATAAATCCTTCATGTTCTTACTTCAAAAATGTTTTATGGATCTGGCAATGGATAAGCTCAGAGACTATTTCTGCACTGCTTGGTGGAGTGTTTTCTGATATATCAAGTGCTATAGATAACTATATCTGCACTGCTTGGGTTAAATGTGGGTTCTTTCAGAGCAAAATGACAGCAATGTTAATATTTCTATGCAGCCAGCCTAAATTGCATTTTTTTAGCATGAAATCTAGTGTTGATACTGAATTAGGTTAAAATAGCAAAGCAGGAAGAAGTGATCGTGGATATTTGTTGGGAAAAATGCCTGGAATTAACTATTCTATTTCAGAGAGAACTAGATTTTCCTCTTTGAAAGGCCATGAGGAATAGTAAATTCAGCAGGGATTCTGGAGGTTCAAGACCTAGGAGAGTGCTAGAAGAGAAGTTACTTGGCACTACTGACATATATGAATGATATTATCTTCTGTATCTAAATAACTAGTAAAAAATCTGCCTTTTGTGGACTTGTGTTACTTTCAGTGGACAACTACAGGTTCTTCTCAGCAAAAATAAGAAAACAATAGTTTGGCCTATAATGTTAATGATAAACATAGAGCTTCCAAGCAAATTTCTAACACCATTAATGATGATTTGCTTGCTTCTATCTTACGTCAATGTGAAGTATGCTTGTACTAACTTCTGGAAAATTGTTTTTCTTCCATATTATATTGTGACAATTGTTTTTATTTTTTTCCAGCTGTTTCCTCACACTTGAGCGTTGACCTTTTTGACAGCAAACTGTGAGTAGACAATCTGGAATACTTACATTACTTATACTCATGTTTATTCAGTGCATACCTGCCATGTCACTTGCTCATCCCTCTGTAACCTAAATAACCTAAATAATCCTGATAATATTTTCCTTACTCTAGTTATCTTTTCACTTTGTAGTCATGCTGATTGTCCTTCTTGGGATATTTTCTACTTCAGTTTGCTTATTTGATATGAACTAAATGAAAATGAATGCTGTTGGGAGATGTTTTTCAGCATTATATCATCTTATGGTTTATCTCTAGCACTGGCTCATTTCTGCCTACTCTGTTAACCTTTCTGCTATGGATATATATACACCTTAAAAGCCCACCATGACAGTTCATGACTCTATGAGTGACAGACAGAATATAGTGGTTTTTTTTCTGAATCAGGTCTTTAGTTAGCATAAAAGGGCATAGGCCTAATAAAGCTGGAATTATGCCATGAGTATTAGAGTGGTCAATGAATTCAGGTGCCTAGCAGACAGAATAAGCTACGTTTGACATTAGGGGGGAACACTTATTCCCAAGTGCCAGTCTGGCTGAACATACTACATGAAGAGTATCGCCTAAAAACCAATCCTATCCAGTAACAGCCTACAGCCTGAAGCCATAGTGCAGCAGCTCTATCAGTCTTTTTAATACTGTGATAAAGACAAGTTATTCTCATTCATATGTGTAGAAGGGAGGAGGGGGATGTATCTGTGTGCCTTTCATGCTAAATCCTATTACAAGCCTTTCATGAAACATTAATATGTAAAAGCTGACCTCCCGTCATCTAATCTAGCATAATAAGGGCTTGGATACATTATTAATTTTTGTCACACATCTGAGCCCCCCTTTTATATACCAAAACCCCCATCCAAATCCCTTGTTGCATCATTATATTGTGATAAATGCTCCATCATTCATGACAGAAAAATGGAAAGACCCTGAGCCATATGGCAGAGGGAGCAGCAGTACCAGCCACTCAGGGATGGTTCTCCAGTCCCCTACTTGCAGTAACTGGTGCTTAAAAGACTCTGCAATGCAGTAGGGTAACAAAAACATCTTATTTTGTTTTTTTTTTATAAGGGTTTTTTAGGGGGAGGGCAGTTTTGGTGTGCAAAATAGGCTGGAAACAGACAAACCCAACACTGGTGCCTGGGACTGTAGCCCAGTTAAATCTGCAGGATTTTGAACTGAATCTGAAAGTTGGAGTTGGCAAGTACAACTGAAGGGTTATCTCCTACAGTGCAAGGTCATCTTGTTTCTTCGTAAATTCAGAATTTGGCTCCAATCTCACCATTCCAAGGTTATGCACCAAAAAACCACAAGGTGTTATATCTACCTATGGCAGAATGTGAAGGTGTTTGGTTGCTTTCTGTTTCAGTTCATATGCTTTGTGTTTGTTGTCAGTAAGACTAAGTTAAGGAGAAAGATATTATTATTTCAGTGACACATTAATGACACTCGGTGAAAATGTTTGGGACTGAGATGAAATGCTGTGATATGCAGATTTCTGAAATATCACCAAGTGTATTCGTGAAAATAATCCTACTGGATTATGTGTTGGGTACGAGGATTTAGCCTTTAATATCAAGATGAATGGTGCATGGAAAACAAGAATTTAAAGAGAGTTTGATGTTTATGTATTTTCATTCAGATTGGAATGTGACAATGATGAAGAGCTCAACAGAGATGTGAGATAATTGAGTTGTAGAGAAATTTAGCGTAGTTCTGTAACGATGATCCTTAATGTGAATAGTGGATTTGTGGTTTAACAGATAATGGGAAATATAAGTCATTATCATGGAATTATAAGGTAATTCATTATATCTTCTTTAATAAAAGCTGTCATTCTATTCTGCTTTCATTAAGTCTTTGTGTAACAGAGTTCTAATTGTTGGAGTATATACAAATGAGTTAAAATAGTCATCATTGCTTTACCAGAAATTCTGTGGTTATTACAGACCTATTTTTGAAACACTATTTGGTATCTACAGTCAAAGACTGTATTTATATTCTAAATATGTGACTGCACACTTGGGAATTAATTCCTGAGCATGTATAATCTAACAATGACCCATTAACTTCAGAGAATCATTCCCGAATAACAGTAAATATATGTTTAACCTGTTACTTTGAAAATCAGTGAGGAAATATTGCCACAACATAATAAGGCTTTAGTGAGGACAATGGTTTTATTGCAGATTTCCAGTGTGTCTTTAAATTATATTTTAAAGGGTTTATCAGAAGTTAAAATATAACTGGTTACTTTCAGTGTTCATGCTTTTTATACTCTCATTAATCTGGCTGCTTCTTACTGATTCTTGTTATATTGTTCTATATTCTTAAAGCACACATTTATATCCAATGGTTTTTCAGTAGAGCTACTTGCATTGTTTATAATCAAATGGTTTTTCAAGTATTGTTTGATATACTGATACACTAAATACAGAGTTCTTGCTATTATTTCACTTCATGTCATTATATTCTATCTTTCAACTAGTTTTGTGACTCTCCTGTAACCCACTTCTGATTTTTAAAAGACTCATATTAATACTCTTACCCAAATTGCTTGCAACAATCTGCAGTAATTTCCATTGACCTAAATAAACTGACAATCCTGAATACAAAAAAAACGCATACCCCAGGATTACACTGACTTCCTTCCAAGAGGATCAGATAGAATAGCATAAAACCTCACTCAGCATCACAGCTTTCTAGAGCTTTCCCACTCCCTGATGTTACTTGGCAGTTGAGACTAATATGTATTAATTGGAACAGAAAACTTTACCAAGTGATCTTTGTTATATCACTGCTTTTCCTGATCCATTTTTTACTAATGAGCTAATCAGTGTTTCTGCATATTTCTAAAATGGCTGATGAAATGTGAGCATAACAGTAGGTCTTGTCTAAGGCCTGCCCAGCACTATCATAGCAGTAGGTATGTCCTTGAACACTAGATGCAAATTAATATCTTCATAATCTACCAGTGTGACTAGTATTACTAGTTCAATTGCAAGCATTTGGTTGTGAAAAACATGCAAAGGGGCTACATCACACTGCATTTGACTTGGGCAAAAATCCTAGTAACCTGGTATCTTATATAGTATACAGGCAGAGAAAAGCATGTTCTGGGAGAGATGAAATACACCTGAGGTTTTAAGTGCCTCCTAACACTTGCTTAGTTCAACACCATTGATAATGGGTAATCTCAAGGGCAAGAAAAACTGCTCCAGTTTCCAGACTATACTGACACCCCCCTCAAAACTTCAGAACATCCAGGTTTCTTTTCACTATGGTTGTTAAAATACCACAAAAGGGTGCATAATTATATTTCAGTTCTGAGTTTCTTATAATGATATTGCGTACCTAGAATTGTTTTAAAACATTTAAACATCTTGATCGTCATGTTCCATTTAAACCAAATACACAGATTAAATTAGAAGACTACCAAAGCACCAATTTCTTTTCTTCCCTCTAATAAGAGGTCATCAGCCACTGAGAATTACTCATTTAAGATTCCTTAAGAAAAGGCAATGTCTGATTAACCCCAGCTAAAGACATTTCAATGAACTAGGTAGAAATTAAGACTTAGTGTGTTTAGATTGACAGCTTTCATAATGTTTCTATTCATGACATAGTAATTGCTTAACGATTGCCTCTCTGGTGAGAGCCATTGTCATGCTCACATTCAAACCTGTAGTTTAGAAGCATTAACAATGAGACTTGTGCTATTAAATGACATTAACTGACACTATGAGTAAAATATCTGCTAACTACCTAGTGTGGATACATTGAATTAGTGCGTAAGAGTTGAGTTTACATTTCCTTGCAGTTTTTCAAGGCAAAATACCTATAAACACAGCAAAACTAACTCAGGTCCTTCTCACAGAAACCCCACTCAAACTACTGAAAATACACAGTGACTTTAGTGGAAAATATAGCACTGAATCCCCAATAATCTCAAAATAGATTCTCACTTTTTATTCATTTTTTTTGATAGAAAGCTTTTATACTACTAACCAGAGTGCACTGAAACCAACTTGTTCACCTGTTTTTGGCCCTACAGTTTCAAAAGCTCTGAATCATAGCTGCTTTTTGTTCTTGATGAAGATATTTACATAAACATCTCTGCAGAAACAATTCTACTCCCATTGTAGAGCAATGTGGGGAGAAGAGAATTGTAGTATAAGGCTGTACATAAATTCATCTAGGAGAAACAACCTAGATTAGATAAAAGCTTGGGTGCTTTGTGACAAAATACTTTTTCTAGTAGTTCAGAGCACATCTCAATATTCTCTGCGATCATTATGCAATGCTTCCTTAATGGCAAGGTGGACCTTAAGATATTGGTGAAATAAACCCTACATAGAGAACTCCATATTGTACTTCTTTGTTCCTTCAGCATACTGAGATTGGTTGCATACTAATTTTGTTCTAGTCCTCCTCTGCAAGAAGAGTTCTCTAGCCTTGTAGCAAAAAGGAATTCTGTATTTCCACACATGACTGAAGAGATATAAGTTTAAAGCTTGACTAATTGCAAATGAGGGCTCACCTGAAGCCCCAGTCCATGTCTTTTGAAAAATGATGTTTCCTGCAATGTGCTGAATGTTCCTTCTTTCTATGGAAGTAAATAAAAGATTGACAGGTGCACTGACCTGGGTTTATTTAGTATCTTCTTCCATATAATTAGTGATAAAACTAGGAAGAATGGCCTCAAGTTGTGTTGAGGAGGTTCTGCTTAGATACTAGGGAAAATTTATTCTCCTAAAGAGTGGTCAGGCACTGGAATGGGCTGCCCAGAGAGGTGTTTGAGTCACCATCTCTAGAAGTGTTCAAGGAAGATTTAGATGTTGTGCTAAGGGATGTGATTAAGGGAAGTGGGGAAATATTGGTGGCTGGTGGACTGTTGGTCTGGATGACCTTAGAAGTCTCTTCTAACTTTGGTTATTCTCTGATTCTAAGTGCCACTGACCACTGGAAAAGTAAGTGTTCAGAAGAAGTATTTTTCAGCGCTCTCTGGAATTTTCAGCGGTGGTTTCATTTGATTATGTTGATTCTATAGCAGCATAAACCTGCTATAAAAATATACCTAAGATAAAGCATTTTCCTAAATGCTGGGCTGAGAAGACTGTAACAAAATTATCAGTGATGAATACTAATAGAGACCAAAGCTATCAAGAGCAAATCTCTAAGAAATTCCATTTACTACATAAAAATCTGCAGATCACTATATGTGTGTAAATCACTATATATGATGTGTCAGAATTAAAGGGAGTCTATGCATGATAGGAGCAATGGTTCAAAGCAGAACAGAATATTTGTGCAGCAGGAGCCTTGAGCACTTCAGTTAGCAAAGAATCTCAGTAAAATGCTGCTCATTTACAGGCTCCATTGGAGGAAAAATACATATATTAGAGAGTTCAGAGCTCAGTGTTGCTTATTCTTGATTGACAGTAAGCCCTTAAAAATAAGGGTGCAATAAAATTAAAGGAGTTTGGCCTAGCTTGAAATGAGTGCATTGTGTGTAGAAAGGTTTACTTATTACCCTCCTGTGGTATCTTCTTTCATGTGTTATGTCTTAGTGACACTTTCATGTTGTATCAACCCAATCTCTTTAATTGGTTGCTAGACTAAATCCTAGTGTCAAGCAAACTTGGTCCTGTGCACTTTGCTACTCCTTGTCAACAACAAAAGCTCACAAAGCACATCTTAAACCTCTTCCCAGTTCCCATCCTTGAGGTTCTTGATGCTTGGGAATCAGTTTTTCATTCACAATAACAGGTTATGAATGTAAGAAAAACTGTTGAGTTAAAATATGTTCAGGTTAGCAATTAGAACTGGCCTCTATTTACTGATGTATGTGTAAATATCCATAAAGAGGAAGGAAAAATTGATTGACCTAGGTCAGGTAGCATGTGTAAATTATTGGGCTTTCTTGGGCGTCCATGCTTTTGTCTTGTGAATCTTTGTAGGTGCAACACTTGAAATAGGTATTAATTCAAATTACTGACATTACTAGGGCAGATAAGGACAGGCTTTTATTTCTCTGAGTCAGAACTGTCAGTCTTAACTCAGGTAAGACTTCCCATTGATCCTGAGAAGCTATAGACTCTGCAAAGATGCAAAAAAGCTCAAAGAAGAAACCTTTCAGGCAGCTGTCCTTTGAAATAGCCTTTTTAGATGTCTGAGCTATTAACAAAAAGGTGGTACCTGTAAGCTGACAGGCGATGCATATCCCACTTCAATATATACACTGCATTCTGGGTTTGTTTACTAAGGGATGGTTATCTCACTTACTAAGAATCTATCCATTAGTAAGTGTTCTTTATTTTCATTCTAGATATCTGTCTAAAAGGTATTCACCTTGGAGAGAGTATTTTTGCCATAGCTCCCCTCTTTCTCAAGCAAATACAAACCAGCTTTCTTTCCAGGCAGAGTGTTTCCATCAGTCTCTGCCTACCTTTGATGTTGCACACTTATGAGAAGAGATAAAGGTATATATTGTTGATTTTAGTATCCATTTACACTTAATTTGCTGTGGTTTTAAAGACTGGCACTAGGACCTTTGCTGTTTTGCCGACCGATGAGCCTGTGATATTAAGTATGGATGTGAAAGCATCATGTGTCTTGAATACTCTGCGGATCTAATTAACAGGTAGAATCGCACCCTGGGTGCTTGAAAAATAGCCAGACACCATAGAAACCAGTCCTTAAGTCCCCGCACCATCTGCACTTTCTTTTCATTGTGTAAGTCTAATTGAAACGTGGGTTTCGACCATTCTAAGTTCGTTTGCCTTAATGGAAAATTCCTGCCAATGGTTTCCTTTTTCACAGGGAAAAAAAGAAAAAAATAATAATAACAACACTGTCTCGGGCGGAAAAGGAATATCTCTCAGGCTTTGAGGAACTAATGAATCTTTGAACTCGCTCTGAATGCGGGTCTTTAGAACAGCGCTGCCACAACCTCCCCGAGCTAATTTTAACGAGGACATAACGAGAAAAGAAACAAACGCCGAGATTCCTCGCGAAACTAGCGGGCAGTTCAGGAGGGAGCGTGGAAACAGCCGCTTCTCCATGTTTTCTACTTTCCTTCTTTAGAGCTCCTACAGCCGGGCCGGGCGGAGGGTTTGTGGAGCTGCTCCGTGCCGGGAGCTTGGAGCTGAGCTCCGAGGCAGGAGCCACCCGCCAGCCCCCCTGCATGAACCTGGGGATACTTAGGCCGTCGTTACCTGTTGGCTGCCAGTCGGGACGAGATATACCCTCCGGGGATCTGGGTGATTATGTAGCCCCAGAAAAATGAGCCGTGGATCATACCGACTGTCTCAGGATCCCAGTTAAACTTCGCTTTCTTCCAAAGCAAGGGACCGGGAGAGAAGGAGAAAAAGAAAAGAGGAAGGCTGTAATCGTGCCAGGTTAAATAATGTTCCCGTCAAGAGCTTCACCGCGCCGGTCGAGGCGGAGGGGAGGGGGGGCTGAGGTTGACGGTGGCACTCGGCAGCCGGGACGAGGGTCTCCTGCTGCCTCCCCTTGGTACTGGCTCCTCACCGCACCCACGCCGGCCGCCCCATGAATGGAAGAGCAGCGGAATCGTGCGGACCCCCCGGGCCACTCCCGGCCTGCGAGGGGTGCTTTACTCGTCTGGCTGTCACGCCGCCTCTTGCCCACTACGCTCTAAGCCGATTTAACACGGCATTTAACGCCTTTTCAACTCAAATTCTTTCATCCTGTTTTATCAGACATTCCTACATAACCTCCCCATTTCCCTTTCACCCTCCTCCGGTCGTTTATTAGACGCCTTCCTTTCCCTGTGTTTGTTTTACGAGATATCTGTGCTTTCCTACATGGTGCACAAAAGGAAAACGTATCTGCCCGCTCATTCTTGCCCCAAAAGGCTTTGTGCTGGGAACTACAATTGAAAAATAGAAATAATAGGCAGAAATAATTTATCTTTCCCCAGCTGAGGTTCCGGGCGATCAAGGGCGGCGGGCAGAGCTGAGGGGCGGCACGGGAGCATCCTTGCAGAGGGTGAGCGCTGCCGAGCCAGCAGAGCCCGGCTGCCTACACTGAGGTGCCGGGTCTGAGGCTGGGAATGTCACCGAGAGGGCATGGGAGTTACGAGGGAAGGGTTCCCACCTCTTTAATAATTTTTCCTCCTCGGTGTATGGTGCTGTTATTGACCATGTCCACGATGGCCACTCCCAAGTTACATCGGATCCCGAAGGAAATGCAGAATCCCAGTCCACTCATGATGGCAATGATGTACCTCCGGGGCAGCCCGAAGCAGGTACAGTCGCAAAACGGGGCTTTCTTCTCGGGCATTTCCATAGGCTTCCCATCTTCCGTCAGCTCGATGGTGTCCCCGGGCTTCTGCCTCTTCTCTAGGACTCTGCCCGACACAAGAAGGGAAAGTCAAGCCCTGCCGCCCCTGTCTGAATGCACAGCCAACTCGGGTAGCTGAAGACTTAAGTTCACAGTTCCCCCCGCCCCTTGCTTCGGCTTGCTTTGGATGTTTACTCCTTGTTTTCCGTTCACCTTCAGCTGTTCTTCAGCTGTGACCTGTGGGAGTCACGATTAGTCATCCCCAGCTCCCTTCCGCCCCGCGACAGCCCTCTGCAGAAACCCAGGGAGGAGCTCAAGCTGAGAACTGCTCATCTATCATTAAAGGCTTCTGCTTAAATATGTAGGACGCATTAAGAAGACATCATCTGTAGCCACTGCAGAGGCGCCATGTTGGGTAGCCCAAGAGGTAGAGCACGGAAACTAGAACGGTGATCTGGAGAAGGTTTTATTCTCCCCCTGCCGTACTAGAAACGCCAAGGGGAAAGAGCTCAATCTGCATTTTGCTTCTGGTTTGAGAACAATAGAAAGAGTAACAGAAAGGGTGGGGCGGTGGTATTGCTACTTATTTTCGATTTGCAAAATGGCTGTCACATGCAGTGGGGAAAAAAAACATGATTGTCTTGGGAGAACTGACGTCTCCGGAGGAGTCTTTGGTAAATATCGCATCTGCTCAGCTACACGTTGTGAGCGTGTGATCGCCGGGCAGGTTTTACCTTCCAAACTCAGCTCTGAGCTCCATCTCACCGTTTGCGCTTCCCTTGGTTTTACAAGGGAGTCCCATCATCTCCGAGAAATCAATGTGCAGAAATTTGGAGGGTGCTGACCATTACGAGCTATGATGTCGAATCAACAGAAAAGTACTGAATAATGCCCCACCCTCTCCTCTTAAAAATAAATAAATAAAATGCCACCCTCCCCCCCTAAAAAAAATCCCAGCCTCCCAATCAGTGAAAGATTACTGAGCAGATCCTATCTTTTTGGTGAAAGTGGATAAGAAAAGATAGCGGATGTATCAAGCTGATGCTCCTTGGTGAACCTCTCAATATTCTCTTGCAGCAAGTGAGATACTGAAAAGACTGAAATACCAACCGCTTTCATCCTAGCTCCGTTCTCTCGAGGACCGAGCTCTCGATTTCCCGACACTGGGCTCTCTCCTGCCACTGCCCTAACCCCCTCCTTAGGAGTGTCTTCTCACCTCAGACATTCTCATCAGAGGAGCCGCTCTTTGAGGTTAATTCATCCGACTAATGGGGTGCTAACAATTAGTAGAATCAGGCTCAGATTGTTGCCTGTGCTTTGAAGGAAATGGGGAGGCTTTATCTCACGGTTACTCGGTTGAAATCCTAACGATTTTTATTTGCCGGGTGAAATATTCCCGTGCTTTAATTCTGCATCGTTTCTTACCGTCTTAAATTGCGAATACAAGAAAATACCGTGTTTTTATGTTAAAAATTCGTTTGTGCGAATACAAAGATGCACGAGGTGTCTTTCCAGTAAACGGGATTATCTTCCGGAAGACATTAACATATGAGGGACGTGAAAAGTATTTCCTAGAATCGGAACTAAAATAGTTCAATCTTATGCGTTGGAGGGAAAAAAAAAAGAAAGAAAAAGGTAACTGGATCGTTTGTTAATTAATGGGAGACTTCAAACGGAGTTTTGCTGGATAATACAAATGCTTTCTCCATTACTCACTGTACGAGAACACAAAAAGCAGTAGAGACGGTCGTTTCATTTATGCTTTGTGGAATCTCTTAGGGGGAAAAAAAAAGTTTATTTCCTTAACGACTTTTTTAATCAGTTACTCTGGATTCTCAATTACTCCTCTGTACTTTTCCTCACAATTTAGTATGACATAATGATAAAGAGCAGGGTATTTACTACGTTGCTGTTGGCTTTGGTTCTGCTGTTTTGCTTTTCAAAACTGTGCTCTTCTCACTAAAATGAAAGATTCACTTCTTTCTTATCGCTTCAGTAATAGCTCCCCTTCCCTGAAAATGGCAGCAGAAGTTGTGATTCATGCTGTGGAAGAGCCTTGTGCTTGTGCCCAATACTGCCGCATAGGCATGGAAAAAAAAAAGGCTTTTACGTGACCTACAGTAGACAGATAAATCCGCAGTTAGCTTTAATCCGTAATTTGAAACAACGCTGGGATAAGTGTTGGCAGAGGAGAAGGTCCAAAATACATTGGAATTTCACAGGCTATTCTCAAACGTCCTAGAGGTCACTAAAGTCACTAGATTGGATGGGGCACGATGTGTCAACTTTAGTACATACCGTTTTTAGATATGCGTGGATTTGTGTCTGTTTTCTGTCTATACAGAGCTTGAAGATGGTAGAAATTGGTATACACAGAAACATGCTGGCATGCCTATGAGTTTAGCAGTTGCAGTCGTATATTGGTGGATGCTTCTCAGTGCAGGCGGATAAATAATTAAACACATCCCTCCATACGTTTCGGCTTCAGCATTAGAAAAAAAAATCATTTGGACATCAATTATTTATACATATCCTTGTTTATCTTCCTCTGACGACGAATTACACAAGGGCTAAGACTAATCAAATCTCGGAAATATTATTATTATTATTATTAATTTAATTATTGGTGAAAGCAGCGATAAAGGTCTTGTGAGCGAGTACCAAAATTAATAAAAAACAAAGACAAGGGGAGCTGCTCTCTGCTGATTATGGTATCTAGTCAGGATCCTGTTTTTGTGCGAGAAAGATGGGGTAATCCTTGGCTACATATTTACTGGCAGCATCTACGAATCAGATAGAGAAGTTACAAGGGTGCCATATTGAGAAGCTCCAGCACTAGTTTCCATTACCCAGATTATACCAGCGATATATAAACAGCTCCCAGCCCCTCCACCACTAACCTCCCCAAAGCACACCTCTATCAGCAGCTCACTGTTAATGAAAGCTTTCAATTGTTCCTGGGAAATGGAGTTCTCTAATATATTTTAGTCTTACCTGTAGAGTTGACCAAGAGATTTTCCGGCAAAATTCTTCAATCCCTCCTTGCCAGGGGTCAAAATCCTTTGTTTTACCGACTCCATTCCTGCAGTGATGCTCGCTCGGTTCTGCTCTGCTCTGGATAGGGCACTGCTACGAGCAACGATGGTTCATATTGCTTTAATCCTTTAACTTTTCCCCATCATTAAATGGTATCAGTGCAGCTCCGAGTAAAGGGAGAGTGAGAGAAAGCTGGCGCGCGTGTTTGAGAGGGGAAGAGACAGCGTGAGGAGCCGGGGAGGGGGGGCGGGGGGGGAGAGGGCGAGGGAGCGCGCCTGTGTGCGGCAGCGAGAGGGAGGCTGAGCGCTGCAGGCAGCCCCCGACTTTCCCGGCAGCGCGGAGCTGCGAGGCACGGTCAGAAAGTCTTCTCGGCCCCGCAAGCTTCAGCGATGACGGGCTCGAAGTGTGCCATGCCCGGCTGGGAGGGGACGGAGGACCCCCCGCGGGAGCTTTGCAGAAGAATCGTGGTTTGATGCCGGAGGTTTCCCCGGCTGTAGAACGGAGGGGGAGGGGTGCGAATCCCCCCGGTAGGCAGAGAGCAGCGTACCCGGAGCTAAATCGGTCGGTGGGCGAGGAGCTCCGGTCCGCTCCGCGCTGCTGCCACCCGCCCACTAGCGCAGGTCGCGCCCCAGGGCGGCGGCGAGAAGCACCTCAGCCCGCTGCGCCTCTTTCAGCACCGCGGTCAGCGCCGCGTCCCACCCTATTCGCTCTCGTAGAGCCCGACCCGCAGCGTTAAGGGGCCATGGGCAGCCACTGGGAGAGCAAGTCGTGGGGGTAACAAGGACAGGGCCTTCCTGCAGTCAGCAGCACTGCGAGGGAAACGGGGTATTGGCTGCAAATAGTACAGATCTTGCTATAAGTATTCTAAAGGTGCATTTATTTATCGCTGCGTATGGACTTGCGCGGCTTATTTCATATCATATTAGCAATCATTTTCTTTTGAGTGCGTAATATCTTTCGTGCCCTCTGCATTCGTGTGTTATAACAGGCCCGAGTAACATTCAGACCCTTTGGCAGCGTATATTGTATAGGAACAAGCTTGGCACCTCCTGATAACACAGTTACTTTCCTTTCTAGAATCTAGCTGCAATTATCTGACTTCTCTCATTTGGCAATAAATTGTACATACAAAACATTTTATTTCTCTTAAGAAAAAGGCCAATCTTAAAGCTCCTGTAGATTTGTCAATTGCAAAAACAAACAGGAAATTGTGTTCTAAAGAATTTCTTCTAAAATCATTATTCTCCTTTACTTGCTTAGCCAGTGATAAAACGTAAAGTTTGGCTTCCTGGTGAAAATGTATGTTATAGCCACAATATCCCACAAGCAACTGCTCTTTGGATTTATATAAGCATTCGTTTCCGATGTTGCCCTCTGGTGTTGGGTTAGTGAAGTTTTACAGCAACAGAACACGTTTATAAAAGAAAAGCTAGTTATTTCAATGCTGTAATTCCTATTCAGCAGTGGACTGTCATTAGACTGATCTATAGATTTCTGATATTTCTTTTAAAAGATGTAAAAGGTCCTTGAAGTAGTAAAATAGCAACTGAAGCTACACGTAATTAAAACGTTGCTAATTGCATCACAACACAATACTGATTCCTGTGTTATAGCATGTACTGAATATGGCTTCTAGCACATGATTCCATACAGAATCATCATTCCCATTGCACTGCTGGAAGGATTTTTCCCTGTATATGCAAGCCTAGGCAGTTATATAAGCAAATCTTCCCAGTGTGCCACTGCAAATGCTCAGAGGAAACCTTTATACGTAAAAGGGGTGACATAAACATTTAGTGGAGAAGAAATGAGATTGAATTCCACAGAGAAAGCCTTTTTTTTTTTTTTCTTTTTTCTTCTTTTTTTTTCCCCCCAGAATTTGAGACTGTGAAATCTGCAGGGCAAAGGTGTTCTGTTTATTTACACACTACAAGCAAGAAGCTCTGGCCCTGATTTGATTTAGAAAGCTCAGAAGTGACAGTGTTTTTATGGCTCAATGTAGCAACAGGAATTTATATCAAAATCACAGCCTTTGTCAAGTACATAATATCTGATTTTGGAAAGAGAAATAATTTCTCATGCAATGTGAGCATGGATTTAAGGGCTAGATAAGACATTCCTGAGCATCTTCCAAGAGGAGAATAAGTTCTTATTAAGTGTGTAAAATATCCCACAGTAGTTTGCTATTATGGGCAATGAAAAACTATTGTGAACAGGCTGCTGATCTGAGCATTTAGAGTAGAAACATATATACATGTAATATGCTGATACCCTTGAGCTACATCCTGACCAAACTCAGCTCTTACTGTTTCAGACTGAGAATTGACAGGAACAGTAGAAAGCAAATGTCAGCAGTGTTATAAATGATGCACAGACTTGTCAGCTCTTTAAGTATTACATATTAATGTTTTAATTTAGGCAGAGTAAGACATTTTTAAAGGAAACAGCTAGGAAACTAATATATAACAGTAATGTTATCAGTATAGTTATCAGTACTTATTTCTATAATGAATACTTGTCCATGTTCTCACAAAAAGCCTAATTCCAGCTCAGCTGAAATAATCATGAGTTGGCATCAGTAGCCGGTGAAATGGAACATGATGCAGAAGATTTAGCATGGGCATCCCCACTAAGTGTCCATGTATTGGTCAGAAGCAAAGAGAACCGGTCAAAAGCCATCCAGTGAAAAACACAGTTCTGAAAAATCTCTAAGAACACTTGGAGGGAGATTTCTGTAAGTAATCCATTTTTACAGGTTTTTGACTGAGCTACTTTAATAAGTGAATTCACTCAGTTTTTCATATTTGCTTTACATCTTATTCTCAAAATTTCCCCCAGCAAACCTCTGCATTGGGTCTAAATATAGCATAATCCATTTTGAGGACTACAAAACCAACACAGCAGTTTACATTTATCCTGCTTAAGATATAGCACTGCTAAAGCAAACTGCACCCTCAGGTAAAACATCATTGAAAGAACCATAGAGTCACCAAGGTTAGGAAGGACCTTCAAGGTCATTCAGTCCAAACATTCGCCAACCTCCAATACTTCCCCAGTAAACCTTCTTTACTAGGAGAGTGGTGAGGTCCTGGAACAGGCTGCCCCGGGAGGCTGTGGATGCCCCATCCCTGGAGGTGTTCAAGGCCAGTTTGAATGGGGCCCTGGGCAACCTGATCTATCTAGTAAATATGGAAGTTTGGTGCCCTGCCAGGCAGGGGGGGTTGGAGCTTCATGATCCTTGAGGTCCCTTCCAACCCGGGTCATACAGTGATTCTGTGAAGCCATTTCCCCTAGTACAAGATCTAGAAGTTTCTTGAACACCTCTTTGAACAGTGACTCAACCACCTTCTTTCCTCCAGGCAGATGAACACTGCCTGCCAACTTGGTGTCATCTGTAAACTCACCAAGTGTGAACTGCAGTTCATTTTTTGACCTTGCCTTTGCTGACAAATGGATTTGCTCTTTCCTAGGGTCATGTACACAGAGGTTAGAAATACATATGCATTTCATGATCCATTTTTAAAAGAAATTCTAGCAGATCTAGTGGTTGGCAACTGGGTCCAAAGAGGTTGCAAATGAATGATCTTAAGGTCCCTTCCAGCCTGTGCCAGTCTATAGTTCTGTGTGTTTCTTTAAATCATACAATCACACATATTACTTCTAATATTGTGCACCAAAATGTGACAAAATACTGTCCTTAAAAATATGATATCGCCTTTGGGAAAAAGTTCTGAGTTTAAAATTATAGTTATTCCATTAAATGTATACCATACCATAAAATGTATACCAGTAATATCACTTTAGACTGAGGACAGCATAAACATGCCTTAAAAATTATGACGCAACTCTTTTCTTCTATTTGTGGTAGCTGTTTATTGAACCTAATGGAAGCTGATGTCTCTTCCAAATAAATGTTACTTTTTTTGGTGGGGGGAACATAAAACTGTAAAATCCCAAAGTAAAGCTGAAATACTGACCTTGTCAGGCTACCAGGAAGGAGGTTTTCATTACAACACTGCAAATATAAGTACTAATTTTTCTATGTGCCCCAAAGAATTAGGGCTTGAGCTGAAACATACTAGAGCATGTATGTATGTGGACAGAAATTGCTCATTCGTGAGGACTCTTCCCCTTCTTAGAAATAGAAACATGGAACTTGGGGCAAAGATCATAGGGGCAAATAGAAAACCTAATAACATACATCCAGACAGAAGACACTACTCTTACGGGGCACTTGTTAATTCCAGGCTGAACTGGAAGCACTTGTCCTGGAAACCTCTGCACTAATATAAAGGTGATACATACTCTAATGACTTGTTACACAGCCACAGATTGGAAACTTGCTGCTGCTTTCTGAAAAGATAACAAGTAATTTAACAAATCATTTACAAATCAAGCAAATGGAACCCCATAAAGATATCTGAAAACCGTATTTTTTGGGTAATAAGGAATAAGGAGTTCCCAGTGTTATTTCTTAAGGCAGTATCAGGTTTTCAGATGATCCAGGGTGTTTGTCTCCTGTTCTGCAAGTGCAGTTTTCACTGTTGCAGTGAGGCTGCTGCTTCCGCCCCCAAGTGGTGAGAACCACTAGCACATGGCAAGTGAAATCTTTGGTTTTCTAATAGCACACCGCATTTCATGTAAAAACAAAGCACCAGGTGATTAGAAGTCAGCTTATATGACCACACCATGACAAGACATTTTCCAGTTGGTCTACATAGAGAATTTCCTCTTTTAAAACCCAATTCTTTTGTAATATTAGCAACTCCAAACAAACAAAACAACCCTCTAAAAGAATTTCAGCCAATAGCAAATGTCTTTTAGACTGCCAAAGCAACTACATCAGTATTTTAAAATCTTTATTTATGGTGCATATTTGTATCTATTCAACAGTATAGAATTCAACAGTACAGAAGTGTTTATCTTGAAAATAGATCTGGGTGCTTATCTTTTTGCTAAATAATATAGGAACATCTGCTCTTTTCCATTCCTATACTTCTCCATGAGTTAAATGCAGAGGACCCCTGAGGAAATCTAGCCATCTGTCACGCTACACAGACAGAAATGCACCTACCTCTGAGGGTGAAACGGAGTAACAATTCTCTTAGAACACAGACAAGCCATGCAACACTTGGTGAGTGGGATGCAATTACCCACAATGAGTCTTAGCCAAGGACTGAAGCATGTTATCTGCGGTTAATATTATGGGAATCTTTTTTTACAACATCAATCTTTCACTTTATTGTCCCATAACATACACCATTGGTTGGTTTAACAGCACAAGGGGGCTTTTACACAGGAGTTTGCTTCTTAGATAATCAGATCTGCTTGGAAAGCCTTGATACAAAATGTATCAGTTGAAGAATTTATGATGGTGCCTGTTTATTGCTAGAACTAGAAAACCAGAAACATCTTTTCTGAGGTTGTAGTAATCCTCTCTTTTCTGATGACACGTCTCTTAAAATTACTTTAAAGTGTATAAAGAGAAGTACTGAGAGGATTTGCTATCGATTCAGATCACAGGTTTGTGCAGCACTGCAGATATTCGTTTAACAGAACAGCTATGTAGAAATAAAAGTAACTACACGTGCACCATTTCTGCAGGAAACTATTGGTGGTTTAAGAAAACAAACAAACAAAAAACAGCTCAGCATATGTATTTGAAAAATAGCCGTGCTTACCATAGCAGTGAACTGACATATGGGTTTGTGGGCATACTCTTGGATTGCAGTGTTGAGTCTAGGATTGATATTGCTGCCTGAATTTGTCACTTCGTTTTTCCATACCTCCCTTTTTATTATTTATTTTAATACAAAACATAGAGGATGCTTCTCCTTTAGGTCAAATGTTGGAATATTAACAGACTTAATTAAATCACAGTACATAAAATGTTGTGTAGGAGGAACACGTGGAGTATCTGTTGAATTTAATGCAGCCTCTCTACAGAGAAATTCACATGTAAAACTATAATTAGTAATCTATACATACAAAGTATAATTCTCTGGTGATAGAAACAGCCAATACATTTCATCTTCACCACTATGCTCTGCCAGAATAGGTTCCAGTCATTTAAGGACACTTGTCTACTTTCTACTGCTATTACACAGCCTTTTTAAGTAGAAAGGTATTGTAATGGCTTGTATAGCTGCATGAAAAATAAACAGGAAGGAAGCCTGCATGTTCAGTCAATGTTTGAGGTCAGTAGAGTCTTGTGGGAAGATGTTGGTGATCCTTGTGCCTCCCCCTGTATGTTACTCCTGTTTAAATTACAATTTCCAGCTAGCTGCTGACCATCATGTGAATTCCAGATTGAATATGATTAAATTTCATTACTTACATTTATGTGGGTCAACCGCCCCACTGCAAACCAGATCTAAGATAGGAAAAATAAAGATCTTATTAAGGTTCTGTACTGCTATAAAGGAATGGAAAGCACCACAATAATATTAGGGTGGCAAAATCTTTGGTAGCAACAAATAAAAATAAGCCCAAGTGCAAAAGCCACAGATGGAAACATAAAAGGGGGGAAAAAAAGCTGTTTACCTTTGGAAGAGCTCAGAGAGATAGGGATTTTCAACAACAGAGGCCCTTATTTCCACTGCCAATCCTTAAATGAGGTCTGGGAAGGGGTGGATCCTGCCACCATTTACTTGTCTTCAGTAAAGCCAGATTCACACGAAAGCTAGACTGAAAACAAAAAACAAAACAGCTCTGATTATTGTTGTTTTTGTTAATCTCAGAAGTCATTACTGTATGAGAGCTATTGAACCATGGCCTGAACCACTGATGGAGCATATAGGGAAGGGTCCTGGTCAGCCCTGGAAGCACAGGTGAAAGCAATTCAGCTGTGTGACTAGAAGGTGTGGAGCCTGGCTGTACCTCTATTAGACCTCATTTAAGGGCTGACTGCCAGTGGGGATGGGTTTCTTCCTGGAGATCCCTTCTTGGTGAAGTTTTCTCCTGTGAACATTGAATCTCCTGGTGCAGATGGGCAATCTTCTTCCATTCCTTTGTAGTCCCCCTTTGTTGTGTCAGTCTTTCTGTCACTGGTAGTTATCCTCAGTGCCTCTTTAACTTTTGAGAAGCAGGTTCTTAGCTTTGTATAAACCATTAAGTTCTCTCCTTTTTGATACAGTAAGTATGTAATAAGTTAAGTACTCAACATTTTGCTTAGGCAGTATGTTCATGGTTTTGGTGGCATAAAAGATAATATTCCTATATTTACCACAAGGTAAAAAGGAAAACCAATATATTCAGAGGTAATATGTGTGTAGGGAAGGTCTTCATAGTGCTTTGCTGAGGGCATCAGTTGTTCCTTCTCCCTAGAAAGTCTTAGAACAATGCATATTTCAAGACAACAGGAAAACCTCTGCTTTATTTTAGGGCACTGCTAACAAGATTCATGTTAATTACATTGTGTTCTGTGGAGTGTGGGGAAGATTAAGGGTATCACATAGCCAGCTTGTTGCCAAGGCATCAGACATCTGTGAGCTCTAAATGTAACTAAAATATCAACTCCTCAATTAAGAGCCCTTTCCTGAATGTCAGAAGGAATATCTTCAAGCTTAAGCTCCGTGTGCATTTCATTTTATAATCTGGTGCTTTGGTGTAAACGTACCTTTTCTTATTTCTTCTCTTCTGTTATAAATACATTGTCATATCTAGCAGATTAGCTACTTGATTCCACTAGAGTAAACTGTGATTCCAAGTCTATTGCATGGTGCTGTAGAATGATATTAACTTTGACGGTTGTATTAAAGTATCATTGCTCTGGCAGGAACGGGCTTTGTGGACACAAACTGAAATGAGTATTGTGCTTCTGAACCCTTTTACAACTCATGCTCTGTAGCTGAGAAACTTTCTGGCTATTTTTGTGGCAAAGACTTTCTGGTTGCTTCCTTTTGAACCTTCAGGCCACTCTTAAATGGGGAGATTTTAAATGGCTTCTTTTCTCACACCAGGAGAAGTGATCAGTTTCACCATTAGTGCTATCTCAGCATGCTGCATTGTATGAGCCCTGAATGCTGCTCTGTTTGCTAAAGACAAATATAAGAGCGTAGACAGATCTTAGTGCTCCTTATTCTGTTCTAATGCCACTTAAACTTCTCAATACATGAGAATATAATAATTTAAAGGAGGAAGAAGACAGCTGTCGAAGTTTTCTTCTTGGGCTGCATTCCTTCCTAACTCAGCAGGAGGCCTGTCTCTGCAGAGTAACAAGAAAGGAAGCTGGGATTTGCCTTTCTGGATGGAACTAACCTTAATGTACACATTGCATTTTACTGGCAATCTATCTTTAGCTAACAAATCCTCATACACAGAATCACACCTTCTACAGCTTGTCAGAAGAAGTGATTCTAGGTCCTCAGGAGTTCTCTCACCATTGTTGTTCTGAAGGCCTACTGAGGGGTATGTATTTCTTAGATACTAAGCCTGCTTTATTAATGAAAAATATGCATTACATCACAGCCAAGCGAAAACCACCACTGAAATGTGTATAAATATGGAAGAATATGAGCACAGTTCTATGCTGCTTGCCAGGTGTCCTAAAATCACACCCAAGGGGTTGCAGCTAGGTAATTAATTTCTGCAACACGTAACTTGTTAAATTTAGCTGTTTATTTTCTTGTTCTCTCTCACTCAATATTTTCCTCCAGTTCCAAACTGCAGGTCTTACTTTATGTATAAAAACTCCTGTAAAATCACCAGGGCTGGTTCCAGAACAAAAAGTAAGTTGTCTTACAGTCATCTGAATTGTGCTCTGAGTTTTCTGCACAGATGACTTTTTTTTCCCTTTATTATGCTAAACTGGAGACTTGATCTAATATGTCTGTCTTTCTGAAGATGCAATTTAAAGAGGCTAGAAAATCAGTAGCTGAGTCCTTCTCCCACCCCATTCTTCCTTGCCATCTTCAACCTTGATGCCAAAAATCATATTTAGCTTTAGATTTTAGACCAAGGTTGGTGTACTTTTGGCTTCTCTGTTGCAGATTCAGCTTCCCAAACTAGAACTGAGTGTATTGGATGGGATAGTCGGTGATTTTTGTTTGTGTGGGAAGGTGGTTTTTTAATTCTTTAGTCAATTACTTATTTAGGCGTTATGCATACATCCAGTAAAAATGGGTCTAAGACTTCCAGTTGATTATATGTTGGTACATATTCCTTTCTTTCATGAAGTCTTATGCATTCCAAAAGGCTGAGCACATCATAATCATTGCAATGGCTGCCTTCTGTGGTCTTTGGCTTGACATGGTGTTTTGACTTCCTATTAGGAATAATAATCCAACAATCCCAAGTTCTGAAATAACCACATTACCAACCTGAGTGGCTGGAAAGCAAATAGTCTCCAAAAATGCATTGCATTGGTAACATCTTCACTTCCAAATTCTCCTCCACTGGGAGGCCCCGTGGCTCATGGAAACACCTTTCCCTGGAGGTATTTTATATGTAATAAAAAAATCTCCACTGAACCCCTGAGTCGAGTCCAGCTCATGTTACTGCATCGCTGGTGATGGATCAATCCGCCCTGCTCTCACAGGCTAGTTTTCTTGGCAAGCTGTCAACTTCTTTTCCGTTTATGACAAGAATATTAATCACTCTCAGAACGGTGCGTGCTTCATCACCAGTGCACATCATAAATCACTGAGAGGTAATTTTGCATCTGGTTAACATTACACCTAAGGGCTTCATGCAGTACATGCCATCACGGTCTGTATGGGCATCTTTCCTTCGCTTGTGTCTTGTATCATGTTTTCCAAAAGGCTTTGTGAATTGATTGCTTTTTCACTAAAAGGATGGATGACTAATCATGCAGCCTGAAGGAAATAGGGAAAGGGGGGGGGGGGGGGGGGGCAGGTTTCCCTTCGTATAATCCTGGGTGGAGTACAGGACAGGTCAGACAGTATAACAAAACTACTCCAGTTTCTCTACTGAAAGTCCCTCTCGAGGAATAGGATTCTAAATACAGTAGGAATTTTTCATGAGTTCCAGCCTTTTTATAAGAAATATCTATAATGATGCACATTCTGGAACTGTTTTCCCACACCACTGACAGGTTGTCAGCCTGAAAACAGACCAGAATAGACCTTTCCTGGGGTGGTAAAAGCTGTTTCTATTTCACATATCTATCCCCCTTTTTTTCCCTAAATTCTTAATGCCTCATCTTTGTCTCTAGTCCCTGTTTCCCTGTAGTAGGGTGATGGAAAAGATACAGATCCCGTGGTTCTTGTATATGCATAAGTGTTATCAGTAGAAGTGTGATGGCCGGTGTATGGGATATCTGAATCAACCTCTTTCTCCAAGCTTTTTATCAGTCTCTTTTTCCCTCAAGGATTAGAGGGACACAAATAGAAAGAGATCATCTTCAAAACTAAAATAACTGCAAACAGTTGATCACGTTGCCAGACATTTAGGCCCAACTCCAATACACTTAATGCTTAAATATCATTTTTCTTGCTATTTGCTACTTCAAGATAAATTAGGCTCAGAAATTCATTGTTATTTATGTATCAGGAAAGAGGTCTGAGGAAAATGAACACATGCAACTCAAGTTCTGGAAACGACGACTCAGTCTGGCAGAACAAGGTGGGAGACTGAGGATGTCAAGAACCACAAAACTTCTCATCTTTGATGATAACAAAATATAATGAAAACTTGCGTTCTTAGTATTTTAAACCTTTTCCCAAAGCATATTTAATTGCCTATTTAGAAATCTCAGCTTTTATGTGCTGACAGTGTTAAAACTGAAAGACCTCTGTTTCATGAAAGTCCTATTTAATATTTCTTTTTAATTGGGTAACAAATCAGGATATGGTGTTGCCCCACCTCAGAAAACAGATGGGGTTTCGCTGCTGGCTTTTTGGCAGGGAAGGTTTCATCTCTAACACTGTGGGAGAATGGATTTATAGTGGATCATAGAATCATAGAATCACAAGGTTGGAAGGGACCTACAAGATCATCTAGTCCAACCGTACTCCCTTTACCATACCTACAGATATATACATGTCTTCAGCTTCTGACTTCTCCAAATTGTGCTGTTACATAAAGAGGAAGCCAGTCTGAGAGCAACCTGTTCTCTAAAATCCCCCCAGACAAGGAGCAGAAGAAAGGATTGATGTTGGCATTTAGGCTGTGTGCTGCCATCCTCAAAACATCCACCCACTCAGATGGGTTTTCTGGCAGTGTATCTGTGCTCTCAAAAAGAAGCAAGTCATCCTGCACTAATGTTACAGGAAATAAAGGGAAGCAAAATTAATCAGGGTGGAGAATCCAAGCTTGGTGGGTTCATTCCTAAGAAAACGAGAGGAGGGCTCCACTTATCCTGCTGCAGTTACACCCAGGGAGAGAGGGAGGACTAGAGAGCTGTAGCTGGAAATCAAGCAGATGGAACAGTTTTGTTGTCTGGAGATGTCTGAACAACTGGCACACCTCTCAGTGGTTAGTTATTGCCCAGATGGAGAGGCAAGCTCTATGGACAGGAGTCCTACGAGCAGTGTCCAAAAGGGCATCTGCAGCTCCATTAAATCTGACTCCGTTTCCTGTCCAAATGCAGAAACATAAAGCACGATGTGCCCACTTTACCTGACAGCAGTCTGCTCTCCGCACTGCAGCTAACATGAACATCCTGCAGTTGATTGGGTTGTTATTGCCAGTTTTGAGAAGAGATTTTTGGTGTATTTTTTAGGTGTTTGATATTTTACTTTCCAATCTACTGTCTATATAATTATAGGATACATATATCTTCCCTCTTTCTGCTTAAAAGCATTTCTCCTTGTCCCTCTATTATCTACCCTTTCAAAGAGTTGGCTCCCCTCCTTTTTATATATAGACTCCCTTTAAGTACTGGAAGGCTGCAATGAGGTCACCTTGCAGCCTTCTCTACTTGAGAATGACAAGCCCATGTGTATGGGAACTGTGGCCTGAACCACTGACCCATTCAGCCCTGGGAGCACAGGTGAAGGCAATTCAGCTGAGTGTGAGCAGAAGGGGTGGAGCCTGGCTGCACCTCTCTTAGACCCCATTCAAAGGCTGATTGTCACTGAGGAAGGATCTCTTCCTGGATGTCCCTCCCTTAGTAAGAGACTAAAGGCACAGTTCCTTAAATAGTTCCTATTCCTATTAACTACAATATTTTACAACCTTTGGACTGTATGCAATCAGATCAGAGCCTGATACTGGGGAAAGAAGGATCATTTTAAAAAGAATAGTTTAATATCGTTTTTTTTACCACCTACAACGAATGGTTCTGATTAAGTTACACAGTATATTGGAAAGCCAGCTGAGTTTATCTCACTATTTTTATTCCTACTAAGGCTAGATAGATATGCAACATTTGACCACAGATTTGCTGGGGTTTCTATTCATTTCTGGCAGTAACTGTAGATCTACCAGGCAGTGTTGCTAAGTAATAGCTGCGGGCCTTCAGGCCACCAGACAAAAAGGCTCAGGCAGCCAGCACTTGGAACACAAAACGTGCTTCTGCCTGCTTAACAGCACTGTTTTGCTGAGGAGTTAAAGAGGGATTACAAGGAGTCAGACACGTACTAAATGTTTTAGATTGACTCATTTGTGACAGAAAGCACAGTCACTGGTTGTAAGGGAATGTGCATATGTGCCTTCCAAAAATCGACATGGAGGCTGAACTTCACATCCTACTCATCTCCCAGCACATTGCTCAGTACACATGCTTATGTAAAAAATACTTCCTGGGCTGCATCTGAATGATGTAAGTGTGGAGAAGAGAGAAATGATTATTTAAAACCAGAACAAGATTTAATGCAGCTATTCCCTCTCAAGGACTCTGCTGTGCTGCAAAGTGATGACCCTGGGCATGTGGGCAGACAGACAAGAAAAAGTAGCTGTGGCTCAGTGACATTACAAATTAATTACCAAATAATTTCTTGATTACTTGAAGCATCAATACAGTAATGCCCACATATCTTTTTCCTTTACTTTTTTCCATCTGTTAAGGGAAGGAAGCATTTCACATCTAACTAAGCCCTCCGGTTGGGTTGCATTTGATGTCCCTTTATCCAGACTCTGCCAAACCACAGGTTGGTCCACACACACACACACACACACTCATTCTATCACAGTTGATGTGCATTGCTTACAATACATGTAGAATTTAGCATGTTTCCCTTACTAAGCAGCTTCTTAAGGAAATGTAAGGCAACAAAATTACCCAGTGTGGCCATCATTTCAGATGGTGACCAGATGTAGCTTTTCTTACCGAGTTTCTTACTCAGATTACTGAAATTACTACTGTAGGAAACCTGTATGCAGCACCCAAATATCCCACACGTTGAACTGCAGAAATCTATACATATATTTTTCTCTGTGAGGCTCTCTGGGCATTTAACCTGAAGATTTCTCAGCATCTTCACAAACAAGTTGACAGCATATTAAAAATAAACACTGCTTTATTTGCCAGGTTATTAAATGTATATATATATATATATATAAGTTAGCCAAATGCAACGTTTAAAAAACATTAGTGTATCATATAGACCAGCAACATACATAGCAGACAGAAATGCCACTCTGATTACATGACAGTATGATTCAGGACAAGCAGTACACACACAACAGTACAGAAGTCCATGGATTTCCACTCTTTCCCATTGTCTCCAACTGATATTATTACATAAAATAAACCAAAAAAACAATAACATCTTATAGGAAAAAAACCAGCATAGTGTTTTATAGTAGCACTCATTTTGCAGTCATTTGCTCATCTCATCTCAATCTAATATATAAATACTAGATTTCATCTGGAAACACGATAATCCCTGATTGTATGACACTTGAAAAGCCAATTTGATTATTTTTTGCTAATTCTAACGAAGCAATCTGCTGTAGCTTTACCTGCTGCAGTTCCAATGTGGAAATAACTTTACTTTGGTCAAAGGACACTTTTAGATGCCTGTTTTGAACATATCAAACCCCGGCCCATTAACAGTAACTACATCCTCTAACCCACCAGGCCATTTTTGCTGGTTTTATCACTTTTCATGAGCACTTCAGGAAGCACGCTCTTGGATCATCATAATCCTTCTAAGTGTGCCAGTGATCTCTTGCTGTAACACTAGTGAATGACAAGCAAAGGCAAACTCTTACACAAACAGGCACTGGATTTCTTTGTGACATTTGCTCTTAATGCAAGAATCATTCACAAAAGACAGTTATTTTGTTGACAACCTTTCAAGTACAGCAAATTAGGACACTTTATTTATTATAGGGCCTAAATAAAGTTCCATATGCAGGAGTTCCATATGGAGCTGAATCTTCCAATTTTTTTTTCAGTTTCAGTGCATGTTTTGCACTGAAGTATCACTTTGCACCTCATCGCTTCACTATTTGAAGCAACAGTTTGCTTTGCTAACAGGAGAAAAAAGAACCATGAAATCTAAATTAAGCAGCTTAATTAACAGTACAGATGTACGAAGCAGCAAAGTGCTTGCAGTATATAAGTTCTGGTGTCACATACATAATTATGGTGGCTGATATTTTTCTTTGGCTTACACATTAAGCAGCAGAACTAGCTTATTCATACACACGTTCCTGCAGTAAATCCATTATTTCAAACCGATCCGAATAGATAAGAACACAGTCAGTTCATCATGAACATGAACTGCCAATATGCTCGATCTGCTAAGCAAACTGACAGAATAAGCTGAATAACTTACAGAAATGGAGAGAAATGTACACCTGCTTCAACTCCTTGACTGGCAGCCAAACCATGTTTGCTTGAGGTAGGCACTTCTGTGATAGAACTTTTGCTAGTAATTACAGTTCCACCCAAGACACTGATTTAGAACTCTGTTACAACATTAAGATTATTAGTCAAAAATTGGCTTTGTCTGTTGAAACAAAATCTGGAAAGCATTGGTTGTGGATCTTGTAAACAGTACATTATTGGCTGATATGGCATTGAAATACACTATTTTTATTTGTATATACTTGCAGGGAAGTATAACTTTCAAAGTGCAAATGTTAAAATCTCTCATCTCTCCAGCCAGTGTACTTGTACATGAGAGAACTCAACAGCCTGGTGCCAGCTGATCCAAGCATTCTGGGTATGGACAGTTGGGCATGAATGGTTTGCATAGCACTAACAAAGACATGTGTGCCGAGGCAGGCATTGCGTGGCTAACACTACACTTACGTGTGCAGGTTCACAGTATCATGATGCCTGCAAGCACACTTTGGAAATGCTCGTTTCCACATAGCGATTGTTTTCACATCTTTTGCCAAACGCAGATAAACAAGGCACTAAGTGTGCAAATGTCGATATGTTTTAAATATACAGCAAAATCATTAAAAAAATGCATAACTGCTTAAAAATATAAAACAAGGGCACATCTGTAAACAGCTGGTAGCTACTTTACACAAGTAGTTACTTACCTACTTACACACTCTATAACCAGAAAGGCCCTGTGACAGAACAAAAGAAATACCTTCTTGAAGATTAAAAAGAAAACATGATAATAGAAAGGCTCCTATGTATAAGGACTGTAACAACGTAAACATGGAGTACTTGGCATTCCTAAAATCATCTGAATGTGAATCCTACTCTCTATACAAGCACATGGTTTGATCAATTAACGTGGCAGTCCAACTCCCAACCTGCTGTGCTCTGGAGTCACACTCCACAGCACACGGTATGAGCATGTGATTTTAAGGCCTCAGTTGGCAAAGATGGGAAGAATCCAACCAAAGGAGCAGCTTGGCCCAAAACTTACGTCAAGCACGTTCTTCCAATGGCAAGTTTTGCAATGGAGAAATAAATCAGCTGTATCTCTCCAAATCATATACAGCCTTTAGAAAATTAATTCAATGATTCCACAGTATCTGCATTTAAAGAGCAAACTCTATGGCAGGCATAACTTAATGAAAATAAATTACAGTGGGTATTTTTCCTTCATTAGTATGTATTAACTGAATTCTGTGCCTTAAAATAATTCCAAACGGAATTAAACTGGTATATCTTTAAAAACCTATTCCTTCTATAAAGAGTATAGACATTATAAGCCAGGAAGAAACATTTCAGAAGACACAGTAGATAGAAAAACACCCCAAACCCTAACCCAGCTCTTCTACCAGCAGTGCTTTCTGCTTTTAATGATTCACATTGTAAGGTAATGCTCAGCATTTCCACAGCAGAAGTCCTCTGGGATATCTTTCTCATTCAGCTGGGATACAGGGTAAGGGCTCGGTGATAATGACTGTATGATACCTTCTGAATCCTTGTACTGAGGATCCAAATTACAGGATTGCAAGATTACATTAATTATTTGAAGTGATACATACATAGAGAATGGTGCCAAAGTCATGTCTTTAAATAGTTTCCACTAAACCTAAAATGCTCAGTATGACTCTCAAAGAGAAGTCTAAAATCTTTGGACCGAAAGCAAAGGGTTGAAGCCGTCCTACAGCCTTCAAGATGATGCATACTGAGCAACCAAAGAAGCTAAAATGAACCGAATCCCACATAGTTGTTTCTTCAACTACATTGCTCTGGATAACTCCATTCTCCCTTCTGTGGCAATGAACTCCTTTTCCGTAGCTCGTTTATCACCATGGCATAGTCTCTCCTTCAGTTTTTCAAGTTCATACTCATGTAGGATTTTCTGTGTCAAGTATTTTTCACGTTTTATCTTGGCTTTAACATCTGCAGGGACATCAGGGATCATCCACGCTACGAAGAATTTGACGATGAATACAACATGCTGCAAAGTAAATAAATACATAAATAAGGAAGCCAGAGGAAATGATCTGAAGGTAGAAGTGTGATGTAAAATAAACCACTTCTCCTTTAAAATATTTCCCATTATATAAAAGCCTTAATCCCAAACCATTTATGAACTACCTAGAAAATATATCAGATGCTAACATCAGAGGGGAATAAACACAGGGAACATACCTCCATAATAATTATAAATGCCAGCTTTGCAGCAAGAATGTGCCAAAACTGCATTGTGTGTAAATATTTCCTCTCATGATCTGGAGGGTACCGATAGTCTCTGTACCTGTTGAATAGACAAATGTGAAGGTGAAATGTCACGTTCAGCCTGAGACAGGCTACAAGCTCAGTGACGCTTATAAGCACATACATCTGTCACTTAAGGAACCTTTTCATCTTGATTTAAACGCTCTGTTTCCTTTCCCAGGAAAAGGTTGCCTTGCTATTTGTTTCAATCTTATGTTTGTTTAAACATTCCCACTCGCAGCACCAGCTTACAAACGAGGATGTGTGAGAAGAAGAATTTTAGATACAGCTTACTTTTCCAAGCAATAATCAAATAATATGGGAGTGATGGAACTTACCATGCAATAATTGACAAATATAGAGTGAATGCAACAGATGCTGACAGACTGTGTACTGAACAGATGCAGGGCTTAATGGAAACACATTCTCAATCAGGTGTTCTGCACTCACATGTATAAGTAGGACGGATACCTGGGGCTTTAAAGCATCACAAAGCTCCAGCTTGATTTTGCTTTGTTTTTTCCCTTCACCAAAACAAATATAAACACTAATCTTTTACCAAGGACTTCTCTGAACTTCTCTCCTTCTAGAAGCCTCTAATACTTTCACTTTAAAGGCCATATCTCATTTCCACCTTTGAAGTCTAAACTGCCCCTTTATTGTAGATCCATGGTCATCAAGGCACTGCAGCCTGGAATCCTTTGAAAATATTGGCCAAAGTTGCAACTTTATGGACATACATTTCAGAATGATGAAAATGATATTTAATTTCTAGCAAACTACACAGAACCATACTGGCTTTTTATGTTATATACAAAGGCACAAAACATTTATTATCATACCAACACCAACCTGCATTGTTCAAAACCTTCTGGATTCTGCTTAGGCTTGTTTCTGTCAGGAAAATCTGCGATTTCAAACACTGACAAACTATTGTTTATGTATCCAGACATCGGTGAGTCTTCGCTTTCAGAATAAGCGTAGTAATAAACTAAACGAGGAATCATATCCGATGTGAACGCAACAATAAAAGCCTGGAAACAAAACAGGGAAAAGAAACTGAGCAAGAAAATTTTTGAGGGGATCCATAAAGGGTTTCTGGTACTGCAACAGTTACATAACCCAGAGTCCACTAAATAGGGGTAAGCACATCTTGGAAAAGATCCTGCCTTTATCCAATGTTGTAAGGACCAGCTGATTTTAAACACTTGGTGAACAAAACATTTTACAGGTTTGAATTCATGTGAGAAAGGCTGAATGTGAATTCAGTGAGGAAACCAGCCAGGTAATTTGATGAAAGAAAGGGAGTCTTTTTCTCCAGCTGTATTTAAGAAGTCAACTGTGGCTTTTGGCACACTTTGCCTATAAACCTGAGATACTTGAAATGCTCAGGTATCCTACTAGTTTGGTAATAGCTGCAAGTAGTCTTGTTGCCTAGGACATCTACAGATACAATACTGTTGAGTATTCTGCATTAAAAAGATACTGCTTTACATTATACCTAATATCAAATACTGACATACCATTGTATTTTCAGTGTATAAAAAGTACTCTAAGGTTCAGACTGGCTTCTGCCATTTCAAAGTGATAGAATATGAAGATGTGTGAAGGAAAGATTACAGTCCAATGAAATATGGATTGAGAGCTCCACATATCTTCTGTGTTGCACATGGACAACACAGAAGACTCAGATGGACCATATCTCCATAGGATAATGTGATAAAGTGAATGGTATCAATGAAGGAGATAAAGCATTAACTGGCTTTTAAATCTGCACATTCTGAGCCCATAAAAGAGCGGAAGAGTTGGTTTGGCAGGGTTAGCTTACTTACATTAGTCACAACAGACAAGATGGCCATTCCATTCAGGATTTCTTGCCACACTCCTATGCTATGTGCTTTTGCAGCCACGGGTCTTCTGTACTGAGTAGTTAACTTCCAGGAGTCTACTCGAATCTCCAGGATATTATTCATCAGAGCAAGAAGAGGAGCCAGGGGAAAGGATGCCACAAAGAGAGTAATGAATCCAAACTGAATGACTGTAAGCAGAAAACAGAAAACTGTCAAGATCTATCCCTAGGAAAGTGTAACATGCCACCTGCAGACAGACAGCAAACGTCCATTGGGCTGCACTTCTCCATCACTAAAATGAAGCGTTTCTTGAAGAATGTGACAGTCCTCACCGTAGATCCAATACTGCCGCTTTATTTTCAAGACAAGAAATGAAACTGAACCTCTTGTCTGGCTTGAGCAGCAGATAGTAATAAATCCCAATGCACCAACACGCCCAGGTTTTGTAAAACATATTTCATATGCGCATCCTGTTTACAGAACCTCTGGAAAAACTCTTTGTTACTCGTGCTCCCCCTGCTGGTCTGCTGGGTTCAGTGCACACCTAAAACGAAATGGATTCCCTCTGATCTGGTTCACAGAGCTCACATCTGCAGCACACACCCTCACAGCAGATCTGGCACTCATCCACCGCTTTGGATTTCCACTGATATCAGCTTGGAAACAGGAATGGGATACGGACTGAGACAGCTGGTTGCAATGAGAAAAATGCTCAGCATTCGAATGAGGGAAACAGTGTTTACAATTTCTATGACATCCCTCCCATTCAAAGATGCACAAGGCACCTTTTCATTTATTTATAATTGGGATTACCTATTTAATCCTTCAGACCCATGAACCCTTTCCTGTTTACTAGATTAAAGTGGTGCAATGAACCCTCAACAATTAGTTGAGATACAGTCTTCTTGGGTCAGTGCAAAGTACCGTATCCTCATTCCAAATCTGTACTGTTAAAACTTACCCATTTCCAGATATTCATAGAAGAGGCCCAGGGCTCCAAACGTCTGCAGATCATGGTCCTGCTCCCAGCGACTATACAAGTTCTCTGGATTACTTCTGGCTTTGCGGCGTCCCCACCAGTTACAAATCCAGCTGCATTTAGAAAGTAAAAGCTCAGAATGAGAAAAGCAGACCAAGCATTCCTTTCTCTAAGCGAACCTCTTGTTTCAATATGCTTTTACAAACACACCTTTCACAAAGAAAAGCAAAAAATCCAAAACTAATTCCTATGCAGTTAATTTGCACGCACTGTTCTTAGCTTCGTCACATGCCAACGTTTGCTCCCACTCCTTTCCTTATAACACAGGAATCACAGTGTAAGAGAACTTACGGTACGATGGCCTCTTGGATATTTCCCCAGATCTGTTTGCCAGCCATGACTATGGTGAGCTGTGTCGTCAATTCAATCAAGCAGCCTGCAGGATCACACTGACAGAGACAGATTGGGGGATTAACAGACATGAATAATGGACATTACCCAGATAAAATACATTCTACTGTTGCATAATTTAAAGAAAGGAGAGAAGGAAAGATCTTAAAATCTCTTAGGATGATAATTAATTCTCACCTGGCCTGCCAGCTAAGATACAGCTTTCAACAAGGCCACTATAGAAAGGCACTAAATGCTCAGCGCGCTTGATAAAGCACATGCTCAAACATAATGATCATAATGAAAGAAAGAGTAACTCAGAGATCCTTCAGACTGGACGCTATGAGGAGGGAGCAGCAGGATCTGGGTGCAGCAGGAGCCCCATTGTCCCAGCCAGGGGAATCTATGGTGCCTGAGCAGCTCTGAGCACCAGGCCAACCCTGACCTAGCAAGCACCTGCATTTTCTGTTCATTTTCCCACATGCAGAAATTTAAATAACTGCTGGTATTTAGTCTCTGTTGTTTGCCAAGAGCACTATCTTCAAAATTTCAGCTCTTTATTGTGGCCTTCTTAAGAGATTAGTAGTCAAGTTGCACTAAGAGATGCCCTATCACTAATCACACTCTATTACTTCTTTGTATTTTGCTTGAAGTTTTTCCTTTACTATTGAGTTCCACGTAACACTTCATTAAACACCACGTTTCATCTCCATACAGACAGCATAATTAGCAATGATGCATGAAAGAAGCAAAGCCTTACAGAGGTGCCTCTTACTAGATAATTTCTGTGAAAATGCAGCTATAAGTTAGCAGGGACACATAAAAACCAGCAGCCATTTCTATTTCTCTTAGCTTTCCCCAGTGTAGAGGTTTACCTTTAAAACATACAGTGAGATCCACTGATATTCCAGGAGAAGTGGGGCCAGGAATAGCACTCAGATTTCTCACCCTTATGGCTGAGAGTCACAACTTTCCACTACCAGGTTTTCCCTGACTACCAACAACAGGAAAAGTACTTGGAACCCCTCTCTACTCCAACCCAAGGTTCCTCTCACTGCAGACCAGACTTGCAGCTGGATATTTGTAACTCCAAAGACCGAAAGGGATGAAGAGTTTAATTACTTTATTATAAATACCACCTTAATCAAGAAATCCTACCTCTTCATTTCGCCAGCGATTAAACATGTATGTGTATGCACCTGGGTAACCCACAAACTTTCCTTTGAAGAAGGCCACATAGAAGCAGGATGAGTAGTAGTTGACAAACTGGAACAGAAACATTTTCATAGTGAGCCTATTCTCATACTCCATGTGAGTTCTGGGAATCTCTGTGAAATGAGAAAACAGTAACTTGATTTTCCTTCATTCTCTTGAGAGGATTCAGTTTCCATAAATACTCATTGCCCACAATGCTCTTATATCCCAAAGGAAATGAACACAAAATCAAAAATACCCTCCAAATTCATTTCAGCAGTTGGAGCTCCTGTTCTGAAGCACCCTGCTCTTAATTTACAAGGCACTGTTCTAAGTAGGCAAACAAGTGGGAATTCATTCTTGAAATGTTTATAGCCTTCTTCATAGCATCTAATATCGTTTATTTTACCTCCAAATCTCTTATCTCAGAAATATCACACCTCAACCAGCATCTAATGGAGTCTTCTAGAGTGTGACAATTCTAATGTTGACGATGGGCAGGATAAGCAACATTTTTGCTTTGCTGCAGTGCTATTTTTGCATGTTCTGCATACATGCAGCTTAAATTGACATCAGCTGAAACCAGACAGGCCCAGTGCCTCTCAAATGAGAAATTCAGAGTGGGGAAGAATGGGGTAGGATACAGGCTGCATGGGGAAGTGTACTTCATAGATGTGTGGACATAGAGCACTAAAGGACATGGTGTAGTGATAGAACTCCATATAGCAGGGGCTGATGGCTGGACTTGATGACTTTGAAGGTCTTTTCCAACCTGATCTTTGTGACAGTTGACATCACTAAGCCTTTGCTTAAAGTTTGCCTATCTCCATAATCACATTTTCATCACGTTTACCTTCTTTTTTTATCACAAAAATTCAAGTTCCTCTTTAGGAACTTGAATGTGGAAAATATGTTGACCTCACCAGCCCTACACTAAAGCCATTTCACATCTGAGTACTTTCAGGGATACAACGTTTATCCAAAAGTAAGATCTGGCTTAGCACTTTTTGAAGAATATAGGAGTGAAGGGAGCTAGAACAGACACTAAACCACACCGCTAAGCCTATGCTGGCTGCATTTCATAGTGCTGCCATGGGAGGGCAGCAGTCCCACAGAAGTAAATGAATTCCCTTAACTGACAACCACAGGCAGTGCTGGCTCGTAAGAAATTAATGCCCCACACTTCTAAGCAGCAAAATAACATAACTGAGCCTTCATGATTGTAATTCATGACTTTTGAGAAAGAAAGACCAACATTTATTGCTTGTTCTGTCTTTTCTTGGTCTAATTGGATGATCTTTTAGGTCTTTTCCAACTGTGGTGATTCTATGATTCTATTGCTCTCTGTAATTTCCTGAAGGGAGGTTGCAGTGAGCTGGGGGTCAGTCTCTTCTTGTGTCATTAGTGACAGGACCAGAGGGAATGCTTTCAAGCTATGGCAGAGGAGATTCAGGCTGGACATTAGGAAATATTATTTCTCAGAAAGGGTGGTCAGGCACTGGAATGGGCTGCCCAGTGAGGTGGTGGAGTCACTGACCATGGGGGTGTTCAAGGAACGACTGGATGTTGTGTTGAGGGACATGGTTTAGTGGGAGCTATTGGTAATAGGTGAATGGTTGGACTGGATGATCTTTTAGGTCTTTTCCAACCTTGGTGGTTCTATGATTCTAACTCAATGCACAATGATTTTTAACTATCGTAATAATGTTCTAATTATGAACTGTGACTGACTCTGTCAGGCTAGTTTTAGTACATGCAAATGCAGCACTATGAGAAAGGAGCTTACAGTAGCTACTGAAATGCAGGGAAAATGTTTAGCATGGCCATGGATACCAAGTGAAGCTACAAACAATAAACAACTCTATTTTAGCTTCTACCTCCAGCCGTTCCTTCTGAGTTCTGTCTTCATTTATGCTGCTTACCCATATCAGTGATCCAGATAGCTATTTTCTCATATATGAAATTCAGTATCATGATGATGACAAAATTGAGGCACGAGGCTGTGACTGAAGTTGCCAGCTGAGGGGTCAGTAATCCACTGATGGGCTGCAGAGTCTGAGTGTTTTCCATGAGGCTTGCGAAGGCAGCATAGACTGCAAGGCGATAGACGATCACAGCTATCATGCTAGCTATGATCAGAGACACCTAAAGAAAGGAGAGATTTCAGACACACAGCTCAGCATAACTATAACACATGCATCTTTTGAAATAAGGTCAGCATCATGCTTTATACTTCAATTCTTTATGAGTTCAGCAGCACCGAAATGCAAAGTACACAAATAATTTGTTATACTAGATACATTAAAACCACTAAAATTACTTTGTTAACAAAAGACAAGCTGAATTGTGCAGAAAGATACAGATTCAGGAATGGAAATGGGTAAGACAAGTTAGGTTATATTGTCCACCCTGAAATTCACTCTACGGATATTTCTATACTTCACAGTAGTGAATAATAATACTTAGTTTATTTACCTTTGCTGCACAATTTTTTAGTATAGCATGTAAGTCAGAGAAGTTACCTCTAATGCTGTAACATCTCTTTAAATAACTAGCTTATTGATGGATTTCCAGTCTCTTTGCCCTCTGAATTGAAATGCATTTTGCATGACAGTAGGAAATCAGCAGGACAGTAACATGTACCAAGCTACCACACTAGTACGTGTTAATACCATAATCAGTGGTGATCAGCAGCTGTGATAGATGTTAACATGATGATTCAAAAAGAGATGCTCACCCAGAACAACACTGTAGTTCCTGAGATGCAGAACCGCACAGCCTGGCTTGTTAGAGGCAAATAAGGCTCCATTTCCTGAAACAGTCAAGCAAGCACAGCATAGTTCACAAATCTATCATTTTATTCTAACTTCAAGCAGCAAACAGAGCTCTCAGCAGCTGTGTGAAAGTAACCACATCCGAGGCAAACTGCTCAGAACCACTCTCTCTCTCTAATGGAGTAGACAGGATAGGATTTTGGATGTGCAGAAAAATAACAATAAAAAACAGGACAGAAGTGGCCACAGCAATTCTAAGAGTAAAGATGGTACCTGGAAATAATGGTTAAACCTTTGCAAAACATCAACCAGTAGCTGAAGGAAAAAGACCAACATGTCCATTGCAGGAAGAGGACAGAACCATTATAGTAATGCTAGGTAAGCTGTTGTAGAGTGCTGAGTTCAGACTGGACTGAATTTTAGGGAATTGATGTCAAGATATCCTAAATCAATCATTGACTTGGATGTACCATGCTTTTCCACACAGCCAGAAAGCATTGTCCCCCACTCCTTCAATTTTGGAATTGAAGAAATGGCTACATTCATTAGTTGCCCATCTCTGCCGCAGCATCAGGCAGCTGGATCTTACCCAAAAGAGTATTCCCACATAGCACAACAACAGCTTCCCATGTTGGTGTAAAGGTCTCTCTTTCTCAACCAATTCTAATTCCTAAAATACCACATTGCATGTATTAAGAAATGCTCATTTAGAAATGAATGCCAGTTGAAAACAATTTAGTAGCAAGTAATCTGAACTTGATAAATCCTCAGGCCAGGCCACTGTGGCATATTTCTACTGCTCTTGGATAAAGAAACCCCAGTTACTACAGGCCAGCACAATATTAAGCACGCCATCAGTGACTATATACTGAACCAACCAGTACCACTATCAATACTCCCATCTCCAATGATTATGAGCTCTTTAATTATGGTAACAGAGGATGTATTAATGGAACTATAAAACCAGAAAAGATACAACAATAGATATCAGGGTGATATCTATCAATGATCCTTGGGGTCCCTTCCAACGCAAGCCGTTCTATGATTCTATGATCTGGTGACTTTACACAGGCTCATAACCTTTCTATACCTATTCATAAATAACATCTATATTCTGTACAAGGGAACGAATGTCTTACACATTCTAGGCAAGTTAAGCAATTTTCTACCTGGGAACAAAATACCGACAATAATGTGGCGCAATGACTGGAAGCCTTCATTATTTATGTAAATAATTATTCTGCTATAATCAGCAAAAGCAGACTTCACTTATGTTCTAGTTAAATTGTTTAGCACTGTGAGGATGATGCCAATACTATTTTAATAGCAAATGAGGTATTAATTAAAGCCAGAAGATGGCTAATTTCTATTTCACTGCACCTAGTACTTGGCATCATGGCCAGGAATAATGAAGAAATGGTTTTGTAGCTGAAGCAAATCTAGTCTTGAGAAGCAAGAAACTCAGTGACCTGTATCTATATCATCTTACCCAGTCTGCAGAATTAATTTATTTGAAGCCACTGCTCAGTATTGCACATAATCTAATATAGTGAAATTATACTACAGTGTGGCCAACCTGCTCAGTTTGCTGTAACTGGGGATTGATAAGGATCACTGCTAAACCCAGCCACACAAAAGCTTCTGAAAATCCACCAAGGTAATAAATTTATGTGTCATAAAATAAAGGATTATGCAGTCATTGAATTTTTATGGCAAATTTTAATGCATAGTTATAAAGCGCAGAATAGTGCAGTATCTTGGTCACAGATAAAAACATATCAAGGTCCAATTTCTATCTCTTGAATGAATTCCAAATAAGTTGCCTGACTTATGAGAGCTGTATGGATGTAGAGAGAACAGCCTTTTCCCTCAGACAGCTACATTAACCCGTGCCATATTTGAGTGCTGCAAGGTGCTTTGTTTCACCAGACCACAGCTTTTGGTCCACACTGTAGATAAGCGCTGCCCACAAGCCAGGCCACTACTTCCCTTTCCTCACACGATTGTGCTTTCCTGCAGCACAGGACCTCAGAGCACACCAAGGCAATGAACTACTTCTGATCTCCCCTCTCTTTCCATGGCAGCAGAACCACAGTTGTTCTGCTGGTTTTTGCTACTGCACAGCTATGGAAGGAAGTGGAGGTTTTGAATTGAAGTGTATACAGGCAGGCAAACTAGCACATAGCACGCAATAGGTAGGCACCTGTTTGCAATGAGCTTAACTAACTTGGCAAAAATTATTGTTTGCTTGAAACTCTTTTCCTGAGCATGCAGAAAGCAATACTTTGGCAGAACTATGCTCAAAATAATAGCTCCTGTCTTCAAAGGTCTCTGTATGAATTCAGTATGCAAGATGCTGGTGTGACAGCAAGAATGTTAACACTGAATGTGTGGAGGGGAAAGGAGAGACAGAAAAACTCACAAGAAATAGATTTAGCATGTGTATTTCCACATAACATTGGAGGTACACCTGAAAAACAAGGCTACTGTTGATGTAACAATGATGTTTCCCAAGCTCTGGCTAAGTTCTGTTGTTCCCTTACTGTACTCATATCTAGGGGAAGTAAGTTACTCATATGCAATTCCAGAGTAAAGAAGACTGATTTAAATACACTTCAAATTAAGGTGATGGATGTTGTACTGGAATGCAACTATCTAAGCCTTAAATGTGTGAAATAATTCCTACCTAAATTAAACGTAAATGATGATTAACTTCCAGTAGGTATTCAGACTATTCAGCATAGTCAAAAAGCATGGTTAATTATATCTCTATTAGATTTCATAGCACGGTCTTCAGCAACCTTTATCTCTGGTGTTCCCCAGCAATGTGTTCGTATATCTGAGGGTAAACCACAGCTAGTTGCACCAGTCTGTCTTTAGGTGAAGACATGTGTGTCTGCATGGGAAACATACAATCCATAAGTGTCTGTATAGGAAACTGTTGATCACAGCCTGAACCTCTGATTAACCATATGAGGCAAGTGACAGGTCAGCTGCAGCAGCATAGGTGAAGTTAATTCAGCTGTACTCCTGGAACGGGTGGAGCTTGACTCCATCTCTCCTAGATCCCATTTAAGAGCTGACCACCACTAAGGCAGCATCTCTTTCTGGAGATTGCTCCTGTGTAGAGTTTCTACAGCAAGCCTTAACTTTGATGAGCATCTCGACTGTGAATCCTTCCTATATAACCTCTGGCTATCCATCTACTTTACCTTTGTATTATTACAACTCTACAGTGTTTCACTGATCTTGACCTAGTGATTAAACACAGAACTCACGCACCAAACTATCTTGCAGCAAGCAACTGAATGTGCATTTGTGTCCACCCAGTCTGTATGTTACCTGAGTCACAGGATTCTTCTTCTTTTGGGTACATTTGGCCTCATACTCTGGCCTCAGCTGGAGTTGTTGCTGTTCCTCTTCAAAATCAACCAAATCCCACTCGTATTTCAATCTTGCTTGCCTCCTCTTCCAGAACTCCAAGAAAAGCGTAACTGTTGAATTTGTTTAAACAGAGATGTGAACAACCTTCTAAAGCAATTAAGCTTGTTTCTGTACTGGCTCCTATTCTTCAGGCTGTTATTTTCTCTCACAATATGACTCATCTATTTTTATTGGCTACCTTTTGAATTTCAGAGCTAAGACTTAAACACAGACTAAGTGCATTTGTTAGTTAATTTAATTAAGAGGATGAAATGAGAAATGCCAGGAAATGGCTATTGGCATGCTTATAATAACCATGCTCAATTACAGCTGTCATTCTTTCTCACATACAAATAATAATACAGAATTAGCAAAAAAAACCAACCCTGTGATAATTCAATTAATTGCTTGTGTATAACTGTGTAACATGTGAACAACTATTACAAGTAAGAAGAGCTGTTTTCAAAGATTACATTCAAGGTCTTTTGTTGCTTTTGGATGGTTATTTGATATGATGGTTATTCAAGAGATAGGGGACGTCCCATGCTTTGTGTGGTGAAAAGGGAGCTTAGCTTGAAGTCTGCTGTTTAATAACATTATATATATATATATATATAGAGAGAGAGAGAGAGAGAGAGAGAGAGAGATTAGAAGGAACTCCTTTCATATGTTAACAGCTATAAAATTATATTACCATAAAATGTTTTAAAAGCCTTCTGTAAACTAATTTAAAATGTAAACCTTTGGTCATCTGATTGCTCTTATTTGAGGTAGAGAGACTCCATAGCTTATACAGCCACAGAAAGGCTTATCTTTTGCAGTTCTAAAGTCTTTCCCTGCTATTTCCTGTATGAGTAATCTATGTTACTCAAAGGCTAGAGCTTAAAACCATAGCAAGTTTAGGAAAACAGCGATACAAAATAACCTCATTCAAAATTAGTTTTTTGAGAAATCTAGATCCTTTGATTACAAATGCATTAGAGCACAGACCTGTGTCTGTTAATGGAAGATTTGCAACCAAATTGAAAACTTAGTTATATCTCATATAGTGTTCCGCCCAGCAGACATTGTATTTAGGGAATGAGAAATAACAACGTTGATATCCTGCATCTGTAAGGATGTACAGACTTCAGGAAAAGGACTTATGTGCAAAATGATCTAATCTTAGAGTCTGAGCTGGTTTCAGTTAGTGTGAGCCCATGCTTACAGGCAGACTCAGAAGATGCATCTATTTCCACATCATCAAAACTCTGTCATACTGTAATGTATAAACTTCACTGGAACAGAATCCAAGTGATTTTCATCCTAACAATGCTGTTAATAATCACTTTTGCACTGGAGGCAGGATATTAAAGACATCAACCCTCTTTCTTCACGCCTCTCTCAACAGTTTGGTCAAGATTTCTCTACTGCTTGGCCTAAAACTTATTAGCAAAAATACTCACCCCATATGCCCATGAAAATGGCAAAAAACAGAGTTGCCACGTTGTCAAACAAATGGGAATACTGCGACAGAACACAGAGAAAACATTTAGTAACAAACCAGTTTTCAGCGTGAACAAACATGAGAAGGGGCTGAAGAAGCAGGTACTGACCTCTGAGGACTCACAGGTGGTGTTTAGTCTCCAGTATTCACAGTCTCGGTCACAAAGAGGACACATGATGATCTCTCCTCCAATTGCAGGATCACAGATCTCTTTGCTGAGAAGAGAAACATTGTACAGTATATGTTTTTATAGCATCTTAAGAGCTGCTACATGAACTGTGTTTCCTCAAAAGCAAAGATGTTGAAGCTTCTTTTGTTCAGAAGCTCAGCATCTGCAGCTTAACAGAGAAGCCAAGGGCAAGTGAATTTTATAATCCTGTGAATACCTCTCCAGAGAAAACTGAACGTATATAGCACTATTCCCCAGTGAATTCTGAACATAACTAGTGCAAGTCTCACAGTGACAGAACAGAACAGATGAGAGCAATTGTATTCTGTGTAGAGATAAATGTAGGCAAAAAGCTAGTTCCTGAGTTCTGATTTGCTACCTTTGGCAGTTTAAACTTAACGTTTTATCAAAGACTTATTTATAAAGCTGAACCCTCTTTTCTGCCCCAACCCAGATCCTGAATATAGTAAAAACTTGAATATAGTAAAACTTGAAGAAAATCCTTGAAGAAACCAATAAGTTTATTTAAAAAGAAAACCCTGGCTTCTGACATAATCAAGTCATCTCTGATGGCAGAACGCTGCTGACCTGTACTGCACTCATGCTTCTAGTAGTCAACAAAAATGATGACCTACATAAAAAGGTCAATAGATACTCCATGAGACAGATTAAAATACAAAAGCGTAACGCAATGATATACACTTGAAACAGTTTTGAGACATGTCAGTGGTATTCTTTAGCTCTTATGTATTGTAGGTACTCTGATATTAAAGCTATTGCCAAATGGCAGTAAAATACTACTTTTCACCTACAAGTTGAGTTTCACATTTCTAGCCCCTGGCAGAGGCAGAAGGGCTTTTGCTTAGATTTTGGTGTACTTTCTGCTGGACTGTAGGAGCTGCTGTCTGATCCCAGTATAGCTGGAGACCTACACCTTTTTGCAAAGGCACCTTTTCACAGAGGGTGGTGACACACTGGAACAGGTTGCCCAAGGAGGCTGCAGATGCCCCATCCCTGGAGGCATTCAAGGCCAGACTGGATGTGGCTCTGGGCAGCCTGGTCAGGCGGTTGGTGACCCTGCACATAGCATGGGGGTTGAAACTAGATTATTATTTCAACTCAGGCCATTCTGTGGTCCTAAAAGTTACCAGTTTTCCTTTGACTGTTCACCACCATTTAAGTCAACGTAGGTCAGTTAAAAACAAAATTGCTGAGTTTATAAGCTCATTACCTGTCTTTCTACATGAACAACGCTTTTGCTTTAGTTAGCTTATACCATTGCAAGCTCAGGAGATTTTGAACATTACACTCACCTGCTCATATTTTCATCCATTGTAAACAAGCCATAAAGAAAACAGATTACGCCAACGACTGCAGCAAGGAATAGCATCTCAGTGTAAAATCCTAGCCAGGCAAAATAGATTCCAATCTTTTCACCATAGTACTTCCTGTGTACAAAAAGAAACAGAAAACCCAACAAATCAATGAAGCAATTTGAATGAATAAAACACACAGCCTCTTTTGACCCCCCTTTCCCCACTCCTGCATCCTTCCCCAAGAGCTCCAGCTTCAACCATTCTCTTCCCCAGAGGACAATGTAAATGAAGATACACTTTTTAATTCTCTATAGAGGCATACGAACAGGCACAATGGTTCTGATCACACAGTTGGAATGTAAAGGTAGTTTATCACAGGAATAGAACTGGTTATGTAGCAGAAGGGCAGCTGCAACCCATAAAGCTGCAACCCAAAAAATTCAGTAATACAGCCATTCTTAAGCTGATATGAGCTGAATCAAAGAAATCTTGGCTAAGGTTAGTTTAACTTCAGGTTTAACACTGAGTAATGACTCAAGCTTCAGAAAATGATTTCATCAACATTTTGAAAGTTTCAAACAATTCTTTAAGAACTGTGGCAGATACTGATTATAAAATGAAAGATACTCTTTACATGCATTCACATCTATCAATCCCAGGAGTGCTGGCTAGACTGGATAAGGCTTTATTTACAGAACAGCATTTTCTCAGTTGCTACTTAAAATGCTACTATGTTCTCCAAGGACTCAGGGCCCTCTGATTCTCTGTCTGATTCTCACCAGGTCTTCATCCAATAAAAATATCCCAGCAAGAAAAAAATACAAATCTTTAAGCATATTATATTCAACTGGCTTTCACTGTAATATCAAGGAGACAGTATTTTACCTGATGAGATCCAATGGCTGCTCTTTGTAGAACCGCAAGAAACGGGCCCACTCCATGTACAGCGTGTATCTCTCATTGTCACAGTTTGGATCACTTGCTTTTTTCCAGTACTGGCACTGTGAGCAAATCAGAGGAAAGGCAAAACAGCTCATCGACAGACTCAAACACTAAATTGAAAGAATTGAGCATTAATAATGACACACATGTCTTAATAGGCAGTTAAAATAACTTGCAAATCACTCAACCACGCTCTCCATCAGCACTTTAAGTACAGACTTCTTCATATATGCATGTTCTAAACACCATTTCATTCCCAACTTACATCCTTTCCTCTGTGCTCAGAAGCAGTCTCTCATTATAAATCCCACAGCTGCAAGCATTTCACTGAGAGCTGTATAGCCAAAGAATCTAAGCCAGAGCTGCCCCCTGCCCCTTGTCATTACACTGGCATGTACTCAGTGCTGCGGTTTATTGAAGTTGAATGGCACAAAATGAAGTTCTGACTAATTTACTCTAGTAATGTTCATCACATATAAAAAAGATATTCATAGCACTGCTCCTTAATGTTTTTTGGTGTTCCCAACAGCAGGAGGTACTTTATAACAGCAGTACAGCCTAGAGTCTCATCAGCTACACCCCCTCCGTATAAACTTACATTTATCTTTCTAACATATTACCACAATCTGTATCATAAACATTACAGGAATATACTATGGAATAAATTTCCTAGAAATTATGTGACTGACTTTTTAAAGTAGACCCCAGAAACTCATCAGTGGGAAGAAACCTCTCAAAACATAAAAGGCCAGCAATAAGACTGGCAGATATTTCTTGTGTACTGCAAAACAGAATCAATTACTGGGACTAACTGAAAGGGTCTGGGCACATTCTCGTTTCTGCTGCAAACAGCAGTGTCACAGTAGGTGAAAGATAAAGCACTGACAAATACTCAAGAGAACAGAATGCTAAAATACTTACATCGTGAAGAGGGTAAGCAGCTGAATAGGTGCCATTATTCAGCAGTCTTTTAATCCCAAACTTCTTCTTCCCTTCTTCTGTTCCATACGGACAACGTGTAAGTATATAATTAACCTGAGATTCAAACACATGAATTTCAGTCTTTTCCCACTTTAAGGCCGCTTAACAGAATTCTATTGGCTGTGCACTGTGTGTAATCTGCAAGATTAAATCTGTAACATGTGAAGGAAAAAGTAGTTCTTTGGAAGGCCCTACCCTGCATGACCTGCCTGGAGAAGTACAGAAGAGCCACTCTTAAATACATTAATCCAGCATTCTAAGAAAGTTGTGCAGACATGTAGCCTTCCTTGTATTTACCCACAGGCACAACAGGTCACATTCTCCTTCCTTGAACATGTATTCCTACAGTCAGTGTAAATTAACATGTAAATGACAGTGGACAGAAGTCGTATACGTACTATTCTGTTTCTCATAGACGGCGAGAAGAAAGTGCTTTCATCATTAATGAGGTACAGCTCCTGCTTGTCCTTGCTGAATGGTGCAGTGAAATAATCCGGCTCTGGATGCATCACTTTCTCAGGCAGCCTGAACGGTGTAAGCATGCAGTCCAGGGGGTTCTCCACCGTTGAGGGAATGTCATTTTCCCTGATGGGAACTTTAATGTTCAGCACTTCTGCATATGTGATCAGAACCTCCCATGGGGCATGGATCTTCACAAAGTAAATTTTGCCATCTTCAGATTCCTGTCCCATAGAAGTTAAAGCTGACATCAGAATTACTGCGTTTTACTGTGAATGGCTGACTGTTACTGCAGTTAATCTTTGCACCATTAAATGCTTTTCAGACTACATTCACCTTGCACTGCAAGGCCTAGTCATGCTCACTGCGTGCTGAGGGCATTGGAAATGTGAGGGTTCACTGTTCAGTGCTGCCACTTGGCAGCCCAGCTGCCCTGCAGGGTGCTTTGCTTCCTGGAGGAGCAGTTCTTATACAGCAAAGCAAATCAACACTATCAAGAGCTACAACATCCATTACAGCCCTGCAGCTATGATAAGGAATAATCTCATTGTGAGGCGTCACGTGAGTCCTTGCAGCACGTCACGTATGTGCACATAGAAGAAAGCAGCCATTGGATAATATAACATATTGCTCCATCAATCTCCATCTAAGGCCGTAGAGCCTGGATTTCATCACGGGTTATTTTGCCTCACCCAGTCTCTTGGCAGAAAGAAAAATCCAAAAACATGCTGACTGTAGAATTGGCATCTTATGCTCTTCAAACTTAAAACCTAAACAGTAACACTGATCAAATATCCTGGAGTCTGTCCTCATTTGAACTGCCACACCCAGTGAGCAGATGTTAATCTATTCACTGTGTCCCAGGTATGTTGCTAACTGGTGAGATTACATCTATTTGTGAGCATACTTCCCCTACACACAGTTTTAGGCTAGTTTGGAACCCATTTCTTTTTGTTATGAATTCAAAAACAATCACTTCTTCCTGAAACATAATGACTTTCTTTGCACAATCCTTAGGAACATGCCTGGAAAAATAATTCCACTAGACAAATATAGCTAGACATAACAAGGCATCAAAGTGCTATATGCTAAGGACTTATCTGTAGGTCTATTTGTTTAGTACCAGTTTTTCTCAAGTTGCTTTTTCTCCTTCTCCTACCTTCTTGTCTTCTGTTTCTAGTTCCAAACCGGCCTTTTGCAGATTGCTCTCAAATTCTTTTCTTCTTTCCTGAAGAGAAATAAACATGTTTTATTTGCTGGCCTCACAATGGCTCCTAATCCACTGGCTAGGAACAGGCTTGTACACCATGCTGTCCAGTTAAGAGGACAAGCGAGCGAAATCTTGAGCATTTCTGAATTGGTGCAAGTGGAAAAACTAGATAAGGAAAATTTTGGAAGCATTCACGTTAGGGTTAATGTTATCTGTTAATGTTCACAGTGTCCCCAGCTTAATAACCCTGCCTGATCTAAATGTTCAGGTACAAACTGCAGACAATTCCACATGTTTCATAAAACAGCTTAGCTATACAGACAGATAAGGCTACAAAATCATCGTGTGAGAGCCCAGAAGTGCTTTGCCTGTGTCAAGTCAGCATGGACTTCAGGTAGAGATAAGTAGCTGTGCCTGTGGCAGTATGAGACAGGCAGGGAGGTATCCTGCTTGAGCCTTGTACTTCTGCCAGTAATTGGAGGCAGTGTCTTCAGGCAAAAACATTTTCCTCCTCTCCTTCTCCGCTGTTTTTGCTCCTATGGAGAGACTGAATTAATTTCCCTTTAATTGCATAAGATCTCCTGAAGAAGTGCCAGAATAACCATAAGCTACACTAAATATCGAGCCCTGGCCTCATTAGAAAGCACCAGATGGACAACCAGTTGATTTCTTGCTAAAACTTGCAATGATGGGTCACGAGTTCTCTACCGGAGAGAAATATCTCTTACGTGATGTTTTTTAAACACACACATAATGAAGGAAAAAAAAATAGCTAGCACAGTTTCCAGCCAATTCCCTATTACTGTTTCTGTGAGGAGTAGGCTGCCCTATTTACATTTGAGTTTGCATAAAGTACTCACATCTGTGAAAGCAGACAGAAGAACAGCTCTCAGATCTATGCTAATACGCATTGATACATTTAATATGTTACCAGCAAGGCTCTACCTTATCTCTAACATCTCATTTTGCCAAATATATTTAGTCATTAAATTAGACACTAGATAACCTAGCAAATAGGGTGAGCTTCATATCCAAAGAGATGCACTGTTCTGGATGCCATTTTCCTCCAACAAAGCACACTGCCTGTGTTCTTTCCTTGGCAAACCCTAGAGGAGATCCAAGTGAGCCAGCTCAAGGCCTCTGCCACCAGAGATGCTCTCACACAGCTCCTCCTTAATCTGTGCAGCTTAATCACTGGCAGAGCTAAAGGACACAGCCCTGTCTGACTTTCCTTCTCTTACTCTAGATGCAGCAGGATAAATTGAAATGCCCTAATAGAAATTTTACCACCTTGCTCTCTTCTCATGTGCCACCTTCCCTGAAACACTTGTGAATGTACTCCCCAGCCACCTGAAACAACCATCTTTCAAAGGAAACCAATCAGCTGGAAAAACAAACAAAACAGAACATTCTCCTCCTTTCTAGCCAAACACTCTATTTCCTCTTATTGTTAGCAGAGGCTTAAACTGGACTAAAAGTGCCCTTGTCTCAGTGCCATTTTTGTGTGTGTGTTCTAATATATACGTATAATAATCTCATGTTCACTACCTTAGCCATAAAAAGTTACACTTTTAGAGCACACATTTGGGCTTCCACTTCAGATCCTGCCCTGCTATTCCAGAGGGACACAAACAGCCCTGTGGGATTAACAGTGATGGCGGTACAATCCCCTTCCTTACATTTGGTTTAAGCACAGTTCTTAGATGTCTCAGTAGCATCAGTAAAAGACAGAAACCCTATTTTCTGAGACAACTGTGGCCTATATAGGGTAGGGAGCAATCTAGCACTCACCTCTCCAAGCACAGCAGTGGCTTGGGCTTGTGCAGGGTAATCTTACCTCCTACGTGTCTGAGCTCAACAAACTGTCCTGATAAGATTAACAAAGCAAGAGCCGAAGTCCAACAGCACTAAAATACCCAATGCAGATGCTGCACTGTATGATTATCTACCCAAGGTGCATAGAAAAACTTATTACAGATCTGTTCCTTGGCAACAGAAGAATAAAACCATTCAGTTTTCCAACATATTCCTTAATCAAACCCTTGCCTTCCTCACTCTCTTCACTTTTCCCTTTCTATCAGGCAGGGAGCACCAACCTTACAAATAACCATCATGCCCAGGTCCTACGTGAATCATTGGTTAGATGAGTTTTTGGAACATTATTTATTTTTCCCATATTCCCATACACTGTATAGATTGATAAAATACTTCTGACTCTGCTAGAGGCTTTAAGGCAAATTTAAAATAGATTTCAAGCTGGACAGTTTCTGAAAACACCAAACTATGGTGTTTGTTCTGCAGGAAACTAAGGGGGAAGATGAACTTGCATCTGTACCAGGGCCATGTTGAAACACACAAAGGAGTAATTCACCCTCCTCTTAGAAATGCAGAATAAAGCTGTTTCCTTGAGACAAGGAAAGAGAAAAACAGTTCTGACAAAGGGTTCTGTTTCAGACCCTTTGAATATGAACATTTGAAAATGAACATTTGTATTCTTAGCTGTTGCATTCTGATGCATCACTGTGCTGCAGTAAGATAAACTGTGCCATTGCCAGCACAGGATCTCAACCAAATTCCACAACCTGTGCTACATCAATGTTTAAACAACGACAGCACAGTACACCTGAGCACAAAAGTCTGCATTCTTTTAATGGCATGTTCATTGTATAAAGGTCTTTGCTGGATGTAAATATAGAATCATAGAATCACAAGGTTGGAAAGGACCTACAAGATCATGTAGTCCAAACGTCCTCCCTTTACCATGCCTACAGCAAAACAGTAAACCATATCTCCTAGCTCCTCATCCAGACACCTCTTGAACACTGCCAGGGATGGCAACTCCACCACTTTCCTCGGCAGCCATTCCAGTGCCTGACCACTCTCTGAGTGAAAAAGTTCCTTCTTATGTCCAGTCTAAACCTCATCTGATACAACCTGAGGCCTTGGGTCCTGTTTGTTGCCTGGGAGAAGAGGCCAAGCCCCCCTTATCACAACCTCCCTAGGGTACATTTGTTTTCTCCACAGATTCCTAAGGACCATATGGAAGCCAATGTGCCCTACCAGTGACACGTGCAGAGCTGACCTGCACAGATACAAACCACAGGTCTTCTTTTAAGGCGTTTCCAACTCTTGTGGCAAGAGACATACAAAATTAAATCCCACAAAACTTGAAGTTGTTCTGCAATTTCGCAAGACAGAGGCTTCTTCCTATCAAATGCATCTTTACCTCAAAGAGGAACTATAAAATTAGCTGCTAGTTTTCATGTGTTTGGTTTTTTTTCCTTTCCATGTGAATCCTTCAGTAAATAATGACACATTGGCTAAGATTCCTGCCACCTGCTAACGAGCAATAAGAGGGAAAATGCTGCAGCAACAAGGAGTAACTAGACTGAGTGACTGGCTCATTTTCCTTCCAGCTTTAGGTATTGCCTAAATAGTCCTCGCTTCTTCCCGCATGCTATTTGAACATGACTAATGGAAAAGGTTTATTTTAAGGGTTGCTTTCACTTATTTTACACTGATATGTATTTCCCCTTTCTACACTGACTGGTCTTCAGTCTTTTAAACATGCATTTTACTTTATGGTAGAGAAAGGAATCTAGCTAGGATTATGGCCTGACAAAGAAGCAAGGTAGGTTTGATAAAGCATGCCTTTGTAAGAACCTACAGTGCCACAGGAAATGTTGCCATTCAGGCAATTAGATCTTGCTGGGAAGCCCAAGGATGATCACCGATTGACATTTCAGAGGGAGCCCCTGCTTGCTTGTTCCAGTTATAGCATACTTTGTTCCACAGGAGGTTCCTTAGCAAAGTCACATTAAGCGTTTTACTAGAACAGCGAGAACATTAATGTAGAGAGCAAATCAAATCTAAGCAAAAGCTCAGAGGGGAAATGCTGTGCTTGTTCAGTAACAAAAAAGTCCTAAGTCTTAAAAGGAGAATTGCATTGATTCTTGCATGGATTCTAACCTAGCTCTCTTACTGCTAAATCAAGATGACAAATCAAAACACTGCCCATTTATATAAAAGAATATACATTATTGCTACCAACTAACTTGGATAATACCTTATTTAGAAGAAAATTCCTTCATTAACACTATACAGACAGGCTCAGTAAGGCCTCACCTACTTCTAAGATTATTAAAAGAAGAAAGCAAAAGTCATTTGGCATTAAACTGACTGTATAATATATTGAATGACTCAAACAGCTAAGTGATCAATACAGTAAATGAAGTCCCCCGAAATCCAATAAGATTGATTCTTAGCACACAACAGTACATCACACAAATTTCTGTACACGGAATGGCATTTTACACATTTAAGAGATCTTTTTACGAAGTTCAGTTCCAGCTGAATGCAGTGATTTGAAAGGCTTAGCAACTGATATTCAGGTTACTATAGATAATCGATGAAACCTCAAGAAAGCAAACTTACCAACTTCTTTTCCCATTCTTTATTAAGATCATCCACATAGGAGAGAACAAAATCAATCCTCCTGACACCATCCCTGAAGAATATTGAATCTTTGCTTTCATGCCTTTTATCGATCTGCGGAAGATATGGGCACATGATTAAGAACCAAGTATTTCTGTTGCTCTAAAATAACAGAAGGCAGAGCAGATTCCTTAAAGTTGCCAGGGTTTTTCAGTCTCTTCATAGCTGAAGGCAAGTTTTAACAAGGCTTATATGCAGCTGCAATCATTTTTACATTAACTGACTATAACCACAAACGTCACGTGTAAACAACTGGTATATAAAGATTAAATATAATACATGCTAGTGTAGCAATGCCTGTGAACAATGATATCATTTCTTCTTACACGCTTTTTAGAACGTGTCACAAATGATCAGGACAAGCAGTATGAGTTTTTCTGCAGTTAGTAGGAACACCACTCTGCACCAAAGCATTGGAGGACACAGCTCATCAACTCGAAGCAGGCAGCAAGAAGTAAAACTCATACATCTCTTCCTATGCAACAAGAGTCACTAGGGCCAGCCACCACAGAGAAGTATGTCTCAGGAATGATCATGTACAAACTGGTACACGAATATTACCGTGAATTAGTGGTAGTATTTCAAAATTGTACATTTACTTCCCTGAAGAAAAAAGCTTTATATATATATATATATATATATATTTATATATATATATATTTATATGTATATATATATATATATATATATATATATATATGTATATATGTATATATATGTATATATATGTATATATAAAATGAATAAAACATTAATACAAGAGGGAAATTAATACTCTGATTGTACTACCGAGGCTCATGTTTTCATTTATCAGCATATACAATACAATTGATCTTATCCACTAATAGGCTAGAACAATTAATGTTCATAAAATTAAGATAATTATCTCCTCCCGTTATCAAAGTTAATATTAGGTAATATTATTTATTATTGCATCAACATCCGGGTCTACCAAATTGCCTAAAGGACTCCCTGTCCATATGGCAAGGGGCTCTTTATAGCAGATAAACTCAGGCCTAAATTTAATTCCTTGCTAAGTTGGTTTGCTTTGGTTACTTTCATTTAATGACACAATCGACACATTGGCATGCAGTTACACAGAACCCAGGTGGGTTTTCATTTTAGTAGAGCAGGAACAAAAAAGAGTAACTCAGAGGGATACGTCTCTCTCCTTATACCGTACAGAGATGTATGTGAAAAAAGGCTCTGAAAAAGCACAAAATATTTGCAATGGTGAACCTCACTCCCAGTTAACAGAAGACACCACACAGTGAAGCATGTTATTATTGCAGCCATCCAAGGCACTTGCAATATCATTCATCACTGTTTTACCCTTAGTCGTCGCTTCAGGAACAGATTATATCTCCTTCCACTCTGCTGGAATAACCAACAAGTAGTTAGTTAGCGTGCCATCCCTTCTCTAAGTACCAAAGGGAGATGCTTCCAGCAGCACCCCACTCAGTGTAAGTGAGCAGTGCTTAACAAAGCCAAAAAATATCAGCAAAAGCAATGACCATCCACAGACAGCATGACTGTGCTTTTTATTAAAGGGAAAAGCGTCCTGGCATTCTGATAATAAACCTGGGTTTTCAATCAGCTCTGAGAACACTAATTACCATTATTTGGATACTTCACTGTAGTTTAGAAGAACAGCAGAAAGGCTCCTTTGAATGTAATGCAAAGATGACAACATGAAATCAGAAACAAGCACTAGGTAATGAATTGGGCGTGCACAGTACCATTACACCCATGTTATGCTGGATCAGCTGAAATGTAAAAAGGAAAATAGCTGCCACATCATCCCAGAGCTGAAAAGGCTATGAGCATAACATCCATGTATTCCAGGAAACATGATTATGTTCAAATATGCTCAGGTTTGAAAAATAAATGCAATCCCTGTGTTTCATGCTGTACATCCTTACGCCCCTTCACCACCTACACTGGTGCTTCCAAATGTAGCACGCAATCAGGTAAAATTCAGATGTCTGAATCAATAATCATGGAATCCAACGAGAGGAAGGAAACAGGATTCTCTCTTTTTGTTCAGCTCTTACAGTTCTGTTTGTAAAAAAAACAAAACAAAAAACCTGCATAATTTGCAACTGTTAAGTGTTAACCTGATTAACACATAAAACCACACTGAAATCTACACAGTACTGTAATTATTCAGTGTTACAGTTAGCTGAACCCTGAGCTGCACTCTAGCAACATCTAATCTCAGGAATTAACCTATGAACCAGGCTACCTCGATCACCAGTCTAAAAAGGTGTGGCATCAATCTGCCTGAGGCTAACGAGGCCCTTCAGAGGGCTCTAGATAAGCTGGATCGCTGGCCCGAGGTGAATGAGATGAGGCTCAACAAGGCCAAGTGCCTGGTCCTGCACTTTAGCCACAATAGCTCCATGCAGCGTTATAGGCTTGGGAAAGAATGGCTGGATGACTGTGAAGAGGAAAGGGACCTGGGGGTGTTGGTCAATGCTCAGCTGAACACAAGCCCACAGTGTGCCCAGGTGGTTAAGAAGGCCAATGGCATCCTGGCCTGCATTAGAAATAGTGTGGCCAGCAGGAGCAGAGAAGTGATCATCCCTCTGTATTCAGCTCTGGTGAGGCTGCACCTCAAGTATTGTGTTCAGATTTGGGCTCCTCACTACAAGAAAGACATGGAGGCCATGGAGTGTGTTCAGAGAAGGGCAACAAGACTGGGAAGGGTTCTGGAGCACAAGTCTTATGAGGAGCAGCTGAGGGAGCTGGGATTGTTCAGCCTACCACTAGATCATTCCACACAACTGAGGTACTATTTTATCTTCAGTGCCATCCCAGTCTGCTTATTCTCCATGATATGTCAAAATCCTGCTCAGTCACTAACAGTCTCAAGCAGCAATTTAAGAAGATGCAATAGTCACTCTGGGATCCACTTTGCAAAGAACACTTCTCAACATTCCCCTGTGCATAAATTTATTCATCATGAATAATGACAGGTGTACTCATAAAACCCATAAATTATTCCTTCGCCAATGTGCTACATTTGAATTTCACAGGAAGAACAAGATGGGTCTTGCATATTCATGCTTTTCTGCACCTAAATGTACACTTATGGGGCTAAAACACCTGAAATGGCAATCACTTTCATTGGTTGTATTTGTGAACTGTGCAAAGCTATGGATTACATTTTACTTCTTCATGGGTCTTCTCAGAACTGCATTCAAAATAACTCATCACAGATAAGCTACAGTTATTAAATTATACCTCACAGCATAGCAGATGGTCTTTGATGGGCTTCTCCTGTAATACAAGTAACCAAATTAAAACTTCCCAGCACACTACTGACAGGCTGCAAGCAGAAGCTTCTGAATAACTAAATGATACCCAATGAGGAATTACAGAGGACATGGAGCCAAGCCATGGTGAAAGTATGGTGAAAGGCACAAGTTGCAACAAGGATAATTCCTGCTGGATTTGAGGGAGTGGCTGAGCAGAAACAGGTCCAACAGGTTGCCCAAACAGACTGCGTCATCTCCATCCTTTGGATCCACAGCTTTTCTGACTGAGCAACCACAGCTGGGGGTTGGAGCTACATACCTTTATAGTCTGTTCCAACCCAGCCATTCTATGGTTCTAACCTTATCCATGTCTGAAGATAGTCTGGCCTTGAGGAGGAGACCTCCAGTGCTCATCTCCAACCCAAGTCACCACACAACTCCATGAAGCAATGTGACAGTGCTCAGCATGCACCAGTGCTTCCAGAAGATGAATAAAGCAGATTTACAAGGACTACTCATTGTCCTGAAGTCATTTCTCAATTTTCCCAGCCTCACCATCTCTCTAAAAGCAAAATGACTTAATAGCATCCGGGCAGATGAGCTGAACACACTAACATCCTGCCTAAATTTTCTTTTCATCAAACTACAAGATAACTGGGCACATATGAACTATACCAATCATCATACTTGATCTTGTGATTGTTAGTTTGTCTAGACACCTGCCTGGTGTCAGAGCACACAACTTTGCTTAACCACACAGTAATCTCAGTAAACAGACTGCCACCCCGTATGAGATGAACTGCAGCACTGCAACAGGAGCTCCTGACTCACAGGGGAGACTGAAACGTCAGCGTGGAAATAAACAAATCTCAGCTCAATACAAAGCAAAGCTGTCAAATAGCAGAATGACTCCTGCCCCAACAGATTTAGATGAAGTGTGTAAATGCCAGCCAGCGGTCGTACTCTAAACTGAGCTCCCTTCAAACTTTCTCACATACTAACCACTCTCCAAGCACTCCAGGAGCAGGCCAGGCCTCCTCCTCCTGCAGGGGTTCAGATACACTCTGCCAAGTCCAAAGCAAACAAGACAGTCACCACTAAGAGCAGGGGAGAGCAGGCGGCTGGAAGTGCTGGCAACCACTGGGAGCCTTAATAAAGTACCTCAGAGAACCAGCTCTGGGCTGAAGCTGAGTGACACAAGGCTGTAGTAAATGTTTCCTTAGCCTTACTGACTCACCTGAACAGGCATCCAGCATTGCTTAATGCAGTCTGCATTTCCTCAGTGCTCCATTACAGTAGCGGAAAAGCAAATCTATTCTTCAGGTGCCGTTATACCAGGCACAGATGATTCAGTCCTGTTTATTTTCTTTTGATTCAGAGGGATTTCTATTTCTGGTTACTCACAAAACAAAGTCAAGTTGTTACATGCTGCTAGGGACAACTCTCTATTATGTCATGAAGTTTCCTCCAAACACACCTTGCTACTCAGTGTTTTAGCCCTCTCCATGTCTGGACTTGACAAATAGAAAAACTCTGCCTAGAGCAATGCTTTTCAGAGTAAAATATAGACAGAAAACTTGAGCTATCTCAGAGGCCCATGCTATTAAATACAGCTCCCAAATACAGCTCTTCCTCCCTCCAGAGCTTCACATGTCACAAAGGTCTCTCTCTGCAGCACTAGGACTTGGAGGTTCAGAGGTCAGTCTCCTTCATCGCCTTCTAGTTTGTGTATCTCAAAGACTGCTTAGAGCTGTCATTTCAGTAATTAAAGTGGTAATGAGCACTAATCCAAGATGCAGAATCTCAATATTATCTACAGCAGTTACACTACAATGAAGAATCCCCAGCTATGAGTAATGCTAAATTGCATCAGTAACAGCATCCCCATCAGCACAGCTAAGAATTGCATAACCATAGTCCTACATTATCAGGTAGGAAAAGTTCTGAGATTACAAGGAAAAAAAATGCAGTACTTCATTTTATTTCTTGCAAGATAGTTTATAAAGCAAATATTTGTCTATTGCGTACTTCAGATAGTCATGCACCAATCAGTTTTTATTGTACACACAGTAACAAACCAGAATGACTGCATTATAAAGCAATTAATCCATTTATACACTAACAATCCATTGCAGAAAAACAACCAAACAACACCACAACAGAATATAAAAAAACCAACAAAATTAGGGGTTGAAAAATGAACCACAGTGCAAGAAAAACCTCGAGATGTGAATGAGCAAGAAAAACCCAGCAGCTTAAAAGCAGAATGAACACTCTCACTCTGATTGCAAATTTGAATGCAATGTGTGTGTAACTTCCCCTCCTCAAGGAACGAGACCCGTTGACAGGTGATGTGCTGACTGAAGTTCTGCTGAGTCAAATGTAATCACTCAATGAAACGCAATTTTGAAAAGCAAAAAGCCTATGTAAATGCATTTACATAACAATTGCAAATCCACAGTGCAAGGAAAAAGCAAAAAAGCAAACTCCTCCATAGTTCATGCACACTAAACTCAGCCACTGTTACACCAGAGACCACTTTGTATGAGGTTCACTTCAATATTCTTCCTTAGAGCAACCCAGGTAACTGAAGCACTTACCTACTTCCAGAGAGAGCATTTACAACTCTCTGCAGCCCCATTTCGAGTTACGCTTCATGCAAAGCACAAAGCTGCATCAGAAGCTATAACCTTTGCCATCATAAGAAACAAAGAGAAGCCCCACATCCTTATGGGAGCTATTTCCGCACTTTCCAACACAATTTCAATTCCAAACACACAAAAGCTTAAAAACATGCATTTCAGAGCAGTTTAAGACACTCAGGATGTTCACGCTACAAAGTTGAACGCGCAGAAAAAAACACTCTCTGAATGAAAGAAACTATTGGGCAGGAACAGAACAAAGAAAACTAAAAAGTATGCTAACAGAGCGTATGTGTTAATGGAAGACACCAGAGCCCCATGTAAGCAAGCAACTTGAAATACATTCAGCATGTACTTCTCCACTTACGTTGAACAAGTTTTTATACTTTTTTCCCCTCCGTAAAACAACGGAGATTGTTTTCTAACATTATTAATTACTACCAACGTGTAGTAATTAAACCATGTTAAAGTATCATGCTGATTCAGAATCCTGCATGTTATGATAAAAAGGGATCCCAAGTTAATCACACCATAGTCAGAATGCCCTACATCCCATCAACCCAAAAGAATAACAAAAAAAGCAAACTTTCCAGTTTTCTTCACCAACAGTTAACTTCTCGATTTTGACAATTTTTCCACCATTTGAACCCTTTCGATTACCCTGAATCCATCATTTAAGCCATCACATGATGTGGTCGTGAGGCCAATAGACTCAAAAGCCACATCCATTTTTACATGCTAAGGAAAGCAATTTTTTGGAAGGATGGCTTCCTCGAAACTGGAAAATTTTTTAGTGAGGGACTTTTCAGCATATGGTAACAGAAGACGTCACACGAATTCATGCAAAGAAGCATGAATGTTGCTTACTGCTTACCACTTGATGATCGGGGATGAGTAAAGTAGTCTCAGTGCTGCTTAGACCCTGCCAGGGGCATCATGGGAAAAACATAACATTGTTAGCAATGATGCAAAGGATGCTTCAAAAAGAAAAATCCTACTTGAGGAGAAACAGCGTAGCTTCTGGTTTAAGTCACTAGAAAGTTATTCTGAGTGATGGTTGACTTTTCAGTTCGGATAGTCCAAGTTGAAGCAGAACTCTACTTCCCCATGTAACTGGGTTCCTAGCCTACAGAGATTACATGTTCACTGACTTCTTCATTTTTATTCTCAACTACAACTTTACTTGAGAGAAACCACACAGGTCTATTCATATAATTCTGTGAAACAAACACTACTTTTGATCCTGTTCACGTTGAACTAACGTGAATACACCTTTTTCCATTCTTTATTAATAATAACATCCCTGAACATTTGCTCATCTAAGCAAAAGAATCCACATGAGAAGCAGTGCCAACACAATGGCTCTATTGTTCTTTTATCTTAAGACAGTCTGAACAGGATTTTCAAATCTAACCCTCATGTTACTGATGCTACTGGAAAAACCCAGCTGAATGTGAGCCACTAGTATGCCCAGGTAGTCAAGAAAGACAGCAGTATCCTGGCGGAGAAACCACCTCTACAGGTTTACAAGAAACATGGAGATGTGGCACTGAGGAACATGGTTAGTGGGCATGGTGGGGATGGGTTGGGTCAGATGATCTTTGAGGTTTTGTCCAACCATAACGATTTATGGAGCATTGCACGCTGAGATACTTAATAGGAAAGTTTTCTCCAACTATGTTCTACAAATATCAACCATGTACTGTACAAACTGGAAACCAGAGGAGGCACACAGCCTTGCCCGTCAGTGATGTCCTGAGGCTCCTGGCTTGCCCACATCCATGGCAGAAGCTATCTGTCAACTCTTCTTCCACCTCTCCTTCCTGTACTGCTTCCACTCACAGCTTGCCTTCTCAGCCATGATAAGATGTCAACATGGGCCTTAGCCATCCTTGAAGAGCTGCTCACACAGCTTTACTCAAAGTTAGAGCTCAAATATACCCAGTGAAAGAGTACGCTGTGAAATGAGAGCATACACCAGGCGAAGTCTAGTCCTTTGGTGAACTGCTCTCCTACTAATCTAGAGAACTCATTTCACTCTCGGTACAATTGGCTGAAATTAATAAGTCATGGGAGCTAGATGTTTCGAAGCTACTGATAGTCAGCTTACATTCTTTTTTAGTACATTCAAATTCCTGTAGAGAGAGACCACTTTTTCCACTACATGCTTAAGTCTGTGTACTGCACAGCAGGGCTTTTATCTTTAAAGAGTATAATCTCCAGAACAAGCACTAAATAGCGCTTTCAGAAACACTCAGCCCAACTCCTTCAAATAAAAGCCAAAAATCTAACACTTTGATACTGGAGTTAGCAGTGCTCGCCTTGTCCTTCATACTTCAAAATCTTTCTTCCTAAGTCTACCATATTCCTCCACATATTCTTCCTACAGATGTAAATAAACTACAAATGAGTTGATGTTTTCATCTCCCACAAAACATGCTATCAAACAGAATGGACTCATGGTATATTTTTTCTTCTCTCACCACACAAGCATTAAGTAGAGGGAGAACAGATACTCAGTTTTTATTTCATTCATTTTCCCGTTTGCCTGAAACCTTTCAGACTCATTTATGTATTTCTTGAAGCAGGAACTCTGTAAAGGCTAATTCAGTAGATCCTACTTCAAGACTGAATTAGGACAGTTGTCTATCTCTAGTGGGAGTAGCTGCCTGTGAATTGACTTCAGGAAGACATAACTAGAAACAGATTCCTACCATGTCCCTTTTTCCCCCCTCTTTCTGTCTGCTATCTGCTGAAAAGATCTCCTTGCCTCCAGGCGTGGCAAAGCATCTAGAAATGATTCATGCTGTAAAGCTTCTAATATCCAAGTCCATTGAACTTTAAGTGCCCTTTGTTTCTTTTGGCCCTGGGGATGAAGAAATAAGACGACTAATAAGAAGCAGATGAGGGGGAAAAAATTGTCTCTCTGCTTCTAAATTAACCAGGAGACCATAGTTCTACTACTGCTAAGTAGAAGTATGACATTATCCTTAGTTATGTGTTTTTTTGGAGGGGAAGAGCAAAAAAGACAGTACAAGCACACTGTAATTGTGACTTGATGGAAATTCATGTAACTTTCTTCTGATAATATTTTATGAATGAATTCCATTTCTGTTTAAAACGTAGTGGCTGCCAAAACAACAGTGCGGGCTGAGCTGAGTTCAAACGGGTCTTTGCACAAAGAGACAATGGGTTTTCTCACATGCCAGGATTGATGGCCCTACTCAATTGCTACAGGAATGCATTAAGGACGACAAAGGCAAACTAGCAAAGAACTGAAGGAAAGTAATGTATTTCAGTTTATAAAGAAGAATCTGAAGCTGTGAAGACATATCAAGATAAAGGATTGGTATTATATAAAAAAAAATTAAATAAAATGAAGGCTATGTTACTGTTGGAATCAATTCATGGGAAAACTTCACCTGGATATAAAGGACATTAATCATTACAAACTAAGGCTGTCATGGCAGGTTACAACACTGGGCAAGAAGATTAGAAACAACTTTAGAACTTTATGCCAAGTTTATGTATAGAAAGCAAAAATCTGAAGAATGACTTTGTGTTAAAGGATACAAAGTAGGGCACAAGATACAAAGCAGTGCATAGGATATAATGTATCGATTTAAATTTAACAAGTGTCAGATGACCAGGTGACCTGAAAAAAAAACCCCATATCCTGTCCCCTGTTAGAGAAAGTAATTAAGTCAACTATGGACATGTTAGTATGACATTTCTCAACGATTCTTAAGATCAAATTGAGAAGAATTACTAGGTAAGGAACACATTTACGTTGGGAAAAAAAGAGAAAATACAGCATGAATCGACCATGGAGAGTATCTGCAAGGAAAGTATCTGTTTTTCACAAGCAGACTGCCTCCCAGACAAGAAAATGCTGAAGATGAAAGCCTCCTTTTCTATAACATAATAACACACCAAAGCAAGTTTAAATCCCATGTCTCCAAATATTAAATACATCACACAACCTTTCTCCCATGTCTCCTGCACTTTCCCCACATGAAACTGAATTCTTTCAGGTCTTGGTGAAATGGGCCATCTTCATCTAAATGCAGGCACTCAAAAGGAGCTTGGAAACAGCTTTAGACTCTGCTGCCTATCAGCATGCAATGATTCATACACTGTAATTTGAGATCATGTCTGCCTGGGTTCAGTGAAGTATTTGCTATGTCTGTTCAACAGTGTTTTTCCAGGAGATGATGATTACTACGGGACTCATATGATAGATGGGGAGGAAGCAGAGTGAATGCAATAACAGATGAAACAAAGTAGATTCATAAAATATGCGAGTGATACGGTGCACGTGCTGCCAAAACAAAAATCTGTGAGATCTAAGAAGGATGTGGTGCTCTGCCTTCACAGGGTCAGCTTTAAATTTACCTCTAGAAAGCAGATGAGGAAAGGTACTTCAAACACTTTGTCAGTTCTCAGTTCCATGATATCATTTCTGATAAGGGCTAATAGGCAACTTAAGACCGGAGTTCAGCAAAGCAGCTACTGCTATGCTTATCTAAATCTTTTCCTATCCTCCTCTAAACATACCATAACAAATAAGAAATTAGACAACAGAAATTAAAACATTGATTTCAGAAAATATTTCAAAATTCTTTTTAATTTCTTCCTTAACTGAACAGTACCCATGTACCTCTATTTATTTACTGTGTACTCTGCATTAAGCATTGATGCACTGAGACAAGTGAGTAAATGGTGATGCATTTCAGTTTGCATATCTTGGAAGATCTCTCCCTTGTATTCTTATAACTCGCCTTCTTTTGGCTTTTTCATAAGGAGCTGTTAAAAAAAAAAAGTATAGGAATGGAAGAGTGTGTTGATTCCCTAGTAGTGTGACAAAGCATAAAACCAAATATTGCCTTTGTGGAGGAGCATGATGTTTTTCCCATTAACATTGAAGCAACCATGTGATTCTTCTTTGAAGACGATACTGAAAGTGCTGTAAAGCCCCAAACTGTTTTTCACTACTGTTACAGCTATTGTGTTGAAGTTCCTCAGTGAGTAGCAGCATTACTTTCATAGCTTTGTTCCTTCAAAACACTATAGGAAGAAAAAACATTTACATGGCTAAAGATATACATAAGAGAATCTAATAGCAGTGTTCTTAAAGTTAATTTTCTCTTTCATGGCACTGTTTCTCTCTCAATTTACAGCAGTATGTTAATTCTGTCTGTGCTGTACCTTACCTCAGAGCCACTTGGGACCTCAGATCCTGCAGTTGAAATGGTTTCACATAAAGGTCCGTTGCTTTCTTCCCCTAAAGAATGTCAAGAGAGCTGTATAAGTGCAGGCCTTTAAAAACATCTTTGTGTCTGAAAATGAAGTAAAACCAGAAGGGATGGTACTATGAGGAAGCAAAAACGACATCTAGAAAAATACTTAGCTACACGTAATTTACACAAATGGTTCTTTGAAGGGAGAAAACACCACGAGACATCACATTCAGCATGTACTAACTTGGCAGTCACATAAACATTTCTAACAGCAACAAAACTCATCATCTTGTATTTGAGAAGATAAAATTATGCCTTGCATCAAATGTGCTATAAATTACCATCTAATGAGGGTCCAACGCCCAGACCTTGGCTGCTTTGGCAATCAAAGTTCAATTATTCTGGTGGTTGTGTGTTAACTATTAAATTGGGATTGATGGCATATAACGGCACATTTACAGAAGCCCACATAATGGAGATAGGACAGCAGAATCAAGAATATTATCTTAATTTGACTTATCCCACAAATAAAGTTGGTCTGCCAAGGAGATTACCACTTAAATATTAACACAATGAGGGAAATTACACTGAATACCTTTAAATCACTGTAAGAGATTGGCTGGATCTGTGGATCTGAACCTGCTCTGTCAGCAGATTCCTCAGGAGAGCAATCCTGAGCCCATAAGCTGGGCTCTTGCTGTAAGAAGATTTTGCAAACAACCTTGTCCCTGCTAATCAGGCAGACAGACCAGTGTCCCAGATCAGATATCTAAATAACTCCGGCACCAATGGAAAAGGGTAATCAGCTTTGTATACAACTCATCACAACCCAGAGCCTCTTCATTGCAGCGGGGGAATTATCATACTCCTCCCTCTGTCAGACAATAAGGAAGCATCAATAGGTACAGCTCAGGCAAGACAGAGCTTTGCAGCTTAGACTGGTGCACTTTCCAACAACTACAGTTAGTTTAATTCCTACTATCAACATAAACCTAACATTTTTCCTCTTTTTTTTTTTTTTATGACCTGAAATACCTCCAGTCAGATGCTCTCAAGCTCTATCTAAGCTTAATTACAAATAATGGTCTTCCTCAGTTTTAATTGCTGTGATGAGAAATTGGGCAATGGTAGATTATGATACAGCATCCCCAAAATACTTGAATATAAGAAACTGTTGTGGGAACAATTTCTTCTCAGAAAGAGCAGTGATGCAGTGGCACAGCTGCCCAGGGAGGTGGGGAAGTCACCAAGACAGAACACCAACAACAGAAAACATTTAACACAACAGCTTCAGAACAGAACAGAACCCAAGTCACCTCCCCAGCCACACAAACATTCAAACAAGAGAAACAAGCGGCACAAAATGGAAAAAAACCATAAGAACCTAGAAGTCTTTACTCAAAGAAGCAGCAACTATCAAAATATTCCGAATAATTTCCTTGAGATACATTTTCTACAGGAATGTTCCTGGAGAGAGGCTCTACCATGATACAAGGCTGGCTCTCAGCCCAAGCCGACCAGGCAGCTGCCCAGGACAGCCAAAAAGAAGGGGACCATCACCATCACCCCACTGCCTGCTTTGCCCATCACACTGGGAAGCAGTTGGCTACTGCAACTTTGGTTGAAGGAATCATGCCCAGAAACAGAAAGCCCCACCATCATACAGCTCTCCATGGCAGAAGCAGCCAGGCACCTCGGCCCTGAAGCAGTGACCTGTGCTGCTGAGATGACTTGAACCAACTCCATAGCCTACGACAGCCTAGATGGCTGTCTTTTCTGGATTATGAATTCTGTTGTTGGGAAATCTTAATCCCAGGAATGAGTGCGATTAAGAGTTTTACTATTAAATGCTTTTATTTGGTTATTATCTCAGCTAATAACACAAATTTTGAGAAGAAATCCTCTTGGTATTCCTAATCTAGGGGAATAAAACTGAATTAAGGCAGAAAGAGAATGCAGAACCTAAAGTAGCTGAGAAATACTACGTTATTAAATGTTCACTCCTTGACAAACACATAAGCAAATTCCTAGGCAGCAAGACAAGAAAATGCATGTCTGTATCACCTAGGTGTAAAGAAGCCACCACCCAGAACTGCATCAGGTACCATGAATGGAGATGCCTGGTCAGTTCTTTGCAAAGAGGTTTCTAGAATTAAAAACTACAGCAATAAGGAATGAAGAAATAAGGAGAGTAACAATAAAGGACACACACAGAAGGGAGGAAGGTGTAATGCTGCTTAGTATGATACCTTCTGACCACAACCGCTTGAACCTGGTGAGAACTGCAACGTCATCTTTAAAAGGAAAAAATGCTTCAGTTAAAACCAAAAATCTCAAGTCAAATCCACTTCTAACATTAACAGATTTAATAAGCCTCAATAACTAAAAAGATGGGCCTGCAGTAGGAACAACAGTCTAGGCAGAAGGCACAGAGCCGGCTTCTTCTGAACCCTCAGCATTCCTCTTTCAGTCCAGGCCCTTCATTCAGCAACATAAAGTGAGCTTTTGCTTTCCCATACCAGCCAACAGGGAGGACAAAAGTAGTTTCCACTAGCCAAGAAAATATCTTGAAAACATCTCTGCTGTAAGAAGGTATGAAACCATTCATAGGCCTAAAAGAACAGTCTCCAACAGCCTTACAACTCCATGCACAGCTATTTCTAATGCCTTAATGTATCCTGGGAGCTGTGCATTACTGGAAAAGAACAAGTTTTCCATGACCCGTAATTTTAATTTCCACTATCATTAACATACACTGTCGTAAACTGTACCCAACTGCAAGGCAATCTACTTATAAACTTTCAATGTGTCATCATGAAGAATTACAGTTCACTTCTGTTTCAATTACAGACCTAGATGAACAACAGTAATCCAAAACAGTTCACAGAAATTAGCATCCAGGACTGAAGACTGCAGAACATAAAAGCAACTGATACAGCTTGTCAGAAGTTATGTAGCTTACCCCACAAATAAACAGTACATCTATTAAGTCAATCTTATTTCCTTAGCAAGCACACAGAATGTCTTCTTGTGCATTGAAATGGCAAGCTATTCTATAAAAGTCTAAATTTGTTTACAGTGCCCAAATCATTTCCTTTTTTCCTACATGGCAAAACTGGTGTTCTAAGATAAGGAAATGAAAGTACATCAATTCCACTTTTGAACCTATTTGGTTAAATAAAGTCCTTTAATATGATCAGCAAGTTGTCCTTCAAAACTTATCTATGCATTTCATGTTGAAGGACCAAAAACCCTTAATGTCCTAAGTACCAAAGACTACTTAAAGACACTACTGTAGCTGCAGTTTAGAGAAGGAAGCAATACATGGAGACATTTAAAATGAGATAAATGGACGGAAAGCCACATGAATGACTGACCTACCCCTCATGCAACAATATGACAGGAAGTGGAAAAAAACACATTAATCTGTATTAACAGCGTAGTCAAGAATTAAAATAACTTGCAAGAAAACAACACAGTGCAAAACAAATTGTTTGTTTTGAGAAGTTAACCCATAAAAATCTCATAATGCAAGTCAGTTTCTTCAGAGTTGTCACAAAAAAGTAATGGCACTATTAGAGATCAAGGCCTCCTGTGGCCACCTGATAGGTGGGACAAGTCAAGCAGCACAGGTGCCCAAGGATGAGCACTAAAATGGAGCTGGGTGGTCCCAGAGTGAAGCAAAACCCAGTTCTAGACATGTTAATAGCAACTTTCTTATTCAGCAAAAAACATTAGGTAAAAGGGACTCTGAGATCCATCACACAGTTCAGCAAACCTCTTGACACTTCAGTTCACATCTATGCACGTTCCTAGGGTGAAGTCTTGATGCTTCAGGTGAACTAAAACTAACAAACTTATATGAGGTGGCTACTCTGTGTTATGAACACAATTCCTAATATTCTCCCTAACCAAGGAGTCACAGAAAATTTTATTCCTGACATCTTACAGATACCATCTCAGTGAACTCCTCCATTATTCAACAGCCTGTCTTTCTGAGGGGAAGAATCAATTTAAAAACATGACTACTCATAGCTAAATCAATACATGATTTACAGTATTGTGTCTTGTGCTCCCAAAAGTTCAGTATGCAATCGCTGCACAACTTGCCAGTTGGGACCTATTCTGACAGATTTCTACTCAGGAAGCCTGATTCAGCAATGAGTCACTAACAAAAATGCACACTGAAGAAATACTGCTCCAGAATAAGGTCACTCATTCCACACAATGACTATTTTATGTGCTTCCATATCTCAGAAAAACACAGCTTTAAAATTACTTAAGTGAACTTCCAAGTATATTGACCAACCACTCCCAGTTAACACAAGCCACATCCCTGCCCTGCAATAAAGCAAGACTTGCTGCACCCCAGTCCCCTGGGCTCCCTGGAAGGATCCATGGCTCAGCCAGATTCCCAAGCTGGATGACAACACTGCGCAGGGAAACTGGGACCTACCCAGACTGCTCACCAGCAAGTTCAGTAAGCATTAATTACTTCACCTGGTATCATCTGAAGAGCAACAGCTGCACTCCTGAACCAAAGATTCCATCTCTAGGTTATGCTTGAAGTGGTTTATACACACTCAACAGCTGCTCCTGAAAATTTAAAGCTATTCCTAAGCAGTTAATTCTCTTACAGATCCAAGATAATATACTAGGTATATAGGAAAAGAACTTTATGATTCCCTTAAAAAACAAACACAAACCACCTTCAATTATTATCTACTTCATGGCCATGATGTGTTTAATTATTAAATGGGCACAGAACAGGTGTTTATCAACACATAGGTAGTAAAAGAAAAAAAAAAGCCAGTATTTTTAATAGACAAAAATACAGGAGAAAAAACTAATTAACAAAATCTAGTAGTCTGGAGGAAATATAGACTGTAGTGCTAACCTCTAGTATAATAAATGGGTATTCTGAATTAGAACTCAGAGTTTACTCCTAGTTGCTTTCCTTTTCTAAAACCCATAGAACCTCCCATCTTGATTAGAAAGCACCAAGCTTAATTCATTAGTCTTAAATACATCTGTTTTAAGTGAAAAACCACAAGCATAGTGTTGTAACACAGAACTTGAATGACATTTTTATGTGGTTAAGGCAATAACTACTACCACATTGCAAGTCCTGTCTGTGCCACTGCATTAAATGTGCTGCGAGCACAGAACGTGGCATTTATACCTCCCAGGTACCATCATTCTGCAGAATGGCACGTGTCAACCAATTAACAGGTTTCAAATGCAATTAAAACAGAAGAAAGCCCAGACCAGAAGAAGCTGGATAAAGTGTAAATCTTACATGTGTAAGGGGTGTATGCAAGAAAGACCAAGATGGCAAATAAGCCTCAGAAGAGCAGGGTGGTAGAACAGCAGCCTGCATTTGACCTGGCAGTTTGTGAAGGACTATGGCAGTGTTTGTTTGCATTTAGACTATTTATACGCCAAAGGCCATTTTTCATCAGCACTGACTGCAGAAGCAGACAAGCAGCTCAAGCAATGGCTGTGCACATATATGGAAATGCCAGGTGCACGTTGATCGCACTCCAGTACAGAGGAAGAACGGGCAACTGTGCTATCACAGCTCAAGGGAATTACAAGCATTTAAAAAGTGTTAAGTACAGGCTTGCTTTCCTACAGGCCCATTTAAAATATCACAGCATTATTCATTCATGAATTACACTGAAACGTAATATGGAAGCAACACAATCTCGGACTTCTTTAAACCTATGCAGTTCTCATAAGCAACGAGGATACCCAAGTATCATTAATTCCATGGATACACATTACACCCTAGCACGAGAAATCTCCTACAGAGACTGTATGAGAAAAGCAACACCAACAGAGCTACAGATGGGGCAACAGCAGGGAAAATCAGAGAAGGAGCAGCAAAAACCACAAAGGACATTTGACTTGTACCTTTTCTAAGAAGGTAAAAAGCACTGTGAACAACTACATCATTCATTTTCTGTCCACTGACCGTATTCCTCAGCTGCTTGCCATGCTTAATTTCAGATGTACACTGAGTTTCACCTGCAATTCTTCACTCCTTCCTGTCCCCATACTCTGCTTCAGCACCCTTTTGGTCATACTTCAGTGACATGCACCACTGAGAATTTTGCTCTGCTTTCTCTTACTAAATCAAGCGCTAAGCTAAAACAGATACAGAACTTAATATGGGCTAAAGGGAGTGGACTTTTAGAAGCTTATTAAATAGCATACAAACATAATGGTGTATGAGTTCGCAACACAATGCTTTCTATTCAAATCACTCAAGATACAGTAGGCATGGAAGTCATACAGAAGACCCACAGAAACATTCCCTACCAATCAAGAAAATAAGCAGGGTGGTGGACCACAGCTCCCATCACTTATGGTTTCTGATGTAGAAACCAGCTGATTAGCAGGACCAAAATAGCACAGACACCCAACTTTTCGATGGTCTGTGAAATACATCTGCTTATCATTACTTGTCAGCGTGGTATATTTCCAGTACACTGTAAATGGGCAAAAAGAGACTCTCCAATCTCCTACCTGATACTTAAGAAAACCCCTTTGAATAACAAACCACAGGGCCTTTTCTAAGTTTGGATGGGTGCAGAAAATTAAAGACCAGCCATGTGAACCACGAGCCCTACCCTCAATGCTTGCTGGCATTCTGCTGTCTTGCTTAAGGCCCCTGATTCCACATTTACCTTTGGGAGCCTGCTAAGTGAGACACAGTATCACAGGATATTTCAGGTTATAAAACAGTACCTTACCCTAAGATACTCTCAATAGATGCTCATCTATTCCTAATTGTTTCTTTTTCCATAATATACAGATCTGTATCACACTGCTGTATTTCAATTTCCTCCCCCCCCCTCACCAAAGAGAAGCAAAATCCCATAACCCAATAAGCTACACAATTTGTTGAGAACACCAGATTACAACTGTGCAAATAGGATCTAAGGAAATCTCTTTCCTCATTCCTTGCACATCAATTCTAATTAAAATAAAATTCTCTGGTAGCATAAACTACTGACAAAGCAGGGACTGAAGAAAGACAGTCTGAAAGCAGCCTTACAGTGTTCCTGTTCTATCCCAGTGCAGTATGATAAGTGATCCAAGTTCACCCTTGGATATATTCTGAACGCATATAAATAGATTCAGAAATCCTTCACTGGATTACCACAATATTGAATTGACTTTAGTACAGAGTTGAGCTCTTTTCTCAGCTCTTCATGAGAAATACACTTGAACATAGATGTTGATGTCATATCCCTCACCCTGCTCGGATGGGTAAATTAAGAATTGCATTAGGTTACATTAAGAAAGGTAATTACTGCTTACAACACACCACCACAGTTGTGCAGGGCATATAGTTCCATGCTGATTCACACAGCCTGCTTTACCTTGGGCCATCTCAGCAGCTGCAGCCAACTCAGCTGCCAGCACACCTTCACTTGGCACACACCAGGCTAAAGCAACCAACACTGCACATCTAACAGCCCAAAGTTCTTGCAGGAGGTTCATCAAGAAAATGCAAACATGCCTATGGTATAATACCAAGTAACTGAGGCACAACCCCACCATTCCAAGAGGAAGGTCACAAAGACCCTTCTCCCCTTTCTTGAATCTCCACATGTCAAAAGCTAATCTGAAAGTGAAGGTGCTGCTAGACAGCAAAGTACATCCTGACAGCCACATGGCTCTTTAGTTCAGCCCCTAAGTATCAATAAAAAACTAGCAGACTATCACTGTATCACCTCCTTGCCACATAATGTGAGGAAAACACAGCAACAGTTGCACACCAGATGATAGTACCCATACTTTTTAAACTATACATTTATGGTAGGGGACTTGCTGTTCTTATCTGTATTAACTAGATATTACACAAAGAAATATTTTTGACTAACTATCTGGCAGCATTAACTTCGCAAGTGCATTTTCAGCACAGTTGTTGCATCTTATCCTTTTTCCTTCATGTCCTAATAATTACTGATCACTTGCATAGAGACGTTAAGGTCCCCTTCTAGTTTTTGATACTATTATCTATAAAGTATTATTCCTGTACTTTTTGAAAGCATCACAACAACATTATCTTACTGAGCACACCAACACAGAAGGTGGCATTTTGCAAATATCTGTTCCACAAAACAGATTTTCCTGGTACAAACTACAGTTTTCTGTTTAAACAGAGCTCACCTGTTGAATACTCAACATGTATTTAAACTGTGCCTGGCAGTGATATTTCTGCCAGTAAAGAAATTCCATTCAGGAACTACACATTGCTTGATGAAGCTAATGGCATGTCTTCTCACTTGCCTCTTCTATGCTGAATTATGCCTAAGCTCACTGGAGCTTTGATTTCAATATCTGAGAATACTCTTTCAAAGAGTTTTTGTGTTGGTTAACCCTCCACTTTAGTCCTGTGGGTGATAACCCACTCAAGAGTTCCTACAAATAGATTAAGAATTATTATTCCCTCAGTAATTAAAGACAGCTGTAGTTTTGAACACCGACCTGTATTTTCATTTTATACCATGAGTATGAATTAATTTCAATTAAGTAACAGTCTCTTAAACAACAGCAGTAACTGGCCCCGAACAGCAACGCATTTGTTCACTTCCACTTTGTTTGGAAGTCACACCATCAGCCTCTCCTGGTATATTTCTGCCTTACTTGGGGGACTACTACAACAGAGCAGTCGGTACCTCTTAGCAAGACAAGCCACGGTATCAGTCCAGTTCCTTACTACCAAAGGGGAACGTGAATAACCTCTTCTGCCTTGCAGAGCACAAGTTGGATTTGGGCTCTCCTTATGTGTTCCAGGCACATAAGCTGCATTCACCTAAATCTCAAAACACAGTACAGAGCCCACTGCCAGCTTCCAGAAGGTCCACAGAAGCCACAGCATTGCTACCTTAAGCAGAAAATATAATGCTGAAAGACAGCACAAAGAAACATTTCTAACAACATACCGTGTCTTCTTCCTTTGATACTTACATCAGAATTTTACAAGTTCTTTTTTTTTTTCTTTAATATTCAGGTAGATGACACACATCTTGAATGAAAAGCAAAAACGACACACTTCAAAGCAGGAACTCATTACCTCACACTGGTCTCATTCATCAGGAAGCGAGATAACTTCCTCTGCAGTACAAGGTTTGGCACACGAGCTCCAAACACAGAGTGCACACTCAACTTTCTGCTGCTGGTAAGTAGCTTTTCACTCACATAACTTGCTTTTCAGCATACAAGTAAACTTGAATGAAATGAAATAGCAAACCAGAATTAAATATATTGTGTACCATTGAGATATAAATGTGTATTTAGGGCAAAAATGCAGCATTTCCTTCTTCTTCTGCCTTTTTCCTATTTACTCTCACACAGACACTACCTTCTACCTATCTCCTATTTACTCTCACACAGACGCTACTATGTGATGGCACATCTGATCTCTGTGGCTGGAAGCCTCTTTAGGAGGTTACCTTAGGAGTACAAAGCATATGATTAGATCTTGGATTAGGCTCAGTGATAATAGATGCATATTGCTAATTTTTGCAGACCACAGCTGGAAGGGTGGATTTTATTTACTGTAAATCAAGACTTTTTTTTCCTAAATAACACATTAGCAAGCTTTAAAAGTCCACTCCCTTTAGCCCATATTAAGTTCTCCATCTGTTTTAGCAAAGTGCTTGACTAAAAAGTGAATTGACTCGGTGTATGACTATGCACAGTTAAGTTCCAATATACAGTGCATGCTGCTATATCATCCTCACCCACTGAAACCCCTCCCAACTTCAGAAGTTCAAAGTTTATGACTTAAAAAAAGCCCAACGCACGGCACTCGTGGGAAAACAGAGCACTGTGAAACTAAGTTTACATACCTGACTTCCAGCATCACTCCCTGCATGGTTACCACATATTGACTAAACACATTCCCGTCTCCAGCTCCTTGAGGAAAGCAGGCTGGCTCAGAGTAGCAGCCCATTGAAAGCCCTGCTCCGTGCTGGTGGTCAGCAGGCTGGGCTGTGACTCAGGGCTCCCCTTAGAGCTTGGGAAGAGCCCTGCATGCTGTAATGCCAGAGATGGCAAACGGGGAGCTCCCACTTGGCTGTTCCTGTTGGGTAGCACCTACAGGCACTGCTTTCTGAAACAACTCTGTCGAGGGTTTTGGAAACCACACTGTTATTGGAGGCGTTCAAAACATGTTTTCCCAAAAAGAAGTGATGTCATGGAGCTTGTGAGGAAGAAACAGCTCCCAAGACCGAGCACCAACACACGGGCGGTGGTTGTTCCGTGCTAAGGGGGGGGGGTCTTCGCTTCTGGGACCGGTGGAAAAGCAGGGCTCCCATCATACTTTCCACGGCAAAGTACCATCTCACACCCAACCCCCGCCCAGGGCGCAGCCGACACCCACATCCTCACATCCCCTCCGAGCGCTTCAGCCCACACACCCCTCGCTGGATGACGGAGGAGCGGCGGTGGGGCCGCCCCACAACAACGCCGTACCGAAGCCCCCACCCCTGTCGAGCCCCTCACGGTGCCGGTACCTCCGCCGCGCCCCTAATCAGCCCCAGCCCCTCCACGAGGCCCCTCTCCTACCGTCGGCCGACAGGGCCATCTCAATCAGAGTCTCATTCGCTTTCTTGCCCAGGCGGTTCATGGTGGCTGTCCCCACCGCCTCTCTCGCCCCGCACCCAGCTCGTCCGCCTCCCCGCAGCCCAGCGGGGTGAGTCAGGGGTGGTGATGCATGCGCAGTGCCGCGGGGCGGAGCGGGGAAAGCCTGGGCTCCCCCCGGGGAGCTCGCTTTAGTACCGCCGCTTCCTTTCTCCTTTCTTCCCTCCCACGGCCTCTATGGTAGCGGTGGGAGGCTGCTCCTCCCGTTGTGGCGGCTCGACGGGGGACTGCACTTAGGGCGCGGACATTTTGGCTGGGGCGGTGCCCCATTGGCAGAGCTGATTTTGGTTTTTCTTTTTCCTATTTTATTTTATTTTATTTTATTTTATTTTATTTTATTTTATTTTATTTTTTTCCGGATATGACTAAAAAAGGACCCACAGGTTGAGAAACCTCGGTTGTGAGAAGGCTGTTTTGTACCATTTAGGTACAGAGTTACCTCCTCCTCCCCACCCATCATCCCCTCAGCCAACTCCCACCTGCATCCCTCAGGGTATCACCTCCATTTTCTCATCTCTTCAGTCACCAGGTGTACTTTCTGTTGGCGCAGTGCATTTGTTTCACTTCAGGGCAGATCTTGAGGCCTTCCTTCGGATTAGTTTTCAGTACATTCAGATTTCCCTGACTTGGGTAACAGTTTTTTGTGCAACAAACCAGTGCAGAGCTGTGTTCCTTGAGCAACCAGCAAGCAACAGCAGTTTCAGGGCAGGATTTCTTAATCGCAAAGCTCATCAAGTCAGGCGAGTCCAACCACTCAGTTACGACAGCTGTGCTCTGCTCTCCATACAGCATTAGGCCTTTGTGGCATTGCTGAAGTGTATTACTGAAGTATATTTTTAGATGGGAGCAAGGCCTAAAAATACATCTGGTGGCTCTCCAGTGTCTGCGATGCTCGGTTTGGATTTTGATTTCAAGATGGAAGGAAAGGAATACATCCTTAGGGACCTGGACAGCACCTCTCCTATGATAAAGATTGAGAGAACTGGGCTTGTTTAGCTTGGAGAAGAAAAGGCTCTGGGGAGACCTCATTGCAGTCTTCTAGTAGTTGAAGGGAGCATATAAACAGGAGGGGGAACACCTGTTTATGAGGGTGAATAGTGATAGGATAAGGGGGGATGGTTTGAAACTGAGACAGGGGAGGTTTAGGTGTGATGTTAGGAGGAATTTTTTTACTCAGAGGGTGGTGATGCACTGGAACAGGTTGCCCAAGGAGGCTGTGGATGCCTCATCCCTGGAGGCATTGAAGGCCAGGCTGGCTGTGGCTCTGGACAGCCTGGTCTGGTGGTTGGCAACCCTGCACTAAGCATAATGGATGATCATTGTGGTCCTTTTCAACTCAGGCCATTCTATGATTCTATGCAGGGTGTGGGTACAAAGCATACCACAGAGGAGTGCTGCCAGGAGCATTTGGACAAATCACAATGTTCAACTCGAAGGCTGTATTTTCCAAGGCTTTAATTTTATTGGAACTTTAGGTACAGGAGAAATGCTGTTATGCCCCATAGCAGATGAAATTAGGACGCTGTATTTAGCAAACAAGTCTGTCGGTGGCTATTGCTGGTTTGTGCCTGTTAATGGCACACTCCACCCAGCATGTGCGGCAGTGAAGCTGTCAGTATCCAAACCTTTGTGAGTGCTCCAGGGATGCTTTGCAGGTCTCTGTAATTGGACAAGTGCATGGTTTCTGGGAGCACCACATTTGTGTTAATTACACAGTAGCTCATGTCAGGGACAGACATCTGAGCTATGGAAGACCTTGTGTCTGTGTCAGGCATGCAGGAGGTACATGCAATACCCAGCATTTAGGTTTCTTGTCTATTCTGAGTTTAAAGAGCCATTGTCTTACTTGGTTGCAGAGCATGCATAAGTGATGCAGGATTGTTCTTCCTTCAGAAGGCACAATGATTTTTTCTCTCTCTCCCTGTGTTTCCACTGATGATCATAAAGCTATATATGCAATGAGTGAGGACAAACTGTTTAGCTGAGCGACCCTTTTTTATCCCCTTCTGGCTTTTCAGGTCTCTGACTCAATTTTTGACACCAAAGCATATTAGAATGTATGGCCTCATGTCTTAAATCATATAGAAAATAGAGCTCTTTCTACATATCAGTTAGATGTGTTGAAAACTTTTGTTGACTATTTTCTACCCACTGGGAATAAATATAATACATGCAGCTTTTGGTTTTACCACCATGAAACCCAGGTTGCACATGCTTTCAGGATTCCGTATGCTGCACATGGCAGCGTCCCCATCACAATCACAGAGGGTGTAGCAATTTTCTGCTGCTGAAAAAATGTGTGTATTGTACATCGCATTGTTTTGTTTAGGAAAGTTTTATTGATGTTTAGAGTTTGAGTAAGTTTTCACATCAGACTGTGAGCATGGAATTTTGGAACAGATGAAATAAGAAAGTGTGAATTTGAAATGCATACAGTAGAAAAGGAAAGCAGGGTGTCGTGTCTCCTTCCCACTCTCTGTGACCTACTGGAAGAAGCACCGTGAACTCTCCTGTTAATGCACTCTCCTATTACAGTTGGCACGGTAAAGAAAGGAATGTAATAGGCACCAGTCAGAGAAAAACGCATGGGAGCTTTTAGCTTAGTCCAGCCTTCCTCAACTATCTCTGCTTTTTACTCTGCCTGTTTGACATCTGACTCTCTTCTTGTACAGCTTTTAAGGGTGCTGCATGAATGCCACACACTCCAGGAGCCCAGGAAATGTGCTTACAGAAGCAAAAGGCATTTGAATTTGGACACAAGGCTGGCATGGTTCTATTTGCATCCTGCCAGGCAGCCCAGAAGAACATCAGGAAATGGTAATGATAAGAGGATGCTGTCAGCAGCTCTGGTATGAGATGGCAGAATGTTAGCCGTTCTCAAAGGAAGGAAGTTATACATGGTATGCAAAAGTATATCATTGCTCACTGAATTTTTTCCTACTTTATTGCTTTACAGTTTGTCAGCTGTGTGTAGTAGGTGGTGCAGGTAAGAATGGTACCTATGATACCTAACCAAACAGATGCTTTTCCATACTGTGGTCTGCATTTTTTTATTATTATTATTATTTTTTTTTTGGCTTGAGCTCCCACTGATGTGCAACAGCAGTGCTAAAATTAACCTTTTTTGCCCAGCCCCAGTGCAAGGAAATTACATGGGTGTAGTCCCAGCTAAGCCCAGCCTCATCTCAGCTGGGTACTGACTGCTCCAGGAGGAGGGAAGTGTGGGACAGCACTCACTCTATGCCCACTGTGCAACTGTCTAGGACAGTGTAACTGTTGATCATACCCTGAACCTCTGATTAACTATCTGAGGCAGGCAACAAGTCAGCTGTCAGAGCACAGGTGAAGGTAATTCAGCTGTGCTCCCAGAAGGGGTGGAGCTTGACTCCATCTCTCCTAGATCCCATTTAAGGGCTGACCACCACTAAGGCAGCATCTCTTTCTGGAAATTGCTCTTGTGTGCAGTTTTTGTGGTGAGCCTCAACACTGGTGTGCATCCATCTTGATTGAAAGTCTCAGAGTTGGTGAGTCTTTTCTTAGTTACTTTCTGGCTATTGACTCTGTAATTACAATTATACACTTGTATTATTCCAACTATACAGACAGGTTTCAAAAGAGCTGTGGGAGGTCAAGGTAATCTTAACAGAAACATGTGTGTGGTCATCTTAACAGAGGCCTCTATCCCATTTTCACATAAAAACATATATTTTAGGTGTGCAATTATGCAGTTGCACTCCAATAATTAGATTCCCTAGTTTACAGATAATATCAAACTCCTTAAAATAACCCAAGGAAACCACAAGAAAAACTACAAGAGGAAAGCTATATTGCAGCTTACTGAGGAGTAGAGGGAACCCATCTCTCTCATGCTACTGGAGACATTATAAAGATACCTTGATGTCTAAGGAGTCTACTCATTAACTACATCTAAGGCATGATTCTTCTCTCTTGTCAGTTCTTGATGAATACAGTTCCACTAGTTTTGCTGAACTGCAATCTATGGGTTCTGCACTGATAGTTACATTCTTAAAAATAACAGTAATAATAATAAGAATAATATTGAATGCACTAGGGATGAGAAAGGCTACTTCATCATTTCTGGCCCTTAAATAACAGCGTTAAGATAAGAAGCTGCACCATTTTAATGAATACCAGTGTTCTTTCTCATCCATTTTCTCTCTTACTGTTACATAGTTTCTCAGAGTTTAGTGCCCTCTTGTGGTACTAGTGATTTCTCCTGTGAAATTAGATATTCTGAGACCTCGTGATACTTTTCTTATTTTTTTGTATCTGTTAATTATGGTATGGCTAAAATGAAGTCAAATTATATATACACTTTTTAAATTTTTTCTTCTTTTTGAATAAATAAGGCTGGTGTATGAAGGCAGATCACTGGACTGTTGCAGAGAGCTAAGTAGCTCTAGCAAAATCATTTGGAAACTCAGTTCAGTTCAGTGTGCATTAATCAGTTTAGACGGTAAAGCAGGATGGAATTATAAAGGTACTATAAAGGTACAAGGAGAGTGTTTCCCCTCTGGTGAAAGGAAGCAGGGAGCCAGCTTCCGCAGGCATAGAATAAGGTGAGGTACTCAGTGAGTGCTTTGCTTCAGTCTTCACAGACTTCCCATGTCTGCCAGAACCATGAGCATTTGTGTGAGGGTGTGGAGAGTGGTTTCTGTCCCTGTAACAGTGGAATAAGTCCAAGCTCTCCTCATGTAATTGAATGTATATAGGCCCATGGGGCTGGATAAAATCCATCCTAGGGCTGTGAAACAGATGGCTGGTGTAGATGCTGAGCTGCTCTCCATCATATTTGAAAAACCATGGCTGTCTGGTGAAGTCCCCAATGACTGGAAAAGGGGAAATATTACTCCTATTCCTAAAAAAGAGAGAAAGGAAAATAAGCCTTGCCTTTGTGCCTGGGAAGATCATGAGCAGGTCCTCCTAGAAGCTATACTAAGGCACATATGAGACAAAGAGGTGATTCAAGACAGCCAGAAGGGGCAAATCTTGCCTGACTGATCTGGTGGCCTTCTATGATAGAGCGATGGCTTCGGTGGGTGGGGGAAGGGCAGTAGATGTCATCTACCAGGACTTCTGCAAAGCCTTTGACGTGGTCTCTCACCACATCCTTCTCTCTAAATTGGAGAGGTATGGAGATGAAGGATGGACTGTTTGGTGGATTAAGAGTTGGTTTGCTGAATGCAGCCAAAGGGCTGTGATCAATGGTGTCAGGGTAGAGGTCAGTCACAAATGGCGTCCCTCAGGGGCAATTGTGTAATTGTTTTACATTTGCTGTTATAAATTATTGCTCAATTCTGCATAATTGATAGACTTACAGCAAGTTTTCCAGGCCTTCATCGGCGTAGCGCACACGCATGGCACCCTAAAAACAACTTAAACAATGGAAGCATCTTCTGATGTGGGCTTCTCTGACATCAAATGATCAAGTTGTGTATTCTCTTTTCAGCCTGTCTCCTTGCGAGTGCTTCACAGTCTATCTTCGGTCCCTTGGCTGATGATTTCCATTTTTCTTTCTTTACAACCGCATGCATCGTAGTACTTTCCTGTTTTTTGCCAGCATTCCCATTTTCTTTCCCTTTAAGAGCAGATAATAGAAGCTGCAAAGGCCTGCTGCCTAGTGGTGGTCTAGTTTCGGGGCTGCAAAAAAAGCAGTTTTATGCAGAGATGACTGAAGACAGACAGGCCAGAGAAGAAAGTAATATGTAGTTTTCTATGGAGGCAGAAAAGATAGGAGAGAAAAAAAGCAAAATGAGGGTGTGTAGAGCTGTCTGCATTAGGGAAAACTGTGATGGTTACAGACAGGAAGGAAGGTGACTGTTGTGCTTCTGCCCTGCCCAAACACTCAGGTTTTCCCAGATTCTTAGGGCTGTGCACTGGCTGATGCTATTTCACAACCCAGCTGGATGTTTGGAGGTGCTGCTGGTTGGAGGTGTTGATGTTTGTGCTGGCCTGTACCTTGATGGATGTAGCAATAGAGGGTCTGTTTCTTGTAGTAGCATGATATCAACCTTGATCTGGAATGACTTAATACAGACTAGTTATTAATCCTAATAAAACTGAGCAGTGAGGTTATAATTCTTGTTTGCTGCTCTCTTTCCAATTCGTTTTGTACTTATCTCACACAGCTGCAAGGAAAAACTGAAGATACAGTAACCAGATAATAAAATGTTTTCAGCCTTTCCCCAGGCTCTAGCAAGTCCTCACATCAAATCCTGTCAGAAAAATGCAGTGCTTATCTCCCCATCCAGGGGAACCCTACTGGAGGGGTGTGAGGGCTGCCCCACACAGTCCTTCCAGTCCTTCCCAGCCACAGCTCATGCTGAGCACATAGATTAGTTATGTGCACTCTGTGAACCTGATAAGCGTCTGGGAGCAGCAGGAGTGGAAACACACAGGCACCTTCAGCCACCTCAGATGCAATTGGAAGGATTTGGCAGAAAGAGACCAAGTGAAGTAGAAAAATGTATCCAAAAGTCAGTACTTCATAAGTCCAACAGTTTAATTTCTTATGCTGTTTACCTCTGGCTCCAAGTAGGATGTCCAAAGTATAAAACAAATTGAATAACTATGCAGGTACTTAATATATTTGGAAGAGTCTCATTTGTGATTTCTTGTTCTTATTAGTTCTACTGCTTCATACTCCTGTTTAAACATGAAAAGAGGCAAGAAGATAGTCTGGGAGTTACTTATCCAGTAATCACTGACTGGGTCATTTCTGAAATCTTGAGTTTTACTATCCTATTTGTGAAGATTTTCCCTGATTGTTGAACTAATTACTTCTATTAATGAGCAACAAATAAATACTTTTGGATGATTCTCTTTAAGTTAGATCTTCGGGTAAGTCTTTTGAGTGCTGGTAGTATACGAAAGGCTTGAAAACTCTGGGTTTATACTTATCATCCCTACTGACCTAGATGTATTTCTTCCCAACTTGTAATTCAGCCTTGCTTACCAAGGGCTCTGAAGAGTACTTTTCTCTTTTCATAGTGCTCACTTACTTTACTTGAATCAATGGAAAACCCTTGGACAAAAAGGCACTGTCTCATCAGCCATAACACATAAACATGCTAATGTTTATTGATAGCCCTCTGTATTGTAGAGTTAAGGACAGGAAGTGCTACATGTGTCATCTGGTACATAAGCTCTGGTACTTCAAATATTTAGCATTTTACTAAAATAGTCTGTTTTGCTGATTTAAACTGAGTGTGATTGAGAACTGAACTAGTATAAAACATATGGCATTTTTTGGCCTGGCTTTTAAAACCAGTTAGTTGCGGAAGAACTCGGTGATCATATTTTCTTTTGTGCTTTTCTGTGAGTTACTGAAGAAGTTCCACTATCAGGATATGCAAATACTCTTTCTTTGAATTGCTTCATACTGTGCCCCATCAGTTCTAACATGTGCATTACAGGAGTGAACATGACTTTAAATAGGAGATTAGCACTGGCTTTTCCTTACATCAGTCACAAGTGATGCTCCATTTTTGCTTGATGTTCACTAAAACCATGTTAAGTTAATTGAATGGGCTTTAGTTACACAGAATCACAGAATAACAGTATGGTAGGGATGACATGGGACCTCTGAAGATTGCTAAGATCCCCTCTTAGTCTTCTCTAGGCTAACAGTCCCTGAGCTCAGCTTTTCCTTGTGATGGGAGTACTCTAGGCCCCTTGTCATCTCTGCTGGGCTCTCTCTTTGTCTTTCTTGAATTGATGAGCCCAGAATAGGATGTGATATACTGTTAAAATTCTTGAGTTTCTTAAGAAATTGGACTACTAATAGTATGCCTGTGATTTCTGATCTGATTTAATTTTCCTGAGTCTGAAATCCTGAGTACTGAAACAGAATGATAGTTTTAAAACCAGTGAGTAATCACTGCACTATCAATCATTAGCCACAGTCTGAAGCAGCTCTTTTCTTCATTTTCTTTGTATTTTCAAAAGGTGAGATTTATTAAGCTGCATTTCTCCATCCTCGCTTGTGAAATTGATATCCTTCTCACATTCTCCCTGTTATACTTAAACGAACGCTGAAACAAGTAGAGCATTTCTCTTACTCTTTGCACATAAGAGCAGCCATGCTATTTTTGAAAGTTCCTTCTGACCATTTATCATTCAGTATTTCACACCATAGCCCTTTGGAAATGCTAATAGATAAGAACATTTTCCTATCGAAGCACTCCAAGATTCATGTTTAAATTCATACAAGAGAACTGCCTATTCCAAAGGCCAACAAGTTTTACACAGTTCTTTCCTGAAATTTACTTCAGCCTTCAATAGAGTCAGCACACCATGCTGCTTCAAGAGCATTTCTCTAATGTTTTAAGAAACTCATTTCATGTATTTCCCATCAACATATTCATTTTCTTCCTTGTGGCTGTCTGTGGCAACTGGGATGGGAGGACTGGCATTATAGAAAGGTGCTATAAGGGACATGAAAAAGGTTGCTTATATGTATTAGAAGATCTTAGATTCACAGGGGAAAGCTTTACCAAAGAGGGTTCTTTTTCTCCTCATATATCGCCTCCTTCATTTTTAATTCTCTAATATAATTTTGAAGTTCCTTCCTTGTGGTCCATAGACCCGTATTTATTGGAACAACTCTTTTGTTGGGCCATGTGATTCTACACACCACTGTTATCCATTGTATTATAGAATGGTTTTCATCATTATGTATCACAGCAGCATGTAGCCTCTGTCTGAGAGCCAGAAGTGCTGAGGCACAAAATGCTGTGATACCTTCTATTGCTTTTCTCTCATAAGGAACTCTGGAACACACCGATGTTGCCTTGCATGATTATGTGGTACGCTGAATGAAATCACCACTTGAGAGATGAGATTTAAAGCTTTCCCTGTGTGGATTCTTGACACTGACTGTTTCACCACTGATTTTAATTGGAACAAAAAAGTGGCCTCAGTCAGTGATAAGAAGTGTAATCCACTGCTATTCCCGAACAGTTCCCTTTGTCACTACTGATGGTTATATTTCATATAAACAGTTCAGTGATCATCTATCAATTGCAGTGTGAGTGATAAAATCATGAACAGCAGGAGCATTGCTCCATGTTTTTATACTGAGCATCTCAGAAGTTACCCAGCTAGCAGTTAGAGGGTACGTCAGGAAATAGGGTCCTGCATGAGTTATATGGAAAATGTGATAGATTTTCCTCAGGTTTATTACACCTGTTGTGAACCTGGCCAGCAGAACTCAGCCTTGTGCAGCAAATAATTCCCCATGATATGTTTCAAGCTACTATCAATTTGCCAGTGGAATCAGTTGGATCAGTGGGGCATAAATAAATCCGTGCCAAATCCAAACAAATGGCTTGGCTGGAGCCCCATTTTGCTGTTTCAAAAAGCAAAGTAACCAGCAGGAGTTGCAAGGAGGTAGTGGATTCGCAATTTCTTTAGTGTTATGGTCTGTAATAGTGTTGTGTTTAACTCCTGGTAGAGTAACCTAATGATAGTTTAGTTCTTCAGTCCTACCTAAGTTTATACATCAGTCTCTTCCAGCTAGTACCTATGTAGGTTACCCTAAAACCTGCACCAGTTCACGCACAATTTAGTGGATTCCAAGTGAAAACAAAACAAAGGAAGAAAAAAATCTATTACCCTGCTATTTTTTTAAACTTGTTCTAATTCACAAAGATGAATTTACAGCTTTGATGCTGCCTAGTCAGCACTGCCCTATAGTAACTTCACTTCCAGACTGCCCTCAATAATTCTTACATGCCCCATATACTCATCAATAGTTGGGGATCATTCAGCATATGCATATAACAGATGGGTAGGGAGAAGGAAAATAACAGGCAAAACAAATCACAAAGCAAGACAAATATGCAACCAACTCTAGATGGATAACTCTGGAAAAGCATGAATCCAAGCTGAAGTTGTGTACAGACCTGCAATAACTGTGTTACTTTAAAAGAAATGTATTTTCTTACTTGTATACAAAGTGGAAAACCATAAGAGCTAAGCTAACATCCAATACGCAATTCCCCATCAAATTCAAGACATAAAACTCACTTTCCATAGCACAGATAAACCAAATTTATTTCGCAATTTTCCCCTCAAATTTTCAAGCTTCTGTAACTGTGTGGGAAGTATAGTATATACTCTTATTTGCCTGTACATTTCTTCCTGCAAAGTCAAAAATCAATCAATAGGATTAATTCATCATTTATGAGTAGCTGTGAACAGAATAAATGGAAGTTGTTTGTTTGTTTAATTATTTTCTATTTTATTTTTCAATACAGATTCCTCTGGCTTGTAACTAAGCTCCCCAGAGTCTTTCATTCCCTACCTCTGTTCTCTCTTCCCATCCCTTGGGTACTACCTGTCTCCTCTTACCCATATCTGGATCCCTCCTCTTTCCACCTGCTCCTGATACCCCTCATTCTTTCATTCCTTCTTTAGTCAGCCTATCCTCATATGCTCAGGTTCATCCACCATTCTCTTCCTAGCCAACTCAGAATATCTCAGACTTACAGTATTTTCCCTTAAGAAGGAAATAAGGGTGTAGAAGCAGTATAGGATTTCTGTTGCTTCCATGGTTGGCCTTCTGCTTTTCCTGCACATTCTCCTTTCCTGCCTAGCAGACTAGGTTTCCTGCACTCTGAAAGAGATTTGTGATTCAAGGCTTAGATACTCTCAGCTTCTATTATTTGGTGTTATCCCTGTGGAGCAGCAACCAACCAGTTTATATCACCTCTGATCTTGTCTTTTGTCTGCAAGATATTTTACATCTTTTCCTGACACTTGGTTCCCACCCAGCACAGTTAATTTGGAAGCCTCAGTCCTATTCACAGTAAATAAATGTTCACATTTGAAGTTATTGATGATATAATTCTGTGGACCTAATCCTTAAATGCTTAGTTTGTCTATCATTAGGGAGAACTTGCATTAAACTTACTGACTCAAGACTTCTATTGCGGTAATAATGTAATTGAAAAAGTGAAATAAGCCCATCAAAAGCATTCATTTTTAGATAGCAATGTATCTCTTTCTTAGATGAGGAGAATCAACCAGAAAACAAACAGAACTGAGGAAGTCTTTAGGCACTAGAGGCAGAGCGAATGGAACTGCATTTTATAATGGCATGTTAGAAATAATTTTCATTTCTTTGAAATTAGCATCTTGAATTCCCAGGGGCTTTTTTGCAGGTTTAAAAAGCACAGAGAAGAGTGCTGTCCCCAGAAAAGCTATTTAGTTTAATATTTTCCTTCTTCACTTGCAATCAGTCATTTCTCTCAGTGAGGTTGATCTTACACGCTGCTCCTTGGTTTCAGGATGCTTCTTGCTGCATGGCATCCATGGATGTAATCTGGCATAATATGATCATTCAGTTTGCTGTGTTTAGTTATCTGCGTCTAGGATCCTGTACATGATATTTTGATTGGGTTTAATGTGAGGGAATGTGTTCTTTTGCTTCGTTGCTGAACGTTCTTTCAAGATGTATTCCTGTCTCTCCTTCACAGTGATATGACAGCATGTAATGGCTGTAAAACTGCAGCATCCCATGGAGTACCTCTGCTGGCAGACTCAACAGGGTTCTGCTATGAAGGTATGCAAAGCTCTCACTTAGGTGACACAATGCAATGTTTTTGGTCTGTTTTAGGTTTTAGAGATTCATAGTCACCCACTGGCTTTGTTCGATATCAGACATGATACAAGAGCCATATATATTCAATCTAACATTGATTTACAAAAAATAAAATTACTATAAGGTAGTTGAGTTGCTGTCTCACTTCAATATATAGGAGACAGAGGAGGTTCTTTGATATACGTATACTTGACATGAGATTAAGAAGCAATGGTTCAAATGTCAGTCCGACCAGTTTATTACAGATCCTTATCACTCAGAGAGATGGGGAAGGTGAGGCTGCCAGCTATTAAAAATTAGGGTGATGGGCAAGGGAAAGCAGGCAATAGGAAAGATAGAAGCAAGAATTGCGTAAAGCATGGATAGTCACCACCAGGATCCAGCAGCATCCCATTTTACACCATTCTGATGGTCTGATGCTCTCCTTAGGCAGACCTTAGGCAGCAAGCACATACAGATAGAGCAAGTCCAAAAGATTCCATCAGTGGACTTGTCCATCTCTGTTCCTCAGCAAGCTTTGAGACAGAAGTACAAAGAATCCCTTACAGTTGGCCAGTATCAAGATATTAGCCTGATAAAGGACAAATGCCAAATCACCTGAAATGGTGAGGTAGAGCTATTGCTTATGAATATCTCCTACCCCAGGAAACCTCTTGATATTCAAATGGCTTCACTTTGTAGACTTGTTGGTGACACAGTCAAGGATAAGGGAAATTACCCTGATCTACTGGGCTGGGCACACATCATATTGGGAAACCAACTTTATATTCTGGCCCCATAGGCATAAGGCTTTCCCTTAGAAAAGCAGAAGTGAATTATAGATGATTCAAACACAGTACAGAAAATTACATTAGCATACGTAACACAGAGAGGTTTAAATATAATTACAGCAGCTGCACACAAAGTATACAGTAGCAGAAAAACAGTGGGAACAAAACTATTCCTGCTGAGTAACCTTTGTGTGCTTAGAGAAACAGATTCCTGTCTGTCTTTGTTTTTGTAGAATCTGAGTACTTGCCTTGAACACTTTTTGTCCTTGCCAAAAGCCAGTATGTAGCACAGATGTTGGGTTAATGATCAGTTCTTATTAAGTTTCAGTTGAACTCCAAGAGTAGAAAATTCATAGCAGATATGTCCCAGAATACCCACAGAATGAATAAACTCCTTTGCTTCGCTCACAAGGAGTTGATTTCAGCTACCTCTGAGTACATTACATCCCTCCTCTACCTATTGGTTCTTGATGTAAAATATTCACCAATCCTTCCTTTGGAGACTGAGCGCCATTTTGATAGAGGTGGTAAAATTTATGACTGTGACGGCTAAATCTAAAATGAAAGACTTACTGATTATGGCAACTAGTGAGCAATATTGGTAGCAGGTAGACTTGATGCACGTGTGCTTTTCTGAAGGTTCTTTTCATCAGCAAGGAGGAAGAAGCCAGTGTCTTTGTATGTGTTTCTATAAACATCTGATGAATTTGTTGCACTCTTAGTCTCTCCTTCCTCCACTTTACAAGACCTTCTCTGTTTTCCTCATAATTACTCAGAAAATATTATTCTATTTTTATCAGTGCTTTGTGTCTTGCTACACGTTCTATATTTTAATAGCAGGAACACTCCTTAGACTGCATGACTCTAATTCACCTGTATTTGTATTGTTTCAGTAGTCTGATAATACAAGTGCGTTTAATGATTTCTTAATACCTTTTGCTGGAAGAAAATAATTCCTGAGCTCTAAGGTGACAGAAATCTTCCTCTCATGTCTTTCATTCTCTCCCCACCTTACATGCACAGTAATCCATTACTGGAGCAATTCTAGGAATGACAAATGTAGAAGTTTAGGGATTCGGCCCTTGTGCTTCCTCCCCGTGATAATCCAACTCTACATAGCTATCTTATCCAAACATATTGCTTGCTAGGGGATCAAGCTGAGATCTATGAGACAAGAAGCTTTAGCAGCAACCCTAGACATGCTCCTCTGTGTATACACTTCATAAGGTTACTATTCATGCTATAAATTAATCTGTTGTTATATTATTTTAACAATGGAAACTAAATGCATCGTGCTAAAATCAAATCAGTACCCTCCGTATCAGTCACCAGAGGTCTCTTGATTTCTTCAGAGCAAGGATTTTGTTATTCAGACATTCCACACCAGCTGTCAAATGGTCCAACTCAATAACAGCCAATAAAGCAAGCACCCCTTAAAAATTTCCCTGGGGAATCCGTTTAAATTGAACAGGGAGTAATAAATCTTGTAGTGTCAATAATGGTGATAGTGTTAATTTAGTTGACTACTGTGTGCCTCAAGTGAAATTTCAGATGCTGTTCTGGGAAGATGGATGCTGCTTGAATTTAGACTGCTGTTCTCAGCCTGTAGCACTGGTATCTGATCAGCAGAAAGGGCTATGTGACATTGACTGTATGACAAACCAAGGCTGTGGTGATCGGATTTTCCTATAAACCTTTTAAACCTCAGCTACTGATTCTAGTAATGCCCTCAGATGAGGGTTACACGAAAGGGAGAAACGTGCTGATAGGACTTGCTGTGATGGTTAACCTATGCCATCAGTAATGGGCAGCAGAAATGCATCCATTTAGCATAGCACAAGTATGACTTACTACACCGCACAAAGCTTGCTTAGCACGGCTATCTGTAACAACTTTATTATTCAGACTGGGTAGAAAAGCAGTTTAATGTTGCAAATGTACTCTATTAAGGGCATTTGTGAAGATAAATTGTACTAGATGTTCTTTTCATCCTTTTTTAGCACAGTTTGGTTGTGGTTTTTCTCCCCTCACAGATGTCATTTTTGGGCATTAGACGAGTTGTTGTTTCTTTCCCTCCTGCTGGTACTGCAAGTACTGACATTAAACACGTTGGGAAAATTTGTTCTTTATATAAGCGAAAGAAGTCCTGAGAGAACTCAAACCTTTAAATCTCAATTGCATCGTATTATTTTTTTAGGTAGAAAATACCCCATTTGAGGGATGTTTCCAAGCGCTGCTCTCCGTTGCGCTGCACGAGTTTGCCGGCAGGGGGCGCTGGCAGCACGCGGCCGTTGGGTTGAGGCGCTGCCCCAAGGCTGCCAGCCCTTCCTAAAAGGCTTCGGCTGCGTGAAGGGCGAGACCGTCCGCAGCAATAGGTTGTAAAGAGACCGAAAGGCAGAGTCCTCAAAAGGCAACTCCAAATGGAGTCTGAGAAAGCACTGAGTCAGACCTTTACTGCCCTGCAAGGCAACGGAAAGTAATACAACTATGGATGCTTGGCACCATTGCCCTTTGTAGCCCTCTTACTTTGCAAGAGAGGAGTGGGGTTTTGCTGCTCCTTTTGCAAGCAGTGCATGCACATGTGTAGCAGAATAGCTGAGTCACGGCCTGGAGCCAGTGATGGAGCACCTGGTGCAAAGGCAAGGCCAACCCAGGGGGGCTCAGCTGCACTCAGTGCACCTGTGTGCCTGGATCCACCCCCACCCAGACCTCATATAAGGGCTGGCAGTGGGGGTGAGGTTATTTTGCTGGAGATCACCCCTGCATGCCTGAGACCATAGGAAGGTAAGCAGATTCCTTGTATCTTTGCCCACAGCGCATTATTAATGCTGTCATTAAAATTTTACCATAGGTGGCTTTTCTAAGAGCTCAGTGATTTTTGGTGTGTGAATTTCTGGAGTTAAATCTATATTTCTGGAAATCCTAATAAAGAAATACCCTCAATAACTCTTCTAAGTGGACCTCACCTGCACTATCCTTTCCTCCAGTTGAATTGGTACAGTTGAATTGGGTTTTATTAGATTAGATGTTAGCCTTCTGAAAAAAAAAATGCTGCTCGATCTGCTAATTACTCTGGAGCATTCCATGGAATCATACAGTAGCTGCTTGCCTAGTTATTTCCTAATGCAGATTCATGACTGTCCTGAAATCTAATCTAGAAATACTCTGGACAAATGCGTACTTTGTGCTTCTGAAAAGCTATGCCCTATTAATATGATAAAGTGTTTTCAAAGTCAGAAAAAAAGGGGATAATAATTCATGTTTTTAGAAGTGGGATCACTTTGGTAGTGCTGTTCCCAATTATACTGACCACTGAAAATCGCTTGGTTCTGACAACCTGCAATTAGAGAGATAAGTTCGCTTCCTTTCTCTGGCAACGGTGATTTCTGTGGACAAAAACATTATTGTTATTATGATGTCCTATTCTGTAGGGTAACTTGACCTCTGCCTGCCCTCAGGCAGCACTTAACGGAGACGTTGAGGGTAGGTTCTCAAGTGTTTCCCTGCTGTAGGAATTACATGGGTGAGTGCTGACTTTTCCAGCTAAACAGATCAATACAGTGGGAGAGGCATTACAACAAAGTGTGATGAAAGCAGGACTGACACAGTAGAGAGGTGCTATAAACGAAGGGAAGAAAATGGCTCACCCATATCAGAAGATTCTTGGTCAATGGGGAAAAGCTTCACCAAGGAAGTATCTGAAAGGAAAAAAAAGTGGCACTCAGCCCTTCAGTGAGGTCTAAGAGTTGGGGCCAGGCTCCACCCTTCATGTTCACAGAGCTGAATTGCCTTCAGCTGTGCTCCCAGGGCTGACCAGGTCTTTTCCCCAGGTGCTCAATCAGTATTTCAGGCTGAGATTCAACATTATACACGTATATACTTAGTACAAGATTCCAGTGTTGAATTCACAGGGAAGTTTTTTCTTTTTCTGTTGAAAAAAATGAGTAATCTGAGTTAGATTTGTACTTTATTCTAGTATTTTGAGGTTCTGGGATTGAATTCAGCTGTTGAACTCTTTGAAATAATGTCCTAAGTTTGCATTAAATTTGCTTAAGAGAAAGGAGCATCCATTGCTATGTATTTCTCTAGTTATGTTTTCTGTGCTGTCTGTAGTGATTCCTGTGAAATACTATTAACAGCAGGAGATTACTCTGTGAAGTTTATGCTGATGCAAGCAGATACTTCCTATTACATCAGTATTCCATTTCAATAACAGATTGCCAGCTGCGAACTTTATACATCTTATTCCCCACACGGGCAATGTATGGGTCTGTGAGTGTTGTTTTGTAGATTCATTTAGCACCTAATGCACTTTTAATGAACAAATGGGAATCGGTCTGTTTCTCAAGCAGTTTAACTCATGCTTAGTGAAACAGGAGAAAGTAATACTAGATTGAAATACTGCCCAGAAATGAGTTGAAAATATCCCAGTATTACCAAACCACAATAATTAAAGTTAGAACTTATAAATACTAATGCAATACAATATTTAAATTACTATAAATCATGATGTTTCATGGCACTCTCATATTGAGCTTAAGCCAGAATTTTCTTATTGAGACCACTATTCCAAGTTTCTAAATAGAAAAGGCACAAGAAATTCTATTCTGTTTGAAGTAACTCATACTAACTGCTACCAATGATAGGACATGAAATTATATGAACTGTTGTTTTGGGTCATATTTTTCCTCTCTGGTAGCAAATACTTCCAGCCCTAGCAAGTAGCAGTCTTTCCTTTTCAATTAAATACATTTATCATGGGAAGTTCTTATCTAGACCATGAGACAGCAGATAGATATTATTAAATGAAAAGTGTAATATCCTCTTTCTCTATTAAGATCCTTTATAACTATCTACAGTAGGTGACAGTGCCTAATGACAATTATTCCCAGTAGAATTCTGAAGCAAGAATTTATTTAACATATTAAGTAGTGAATCAGTATTTCAGATTATCCTTGCTTTGCTGGACCACGCTTACTTAATAGGAAACCTAAAAGAGTTTTGTGCTCATTACATTTGTATTATATGTTTTCCCTTTTTCAATTCTGCCTTTTCCTGTGTCAGGATCTGAATGCTGGCCCTTTGATTGCTGTTTGCTTTCAGAGTTCAGCTGCAACTGATGATCCTTCTGTATGTTTCTTTTCCCTCTTCTGCTAGAGTTCACATTACTCTGCCTCGTATTGACACCAAGTAACAATTCAGAACCTGAATTTAATGGGCTTCACATTCAAGAATCAGCAATTACATAATCCTGTGATTAAGTCTCAAAACAGACAGTCCATCAAATTAAATGGCTTGCAAGCTGGAAAGATACCACAAAATGCAGTCAAACATGTCTTTTCCTTTTGGAAGGAAGATCCCCTCACCCTGCCATTTTCCTTATGTATAGTAACCTGAAATTCCAGAAGATTAAGATGCATCTTCCTTTCCTGCCTTACAGAGTTCTGACCCACACGTCCTATTTCCTTGCCTGGTTCTGGTGGCCAATTGCATATATGTCTGGGCAGTGCTCTCCAGGCACTCTGGTGAATCTGGATCATTATGTTGTAAAGAATTCAGAACTGACTGGGCCAGTAAGATAATAGGAGCATGAACATAGCTTCATGGGTAGGGCAGGACATGATAGATGGATAGCTCGAGTACTGCTCTAAGAATTCATATTTTATCCAGTGCTGTTTCATCATCTCCCCTTTCAACTGTGTTTTAAAAAGAAAAAGAGTAGTCCCTGCTTAGCTATTTCAAAGATGGGTCACAGACATTTTCTTTCAGGAAAGAGCTAAAATCTGTGGATCTAGAGTAGATAAAAGCATTCTGCAAAATGTGAAGCCCAGAGTAGGTCAGGGTCACATTTCAAACATCCTTGTGCTTAGTGTTTCCTATAACAGCTGCTTTTAAATAGCACCTCCTCCCCTACTTTCCTTCATAGCACAGAATAAGTTCTTGAAATATATATCAGGAGGGTGAGGAGGCCCAAGGAAAGTCCATCTGATTACTTGACCTTTGTTGTTTTATTCTTCCAGCATCCTCTCTCCTTGTTGCCATAATCATGAGGACTATGAGAAGGGCGGGGCATACAATCCTTCCTTATTGCAGGAGTTTAGGTCTCTTGATTTCCAGTTGGGCAATGAGAGTCCCAGATGAGAGCTACCCTTGACTTAGACGCTGTGGAGGGCGGCGTGTGATGGGTGGAGAGGGAGAAGCTAATGATAAAACAGAATAAAGTACTACTTGGGTATACACATTTAATTGTCTGTACGGCATGTAGTGCTGGTTGCTGTTAAATTACTGGCCCCTTGCTTCAGGCTCTTGTTTTACCTGGTGCTCTTCAAATGCTGCCCCTCCTCCAGAAAATTCCTTACACCACGTCCTTGCATTCACATCATCTTGTGATCTTTCTTAACATCTTTGCAAAACCAACCCTACATGTATTAGATACAGCTCTGGAGAGGACAAGGATAACGCATCACTTTCAACATGTGAGCTGACCTGTGTTCTATAACTAAGCAGAGGAGCAGAGTTGAAGATGAGTTACTCCTGTCCAACTGGCATACAGGATATTCAGATGAAAATTAAGTGACTTGAAGAGTGCTGTATAAGAAGTTATTTCAATGAGCAAATTCAAGCTTCATGTCTTTGACTTAGACTTTAAACATTCATGGTAGGAGAAAGTACTCAGTAATAGACAGTGAAGGACAGGACTATAAATGTCTCCTAATTTACTTTGCATTTTAAAATACATATCTTATCACATGAGACAACTCGAGGATGTGATGGCTTTTCAAGATTTCTATTTATCTAATGTTTTCTATCTATCTAATGTTTTTAACTATCGAAAATATTTTTGATGAATTTTTCTTATGTCTATAGGTCTTCTCATATAGAAATATTGAATATAAATTCAGATGTCGATGTAGATACAAATGTAGTGATAAGGAAAGCAGCTGCGAAGAATACAATGGTTTTGAAAATAGATCTGTGGAAAGACTTTTTGGTGAGGACAAGTGAGTACTGGGTGGCTTCTTGGATAGAGCTGGGGAGCAAGCAGCATATTTCAGCATCCTTCTCTAGAGACACAACATATGTTTTATTACTTCAATTACAGCTTTCCAACTCTTTGCATTCAGACATCAAAGTTTCTGCAAGTTGTATGCTTCCTACGTTGTATGCGAATACTCAGAAATGTCTGGCTTCCTTTCTCAGTGTGCTTCTTTCAGCGCCCTCCATTATAAGAGAAAGAAACCTACAGGGGAACTTGTGTGAGTTGTGCTCATCCTTCAGTTTTGCTCCCTGGGTTTTCGCTTCTCTGGCAAGTTTTTCTCTACTAGGGTTCTGTGTTTCAAGTATTCACTATAACATCATGCAGTGAAACACTCTGAGTTTTGGATCTGTGGTTTTCATTCATTTGCTTTTTTTTCCCTATCTATTTATAATTTCCTTCCTTACCCTCTTTTTAACTGTTTCTAATACAAAGGTAAAGGGGCATGCAAGATTTTGTGATATTAAACAAATATTTGGCTTATAAGATAAAAAGATTAAAATCCAGCTGTAATGTCTCCAATGTGTTTTCAGCATGCCCTTGATCTTGCTGTCTGATATTGTGGTTGGCTTCAACTGGCAGAAGCATAGTGCAGATAATACACTGTCTGATCTTCAGCATCACATCTCTCTACAAGGACACAGCCTCTGAAGCACTTAATTCTAGATGAGTCTGTCAGAAACATTTCCCACTGCACCTCAGTCAACATCTTACCTGACCCTTGGAACAGAGAGAGGAAAAGTTCCTTTAGGTTGTTTGGGTTTTCTAACAGTGAATGCAATTTAGTCTTCTTATTTAGAGAATTTATTTTTTCTTTCATGTACTGATAAACAGAAATGCTTTTGACCTTCCTTTCAGAGACTGTTCCATGTATTTGTGCAATTTACAGTCAGGATTTTTTTCTTAAACTGGGTCTATGTTTTTACCCCTTACATACCCGTGTGTGCCCAGGTTTTACTTGTTCATTTGAGCAAAAATAAGTACACCTACATTTTAGCATTCATATTGCTGTTCACTCTTGCTTTACTCTTTTTCCTGATTCTGATGACATGGCAGCATTGTGGGGGTATTGCTTCCAGCACAGACAGTTTTGGTCAGCTCCAGAGCAGATTTTATCTTGATAACTCCCTTGTCCCCTATTAGGACTTGCTGCCTGACTCAAGCCAGTCAGACACTTGTTTTGCACAGTCATGTTTTATGCTCTTGAACATGAGGCCAGCCCAGGTCTTAATTAGCAATGACACATTCCCTGAACTCTTGGTTGGTAAGCAGAAGATAAACAACTCTTGGTTCATAAGCAGAAGATAAACAGCAGTTGCAGTATTCTTGGCTAGGAATCATGCCCTCAATGCCTATGCTTGATGTGCAGGCATAGTCCCTAAGCCGCTTATGCTCATGTCCATCTGCTGCAATGGCAAAATGCCTTCTCACAAGTTGTTTGGACTCCTGCCTTGGGGCAGAGGTGCCAGGCAATGATCAGCAGCCAGCATGACAATACAGGCATCATTTCTTCTAAAAGAGCATCTCCTTTAAGCAATTACTGTAGTACAGGCTGCTACTGTGCTAGCCTCTTAGGGCATGATTACACCTGCTGGAAATTATACGCCAAGAAAAGAATATATGAACCATGCTGGAGAGCGGTCCAACCAGTGCAGTGTCATTTTTAGCTGCCAAGAAGACAGGTTGCATTGCTGCAGGGGTATGAAAACTCATCAGTAGTTCTCAGAGTGTCAAAAAAGAAATCTCAGCAGGCCAGAACAGCCTAGAGGCATATCTGATGCAGGCCATGCTATGGCCTCAAGTAGCAACTGAAACAAAGCAACAGTAACAGAACTGGTGTGAGAGCTTTCCTCATAAAGTAATTAAATCAAGAAAAAAACAGGTAAGATTTTTTTTATACTCTCTTCAAAGAGAACTAGAAGATCCTGACCTTATTCTTCATGCTGAATGAACACCTGTGATACGAACTATAAAGGCAAAGATATAGTAGGACAGTGAGGTGAAATGCATGTTTTGTAGCCATGATTAGGTAGCCCTACAGAGTAGTGTGACTGAGTACAACACTGCTAAACTAGTTTGCTAGCAGAGAAATCAAAGGAAAAGGAGGAAATTCTCATCTCTCTATGCCTCAATGGAGTCCAGAAGCAGCTTGTGACCCATCCTGCAAGCCTCATATCATCGGAGGGTCAAAATTTCAACACAGGAGAAATATCCTTGTGGAGAAGTAGTTTATACTACTTTAAGCATGGTTTCAGGTAGCTCATGTCAAGTGCTATCTTTTATTAAAAGACAAAACAAAAAACTCCTTGACAAGGTTTTAAAATCGAAATTACTTTTTTGATGTTTAATTTAATGAACAAAATGTTGTTGTTTTTAAACTGCTTTGCAAAACATCTTAAATCACACAGATTTTTTTTGCCCACTTTAAGAATTCGGTAGTCTAGAAAGTTCATCTGAGGGCTGAGACAATATTCATTTTTGCTTTTGTTAAACTGAAAAGAACTAAAAATTTAATCTATTTCATCAAACTGAAATGTCATCAGTTTCATCTGTACTGCTCAGCATTAGTCTCAAGGTAATTGTAAATCTCCGTTTAGGAGCTGGAGTGGACAAAAGGATGTATGAAAGCCCCTGTGTGTTTCCGAGGAAATACAATGAGCTGAAAGGCTGCTACCAGTCTGCCTTCGTTTATATGCAGCTGTCACTTTCTACCTCAGGTCGCATTGAGATCAGCGGGAATTCTGCCATTAGCTTCATTAGGACTTGCCCTGAACATGGGCTGCTATTTTGTGTACACCGTTGGAGTTATTGTAATTTCCACCAACTGGTCATTCTGAGGGCTGGATTAAGAAGAGATTTTTGGTAAAGACCAATGAACAAAGGCTGATGATTTCTTGGATGGGAATGTTTTGCTTTGGAGAAAGGTGATTGTATGTCTTTGGATTTGTTCTGTTCAGCTGAGTTTAAAAACCTGTCTCTAATGTCTTGTCTTCTGATGAGTACCAGAGCCTTGAATCAATGGCGTGTGCAATTAAAATCATTAATGGGGCAAATAAAAAAAAAAGGGGGGGGGGGGTGTGTGTGAAAAAAAGCCCAAGAACAGGTAGATAATGTAATTTAAACACTGACTAGTGCTAGGTTTTCTCTGTTCCTCTTTGGTACATAGAAATAGAAAGTTATTGCACTATAAAAACCTCAGTCTGATCTAGAACATGACCTTGGAGAAGGAGAAAATACTTCAGATTTCTCATTCTTCTGTTTTCTGCATTAAAACCTGCTGCAGCTTTTACTTAAAGCACCAAGATGAATTGCATTACTTATGGAAGGATGAATATCAGGCTTAGGCTTTTTTTTTTTTACTGAGTTCAATCAAAGGTATAATTTAAGGGTGACGGTGATGAAGTGAGGTAGTTATGATCTAGTGAAAGTTCAGAAAAACGCAAAAAGCATAACATTGTCAGATTCATTTAGTATAGTATCTTGTCTCTAATGGTAGCCAGCACTGAGTGTCTGGGGGAGAGTGTGAAAACAGGGAAGGCAGTGATATTTCAGAGATTTCAACTGTTTTAGAGGAGGGACAGTGGCACAGACCATGGAGAATCACATGTATAAGTGCTTTCGGTCTCTCATCAAGTTTAATTCTGAAATAGCACAGCGCATGAGAGCATATTCCATTACTATCTGCAGTTAGCTCAAAGCCTGAGCCAGGGCAATGTTTTGTGAATGACATGCATCACACAGCATTTTGTGAAAAGGCTGCTTTAAGATTTAGGATTTCAGGACTCAGGGTTTTAAATGTTAACATGTCTGGGGAAATTGAAAAGGGAGGTAGATGGTCTGGAACACGTTCCTTGCTCCACTGCAGGCAAACACAAGCATTGAAGGTGCCTAAATTTTGCCTTAAGCCCCTCAGTGGCATGTGTAGATATCCTTCAGGTGCAAGACTGCTTCAAGTCTGACATAGGGTTTACTACTTTCTGTTAGACAGGAAACTTTACCTGATTTTGAAGGCTGCTCACAATATAGTTTCTGTTTTCTTTAGTCAGTAATTGGGCAATTTAAAATATATGAACAGTTGTGGGAACAAAATGTAAGCCTTCTGATTTTCTCCCTAGATGACTGGTCTGTCTCCCAGTACTCATTTTTGCTCTCTAAATCTTGAATTTAGTTCAGCTTCTATGGAAGTGGTCGGGTATACTTTCGTTTTTCTTACTGCATTAGCCACTGATTATGTGATCTGTATGGCTGTATACAGTCACAGGTTGCTCATTTTGAGGTGGTAAGTGTATTTGGGTTTCTTGCCTCCTGGATAAAAACTCTATGCTATTATTCAACAACTAAGGTTCAGAGTCCTTTAATTGTGGTTTTGGATGAAGCTGACCATAAGAAAATTGTAACTTTCAGACCTGAATTACTTGGGTTTCAGTGAGTTACAGTATGTCTATGTGAGCAACTTAGCTCAGGAGTCTGTTTTTAAAGGAAATTTTCTAGTAATGTCTTCTTTTAAGCTATATTTTGTATCATGGGGTAATCACTGAACAGGCAGACCTGTTTTCTTTCCAATGAAAGTGAAGCAGCAGATGCATTCAGAAACTGCACATAATATACCCTCATCATTAATGGATCCTCACTGTAGTTATTCCAAATTAGAGCTCCTGATATTTGCATAGTTTGGATATCAGTTCTCCAGTAATAGTTTTGCTCTGATTTGTCTTGTTCTCCAGGTAAACACAGACATAGCCATATACCGATCTTATACCTTCTCTTCCCTTGTTATAGTTGAAGAAACATGGGGAGGAGGAAGAAAATAAAGGATGACAGGAAAATATGGAGATAGGAGGCAGATAGCCCTTAAATAGAAAAACAAAAGTGCTGCTGACTGAGATGATTAAAGATGTGTCTATATGACCACTTCATGTAACACAGAGAAGAGAAAGAAACAGAAAAATCATTCTGTCTCTTCATGAAATAGTATTTAAGCCATGTAAAAATATACTGTTAAGTATGATATTTCCAGTTCACACCTGAAAGAGAAGTGGTTGGAACTAGCAATGTTCATATACATGATTAGGGAGCAGGAGCTCTCAAGCAGTTTGATTAATGAGAAAACCTGATTGGATTCGGGGATGGAAATTGTCATCTTGTTGAACCTTGTAAGGGCTGGCTTTGAATCAGCTGCAGTTATTGCAGAAGCAGGCTAGGGAGTTAGCACTAATCCTAAATATATAACTAGGCTTCCCCTCGGCCTCAGCACCCCACTAAACTAGTAAAAATAAAACCCCATAATATGCAGGAAAAGCTGTGTTTATCAATAATCAAACATTTATGAGTCTTTTAACTTTGTTAAGGTGAATAAGCGAGAGCAGAATATATATATTTTTAGAAAGCATCTTTTAAATGTCATTCAGGATTATTATTATTATATTTTTTTCATAATTCAGAAGGAATAATAAAGGCAATGAACTCTTGAGAAGAAAATCTATGAGAAGCTTGAGCTGGTAGGGAGGTATTCCAGAAAGGAAGTTGTACGAGGCAGTTAATGAGGGATCTTTGGAGACAGGCAGGCCACATGCAGTACTTGAGGTCATAGCATTACAGAACATTTTTTTCTACTGGGTGACCTTATTTTTCTAGCTACTAATGAGTTACCAGGAAATACTCCACAGTACTGTTGCAGGAGTCAATAAAGTCAACACATAGTCAGTTGGTGCTAATACCTGAAGGGTGCTGTTTAGCTGAAGCTCAAGGGTAAGTTTTTCTGTTGTATTTGAAGGCTATGCGGTTTACATGAATTATTCTAAGTGTGCCCATAGTGTTTGGTTGCTCTCCCAGGAAGGAAGAGAAGGCTGTGGTTCTGGTACATAAAAAAAAATAAATCCTTCTGCCATCTTGGTATCCTGGGCTTTGACGTATTTCTCTTATCCTGTGTCTGCCATTCTTCTTTCCCTGATGTACAGAACTGAAGACGGTGCTTGTGCTATCAGAAAATGAAATTAGTCCTATTTCTGCAACAATAAACTGGTGTAAAGGAGGAGGTGAAGATAATTGATAGATCCAAAGGAAGGGCATCATGTCATCCAAATGTATACAGCATTAACAGCTACTGGCTGACACCATTTCATCTACAATATGTCACTGTTTGGCAGTCTTGTTATGTCATTGAGAAATAAAGACGGGTGATTTACAGGATATTATGCTTGGGGAATGCAAGGGAAAGAAAAAGAAATCAGCAACAATTAAGCAGGTGTAGCAGCCATTAACATAACATCTTCATATGATAAACTAGTGAAATAGTTAAATACTTATAAAGATCACATAGCAAGCCACAGAATATAATCTCCATGGTGTAGGCTCTGAAAAGAACAAGAATGATGATGATATTAAACAACATCTGTCAGAGGCTTACTGAGTCTGAATCCCTTTTAGATATTCATTAAAGCACCATAAAATCTGAGAGCTCTAAGAAGAGAAAACAAACTAATCCTCTAAAAATTAAAGCTGGTAATGACAGAGTGATGGAATTTATACCCTTTTATGCAGCAGTTACTGGTAGAACAACAAGAAGTCACTGATTTGAGTGTTTACATGTAGTATAGTTCATGTTTAGGTAAGACTTGCTTAACAATTAGAGGAGAAAAAATGTTGTCATGGGACTTCCTCTGGATTATCGGTGTTCATCACTTTCTGCCAGACTTTTGCTGAGTTATGTAACACAGCTGTGCCCTCCCAAACTAGACACATGGCAAAACTCAATTTTAACATCCATCTTTGAGTCTTTATCTGCAACTTGAAATCCACAGCTCTAATCAGAATTAAATCTGAATCATCCGTGGTATTTAGATTAAATGAGAACACTGTGTTCTCTGGTTGTTAAGAGGGACATTGCCCTGAATTGCAGAAGCATTATATCTGGGGAATATTGAAGATTTCTGAATTGTAATTTTGTGTGAGATTAGATTTACACAAGATAATGAGGTGATTTTCCTGCTTCATCAATAATAGCCAAAAGGGAAGAAATGAAATACATGCTCTGGCTGTAAAACATTAGACTGTTATCCAGTGAATTAAAAGTTGCTCTAGCGTGGGTTTCAAAATGGATTGTGCCTGTAAGTAGTTCTGGATGAGTGACAGTAGACAGTGGTGTTAATTTTATTCTTTTTCCACATAGAAAGTTGAAGAGGAATAATTTATTATAAGTGTCCAGGGAAGGAATTTTCTGGACATTGGTTTGTACTTCGGGTAGTCCATAGCTTTTCATCCAATTAAGAAAGAATTGAGTCAACAATCTTGACTTTGCATCTTGTATTAGTTTGAAATAAGTGAATTTTAAGGTGAAAAATTGGTAGTTTTTTCTTCATTTTCTTCAAATGAAAAATTAAAACAACGCTTGGAGTAGTCATTAGTCTTTCTTGCCTCATTGCCTTTAGAGGACAGCCCCATACTAAGTATGTGTAGGTAAGCTAATTTTGCTAATAAGGATTGCATACAAAAGGAGAACTCACAATTCTGAAGGGAATTACAGACCACCAGATGTTGAAATTGCTGCTATTTTATCATAACAAAATATCTAGTAGCCAAAATCACGTCTTTGCTGTGGATCATAGAAACAAATCAGTTCCATGCTCACCTGCCTTAGAAAAGCCTAATACTTCATTACAGCAAAAGTCCGATGGCACTTACTATAGAACTAGAGGTGTGAGGGCTGCAGCCTTGTCTAGCTCAGTTTTACTGATGAATTCTTGCCCTAATCTTTTTTGAAGACTGACTACTCATTTTCATTATTATCTGTTTGTTACTGAGTGTTTGTTTACCAGATAATTACCCTGGTGATGCATGGAAAATACTTTTTAGACCCTTAGTACATTTATGTCATGTAAGATTTGATTATTTAATGAAGTGCTTTGAAGGTGTTCTCAAATGATAGTTTTGGTTATAATCCATATAATCCTTTACCTCTCTTACTTGCCACTTTTTATGTAATCAATTGGAAATCTGAAGAGAACCTTTATACAGCAGCTTCATTCTTAATCTCCCTTTTAATATATATTTGTATTTGTACATATGCTTTTTTCCTTTTCTTTGCCTCCTAATAGCCTCAGCTGATCTCTGGAAATAATACATATATTAAAATGGTTGCAGTTGAACCAGCAGGGAGTGTATGTCTATGGTTGGAGGTGTGTAAGAATAGTGAATTTGCATTCCTTTGACAACATGGCAAATAAAAAGGTGTAGAGAGAAAGAAATTTAGAACACGCAAGAATGTTAATATAGGCTGAGTTTGAAAACTAAGCTATCTGAATGTTCCTTTGAGTGCCATAATTAATAGCAGCTTACATTTATACAGCAGTTTTCATCCTGAAGCACTTTCATGCATACACAAGATACATGCAGGAGTTATACATATCTGGAAAGAAGAGGTGATTTAGGGCCTTCTTGCAGCCCAGAGCAGAGGAGTTACATTCATTCTCTGACATTTTTGATGTAAAGGATTTTTTTGAAACCTAGTGCTTAATGCAAGCTCACATAAGAGTGTTTTGTTAATGTTGTTTAATTTCTTATTTTATATTTAGTTGAGTCAACAGGAGGAAATCTCATCCAAACACCAATGTGCAGTAAAGACTTGATAGTTTTGCTAAACAAAAAGCTGTGTAAACATTGTGATAAACCTTCGAGCTTATGGTTTGGTGAAAAATTAAGTCATCTTCAGTCCATCAGTCCAGAGAAAATGTCCATGTTTTAGTTATGCCTTTCTGTGCATTTTGGCTACTGAAATTACCAACCTTTCATGAAGAAGGAAAGAGAACAAAATTTCCTTTCCCAAAAAGTCATGTCAAGTTTTAAGTACTCAGAGTGGTTATATTGCTAGAAAATGTTACTAGCATCTGAAAAAACAAATGAGTTTCTATCTCCAGGCATTTCTAATTCTTCTCTCTCCTCGGTGTTATTTAATTACATTTCTCAACTCAATACAAGTCATACCAGAAGACATTTGATCTTTTAGGAATAAGCCAATCAAGAAGCAACTGTTTTGTGCGCACAGATCAATGTACATGTAAATGTGTAGCAATCTATTTTGTCATTTGTGAGCTGAGATACCTAAAAGTGTAGTCATAATGAAGATCAAGTGAAAGGACTTTTCCTTTGCTAGAGCAAACACAGCATATATAAAATATATGAGGATTGATCCTCTAAATTGCCGTATATTCCATTACATTTCAGGGAAGATAATGATATCATGAAATTTGGTTAGATACACATTCAGAAGAGATAGTAGTCTTATCACTGGAGTCTGAATGGTTTTATTTGAACCCATTTATCATTCTCATTACAATCACTGAATGGGAATGAAGCTCTACATTATTTATAATCTTTCTTGACAGTCTGCAACACATGGCATGTTAGAATACAGCAAAGCACATCTGTTTTCACTCTGGTGTACTGAAGGAAAAGGGAGACTGATGGATCAGCACAGCAAATGTGTGTTCTAGATCTGTGCAGCAAAGTTCCTGCAGGGTGGGTAGCTTTAGCACTGAGGATACTGAGTGATTGGATTGTGGACTGATACCTGACATAAGGGGTGGTTAAAGGCATCGCTATACAAAGTCACAATCTTTTTTTCCCTCTTTATGTTTTCCAGGAGTGTCGTGCTGGTAGAAACTGTGAGGTAGAGAGAGCTGGAGGGTGAAGACTTATCTTTATAGAAAAAGCCTACAGATCCTGCAGAGAGAATGTCAAGTTTCAGATTTCATCTGCTCAAAGATGAGCATCCTCTGAATGTTTTGGCTTCCTCATCCGGTAAGTCCAAATTTAACTTCAGTATAACCAAATGCAACATCATGCATCCAGGAGCAGTGAATGTAGGTCAAATTGTCAGACTGAGGGACTTTGTTCAAAATGGTCTTGCCTCTGGAAAAGACTTTTCAGTCATAATGGATATTCAACCAACTGTGAACTCCCTGTGCTGGCTATGAGAAATGATGTGTTCAGAGGTCTTATGGAGAAGGAACTTTCCTTTAGGAATTAGGAGGTGATACTGCCTGCATGTGTGGCTTTTGTGAAAATACTCTTGGGCTATTATTTCCAGATCTGTTGTCCAGAAGGGCACAGAAGTTATTTTGCATCCTAAAGAAGCCCAGTCTGTACAGTTTAAAAGGTGGCTTAGTCGCACCTGTGTATTACATAGATGGAATGCTTAAGGTGACTGAAAGTGCAACACAGTCTAATGGCTAGAGATTAAGGTCAGACAAATCTCAGTAATTATGCTTCATTTGCAAAGGAGTTTATTATATGTATCTATATATATTAAAAAAACAAAACAAAACAACAACAACAACAAAACACACAAAAAACCTACCAAAAAAAAAAAAAACAGTAAAAAAACCCTAAAAAGTCCACCTATTAAAGACCTTATTCAATAACTGGAAATTTTCTAGTTGCTTGGGATCATGAACATATTAGTGATCTTTCTGAATGTACACATTTATTACTTAATCAGAAATTAGCATAACAGACAATTATTTATCATGCATTGTACAAGAACGTGGGTTATTTGAGTGCTACCTTTTAAAGGTGGTTCCTCTTTGTCTTCGAAACGTCTACCTTTAAATTCACTATAACCGCAAGGACTAATAATATTAGGTGAACCATGATATTATACCACTACATAAAAACAAAGACTAGCGAGAAATCTTTGTGCATGAAATGGAGAAGTGCAATGACAACCCAACAATGCCTTTTGACTTCAGGCCCCTCTGACTGTGGGTCTCAGAACTGTGTAATAAAAGTTTTTCTGCTAAGTACTCAGAGCACTTGGGGAAATTATCACAGAATACTGTATGCATTGTAAAGACAAATAGAGTGGAACATAAGATTATACTTTCTTAGCCTGTGTAGTAATAATAACAGTAGGAATATGAAGAACACATCCCTCTGAGTTGTTCAGTCATTCCAGGAACAGCTTTAAGCCTGTTGAATGTCTGTTGAATAAGGTTTTGTCAAGGTTGAGAGAGTTTCCTCATGCATGAGAAATCTATGTTGGAGAGTAGCTTGAAAGTGAATGCATCCTTTTCTGTGTGCCTTGATTTACCTAGTGCCTTCTGAGGACGTGCATTTCCATGTCAGCACAATATTTGTTGCTTTGCTTTGGAAAATATTTGCAAGAGATAATTACCTATATGATTTCATCTAAATATAATGTAAATGTCTATTTAAAATTCTGTGAGGAAGCATAATAGAAAATATTTTACCTTGCACATTTATAATTCTGTCAAGAAAGGTTCATGCAATTATGTGAAGGATGAATTTTGCTGATGCCATGGCAACAATCTCTCTTTATTTCATGGAGTGATATCTTTTTATTGTAATAGAGTAATTCTCTCTCTTTCTCTCTCCCTCTATTAAATGAGATCAGTAGATTATTGAGGTAGATCCTGCTCATCCCACTCTTACCTTCTTTCTCAGTGAGCATATTTCCTTTGTGAACATCACATTATCCTGGACAGAGTTTGAAAGGCCTATTTAAAAAGTAAAGATGTACATGAAATGTCCCAAAATATGAACCCTTATTTTTATCTGCTTCATATACAAAGATCTTGCTTTTTTTAATTTATTTTTTTTTATTATTTTTTTTTTTCCTAAGATAATTGCATATTAAAATATACCAAGTGAAGACATCAACACAGTCTTCTTAGCTCTGTGTTGAATGTTAACAGACAGGTGCAAGGAGAACTAATTCCTAGTGCATGCTCTTCATGTCCTGTAATGTATATGGCTTATTAGATAATTTCTTTCTAAAAGTGCAGCTCTTACTCATAGAAAGAACCCTAGTTCTGGCCACCAACGAGCTGGAAAAAGCATCCAACCTGGCAATTAAAACAATGACTTCCTAAGTCTGCTGGGATACAGGTTTTGAAAGAAAATAAGCAGTGATTAATTGCTATTCCAGCATTCTGTAAATTTCCTTAGAATTGACCTTAGTCCAAGAGTATATATCTGAATTTTTACATACTTTAAGCACTCTAGGATTATGTATAATAGCAAGAATATGATCTTCTCTTCAATTATAGGCAAAGTACGTAACGTCATCATCCCTTCTACTTATATGCAACTGCCCATTCCTTCACTGGAGAAACTGGGCTCCTAACTTAAAATTGCTTCTCATGTTATTCTCTAGTTGTTAATCTTATAGTCTTGTGGTATGAATTTAGGGCCTAAATACTAAAAATAAAACATAATGAAAAAATGTTGCTTTTGACATGAGATTTTTAATATAATGCTAATTTAGTTGCTATAGATGTCATATACTGGCCTGTATGATTCCTTGGTTTGGATTTCTGAATACTTTACTAGTTTGAATTTCCCAATTAGTTAGTTGCTCTGTTACATTTACAGCACTAGGTGAGCTAATTGTGCATAGATGGGATGGTGTGACTTGAAAACAGCATAGCATTGGCTAACCTGACTGAATCCGAGAGTTGTGTAAATCTTCAAGTTTCTTACGTTATCTCCTTATTTTTGACAGTGGCTTTGAAACAAGAGAGGAAGAAATAATATAGAGATCTACCTGGAAAGTAAATAGGTAGAGCAAGCCACTAAGAACAGATGAAATGCAGAAAGCAGATGCTGAGAAATCAGACAGCACTCATTATATTTCCACAATAAACAATCTTGTCTGGGGGGAGGAAATAAAAGAAGAGTTAAAAGAAAATGTCCTGTGCAAATGATAATCTACATGCATTTCTTTAAGCAAACACCTAATAATTTATTAAGGATTATTACACAATCCATCTGTATGTTGTTGCTAATGGCAGGCATCCATCATCCATGATTCATAGCCACTGCAGTCCTGGACAGAAAAAAGGGTATACCACTGAAACACCAAAATGCTTTCTGCTTGGAGAGTAACAAAAATGTTTTCTAATTAGAGATGAAAACCTTGCTTTAAAAGGGGCATTACTTATGGTGAAAGTCACTCACGTGTAATTGTCTGATGCACCACTGAAGTCCCATTGAAAGCTTTAATGGGATTTAAGTTGCACAGACCCTGTGAATTTTTTAGTAAACATATTGAGCATCCTCTGCACAAGCCCAGTGTTGGAGAAGGAACAAAAATAATAGCACTAAATAAAATAATGCATTCTCAGTTATTGTCCCTGATTTTCAAGTGCAGCCTTGTACAAATAAGATAACAGCTACATATTGGCTCAAGGCCATTACCAAGAATGTCTCTCTCAAAAAGCATATCTGTATCATATTATAAAGAAATATCTTCATTTTAATTCTCCTACATTCATTTCTTCCCAAACATTGTTGAATTCAGGAAACAATGCTGTGAGTCAAAATCAAAATGTCTACCCAAATGGTAATCCAGTATTTCTTCATTTTTAATTTAATCTGTTTGGATTAAGAACTGTGGTTTCCAGTTGCTGGTAACAATACACTAATTAATAGATTGAATGCCTCTGCTTAATAAAGTATTTCAAAATGTAGCGATTATATAAATTCAACCAGTTCTTCCTCTGCGTCACATTTTAGCTTGATGAAAATTAATCCAAGGGAAGAAGCTGAATGGTTTTTAATTATCTTCTATTGTGGCTATTACCTAGTGTATATTCTGTAACAGTAATTTGCAATCAATGCGTAGAGGAGGGGCTGGGACATTGACTTTGTCGCTTCTTTCACTATAACCTACCTATGTTGGTTTATTTCTGTAACTGAACCTGTTTGACTACTTCCTTATTTCTCCCTATTACTAATACTCTTGTAGAACAGGTGTATGTGTGTGTATACATATATATATATATATACACACACACACACACACATATATATGTGTATATATTTAGTTCTATGTGCAGAAGTTCATGTCTGGTGTCATTTAATGGTAGAGACTTCTCTATTTTGTTGCTATAGGTCTCTTTCTTATATGGTCATTCCCTTAGGCAACATAAGCTGATTTAGGACATCAGAATGTTTTAAAAGAACATTCTTTTAAAAGAGTGTATCAGCATCAGAATAACAGAGTCAGAAAGCAGACATGTTTTTGGACATAGTTCTTTATTGGATTGTAATTTGAAATGGAGTTATTCAGCCCTGAGGGCACTCACAGTTTGAACTGTCTTTGAGTGCATCTACTGTTACCAATTATTGTTAAAAGTTAGTGCAAAAGCACTTTGGACTGCACCCAGAGCAAAACAAGCTGAAGACCCAGGTCTAAATACCTTGAGACAAGATTTCACCTTGCAAGGATGACATTTAGTGATTAAAATACTGTAGCCCAAAATATTCTGCATTAGTTATTGTTAATAACAGTTTCATCACAGATTTACCCTATTACTATGTTTTAAATGAGCCATCAATCAAGTTTAATGCATTGCTCATTTCAAGGAAAACCTGCAGCTCATTCAAGAATATCATGAACATAAAAAGAAACAGTGTCTGTTTTCCTATACAGTTGCAATGAACACAGTCATGGTGGATGTGTAAAACGGAATTGTGAATTAGCATAAGCATAGGAAAAGAAAGGAAATAATGAGTAGAAGTGGCATGAGGAATCAAAGTGGTGAAAAATGACTAAGTTGTATGGAGGTATGAAAGGGAAATTAGGGAACCATGCCCGATAATGACTGAAAATGCAGCTTATCTTAATAATAAAACACAAGGTTACTTAAAAATTCTATTTGTTCACTTCCAGCACAATTCTCCAGATAGAGTAAATTTCTCTTCTGTATCTGCAAGCAAAAAAAACCCCAACAATAGAATAAAGAATAAGATGTGGCAGGAAATAATCCCACCTTTCAATTATATAAGCATGTAAAAGTAATTTGGACTTCATGTATGTCGAAAATACAGGTCAAATAGGGAAAAGTTCCATCAGCTAAAAATCTAATATTGTTAATTGATCTTAATGATAATGAGCTTCCTATAAACATCTGTTCTATTGACAATATCTGGTTTTTAATAAATAATGATAAATTGTCTATACAAGTAGAAGCTTTTAAATATTTTTCAGATAGTTCTGACCAAACAAAGGCCGCAAGTGGGGAAAAATAATCACTATAACTTTTTCTTGAGAGCCTGTATATTGGGATTTATTCCTGGGTTCAGTAAATGCTATTACATTATCAACTTTGTGCATGCCATTCCTCATGAGAAAATACATAATACCTTTTATTGCTCTGAGATATTCTGAGTGCTTCAAAATATGATATGTTGTGCCAGTATGTAGTGTTTTTATTACTTAAAGTGTGGGAAATCTTAAAGCAAAAGAAAATGTCAGCTTTTTCTCTGGTTACTTTATACCAATATTCACATATAATCCTGTATGGCTTTTTTTTTTTTTTTTTTTTTTTTAACTAAAACAGAATAGAAACGAAGTGGCAATAAGTCTTAGAAACAATCAATAATTAGAACTCTCAATTTTTATTGTACACATTTCAGTGTATTTGTGTTCAGATATTTACAAAATATCAAACTGAGGAAAATGCAGGACAAGACCAAGCAAATTCTCTATATCTTTAGTGATCAGTAGGTTCCAGTAAATTAAATAGGAACATACTGTGGAGGTAGAGTTAGATAAAATCAAATTACTTTGCTTTTGTTCTTCTTTTCCTTCAAGTTTTCATGTCAGTGAAGGAAAATATGAACAAAATGATAAGATATAAAATACTGAATTTATTAGTGGATCTTATTTATTTATCCTGATGCTTCCATTATAATGAAAGCTGTGATTATTTTGGGTAGCTCTCATGTTTCATTTGTATCTGGTGGCTCTTTGATACTTATACTTTGATACATATAATTTAATGCTTTGATAGAACTAGTACCTAAGAAATAAAGATCAGTCTTTGTCTTGTTTCTTGAAACTCCATGTCAGTTTTGCTGCCTTACTGATTATAGGAAATCCCTATTGCTTGTTTTTACCTATACCTCTCAGCATCCAAACAGTCATGGAAACAGAATGTTTTAAAGATAATGGCCCATATTGCTACCAAATTGCAATAAAAGCAACAGAAGCCCATTTTCTCTTTTGAGTACTTGTAAATGTTTTACACTTAAAATCAGGTAGCTGCAACTATGGAGAAATAACTTGAACAGATATATTGGGTGCCACAATATAACAAAGATATAAAACTATTAGCAAATGCCCAGCAGATGGCTACTAAGGTAGTGAGGGGCTAGAGGGTAAGGTGCAAGAAGATACTGATTTTAATTGCTTTGTTCAACTTAGAAGAGACTGAAGAGAGGCCTCATGATGGCCTTGCAGCTCCTCAAGGGGGAGCAAATTGCAGATGCTGATCTCTGATGGTAGTGACAGGACCAGAGGGAACAGCATGGAGCTTTGTCAGGGGAGGATCAGGTTTGGTGTTTGGAAAGGATTCTGCCCACCAGGGCATGGAAGGTAGTGATCATGGCACCAAACTACTGAATCTTGAGGAACTTCTGGACAATGCTTTTAGTCATAGGGTTGGTTATTTGGGTGGTCCTGTGTGGAGTGGAGCCAGATGTTGGACTCCTTGATCCCTGTGGGCCTCTTACAACTCATGGTATGACATGATTCTATAATCATATTTTGGGCCAAGAATTTGTCCTGAAATGTCGATGCATTGTATAACAACAGAGTCATACATCCTGATATTTAATCTAAGACATTTAGGCCAAGTATGTTATGTTATACTAGAGAGCTAATCCTTGCAGGAGTTTCACCTTCTCACACCAGAACCAGTCTTGTTCTGCTGTCTTCTCAAATTTGGTCTTTCATTATGTTGATTTTATTTTGAGCAGCCTCAAGCACTGTGCCAAGTATATTTAGTTTTATCCACCATCGTGCCACATTCTACTCCTGCTCAAAGTTTTGGAACATATGGCCATTACGTATAAGTTTCCCATTCATTTCTTTTTCCCCACAGGCTCATTATCATGTATTTCTCAGTGGTTAATTGCTCAGTGTGCCCATGCTTTAAGTCAAATTAAGCCATTCCAAATTTTATTGCCCTCCTGGTTTTTATTGACCATTCTTTTCTATTAGTATCATTATTGAATTTAGTTGCCTTTCATGCCCTCTCCTTATTTCAGAATGCTAACATTTAAAGCTAATAATGTTCCAAGCAATTGTAGCAGCCAGTTTCCTGTAACCCATTTTTTTCCCCCTTGGAAAATACATCATTCATGTTATTTATCACCACTAATATATTTAATACATTCTCAATTAATAATCCATAGTTATTTATCTTTAAGATTCTGTGAATGGATGTATATAATCATAGTACTTTCTCAGTTATACCACACTAGTTTTAAGTATCTGTGGTTCCACTCTGCTTGTTCTTTTAGTATAGAAACGCTTTTGACAAGTTTGCATGTGTTTACAACCACTGTGCTCAATGCTCACTTCATACTTAAAACATTTCAGGTTTTCAGGGTTTACGTTGGTTGATTGTTGTAACAGGCAGAAAGTGGAGGTTCTGTCAGAAAACTATACTTCATTTTACTATAGAAACATTGTTTATATGTGGTTTCAGTGATATTTACTTTGTAATGTATATATTTTTTGTTAGGTATGTACCTCTAGTTACTTTATTTCAGACATGATGATGCTTATGGGTCCCTTCCAGCTTGGGATATTCTTCGATTGTTACTAGGCCTTCTGAGTATATGAATAATAAGTAGTTTAAAGTATTGAAATAACTGAGATGGTGAAATACAGGGGGAAAGAAGCAGTTTAATTCTAAAATACAGAAATGAACACAATAATTTTGGTTTTTATAAACCATTTGTTACAAGATAACGTTATAGCACTGAGCTTTTTAAGGTTCTGGTTTAGTCGTCTGTGCTTAGACACCTCGGTTATTGACCTCACTGAGAAGTGTTCTTTTCTGGCAAAATTACCATTAGCCATAAAATTCTTGAACATTAAATGTTTTACACTCACTTGATTTCTTGAGACTTTTTAAACATTGTGGCTGTGGATCAACCATCAGTAATCTGTTGCATACGATACAAAAATATTTGGAAATACATTTAAGATGGATGGTGAGGGGAAGGTTGTTCTGTTGAATTACACATCTTAATTGGATGAAATGATCATGTTATCGTCTATGTTTATTCACTAAATCTCTATTTTCTTTACATTCTTACCACATATCAATATTTTTACACTGCTGTGTTTTAAGATCAGTTTAACAGATGGTCAATTTCATGTTAGCTGTCGTTGACTTATGTATCTAAAGCTTGTATTTCAGAAGGAGCTTTCTTTTTTTGCCACTGTGGACTGCAAAACTGTTCTAGTCCTTTGACTATTTTGGTAAAGATGTCCTTTGAAGTATGGTGAGGAAAAGAAGGATAAACTTGTGAGGTTATGTTGGTCCCACAAAACTGTGTTATTCAGCTGTTTTGTAATGCCACCAATATGTGTTAGCAGTAATGGATGCTCGAATTGAGTAGACGTAAGCTTAGAATGTCCAGTATTATCTATTCCTGTTATGCCAGTCCAGCACTTCATATCATAAGCTTCATCTTTAACCAACGTAGCTGAGTCGATACAATTTGGATGAGTGCACCATAAATCAGAATAACTGCATGCTTCCTTGGTTAGAGTATGCTCTGTGTAACTGGAAGCTGATGCAATTCATAGTAATAGCGTAGACCAATATTGCAGAGATCATGAAAATTATTTGCTTAGTGTTTTAAAAATCACATTGATTATTCTATTGTTTGCTATGTGTAATCTAAACATGGAAAATGCTTTCCTAGTATAGATGATGTCTGCCTGAGGAATGGAAGCAAATTGTGGAAGGAGAAGCTGTTATAAATATCAAAGTGCTTTAGAAACAGTCTTCAGTATATGGAAAGTTTCCAAAAGTCAGTACCATGAAGTAGAATACAGACGTTTCTTAGCCAGGTAGAAGCACTGAAGGCTGTTAGGCCTTTTCTTTTTTCTTTTTTTTCTAATCACTTACCTTTGCATAACAGGCTTGAACTGACTTTGGGGAAATGAAAGATGAATCAAACGCATTTTCTGCCTTTTCATCAAAGCAGTCCTTTGGCAAATCAAGTGTGGGTCTTCCTTGACCCATTTCCACTTGTAAGTTGTGTCTTTAGGCAATGAATTCGTGCCAGTAACTTTTCAGTGAATGCCAAACAGAGAATAACTGTGATATTCTGGAACATGATTAAGGACTTTCTTTGATTTCCCTTGTCTTTAACTTCACTGAAATACTGGGCAAAGACAAAAATCAAGAGCTGATACAGAACTGAGAAAGTAATGAATCACCAATTCCATCCCTATCAAATTTTAAGAATTAAGAATGATAGCTTGAAGCTTTCTTTAGACAAAAAGCAGCATAAGAAAGCTATTAAAGCAAGATGGAAATTTGGAGAAGATATTTAAATAAATCCGTTTTGTAGAAAGGGGACATGAGGACACGGGTAATTTTCTTTCTGTGTAGAGCCTAAAAAATGTCAACATGCTTCATGTTAGCTAGGAGATGAGAGAGCTGTTATCATGTTTCCCTGTTATGGTACAAACAGTAATACAGTGCGTTTGAGTACATCTTATGCAATATGCCAGTCTCTACTGACTTGATTCAAGAAGTCTTCCTGCAAATAGCTGGAGTTTGATATGTACTCTGAAAAGAAGAGAGTGAAGACATATAAAACATTTGACTCAGGCTCACTTGAATATTCTCCACATGGCAGTGGGTGCTTGCTTTTGGGGGGCTTGTGTCTGTGAAATTTTGCACAAATTAGACTTTTATTTTCTATTGATATACTCCATGTTCAACTAGTAGTTGCAAAGAATAATTCTGGTTCATGACTAATGTCTTTTTTATTATTAATATTAATTTATTCCCATTTCCAGTTAATCTCTTCCAGAGATTTCAGGCTTTATCCTCTAATCCCTATAAGATATCCTGACTCTCAACTTCATAGCTTTGCACCTGTAACAACCTGATGTGCTGCTGCATTTACACTTCTGTTGAAACTAGGTTCTGTTTACTTTGAATGCATAGATCAGCAAGTGTTGCTATTTCCATAACAAGGCCAGTTTGCCAGCAGGGTACTACTGGCAATTTTTCTAGTCTTTACCTACATCAGTTTCTTTTTTGCATGAAAACATAATCTGAAAAAGAATTTGATGATATTCTAAATTAACTGCAGCAAAGGGAACCTATAAGCAAACAACACAGGCAAGTATACAAGGATTATTCTATGTTATTTCTGAAATGAATTCTACTTTGCTAGTAGGTGTGAATTTGAAAAATACTCTTATTTTTTTCCAAGTCCACAGGTGTATTTTCAGCAGCCTTCATGACTTCTATGTGCAACTTTCCCTCTAATATATACTGTAGGCATATTTCATACACTGACTGTGCTTCCAGAATGCCCACCTGAAATCTTTTTCAAGCTTTATGTTCATGTAGGATCCCCTTGTGATAACTTCTACTGGGAAGTAGCTGAAAGGCAATTGTAAAATCAAGGTTCCCGCTAGGTGGCAAAGAGAGACAATGCTTAGTAGTGCATTTCTGCACATGTGAAAAAGAAAGTGAAAAGCAGCCACCTATAGATTGAAGTTATAGAAATATATTGTTTTACTGGCCTAGGCTTTGAGAGTGAAACCAAGTTTTGATAGCTGTGATTCTGAAAGACTGGAAGGAGTAGATTGATTGAGGTGGTCTAAATACAGGGCGAAAAAGTTATCTGCATATAGCGGCTTCTTGTTCATTTTAGTAGCCTGCTTGGAAGATGTATAATACTCCAAACCATTTATTTCAAAATAACATTGAGTGTAGAAAACCGTGTTGTGGTCAGTTCAGTTGAACTGTTGAAGCAAAAAATATTTTTTAAACAGTAAAACCTTAACAAAGAATTTCTGCTGACCACTCCACAGAGCATTGTAAATTTATGCATCTCTACTATAGTTACTATAACTTAGTAATGTGACTGTGACATAACATCTATTACCAAAAAGCAGCTATATTGAGCAGATCAGATGTGTTGTCATCATAGCTTTTTTTTTTTTTTTTCCCTGTTGAAATACATTTTATTCAGGTTTGCAAAGAATTAACTTTGTTAGAATGAAAAGAAAGCTTAGTTTGTACAATGCAAATTCAGCACAGCTATTTGTATATTTAAAACTGTACAATTTTTTGCAAAATTCAGCTTATGTTGTGCAAGTGTTCTTTGCAAAAGCTCACAAATATTCCTTACAGGAAGTGAGAAATTCTGACACTTATTTTCTCTGTATTTTCTTTTATAAATTTATTTTCTTGCTATTTTGAAAAGCACTAATATCTTAATGAATTATAGTAGGAACTTGAAATTTGAAAGAGCCAAAAATTGCTGAAACACAGCTAGTCTCTTGATTAGAAAAAAAACACACTTTTTTGTGACAGATTTTGAGCTAATAAGAAAAGTGGGCTGCACTTCATATGTTTACGAAGATTCGAGTCATGTTTAAAAATTACTACAGAGAGCATGACAGTAGAACCTGGTTGGGAACAGGAAATGATGGAGTGAGAGTGGTCTTAAAATAATGTAATATTGCCACCAAAAAAGAGGTCTGAAAGTCTGGTTCTGTGTCATTAATGATGAGGCACGTGAATAGAAATTAACTCTCACCATCTATTCAAAGGATAGGTTGATAGGCTAAGTGTAAATAACAAGAATGGGAGATAGGAAGGACTTCAGAGATGAGGGAGAATACAGAGGACAGCAATTAAACTTGAAAGCTGAGATGTTTAAGTGACCAGAACTGCATGTAACTTTTCATATAAATGAGTTTTTCCAATGACACGAATCCTTGAAGATTCAGCCAAATTAAGGTAAGGGGATGAATTGAGGGGAATGTGGAAAAGCTGCAGTTTACAAAAAAAAAAAAAAAAAGAAAAAAACCCAAAATAAAAGGCAGGGGGGAATAATTAACAAAGGCAGGAGTCTGCTGCATTTCAGGCATGAGATGATAAAGCTTGGTAAGGAAGCTTTCCCATGGAAAAAAAAGAAGCTGCTTTTAGAACTGCTGAGAGAAAGAATAAAAAGTTTAATAGGAAAAAAAAGTGCCTGAGTGAGAAGTAGAATTCAAGGACAGCATTTCACTGTGAACAGAAAAACGTGCCCAAAAAATCTCCCCTGTACTTTATGTAGGAATAACACAATAGTTTTAATCCTGCTGTGACAAAGAAAGTGTTGTTTATTATAAGAATTATTGTTTTGAAAAGGCAGTATCATATTTTCTTCCTAGATAAGAAAGAAAACACACTCTTGGCTTCCTACTGCTATTTGAGCATCCAACAGAAGCGAACTAATCAATGTGAAACTCTAAAACTGAGAATAAAGCTTCTTGCAAGAAAACACATTGTTCTGTATAAAACAAAAGGAGGTTTTGAGTAATAAGTACAGAACACTGTAAAAATGTTTATCATCCAATTAATTCATCAATATTTGATTCAGGAGACTTTATACCATGAAAGTGCTTTGGTAAAATCCCTCACTCCTAAATATGAAGGCATGAATTTCATTTTAAAATTAAAAACCCCATTTCTTTTTTGTAGTCTTATCCCCATCCATGCCTTTTGTTGTTAGCTTCTTTTATATACTCTTCATCAAAGTTACTAATTCAGCCTTACTCAAAGTTTTCTTCTGTTTGGAAAAATATTTTGCTCATTTGTTCATTGAAAAGGAAATAGTTTGCCGATTGTAGGGGCTCATTCATCTGCTTTCATGTGGTTTTGTGCTTTCATTGGCAGCTACCTTCAACTGTCAGTTAAGACGTGGAGAAAAAATGAGTTTATCTATATGTTTCTTCAATAGAGATGCATAGAAAATGTCAGTTTCTTTTTTACAATCCTCTAAAGAGTAAATAGTCTGAAAAAGTCCAGAAGGATGTTTAGAAGTATGATTCTGGAATTTCAGATATGCTTCCAATGATATCCCCAGTCAGTTGATCAGAGAACTAACAGTTCAGGCCAACACAGTAGATGTATTCATATGCTCATGTTCTCCTAGGAGAACAGATCAAAAAGGTCCAAATATTTGCCTGATTTACTACTTACAGGAAAGCACTGAAGTCGCGTTTACATTTAGTTTTCATTTTAATTGAAACTCTGTTAATGAAACTGTGTTTTAAAGTAAGGAGGCAAAGATAACTTTTCAGAGATGCCAAAGGGTACTCAGGAAAATTAAGCATGCACATTTGTGTACTTGGTTACCAGAAAGTGCATGCACATTCTAACTCAGACTGACATCTAGCTAAAACAAGGCCCCTTAAAAGCTACCTAGTGTGATCTAAGATTTTGGTCTGAAAATGCTTATTTGACAAAGTCAAGCCCACTGATGTAGATCCAGATTAGGTACAGCATTATACTTACTGATAAGTATTAAAAAAAAAAAAAAAGTTAAATAGGACTATTGGAAGTGCAATACAATAACAAAGAATCTCCCCAAAGCTTTGTTTCTAAGCAGTATCTGTGTACAGATATTATAAGGACAGCAATATAATTAAAGCACAAAATTTTATAAGAGAAGGAGGTTTAGTCAAGTTGAAATGTGCAGCAAAGTCAAAAGGCAAAAAGAGGAGAGATAATTTTAGGATGTTGCTATATGTATGTTTCAAATGGTAAAGTTTAATTAATAACAGCAGCACTTTATGAAGAATTCTGGTGCATTTTCATCCCTGGGAAATAATAGGAATCAAACCTGATAGTATTTCTGAAAGAAAATGTCTTGTTCAAAGGTTTTGCCTTTTATTACTGCTTTGATGGTGAAGAACTAAGAATCATTTGAAAGTCAGTAGTACTTCAACAGCATAAGAAAGCAAAGTTTTATCTTTAAAATGTGTTTAGAAGCTGGAACTGGTGCATAAAAATCAGCCATGGCTAAACAAGAGGTTAGAGTGTATGGTTAAAATGGGCTTTTCTAGACTTAAAGTGCTGTAAGTTATGAAAGCACTGCAGTATCTGACTGAACTCAGTGAACTGATCCCCTTTGTACTCCTGTAAGTACATATACAGCCAATTCTGGTTTCAGCTCTGTATTAATTTCTTTTCATGGAAGTTCTTTTCTGCTGGATTAAGGTAAATGGTGAAAGTCTGTGTTTGAAAGGGAATGCTTAAAAAGTGTTTGCATTTAGAAAAAAAAGAAAAAAAGAAGTATAGCCTAATGGTTTAATTTACAGTGGGAATTCAACATTATTTTTATAGCTGGTACTAAAACAGTGGTTTTGAGAGAGCTAAGCTGAATTCCTTTCTATCAAAAACTGCCATTTCAGATTTGGACTGCAAAATGATTATTGGTAATGGTGCAAGAAGTACAACGAACATGGGCTGACTTTCAGATCATGGGGATTCTGTATTCCAGAGATGAAATTCAGAACAATAGTTTGTTTTGCAAGCCTATCTGATCTGATGTAGTTTCACTGGGGGGAAGAATAAAAGACAGAACCCTTGTGAAGTATTTTCTGACACATTGCCTTTCTTACTCTAAACGCATTTCAATGCTAAAACTTTGCTTTGTTTTGCTGTTGAAGTACTGCTGCCATTCAAATGATACCGAGCTCTTCACTGCAAAAGCAATAGTCAAAGGCAAAAAGATGTCACTGTCTCCAGCATGAGCTTAGGCATTCATCGACCATGACATTTCTAAGCACTTCAGTGCCTTTCTCATCCCTAAACCTTGCTGAATTTCATGAATCGGGCATTACAATAAACACCTCAACCATGGGAAACGCTTGCTGAAATCTGATGAAGAAACTCTGCCAAAAGCATGCCAGGAAGGCCCCTGATTTTTGAAGTCCTCACTGATTCCTCACACAGCAATAACGAGGTATAGTTATTTCATTCTGTGCTTAGCATTTCCAGAACACAAGTTCTGGTCCTTTAGCTTGTGCAGTCGATAATCTGTGGAAAGCTGTGACCTGCCATACACATGCAGAGTGGACCACTTTGAAATAGACATCATAAAAATATGCATTATAACCCAGCAGACCGTAACAGTTGCACATGAAACATTATAGTATATCATGAAAATATTTACAACTAATTAGTTGAAAGCAATAGACTACCATAATTATCATCTACTAAATGATTAGCATTAATTAATTCAGAGGATTAATTATCTTCTGAAATACTTCAAGATGCAAAGCAAAGAATAAATGCTATGCATCGCGACCTGCTTTGCCTTACAGTTGAAAGCAACACGTCATCTATCTTATATTATCCTATATCTATATTATCCTCTTTGTTTATACAGAATTCTGTTTCATTAGGCTGGTGTGTGGCAGCATTACTGACTGCATCTGAAAGAGTTCTCTGTTATGAAACCTACTCAGAAAAGTGTTTCTTCCTCCAACCTAAAAGAGTAGAATGGTCACAAGTTTCCAGTAGGGATATCTAAGACATGGGGGAAAATGCAAGTAAGATTCCTTGTGTGTAAGGTGTGAAATTAATTCCCAGGTGTTGATCTGCCACGCGTTTATATATATATCTACATTTTAAGAAGCTAATTATTACTCAATTATTTCTTGGATGCAAAAACCACCTGTAGAAGTATTAACTATGATGAATTCAAAGGTACTGTTCAAGGATCCTTGTAGTGCTTTGTGGCACTCTTAAGCCCCATATTAAAGTTCTTGCTTTTCTATAGTGTCAAATGCCAAGAAAACAGAATGACTGGTAACTCTGGGTGTTAGATATCTGCAGAAGTCTGTGTGTTAACCTCCAACCCAAAAGTAATATTTTTCTCAAAACCAAAAATAATCTGATTTGTTCCTTTCACGAATGGAAAAAAATCTAGTAATTAAATCCCATCTTACACGGTGGTAAATCTACTGCTTTAATATTAAAGGATGAGCGAATAGAGTAATAAATCTCCAAAACCAGAGAACAATAAGAAAAATCCTGTGAATGATAAGGGAAATCCTTCCTTAACTGCAAAAGCATTGGCAGACAGTATTGTATCTGGATATTGCAGAGTCTTGATCAGTTTATTGTCAAGAGACAGAGGTCAACTTCAATGTATTCTTAAACATGAAGGGTCAGCAAGTGATCTTTATCTCTTTTAAATATTTTTAGAGTAATTATGTTAATACCTAAGCAGAAACCTCTATGACAGTTTCATTTATCCTTTCTAAAATTATGGCAGAGTGCTGCCTTGTATATTAACTACAACAAAGTGATTAGCTATTCAGCAGGATCTAAAACCTCAATGAAGAAGAGGTTTAATCATCCGTATATGATATCAGTATTATAATGCTTCCAATCCTTAAATCTTCTCCATTTCTTATTTAAAATTAAGGAGATTGAATATGTTAGTGAAGGCATACTGAATGTGGCAGGAAATAGTAAGGTCCAGTGTTAACATTGCATGTTCCTGAGCTCACTGAGTCATCTATCAGTTGCAATTGTGTTACTTGTATTTCTCAGGAATTCCTTCAAATAGTTGTAATCTGTTCAAGTTCTACACATTCTACTATATGTAATGACTAAACCATATTTTTTTTCCTCTACTCCTTACTAATTTTGAGACAAGATAACTAATATGGAACTATACAAAGCTCACAGATTTAAATAATGAGTCACACAACACAGCTGAATATTTGACACAGAGATTATATGAGCAGTCACAGTGTAAACTGTAGTTAGATCATGTGCCACATACTTCAAAGTAATTAGTATATAAGTATATATTACTATTATATTAGTGTACCTTGTTCCCCAATTCTGCTGCCCATTCTTCTTGGATCAGTCTGACTTGGCAAGATTTTCTTTCTCTAACAGGTTTGGAACTGGATGTTTTTGGCCCCAGGTTAAGGGAGACTGGGAAAAAAAAAAGTCCTGGCTTTTGTGGCATCTGCCTAATTTTCCTGTCTCTCTCAGAAATCCTTCCACAGCTAGGTTTGGATAAACCCCCAATCTGACCTTGAGTACATAGGAGTCTCTTGTTTCCTACCACCCCCAACCTTCTCTGACTCAAATCCAGAAACCACCAGATGATTTTTAAGGAGCAGACGATCTCTGCTCTAAATGATGAAAAAGATGTGACCTAGAATAAGTCGCAGCTGAAAGCTCTTACACATTCATTACCTATTCTCAGAGCATTTCCATCGCTTTGTTTCACATGGCAGACACTTGTCAAGTTCATACAAATAGTAATGCCTCTGTTCCAATGGCAGCAGCTTCTACAGAATTAGACTCTCTCTAATTAACATGTTTGTTGGCAGTTTCTGTACCGAGACCCAGAACTGAATAGGCCTGAAGATGAATGCGCTCCATCATTTTCAGATTAGCTGTTCCTGGCCAAGGCTGCTTTGCTGCAGTGTGAAAGAAAACTGATCCAGGTTCTGTCTGTGAGAGTCCTCTAAGTGAAATAAATAATCTGCTTTCAAGACCATCGGCTTGATGTCATAAATAAGCATTTAGTTAGCTTTTATAATAGGTAATAAAGAAGGAAACTTTCTGTTGTTAGCGAATTGCCTGCTATCTTAAGCATTGCAGCTTCCTCAGTGAGAGTGATAACAAAGAAACCCGGTGGACAATAGTTTTCAGACTGCCTGCTGCTTCTGCTGAGGAGGCAAAGGTACTTACTGTCTGTACATCATGTCTTTGAGTCGCATAACAGCTGAATCTAAATCAGCTGCTACCTAAAATTGCTATCTTGTTCTTCAGCATGATTTCTTTAATTGAGTAGCTGGAGGATTAATTTACAGTCCCTGAAAAATGGCCCAGTTTTCAGGAGAATTAGTTGTATTAAATAATCAATGCAACAGTGAAAAAGTGATTGCATATAACTCTTGAATCTTATTTTGACTTGTGGAAAAAAGACACCTAAACAAGGGTTATAACTAAGAATAGCCATTAACCACAACAAATTGTATTCCTGTGTTCCTGGACTCAGTAAGATAACCATGTATATTCATCACACTCATAGTACCTGATGTCTAGTCTAGTTCATTAATAATAATTTTGATGACCAAACAAAAAAGTTGAGTATATTTCACAGTAAGTTATGTTATGAGCAAAGTAACGTCACTTCTGTAACATCACTTTCTTTCTTGCTTACAGTCTTAAAACCTAGAAGCTTTGTTCTTGATTACTTAACTGTTACTGAAATTCCTTTTTCTCTTTTGTGAATCCTCAATAAGAACAGGACAAATCCTGAGGGTGGAGCAGTGATGGAATAGTTGTACTCTTGAGAACTGTTTATAGCATTATGGCCATTCTATCTGATCTTGCTAATGACTTCATGTCTAGCAAGTATATTATACTGTGATAGGAGGGTGTAAAAGAGCTTTGTCCACATATGTTAAGTAGAGGAAAATATCTCCTTTGCTTTTTCCCTTTCAAATATTGAAATTGATATCAGGATTCAGCTGAAAGCCTCTCACAACAGTGGTATCTCTTTAGTCATCCAAGCATACACCATTGTTTCTCTTTAATTTCAGCCTACCTGAAATTCCAAAGGCATCTAGAGAAGCAAAATCCAGTTGACACCACAAAAAATGGAAACAGAAAAAGGAAAGAAGATGTATTAGTGAAGAGCATAAAACAAATCATAATCAGATGTGGCACAACCTCCAATGGCTTTCAAGTTTCTGAGGATCAATTTTTATAAACTGAAATATCATGAAAATGTCACAAGCAGATTGAAAGCCTTTTTCTGTTAGCAAGACCATTTGTGGCTATAGAGACACCAGGCACAGTGTTTAACAAATCATATGTATCTTCAAAGCTTCTGTCTTCCAGGAGACAAGGTGCATGATGTGGGGTTAGAGCAACAGAAGTCTACATAAAGTCCTGACAGAGCTGTATAGAGAACTCATAATGGTGTGACCCCTTACAAAAGCATGAGGAGTCCATGGAGCTACCAGCATCAACAGCAGTACCTTTTCCCTCTCAACAGGCAAGGTATTTAAATGCTGATAGTCTTCCTGGTGAAACAGTTATTTTAAACAGCAGAAGTTGCTGCTGACGAGTGTTTTCTATGAATGTGAGTCAAGAGAGCACTTTCCCTACAGAGTTGCCATTTTTGTTCTTATAGAAATGAAGTTTTGTGGAGTGACCTTGTCCTGAATATCTTACTACCACCTGGGCTATTGAGAAAAAAGAAAGGAGGGGAATAAAAGCTCAGACAAGATATATATTTAACTTCTTCTGAGAACTGCTTCATGTGTCTTTGTCCTCATGGATGGTCCTGTCCATGGCTAAGCCTTTAGAAAATATCTTTTATTATAATAAATGGACTTAGCTCTGTACAGATGGATATTAATCTTTTCAAGTGGGAAATGACTTCATAGTGTTCACATATTGAATCTTCAGCATGTTTTGAAAAGCAGACGCAGACGCGATCTAACTGGAATAGGAAGCTCACTGTCTTCATGCAGAGGCTCATTGTGTTAAGCAGTGCATAGCGTGATTCTTCATGAGTTGGTGTTAAAAAGTAGCAGAGAAATAAGGTCACTTAATCATCTTGAGGAATCCAGGGTTTTTTTGCTTTAGCCTTTTCTCTAGATAACTAAAAATTTTTCAACTTTCTGGCTACCAGTAAAAGGGATTTGCAAGCTTTTGAAAGGAAACAATAAAGGATATCGGTCATTGTTGGATAATTGCACAAAGACTTTTAGAAGCATTTTTTTGGCATTGAAATATGCCATACAAGCAGCATTGAGTTGCCATCTGATGAATTATGCTCAGGAATGGTTATCCAAAATCTACTGTATTCTTACTTCTCAGCTTAATTACTTTGAAGTAAGGAAGAGAAAAGCTCAATAAGAATTAGAAATTTAGATTACTCTCTATCTTTCTGATGTGTTTCTTGATTATTCTTAGCTTTATACACTAAATGCATGTATAGTGTTCCCAATTACATCTGTTTTCTAAATTTGGCCCTTTGTGACTAGCAGGTAAAGCTCAAGTCTTTGCATCATTCCAGTCATAGAACATGTGCAAAGCCAATCACTTGGAATTGCTGGCAGCAGTGTGGGTTCAAGTTTGTACTTCCATTTTGGAACAAACATACCTTGTGTTTCCATCCCACTAACACTGCTTCAGTCTGCTTGGAAAGCAGGGTAAAGGAGACTTGTTCCCTATTCCTTTGTATTCATATAGGAAAAATCAGCAGCAAGAGCAATAAAAACAACAAAACTACAGCCTATCATACCCTAACAGTCAACAAGTACCCTAACAGTCAACAAGGTACAGAACAAGCTACTGGGTTCTGTAAAGAACACAGTACTGGATGTGTGAGACTTAGTACCAGAGACCATCAGAATTTTCTTAGTGTTCAGCTTTAAACTATTTTTTTTCTCCTTTTTTTTTTTTTTTTTTTTTCCTTTTGTTTTTGTTGCTGCTCTTTGCTAGTTCAGGATTTTATAGATCTGTGGTCTGCTCCAATCAGTTCTTAAACATTTCTTTTTCTGACAACTTTTAGTCACTACTAAGCAATGTTTCTTATACTAACTTCTCGCTATTCTCCTTTAAAATTTAGCTCACTTACCCAGATATATTTTTGTGGCTCAAACGTTTCTAACTTAGCAGTGGTTTTCACATATTGAGTTAGAATGCAGGACTTGGCAGACTCTAAAATAAATTCTTCTTTACTTGTTATAAACATTATTTAGCTTAGGCCTTCCGTGCCTGCAGTCTTGCCCTCTTAAATTAATACACAGGATCTTTAAGCCAGGCATATTCATTACATTATCCAAATTCTGAAATCATACAGCTGTCATTGAAAATTATATTTTTAAGTACTTTGCTAAAAGAGTCTCTTGGCATCTTGAGTAACAGCTAATACTGGCTTAATTGTGTAAACTTGCACACATTTCACCAGTCTTGTGCTTAATAATAACAATCCTGCTGATTTCTGTACTAGTTAGTGAGGATTGGATTTGTATGATGCCGAGAGTGACTGTGCTAATGACAGCTGGGTATGTTCAGTTTGGGTTATTTTCCACTTACAATATTGATTCTTATATAAATTATGAATTTACAGCTGTCTAATGTTGCAATTGGTAAATATTAAAGGTACTTTTATAATAGGAGATTAATGGAGTTGGCAGTTTTGACTAGGGATGAAAGAACTAGAAAAAACAATCCTCGTTTATTGGTGCTTGCTTGAGACAAATATGTTGCATTGAGTATTATGATAGGGAACACCCTTGCTCAGCTGTGGAATTACCCTGTTCTAATCTGTTTCTTTAGTGGTCAATACGTTGCTTTGAAGGAAGTACTGTTACAATATTAAAGATTGTAACAGCACTATTGTCTGAGCACGTAATGGAACTCAGCATTAAAATCATCTATACTTTAAAACAATGTTCCATATCACAAAACTATTGAGTTTGCATAAGTATCGGCCACATATCCTACCAATTTATTCTAAGCAGTCTTAAAAACAGTTTCTGAGTTCTTAAATCTCCCCAAAAGTATGAGAGACAGTATAACACAAGAGCATAAAGCTGAAAATCAGAGGGGAAAGGAGGTTTTTCTGTCTGTCGCTGGCTTGCAGTGTGTTCCTGATGAGTTTTATCTGGTCTCCATTTTCCTTTGCATGTACTACCTATCTTCTCTTCCAGACTGCAAATGTTTGGTTTGTTTTTGCTCAGCAAGTTTTTGGAAGGTTTTTATTTCACCTGGAATTGTAGATTCATTCTAGGAATGAGACAGACATCTAGTTTTTCTTCCAATAGATTTTCCTATGCTCTCATAGCACAAAGTAATGTATAAAAAGTAAAACAACCAGTTATCAGCACACAATCCCATTTCTACAAGCCTCTGTATTTTCATTTTAAATTCTCATTAGAAAAAATAGCAGATCTTTTCATGATTATTATTAACTGTCTCCAAGATACAGGCTTAGACTCTGTGTACAGTAGGTATGACCATTAAAAAAAATACAGAAACAAGATTCTATTATCTGAATGTTAATAGATTGAGGTGCTTGGAAACTAAAGAAGCATTAGAGAAATTATGACAGTTATTTACAGGAGGGAGGCTAACCTTTAAAAATTGTTTGGGTATTCACTATAATTAATCCAGATAGCTTTTGACTATTAGAGATTGTATCATGAACTACTAAGAATTGTTATTATTTGATGTTAGAAAACCTTATTCTACAGCAAGATATGAATACAAATTCCACCAGTGGTAATTCATGTGGGCTGCCAGACATTAGCTATGTGCCTCCAATAATGAGATGATATTACACCTGAACTCTAATCTAGGGTAACAAACTCTGATAACACAGTGAGAACCCCACCAAACTTCTGTGGAAAATAGTTAGCAGGATCCTAGAACAAAGGAAAAGCCGTGATGTCTCCCTGATGCCTGAAATGAACTTTTTTGCTTAAAACCAAATTTACTTTTCCTTATTCCTATAATTGCCCATAGGAGGCGTTAGAGACTGCCAGAGACTCACAGTGAGTAGAGATGTAAGGTGTCATTGCCACAACTAACGTGGGCTAAGGAACCGGCCCCACATCATCCATACCAGCAAACTGCTAGTGCGTTTCCTAGCAGCCTTGTCAAATGCCAAGCAGCACTGCTCCCAGAGCACAGTGAATGGGTTAGATGGGATTACTTGGTTTGGGGCAGAAAGACACTTCAGATGCAGAGGCACAGTATTTTGTAAAGTTAGTTTATGGCTCATGCATAGGTATCTATATACTAGTTGAAGGTATCTGAATTATGTGATGCACATGAATCTCTTCACCAAACCATTTTACTAGTATTGTTTTCTGTTGGTTAAGTAAGATGCTGAAAGTTAGCCTTAAGAAAATTCCAGTGATGTTGCAAAAGCTAAAGTGATAAGACAAAGATGATAATAATGGTAATTATAGATACACGTATATTCTCTTAGTTACATCTCCAGCATTTTCTTGCCCCTATGTCCCACATGTTTATTACCTATTTTTGATTTATTATTAATTCTACCATGTTAAATCCAAAAAGTGAAAAAAACCAAGGACCACTCATAAAACTAAGTAAAATCTCATACTTCTCATTGGGAAGAATAGTTGGTGTATGCCAGGTGTGCATACAAAGCTTTGCAGCATATAAAGCTATAGGAAACCAAATTATTGCATGTTTTTTTCAAATATTTCAACTATCACTTGCTCAACTGCATGTTCCAAGTCCTTTGATAGTACTGTTATATGGAAGTAATCTTCTAGTCATTTGAATGGGTAGAAAGGAATTCACTCAATGTTCTATTCATGAAGTTCTATGTTAAGCTGATAATTAGTGAGTTACTGTGCATATAGTAGAAATAAAACAAGCATAGTTGTAATTATAGAGTAAATGGATAACCAGAGATTATCTAAGAAATGACTCACCAGAGCTGAGGCTTTCAGTCAAGATGGATACACACCAATATTGAGACTCACCACAAGAATTCCAAAAAGGATGCTACCTTAGTGGTGGTCAGCCCTTAAATGGGATCTAGGAGAGGTGGAGTCAAGCTCCAGCCCTTCTGGGAGCACAGCTGAATTACCTTCATCTGTGCACCTGCAGCTGACCTGTCACTTGCCTTGGATGGTTAATTAGAGGTGCAGGCTGTGATCCACAGTTTCCCTTTCACTGTGAAAACTGCATGAGTGTAGTCTTATTATGATGTTTCTGTTGAGTGTTGCAAGGAAGTTACAGAAACAGTGTTTTGCAGGTAGGCTTTCTATTGTTTTTTGTTTGTAATTGTCACAACTTGCAGTAATAAAATCATCGACAGTGTTTGCCATTGGTCTGTAATGCATAATATTCTATAAGACTTTCTAGAGCTACTGCTTAGGCTGTAGAAACTATTCTTTTTCACTTGACAGTTATGGATTTGTAACAAAAATGCCACCTTCTTACAGCTTATGCAAGTAAGTTTTCTAAATTCATGTTGAAAAGAGAAAGAGAATATATTTTGAGGACAAAACTAGAGTTGATCCTGCAACTGTTGCCCTGGTGAAATATTTTCTGTAAATTACAGTCTTTATACTTTCCTTGGATCTTCCGCAATCTCAGCTGCCGGTGCTGTATAATGTATATTGATTTCTGTTTGGTATTCAGACAGAGAGAAGGCAGTTTAATCATTTGGTTTCTGACTTGTTAATAAAAAATCTGTCTTCCTTAATAAGTTTATTTTTGATACAGCTACAATCTCTGCCACGTTTTGACATACGTTCTTATGTTTTTTAAAGCAACAAATGATGCTAAGAATGAGACAATATAACAGTAATTTCTTCTTACCAAGTGAATGCCTTTGTGATTTGCAGTGCTGTTCAACAGACAAAAAATGAGAGCTATTTAATCATTCTCTGTATGAATTGTAAATAAAATTTTACAGTTGTCCCACATTGAGGGAAATGAAAGAAGAAAAACAAATAAGATGTAATAGGGCAGAATGATGTGCCTATTCTAAAACTGAACATCTTCTATTTCAATAAGAGTTTTCCACCCCATCACACATCTCATTGATATTCTGCTTCATTAAAGTCTTGTGATGGAAAATATTAATATGCAGAGGTAATTTTATATCATTTCAGGGAAAAAAACCCACAAGTCTAATAATATAATTACTGATGTTATATGATGGGAAATCACTAATATGATTAGAAGGTTGAACTCCAATTAGAAGAGCATAAGTCGAGGTAAATCACGTTGTTTAAATGGATCTGCGGCTGATGTGCTCTTTGTAGCTGGACTCTTCTCCAGTGCAGCACGTCGTTCCGTAACAATGATTATGATCTATAAATAGACAAGACTTTGTTAGTAATATAGCGAACTGTATTGTGAAGAACTCCAGGTTAAGGTTTTCATCAAAACCTACTATTCCACATTTCGTTGACTATATGTGGTGAAAGTTTAGTTTATAGAGCCTCTTAAATCACCGTTTTCATTTATATCAATGAAACTGAAAGACCGACAGAGAAATTTTGGGAAGAAACTCATCAGACTAAAAGGAGATTATGAGAGCATTTATTTAAAATGTTTTTTCAGCATGAAGGCATAATAATTCCACTGATTCAGCTGTTCAGTACGCATCAGCTTATTCAACAGGCCTGAATTCTTCAGGCATGTATCGTTATCAGATAAAGCAGCTCAGAGTGTGTGAGCTAATTGATCCCCAGAGGTACCTTGTGCAAAGCTTCCATGTTGCATTGATGTGCAATGGCTTGACTGAAAATGTGGAACTTTCTAGATTTTTGTGAAGTCTCACAGGGAGTAAATTTCTGCTTCCATTTTCACATAGGTGACCAAATGGCTTCTTAGAAATGTCTTAAGATATTTTGTATTTACAGTGTGAGGAGGATGCTATCTGACATGCTATAAACGTATTTTGTGTTTCTCAGTGTTTGGCATGTTTGGCATTGTGGAAAGTTTGTCAGATAGATGTAAAGAAGCTGTGATAAAAGTCAGCTGAAGGAGAATCAGGTGTTAGAATATCCATTGGTATCAGGTAAGAGAGAAGCATATTAACAAGAGAAGGAAACTGAATATCAGAATGTGATACAGGAAGAAAACCAGTATAATGTACTCTGTGAAAGGGTGGATAGTGTATACATACATAACAGTCATACTGATCTTGTTTGTTGCTTTTCATTACCAGAACAGTACCATTACCAGAAATTAACTTTGTTCTAATCATCATTGTTATGCCAACATTTTTCAGTTCAGAGTAAGTTCTTTGACCCCTTCTCCCAGTATTTAACACTTGCCTGATAATATTGACTAAAATATTTATTAATATCTCCCTAACAAGATTCAGAAAAGAGTGTATGCTCCTTTTTATTCTTATACCTTTATACTCATAAGCTTCCTGGATGCTTCTTAGTGGTATAATAAGTAAGGTTGAGATATGGAGCTGGATTTTTTCCCCATAGTTTCTAAGTTATATGCAATGTTCTTGCCTGCTGACAGTCAGGAATTTCACAGACAATTTTCCATCTCAATTCCGTGATTAACATGAACTAGGGACTGCTAGGAGAAGGTATTTTGGCCACAACTTCTATGTTTTGGAACTATATACACAAGTCATACTGTTCTGTTTTTATTTACTAATGCAGATGAGTCAACACTAGCTTCAGGCTTCTAATAAGGGAACAGCCTTGCTTCCCATAGGCATCAGTGTCTTCACTGAAGATTAAAAAAAAATCTGTTTTTTGAAAGCTAAATTTTCCATAAAGTAGTCATTTCCTTTTTCATGGTCTGAGAAAGGGTCACAGAGGCTCTGAGCTTTAAAATGATTCTTCTTTCTTCTCAGAAGTTACAGTTTGCTTTTTAATTCTTTCATCTCGGTGGCTAGCAAAGGAAACACCCCTTCACAGCTGGAAAACATTGTGCAATGAGCAAGCAAGGACCCAAAACTGAAATGGAAAATAATAACTTGAACCCTAATCCTGGAGAACTCAGAACTTATTTCCCCCCCAAAACAGAAACAGTTATAAGAAATCAGGCTATCCAGTTAAACCTCTGCTGAGAAACTGTGCTGATGAATAAATCCTAAAACACGACTTTGCAAATATTGTGCTAAATAAATATGACATGACTGCAAAGAGCAATTATTTTGCTAAAAATATTATAGTCTGTACCACTGTGAGTTATGTGCAATAACTGAGAGTCTTATCCTTATCTAGAGATGAACTCTGTGTAGTGCAGATTAGAGGACAAAGAAGAAAAAAATGGTTTCCAAGGTACTATAGAAAATTCTTAATCCTTGGGATGTTTGTCTTATGGGGTTCTGTCAGGGACTCCTTGAATACAGCATTTTGAAGTACATGACGGATTATAAAGTCATGCAAAGGTTTCCTATCCATTCAAAAAAAAGAACAGAGGAAATGTGATTAATTCCTTTCATGTTTCCCACAGAAGCGTGTATTCTAGAATTAGCATCATCAGAGTTATGTTTCTTTTCATCCTGCTGTTCAGTGCCACCAATAGCCTGGCTCCATCTTCTTGAGGGCCTCTTTACAGGTGTTGAAAACTTGCTGTTAAATCCCCCAGTTGTTGTCATTTTCTTTAGGCAGAACAAGCCCTGTTCCTTTGTCTCTACCCATAGAGCAAGTGCTCCAGCTTTCTGAGCATCTTGCTGGCCCTCTGCTGGATTTGCTTCAGTTTGTTGATGTCTCTCTTGAACTGGATATTTATTGCAAGGGATTATTTCTTCCCAGGTGCAGGACTTCATCTTTTTTGAGTTTTGTGATGTTCCTGTTGGTCCATTTTCTCCAGGAAATCTGAGTCCTTCTGAATGTTAGGCCTGCCTACTTTGCCACTGACAGCATCAGCTGGTCCCCCAGTTATGGTCATCTGTAAACTTACTGAGTTCTTCCACCTCTTTCTGGTCACTTGATGAGATGTGTGAGCACTGACAGTGATGTCAAGCAGGAGAGTTCTAAATACAGTCTCCTGAGGTGATGCTTCTGCACCCTGCCAGGACTCCTGGATACCTAACAGGGGATCTGCCCCATCCAGGTAGAGAATGATCATTAACTGCTATTTGCTGAACCCAGACAGCCAGTTGTTTTTACTTCTCTAGTTATCCTCCTATCCAGACCATAACTGGACTACATAGTGGGAGGCAGTGTAGAAACTCTTGCTGACGTCTAGGTAAATGATAGCCACCGCTCTTCCCTTATCCACAAATCTAAGTATTTTATCAAAGAAAGCAGTCAGGTTGGTCAGGCATTGCTTGCCCTTGGCAAACCATACTGACTGCTGCTACTGATCACCTTCTTTTCCTTTATGTTGCCAGGAAAATACTGCAATGGACTTGTTTCATGACATGCTGTGTGTGTTCAACACCAACTCAGAAATCCTTTGTTGAAAGTAAAAACAAGGTTTATGTTTAAAAGATCTAAACGTTGTGTGTTTTATGGTACTTTATAGCAAAGTATATCTATTATCCCTCTTTTATTTTCTTTTCTTTTGTTACTTGAATAATGTAGGCTTTTTGTGTATGATATTTTCTGGTCCAGTAGTCAGCAATAATGAAAGCTGGGTAATCGAACCAAGTGTAATATGCTTCTTGTCACTATCAAAGCTTTACAATTTTAGTGTCTGACAATCTCATATACGGGTTCTCATATGAAACAAGTTTCCTGCTGAAGACGGTTAGAATTTCTATTGAAATCCTAAGGGTATGTATGGGAGTCCTATTTAGCGCCAGCTGGCTTCTGAATGATATTTACCTAAGCTCCCATTTTTATTGATATTTTCCAGACTGCAAACATAACTATAAGTTCTGTCCCTGTGACTCCGAGATATTGCAGGTAATTTTAATCCTCATGCAGAAATTCACCCTGTCTCGCTGCATCACAGCTTATGAAGTACAATGCAAATTGTTTGGTCTTTTGAGGCATGTAATTTCAAAGCCTTGTTTTTGAAATTTATTTACACCATGGCAAGACAAAGGAAGTGGTAATTTTCCTACTATCTGCCCCACTGAGTGTGAAAACTCTATTGATGACATGAAGGTTGTGACCAAGTATCCCTGAAAGCCTGAATAATCAAGTTTAGTAATCCTTTCCAGAATAAGTCAATTAGACAGTAAATCCAGATAAATTTCAAGGATTTTGTAGGTTTCAGTGGCTGGAATAGCCCCTTCACACACATCCTGCAATATTGCATTTTCCTTCGCATGGCATGTTTCTTCACTGCAATTTTGTTTCCCCGTTATGAGCATTTTCCACTGCAAGGGAGGCGGTGAGATCCAGTGTATGGATTTCCCACTATTTTTCATTATCTGAAGGACACCAAAGAATCAAGACAAGCATCCATAAAGAATCCAGCCCTTAGTTGCAGAAATTCAGTCTTCAGTATATGTGCCTGCAGTTTTTGATGGATGCGTGGTCTAAAATGCTCTGCTGAAGCAAAGCAGATAGGCTCAATGATTTCTTTCTAAATCATATATAAAAATACTCGTGGCACGTATCTATCCATATTCTACCAGCAAAGAGTTGAGGAAAGAAGCTGAATGCATATACCACAGCAAATTTGTTTGGAGGACATATGCACTTAGCTGTGCTGTGGCTGCCAAAATTACCTTTCTTTAAATTATTTTTGTATTTTTTTCTTCCTATTTGTTGTAAATGAAAGCTGTGTAACTCAGATTAAATATAGCTGTTTACTGTAGAACACAGCCTACTGGTACATTCCGCCAGAATATTTAAGATACACCAATTTAGCCTCTTCTGATGGGCTAAATTCATAGCTCCTGTGTACCCTTTCAAATATTAATTGGTATTACTCCAGGAATGAATTTGGCTACTTACTACTGGAAAAAGCCTGTTGTTCATCCAGATGGACGTGCTTTCTTGAATGCTGGCCAATGCTGAGTGTTTGAAAGGCAAAATAGTGAGTACTAGATACTACTTATTAATAACTTCTGTTCAGTACTCATGCAAGTTCACATGAAAAGGAAAGAGTAGCTAATTTGTTCATCATATATATATATTTTTCCTGTGAATTTTATTGTTATACATATCTGATCAAACAATATTCACAAAATACTATTTTTAGTAATTAATGGTAAGATACAGTTGTAGGGGAACTGTTGAATGATGGCCTGAACCTCTGATTGATCACCTAAGGTGAGCATTGAGTCATCCCTGAGACCACATGTGAAGGCAGTGCCTGGCTGCACCTCTCCTAGACCCCATTTAAGGGCTGACTGTCACTTGGAGAAGGTTCTCTCACTGGAGTCCCTCCCTGTGGAGTTTTTCCTGTGAGCCTATGACATGGGTGAGCATTTTTCATCTAGTTCTGGTCATCCCTTTCTAACGTGTTAATCTTTCTAGTTATACAACCTGTGGATACTGATCTAACCACACCGCTCTATTTCTGCTTATTACGCAGCAGTGAAATCAATGAATAATTTTCACCAAGTAGAAAACTGGGATCATAGTTGCACATTCTCCCCTTTCACCCCAGGCAAAGTATGAAGATGCTGTTGAAAGCTTTATCTGTTAACAGCAGCAGGTGACACAGACTTTCAGAGATGCCAGAACACATCTGGTGGGGAACAGCGTTACAGCACAAAAAGCAGCTGTCTCAGGAAACTGCACAGCAGATTTAGGAGTCCATTTCCCAAAAGGCAGCCTTGCCTTAGAGGTTTGATTGGGCAGGTGGCAAATCTGCTAAGCTTTCTAGATGATTAATTATGTCTACATTTATATAACTTTACCCACAACACAGAATAAAATGGCCACTTGGTGTAGCCATAGTTTGTGTATCCACTGCCCAGCATCAGTAGCATGTTCAAATCTGTACTGACAAACAGCTGGTATGACTCACCTATGTGATGCAGGCATATTTAAATATAATATAATGTATATATTTTTCCCTTGAGGCACTTAAATCCTGTATATAAAGAAACTTTTGGCAGTGCAGTGGTGTTACACTATAATTCTTTGGGGATGGACTGTGATTTCTTAAAACAGAAAGCAAAGTGAGATGTTACCTTTTCAAAGCAGAACCACATCCAAATTTGTGGATGCTCTGGAAATCAACAAGGAAGAGCTGGTGTTTTGATTCCTAGACTCTAGCCCTAATCTCAGTCTCAACACTAACCATAGTTTTATCTGTGACCAGTCCCAAAATAAGATTTAAAACAGGGCACTAGCCAGTGCTGATGTCATTCTTCTCCCTAACTGTACAAGCACATAGAAATTAACAAAAAAGGGTTTTGTTAAAAAAAGATTTTACCTTTAAAATCTTTTCTGTTTTCCAAACCTGAACCCCGACTGTATTTACAGCTCAATGTAAATCTCCAAGGGAAAGGAGCAAATCAAGCACTAGCTATTTCTGCTTTGGAATGCCCAAATATTTAAGTTATTATGCTTATTTATAGCCAAGAAACTGATTTCAGCATCAGGAATTGATTACTGTTTACATCATCCTCTTTGTAACTGTGGACTAGTCAGAACCCAGCTGTGAAGAGGACTTCAGACACTCTACTTTTCCGGAGCCTAATTCTTATTCCAGTCTTAGTTTTCACTTCAAATATCAGAAGGGTATAAGTCTTTAAGTTAAAATGGAAGGAAAGACATTGCAACATTTTGGCTACAATCCTATTTCTAACATGGCTGAATTTTTATTATTCATTTGTTAACGTAGTTTAAATTTTAGCTTTGAGCAAACCCTTTAGCCTAACTATTCCCTATGGGGGGGGGGGGGGGGGGGGGAAGACCAAAAATCAACTATTTGAAGTTAAAAAGGCTAGGTACCTTAGAAGATGCAACTAAATTAAGTTGCCAGTGCTTTATATAAAGCAAAAGGATCCCTTCAATCGATACTTATTTTCCTAGTATCTTTCTTTTTAATACTTATAAAGGAAAGAAAAGCTCCAGGAAAGGAACATCCTGGGACATTAAAGATTAAGTGGATTTCTATATGTGCCCAGGGATAGAAGAACTGCAGATATTGGTTTTAGCAGATTAGTCATGATTGATTCCAGTACCTCAGTCACCTCTCTGAGGATATATTCACACTGATCCAAGCCTGAACAGAGTACCACACCTCAGCTGCTCCCCTCATTTAGATATTTTTGTTTAGCATTACAGTTAAATCAAAGACACATCCCACCTACAGATAATAGCACTTAGTTTTCTACAGTGTGGGACTATTGGCTATTTTTCATCTGAAAATAACTGTTTCCAGACCAACAAAAAAAAAGTTAGACTTAAAACCAGTGACAGACCCACTCATGACCTGTCAAAGCTCCCGACTGATTCCATTACCTTCTAATTACAGACTCTTACCAGGACAACCAGGTGAGCACTAAGCTTTGTGGTGCAGCTATTGTGTGCTACATTTTGGGTAGAGCTCATCAGCCTCTATATGGGAGTAAGCTCAATATTTGGTTATGATGTCTTTTTAATTGTGGTTAGGGTAGGTTTGGAGCATTGAAATTAAGGTTAAGTTTGTCTTTTTGACCTCTTTGCTGAAGTTTTAAGTGGGAATAACATCCTGGATTGGGTTGTTATCCTACTACAATATGAAAGAACTGGAAAAAAATAGTTTTCAATAGAAAAGTTTTACTAACAGTTACATTGATCTGCTTATCTTTAGGATGATGCAGCAACTGCATTTTATCTTAATTAATAGAGACTGGACAAGCAACTTCTAAAACATAAGAATGGGAGTTGTAGTTGAGGTTGTAGTGTATTTGTTATCTTTAGTATAGGAGATGTTGATAATATATCATTTCATGGTAGTTGGAAAGTTATTTGCATTCCTAGGATGTTTGGAACTAGGAAAACATCTGCAGTTTTAACTTTATAAAGGACAGATATCCTATTGATGCTGACTTCTTTTTTATTGGTGTTCATGTTGCAGTGTTACCTATGTATTACTGGATCTTTAGACGTATCTAGGTTTTTATAGCATAGAATATATTAAAAAGGTTGTTTTTACCTCAGCCTCAAAGCCGAATAAGTTGGTGTAATAAAGGTAGGATGTGTTCTTTTTGAGAATGCTGATCTGTTTTTCAAATGTTTTCTTTTCAAGCGATTGAACTTCTACAAGACTGAATTTCTGAGGTTCCTTTGTGGTAATTAATGATTCAAGTCAATGATAATGATAAAAGGAAAATTTTTGTACTGCTGTTTGACTGTTTCATTCTTTTTACTGTGTGGACCTCATTGCGAGACCCTTAGTATGTAGTACAGATCTTTAATGTGCAACAGCCTTCTGTCAGGGCAAACTATAAATAAAAGAAATAAACCTATTTCTTGAGAGTTTCTTGTTTAAATTTTCCTTGGAATAAATAAAATGGTTGAAAGATAGCTATGAGAAAAGCTTTCTGACTGGTTTGCTTCTAATGTAGAGTGATGACAGGTGATTATTCTGAAAGAGCAACTAAATTTTGTATTGTCCCTTCAGATGCATAGAACACATGTGAAATTGTTGGCAAGTTGATTAGTGAAAGGAAATCTGCAGTAATTGTAGTGAAATGTAAAAAGGAAACAAGGAAGATCATTGGAAAGAATAAGTTTAATTGCGTGTAATTACTTCATCTATATTTCAGCCAGAGGAAGAAATGGAAAGGAGCATACTAAATAGTGTTGGTGTAGCAATTACATTCAGATGATTTTCACAAATGACTGAACTTCGTGTGAGTTTGTAAATTAAAACAAAAATACTAATGTGAGCTGTTTCCAGCTGCTTCTGAGATTGGCATAATGATTAGTCAAAATGCTCTACCCTGTCCATCATCACGTTTGTATGTTTAGGTGAAAAGCACTTTATTTTCTCATGTTTGAGTTTGTATTCTACATAATATTAAACAGAACTTGTACCATCGCTATATGGGTAAGATGTTGCATTATATAGCGTTACAACCACTTGTACGTAAGTGCTCTAGAAATAAGTATCTCATTTGAACAAGCTTTTGACGTACAGAGTTTATATTTGAATTAGTTTGTTTTAAAATAAAAAGAAGTGTTTTGTAGAAGAAAAGTAGATGCAGGCTGGAGGCAGGATTCCTAGCACTAATTCACATACTCATGTCTCTGCAAGTAATCACAGTAGGCTCCTTAACTGTTGATAGGTGATCATGTAATAAAGGTGATATCCTATCTATCTCTTTAATCAGTTCCCATGAGTAATGAAGGTTAGAGATTAGATAACTTAGCTATTTTATAATCACTCTTTCTGCTAGTGAAATATATACAAATGTTTTCCCTCTTAATTGGAGATAATGTAGGGATATACTTCTAGTGGCAAGTAAATGTATATACTACATTGTATTTCGACTGGGGCCAGGATTGAAAATGTGCTATCTGAGAAGTGAGGAATTTTTGTTTTGACACCATCTATTAAGTCTATTACATGTTTTCAAGGTAGTTCCAAGAAATGCAGTGGTACTACCAACAGATAGCGGAATCTGAATGTAAATGGGTGGCTGCTTAAGTATAGGGCTCAGCTCATGTGTAATCAAAGCTCTCGGTGTATCATGGCTATATTTACTGGAACACCTGTGACATGCAGTGCTCTTTGTTGTGCCTCTGAACTGCTTTTAGTTGAGAAGAAAGTCTCAGACTTGTACATTTATTCTACGGGTGTTTCTCTCTGTGTGGGATGCAAAATGGTTCTGTTCTTAGCTGCCTTATGCTGAGCTACTACCCTAGGCAGACAGCAGTATAAATACACCTACAAAACTACAGTGCTGTTTACCACAGCTTAAAATATATTTACCTAGATGTTATGTAACATTGGTATGTGACTGCCCTGTTACCAGATTTCAGCCTGAGTGATAAACTATGCATGGGTGTGAGATTTTGATGCTTGCTCTGTGTTATGAAGGTTGAGAAGTTAGGTAATTGAATCAAATTCTGCCATGGTCTACACACTCTGCTGCCCCTATCACCCTGAAGGCATGTGAGTTCCCAAAAATGTCCATGGTGAGGAACTGTCAGCGATCAAAACATAGCTCTCAACAAGAGCTGAACTAGGCTTATGGAGAAATCCAATGAGGTATTTTCCCCTTTTGGCAACAGAAGAATATATTGAGCTTTTTAGACTTAAAGTGCAAGTTTTTCTAACTGGTTTAGCAGAGCCCTGCAGAAATGCAGGTTGACACCATGTGGCTGTAAAATGCCTGTTGTCCATTGCCTCCCCTTCTACTTGGCCTCTTCCATCATACGGGGGGATATGTAAGAAAATGCTTATCAGAATTTGGCAAGGTGTTTTAGATAAAGGCATGTGTGTATTTCTACGGAGAAAAGTGCTGCGGAAACTTCCAAGTGTTCATGCATTTGAGAGCACACAGGACTGCAGCATGTTTTTCATTGTTTAACTTCTATGTTTCCTAATTGATGTATAGTAATAATTCCCTTGAAATTCCTTGCCTTATTCTATAGGGAAACCTTATCTCATCTGAATATGGCACTTAAAAGCAGCGTCCTGGGAATTCACTCCCCTCTAGCAGAGCACTTGCTTTGCAGGTTAGTATTCAAAATATGTTTCTTTCTGTACAGATGTGTGATGCAGATCTGGATAAAAAGTGAAAATAAACCCATCTTGGCACTGGATTTCTCTAAGGATGAAAACAGTTTCAAAATGGTGCATCTTTAAAGGTTGCTTGACAAATATGGGAACTGCATGGGCAAATAGGTCAATTCTCACATTTATTCAAATGGCACCTCATATCCCATCAAGCGATGTTTCCATAATGTGATATCCAGCTTACATGTGCTGCAGAGGAGCAGTGGTCTATTTCCTGCTCTGGATTGCTTGTCTGGCTGCAACTAAAGGGCTGTAAACAATGATCACAAGTGTAGGAACTGTAGCAGCGTGTAGCCGTGTGGGACCACGCTTGCTAACAGGATCTTGTTCTCTGTGTTCCTTCTCTTGTCACGCAGCCAGACAGACTTCATGTGGGGCTTTGAAGAGTGGAATTTCACAGTGTAAAAATGTCAGTGTAAAACCCATCCAGCGGCCTGCAGCAATAAATAGGAATTTAAATGGACACTTGGTCAAGGTGATTTTTCACTCCATGGGGCTGCCATTTTTGTATGAGCTAGAGTTTGTTGGTTTTTTTTTTAATATTAGTAAGGACAAAAGAATAACATCAGAAATTGAGCTGGGTGTTTATCTCAAATTTCTCAGTGAAACTGCTTCTGCCCTGAGGTAATGGGTTCAAGTTCCAAGGCTTTATTAAAATAACAAACAAGAAAGTAAAAGTGAAATGTTAATGTCTGCAAATCACTGGAACTTTGCAAGACTGATAAGGAGCAGATCAAATAAACTTCCTGCTGCATTATCAGTAGCTCACCTAATTCAAATTGCTGTCTTGAATTGTGAGATCTGATGAAAACATCCCGTTTGCTTGTGAAAGCTCAGTCCTTTCTCAACTTTGCATAAAGAAATGGAAAGAACTGATTTTCCTTTTCAATGAGGACTAGTATTGATAATCCACCCAGAAATGAGATATTACTTCTGCTGGCAAAAAAAGAAGTGAGCCATTAACCCAGACTAATGAATAACTAAATCACTTAATGATATGCAAGAGGAGTTAAATGATTTCTTTTGTGGCTTTCTTTTTTTTCTTCAGTTTACAAGTTAATAGTTGCTATTTCATCTCTGTTTAAAAAAAACAACAACAACAAAGCTATCATTTGTATTTATCTTGTAATACATAACAGTGCTAAGGTTAAACAGATAGATCACTAGTCACATCAGCTTCTGATATTGTATTATCTTCCTACTGGAGGTGTCCATCAAGGAGAGGACAAATCCAGGAATACATGATTTTTTCCCTTCTGGGTAACATTGGTACTAAGAACATTTCTCAGTGAATTAATACTCACACGATATTCTCCCTGTAGTGCATTAAAGCAGTTCTCATCTAACTTCAAACTGTCTTCTTTCCCTAGGACACTTTGACAATATATCTGTATTTACTGTTCTACAAGAACCAAGCAATGGAGATTTGATGAAACTTTGGGTACTCTGTGGATGGTGATGCACTGATCTAGTGCACAGAACTGATCATTAGGAAATAATTCGGAAACCAAATACTCTATGTCTCACTCAGCATTGCGTATATAAAATTGTCTTGGTAGCTTTTGGAAGAGCACACTTGTAGATGTGATTTTTTTTGTATTTTTAAAAGCTCCCTTTCTTCCCCTTATGCCTCAAAAGTCATCTTCATTCTTTAATGCCAAGGCAGATGCTAGTGTTCCTAGGATTCAGTTTAAAAGAAGAAAAGGCTTGATTCTTTTGTGATTTTTCAGGTCTTTGGCCAACGTATCTGTCAATGTCTGTTCTTTTGAGATATCTGTTGCTGTAATTGGTCCTCAAGTTGAAAAATGAGAGAGGAAAATAAAGCTATATGTGGAGGAAAAAATCATTCTAAAGAATGAAAGAAACTTGAGACTATCCCTCAGCATCTTTTTAAAGGCTTACCAGCATCTCCCTTCTGTGTCACGACTGACTTGTGTGCTGGGCAAGAAAACGAACAAATGCCAGATGGCAAATATTGAGGAATCAGTTAGAGATTATTAACATAAGTGCTTCTAACAGAATGAGTTTTATTTACAGTATTAGTGAAGTTTTCACAGGCTTACTGATGCGAATTTATTTTGGAATGAAACTAGCTGTGTTTGAGTACTTTTCTGTCTGGAAATTCTTGCTCCCTGCTGTACCAGTGTCAGAAGTGGGTTCATTGATTATGTTTATTTTTGGGGCTTTTTTCCTTGTTAAGGCATTATCTAATGTGCGTATATGTGTATACATATGTTATGGAAAGAGTTATAATAGATGGTCATTTAACTAATTGATAGTGTTTTCACATTCAAATACAAACAATGTAAGTAAGCTCCTAGAAAAGAAAAAAAAAACAACAACTAAGAGCTCTTTTAATTTAAAAATGGCAAACTTCTTCAGAAATGAGTAGTATGTGCCTGCAGCCTTATTTATTTCACTTTGATCGAATATCATGCAACTGAGTGAGGTCATAATCTCTAGTAGAAAGTACAACTGAATAGAATCCGACTCACTTTAGGCTACTTGTAGAAGTGGGGATAAATCAAGGAGCAAGAGAAAAGATGGTTTCTCTTTATGTCCTTGAGTGCTACTTCTCAAAGATTTGTCATGGTATTTCCAGTCAGACCTTACAGACTCAAGTGGTTTAGGTATTCTGAATAAATTTCCTTGACATGATGTCTTTTCCTGTGTGGGTGTTTATAGTTTGATGACAGTATTTTACACATGAAGAAAGATGGCCTGTATTGGGATAACCATTATAATACTGTGGAACCTCAACATCTTTGTTTTGGCTGTAGCATCATTTCCAAGAAGAAAACTCCCAGCACTGAAAATTCCTACTACTGTTCTTTGTATCTGTGGGCCAGTTATTACATTGCAAATGTTTTAAAAGGATGTATGAATTCAAGGTAATATTTTCCTATGACTCTAGATGTCAGCTTAGCTGCTGGTCACTTCTCATAGCAGAGTTAGTTGCAAACAATTCCAATTTGTGTTAGTGAGGTAGAGATATTATTACATATTTCTCCGACTCTTCTTTTTCTCTTATTAATCTGAGATCAGCAGCTGAACTCTGAGAATGTTCAGCTCACAGAGCTCTAGGAAATTCAGCAATTATACTTTATTGTGAGACCTGGAGGGATTTCACTGCAGTAGTTACCTGTTTTATGGTTTTTGTTCCTGGTATTCCACACCATAACTTCATGTAAAGCATTGGGAGTTAAAGAGTTAATGTCCCACTTCTGTGGACTGCTGATTTTTTGAGTACCTGGCTCCCAAAAGGACTTTGCGTTCAGAGGGGAAGATAAAGCTGGCAAGTCATGGGATTCTTGCTCTCTTGTTTGGGCACTCTTTCCTTCACTCACCCTCCTATTTTTGGGCTGGTGGGCCTGCTGTCCCCCTGCCATAGACACAGTTAGATGTAGATAACTCTGACAGCATCATCTCACTTAGGAGACTCACACATTCTCAGAGACTCCTGAGGATGGCACTTACTAACAGTGCCAAAAAAATCCACTGGTATGATGCATGTGCACAGAGTTCCTGAACGGCCACTGTAACCTGTTACAACTGCATATGGTTTTGTCTGTGATTAGCAGAATTCCTCTGCCCTGCAGTGAGCAGACCCACTCCAAAGACCTGCTCTGCTGGATGGAAAGTCATTGTGCTGTGAGCAGCTGTTGAACCTGGAGAGATGATCTGGGTGCTTGTTAAGTTGTTGAAGGGTGGATCTGACAGCTGTGTCAAATGAATATAAAAACATACAAAGCAAGCAGTCTCTTGAGAAATAGGTACTTGACTGTTCATTGGTTCTTTCTCATGACATTTTTGTGCTAAGGATGCTTGATATGAAATGAGGTTAGGAGTATAAATAGCAGGAGAGGATTAATTGCATAATGGGAATGAGGAAGGGCTGGTATTTGGAAATGCTTTCTACTTGCTGTTAGAGAAATTTAAGCCTTTGCATCCTACCTTGTGTGTATTTTATAATGGTGGTGACACTTAAATATTCTCAAATCTGAATCCAGCACTGTGACTAGTATGTAGTTAATCTATGAAGTCTCTTCAGCGAGGTTAGTTTAACATGTTCCAGGCTTCTTTTTTTCCTTAAATCCCTGTGAGGAACTGGTGGTTCTATTAAAAGAAATCCCAGTGTGATCTTCCCTAACTAAATTTTTCCTTAATGTAGAATGCTCAGTGGAATAAATGAAGATGGATCTTGAAAAAACACACAAAAAAAGTAAGGCTTTAGTTCCTATCATTCTGCTGGCCTCACATTCATACTTATTTTTACATTCTCTGTTCATGGAGAGGCACTGATGTTGTAAACTGTGTCCATTATTCTGAGACTGTCATCAATGAGGAATTATTCTAATGAGGCAGAAATTAGCTGGGATTAAAGAGTCATGAAAGGGAAACTGCCAAAACTGAGGAGGATTTATCTGAGCTCAATATCTGAATACACTGTTCACATGATAGCAATAAGATATGATCTCGTGATAATAAATTTGCAAATGAAAATGATATTTGGATGCATTTCCCATTTTCTTACTGTAATAGAGGAAACTGCAAGAAATTCACTGCTGTCACCATAAAGTGGTTGCTTCTGTTTATGATTATGCTGCTTAGTATTACTAAAAATTAAAATCGGTCTACTGAAAAAGCCTGTTATGAATAAGTCACAGCTCACTAATCTCCAAAACAGCATTATTAAATATCCTAAACTTGAGGAATGTGTATCAGAAGGTGACAGGAACAGGCAGTGCAATAAGAGCACCTGCTTTGTCTGTTCCATGTCCCCGTCATCTCTTCATTTTCACATGTAAAAGTATAAGCTCCTTCCTTGCTCTTTCTCTTCCCTTGCAAATGATTCCTACAACCATGGTCATACCAACCTAACATCAAAGCACAAGATCTTAATAATGAATTGCTGGGAGGGTATTGTAAATGTAAGTTGGTAGAAGCAATGGAAAGCCATTATTGATCTTATTCAAACTGTATTGCAAAAAGAAGTTGATTTACTACCTCAAAAATTACCTATTACAATCCCTGTCATACAGTATAAATGGTCATACTACTACACTCCTCATGTTATCTCTAACAGAATCTATCCTTATTGCACACTGTGGGTACCAACACTCATCAAAATTGTTTGCCTTCATTATTAGCACTTATTAATAGTCCATTTCCTTATGTAAATGTTTTCTGAAAGTAGCTGTTTATTAATGAATCAAAAATGTACCTATGTGATATATCTGCCCAATCTCAACTGGCTTTCAAAGAAGGATGGATGTGTTTTTAAATACTAAAACAAACTAGAAAATATCGAAGGCTACTCTGAATCTTGTCCTAATGATGTATTTCTATATATATGCTCCATAAACTGTATGCATACATGGTAACAGCTCTGGTCCTCAGCTCCTTAGCAGTAGCTACATTGATATGATCAGGAGATTCATTTTGCTGCCCACTGAAACTAAAAATGGGCACTAGGGGAATGGAGAAGGGTATTTCAATGAAGGCTTACAGATCTGAGATAGATTATTAAATAATACCTGTAAAATGCTATCCTGACCACGCCGCTCTGCTACAATTTGTTGATTATACAAAGAGTGAGAAAAGTAATGGATTTTGTATAACACGACTAAACTAGAATGTCTGCGCGAGAAATGCTCAGTTACAATAGCTACTGTCACCTTATTATAGTAGATTTATGGAAGAAATACTTTCCATGCCCACTCACAGTGCCAAGACCAATGCTTAGGCAGAATGACTTGCAGGTAAAGTAATGGATGTGTTTGGAACAGGGCTGTTTTTCTGAATGCATTAACATAACAGTGTGTTTTATTTTCCTCTCCCAGAGGATTAAAGTATAGTACCAGTGTCACATCCTTATAATTTGTTCATGTTTGGTAGAGTTTCACATAAATTTTCATGGAGAAAATTCCTTCTTTTGATTGCTTTGTATCTTGATTCATTGTTCAAGAAATTTATTTCCACCATCATTTTTCTTCTGCACAAACTTGTTTCCATCTGTGAGCATGCAACTATTGTACCACGGTGTTTTGCTTTCCTAGAAGTATTTAGTCCTTATATATATACATATATATAGCTGTGTGTGTGTGTACACTCAGCTGTGCCTACGCACAGAAAATATGCATCATGTTTGTACATACATTCACCTACTCATCTTTATAATTAAATGCTTAGAAAATATTTTGCTCTAACAAGTAATTCTCTCTAAGTCCCTTAATACCTATACAGGTACAGGTATGTGTGAATGTACAAGTTCATTGTATTTATTCTTGCTCACCTGTGACAGGAGAGAAAGAACTCTCTGAAATACAGGAGAAAGAAGTAGCCTGAAGGGATGAAAAAGGGTTGAGATGAGAAGGAAACCTCAAACAGCTCCTGTCTTGAAGAGGAGCAAAGGGAGCTAACAAATCTGATAGGAACTGGGTAGGGAAACAGAGCCTTTAGAAATAGCAGGGGAAGTTGAAGGACATTAAGAGGAAGCATGTGGGTAGAAGTAATGCAGATTACTAAGATTTTACTTTATGGGAATAAGCACAATCACAAAATGCATGTGCCAGTGTATGTAGATAGATGCACTGTGAAACTAAGTTTAAAAAAAAAACAACAACAATCTGAAATTAGAAAGTAAAAAGACACTCTTATTATGCTGATTGACATTTCATTATTTGGATACCTAACATGCATTTCGCTTTTGGTTAATTAGTTGTCATTTTCCTAAAGCAATTACATATTAAATGTTACCACAGGTTTTCTAAGGGGAACTTAGTCTTCTTGTTACTGAATTGGTATTCAATCATTCTTTACTCTTCAGTGTAGTTTTATTTGCAACAGCTGAGCTAGAAGACAGACAAAAATTACAGAACTCAAAGCTATCTCAATGGCATTTAGATACTAATTGGCATTTTTGCTGCATGGAATACCTTATAGATATGAGTGCTGCACAGTATGTGGGCCCAACGAAATCAGAGTTGAGATGCTGACCCGTTTGGAAGTGCAGGGAAGCTCCTGAGAATTTACTTGCAATAGTTTTAGGTAGGAACAGAGATGGAGTAGCACTGCAAGCTTTTCATTCAAACACTTTCCCCTTCTGCAGGAGTAACTAAAATACAATTGCCCTCTGAGGAGTGCTTGGAGTACTGGTGCTAACAGTGCTCATACACAGCTGCCAGAGATGGGAAAACATGAAACATTCAATTTAGCAGCTCACAGTTACGTATACAAACCATTTTCCATATCTGGTGCCTTTTCTTAGGTTTCAAAAGTTGTTTGGTACTGAAGTGGGATGAAATGAAGGCTTTTCAAAGCTTTCTGTGTGAAATGAGAAGGAAAGACATTTTCCGGTGATGTCAGAAACCTAAAGCAAAGCCACATTCAAGCAGGATTTGAATTTGGCTTTTGATACGTTTCTGCTTTTATGCACCCTCTTGGAGTTCTTTCATTTACTGCAAATTGATGTTCACTGGGCCAGAAAGCACACGAGGTTGGTAAGAGCACTCAGAGTAATGTGTAATGTGAACATTCAGTTCCTGCATACTTGAGATATAAATGATTTCAGGACAGTTCTAATAACCATATGGATTTTAGAGTATTTCAGAAAGGCAGAGTTAACTATGGAGGTCTATTGTAGGGCAGTGGCTTTTTAACATCCTGCTGTGCCATAGAACAGAAAGTGGAAATTTGCGGATTAAGATAGCCTTGGTTTTGATGGTTAAACTACACAACAACATTGAAGGAAAATGATGCTGACTGTTATGTAACCAGACAAAACGCAATGGCATTCTTCATGTCCAGATCTGGTATGACTTTGTGTTTCTTTCTCATTGGACAGATGATAACATTGGCATTGTGTGCAATTGACTGAGTGCTGAAGGATGAGAAACTGTTCTGTTGTTCCTAGATTATCCTTGGAAAAGCATTCCCTTATGGCCTGCTTGTATAATTGAATCTTTCTTGGACAGAGCTCTGATCTTCCTTCTTTCAGACATGTATGCTTGAAATTAAAAACGACAGCTTATGCCTACATTCTGTAGAGACTGGGGCCCTCTCTTTTTATTATATTTTTAAGGGAAGATTACAAGAAAGCTGAAAAACATCTAAGATGGCCTTAATTGCTGTTTACACTGCCTCCACAAATGATGATTTTAGCTGTATACCCACTTTATAAATGGCATATGTAACTGGGTTGAACAGAATCACGCACAACATTTTTTGGTCAATTACCTCTTAAATTATATACATTATCTTAATTTGGAAATGCAGTTTTTCTTCCACACATAAAAATCCCTTCTAAATACATACTCAATATTTATCTGAAGTGATTACTTGTATCTGTGCATAGAAGATAAATTGAATTGTTATGCTGTTAAGTGTGTGCTTTTCTATAATCAGCAAGATACATATATTACTGTACATATAGGGTGCTCTTGGAATAATGGACATTTTTAATGTGTGGTTTTTTTTAGACAACCAAATGAACTCAGCATGTTCATATTAAAAGAGCACAGAATGGGTTTTATAAAGGTAATATTATCCTCAGGCTCACTTAGTTGAATTTACTTGATTCCAGTAAGAATGTCTATGAAAATGCATTCTTGCATGACAACTTTGAATACATGAAACTTCATTTAAAGAAAAATAATTGATTTTAACCATGAAAACAGTAACTAAAAGTGTTTAAAAATGTTTTTATCTTTGCTTCCTCAAGATAACAAGCTGAAAACTAATCTGACCAAAACAAGCATGTCGTTTGTGATAATTATCTACTTGACAAATCTTATCTTTGGAAATGTCCTTGATATAGCAAGAATAAATGTCTGGATTCTTAGCTTGTTTAAATTGGTGCTCCCCTACTGACTCTACTAAGTCCATGCTGATTGGTACCCAATGACTGAATTATTTCTGTAAACAGTACTTCTCACCCCTATTGCGAGCAGCATTTAAACATGTTTGGCATGTTTAATTGCTCCAGCTTTAGTCTTGGGCATGAATCATAACAGTAATATGATTTAATAGCATTTGTGTTTCTATCATATGTATTTATGGTAGTACTTGAATTAGAAATTTAATTATCTAAGCTATTTGAAGAAATATTTCTTTTTTATTTTTACATTTTAAGGCAACCTATCAGTTTGTCAGGCTTAAGTATATGTATTACTACATAGGACATGAGGATCATCAAGAAAAGGGAAGTCTTAGCCCTTTTTTGTAAGTGGGATTCTGAAAATGAAATTGAATGCAACTTGTTATTACAGACTGGTTCTTTGCTAAGACCAAAAGAGGTATACAGTGCTGTACAAATTGTCAGTATTATAATTTTCAACCACCTAAAACACAAGAAAATCTGCAGGGTAGAGCTAATGACAAATTGCACCAGCACTGTACTGCATTCATTTTTATGATGCTCATGGAGTTTGCAACTATATAGTTGGAATAATACAAGTATAATTGCAAATAGATAGAAAGCATGTAAGGAACAGACTCACCAACTCCAAGGCCTTTAGTCAAGATGGATGCTCACCAATGTTGAGGTTCACAACAATCCACAAAGAAGCAATTTCCAGAAAGAGATGCTACATTAGTGCTAGTCAGCCCTTAAATGGGATCTAGGAGAGGTGGAGTCAAGCTGAGCCTTCACGTGTGCTCCCGCATCTGACTTGTCACTTGCCTCAGATGGTTAATCAGAGGTTCAGCCTGTGATCAACAGTTTCCAATACAACATATAATTTATACTCAAGTCTATTAACATGCTCTTTAATGAGTATTTTTGTTTAGGATCACTTAAAACCATGCCCCCCTCTGTCTCCTAATTGTTTGCACTAGCAATTGCACGTACATGTGTTCTGGAGAAAAATTATTCATGTTTGGTTTGATCAAAATTTTTCTGTACTTTATATCTTTTTCTACACTATTTTCTTTGTGCCTCTTTTTCCTCAGTGGCTTTAATAAACATATAATTCATTTCAGAGGTTGTAAACAGGAGAATACTGTCTTGCATGCTTGTTTGCCAGCTGTTTTAAAAGCTGGTCTTACTTGAGTTGTTATGCAGTTTCATTATCTTACTCTCTTTCCTCTGAACTATATTAAGTTGTTATGGAAGCAAAATAGAAAATGCAATACATTGGTCTTAACAGTCAAGCTCTTTTTACTGAAGGTGCAAATCAAGATTTATTTCATTGCAGTGTGTAGGAAGATCCTGTGTCTGCCAGTCATTTCAGTGAAACTAACATCTGAGTTGCCTGACTTTGATTATTGTTACACGGGGGAAACATGCTTCAGTTTCAAGGATTTACTGACATATTCTCAAAGTGGACCTGAAAAACCACTATATAAATGTCAACTATTTGGATTAACTTTCTTAACTTTCTTTTTTAATGTCAGTCTGTTCTCAGGGCCTCACATACCCACTGCCTTATAGCTGCTATGATAGCATCTTTGCTAGGAAAAGGTGTCCATGCATTCCAGCCTTCACTGTACTAACATCTACTGTTTGGTCTTCATCAGTGTCCAGCAAGCACTGATGAATGTCAATGGGTGCAATTTTTGACCTGTGGAGGAATTCAGTGACACACCTTTGCTTCATGTGCACATTTATGCCAGAAAACCATTTACTCTGATTGTCCAGTTTTTTGTTGACTTTTTTGATTAAACAAGTCAGCTTCTTTTAAGGTTATCCAAAGTAGTTGATTCCTTTCTCCATTTAAGTAGGCCTTTATACTGCTTTAAATTCAGTTTATCTATGCTTAAAGCTGAATTCTAGGTGAAAAGTCATCAGTGCTTGTGTTGTGCTAATGTTTCTAGTGCTACTGTAAGATATCTTCTTTCCTCCAGCAATATCAGTGATGTAAAAGTAATAAGAAGGACATACAGTTCTAAAGGGATGATATATTTTCTGTTTTCCAGCTGTATTTACATTTCCTGTTAGTTTAATTTTCAAAGTCCTTCTCTTCCTTCACCATTTCAGATTGAGTTTCTGGCTTTTAAAAGTTTAGGATATTTGCCTGGAAGTTAGTTTTTCATGGTGTATGTTTGACCTTCATTCCTTTCTCTATTTCAGAGTGTATGGGAACTGCTGAGTTGTGGGCTGAACCATGGATTGAGTGCCTGCAGAAAGGACTGGGTCAGCCCTGGGAGCACAGGTGAAGGCTGTTAAGCTGTGTGACCAGAAGGGATGGATCCTGGATGCACCTCTCTTAGTCCTTATTTAAGGGCTGACTGCCACTGGAGAAGCATTTCTGGTTGGAGGTCCCTCTGTCTCTTGTGAAGTTTTTCCCTGTGTGCTCATATCCTCAGAGGTAGGTGAGTATTCCTTTTCTGTTTGACTTTTTGCCATTCAGCTCCTGTATTGTCTTTCCACTGTGCTAATCTTTCTGACTATAACAGAGTTTTACAGCTTGATGTATTCTGCTGGAGATTGGCAATACTTCTTCCCTGCTCATTGTCTTCAAATTCCAATAGAACATTCCTATTTCTTGTTTCAGGACCACGAATAAAAATTTATAGCCTTATGAATCCAATGCTAAGTTTTGAACTGTAGTCTGATATTCCTCGTTCAGCTCTATACAGTGCATTTCATCTTGTTTAGTTTCAGTTTGATTTCTAATCCATATTGTGTCTAACCCCATGCGGCACTGTAAAATAGTGATCTTGATGACTATAGTATTGGTTGTCTGACTTCAACAGAATACAAGGATTTAAAGCAGGTCTTGAAGGAAGAGATAGTGAGAGCTTTTATAGGTTTGATACAATTGCTGTGGTCTAAGGATATGTATCAGATAAGATCTAATTAAAGAAACAGAGATAGAGAAAAGAGGGTACAAAATGAAGCAGATAAATAGCCTGAATAATTAAATGGTTTTAAGTAGGCCAATTGCTTTTCTCAAAAAAAAAAAAGCAGATTTAATCTACCTGAACTTCAAAATGTTTATCGCTCCTCTTTCTAGAAAATCAGTTGTTGTTTTGAAGTCTGTAGCTCTTAAAATCCTCAAAGGAAGGAGCTGCTTCTGGCTTCTACCCTGCCCCTGGTACTGTAAAAGAAGACAGAAACTCTAGTTCTGGGCCATTTTTGTTTTTCCTGGAGTGCACTTTAGGGCCTGGAATTGGCAGCAGTTGCTTCCACTTACAAGTGTGCTTTCGCTATCTTGGAATGATTGTTGTGGATACCACTGGGTAATAAATACATCAAATAGTATGAATAGCAATTTGTTACTTATAATGAAATCATAGAGAGGCACAATGTGGTGTCATACCTTGCTAGTCTAAAGTAAGATTAGTTTAGATTTCCCTACCTACCAAATCCTTGCTCAACTGTTTTGCGGAATGTCTTAACTAAATATTTATTGCACATCTCCCTGTTGTGATGACTGAACATAGAGTTATAAGTATAAATTCTTTTGACTGTTGAGTTATTCTTAGCTGAAACAAAGGATAAAATCCTTTAAGAAAAGCTAGTAGGTTTTTTTTATGGAACTCTCATATGGTTTATGAGAGTTTTTTAATGTTTTTCCAGAAGTTAAGAACGATATTTTATTCAGAATCAGTTGTAGATAGTCCTTATATTACCAGGTGCTGTGCTTGCTTATGCACAAAGTCTTCAAATTCAAGCTTTATTTTAAGAAACTCTGGTTTACTTGCTCTGAAACGAATAGTGCAACTCTTGGCAATGTGTATATATATATATATATATATATATATATATATAATTCGTTCATCCTTTTACAAATTCACCACTTTAGAGACCATACTACCAGGTGTGTTGCAACCTTCATGGCTCTACAGTTCTCTGGCAGACAGATTCCATCTTCGATTAGATAGGCAATATTAGCTTTCCAACAGAAGCCAGGGTAGGTGGTAGAGTCAAGGACTGTCGAGAAATGTGACAGACAGATGAGTTTCTGCTCAGAAAGTTTCCCCTGGGAATCTGAGTGAGTATAGTCTAATTAAAATAAATAAATAAATAAAAAGCTGGAGGAGTTAGTCCTGCAGAATGCCAGCATATCCCTTTAGAACTCATTTATTAAGCTTTTGGGGATTCATTTTACCTTCTTGACAGACAGAATGGTGTTAATGTGGGGAAACCTAACAGAACTGCTGAGGAATTGCATCCATACACCTGACCCAAAAGTCCAATTGACCTTCATGGCCTTTCCAGCAAGTCTTCCATCTGCAGATTTATCGCTGAAGCAGCAGTACCCTTGGATAGAGAGGCCTTGCAGGTTCATTATCATTAGTGGCACTCCCCTCATCATTTCCTGGCACCTTGGTGACATTGGTGCTAGAGGTGCTTTACAAGAGAAAAGATAACAGGAGATTTTACTCCTTTCTCTTATATTAGCCACAGAATAGTGAATATCCTTACTCTATGGGCTCAGTCTGATGTGTTTTGTAATGGAGCATCACCTTTTTCAAGTAGCCTAAAATGCCAAATTTCACTTAAGTAACTGAAAACAAAAAAAAAAAAGCTTATAAAGCAGTGTTTTACAGATTGCTGAGCCCATTCCATGCGTAGATTATGCCTTCCAATTCACCTACAGTCAAAACAGAATATATTGCTGTATTCATCGGCATTGCACAGAAGAGCTGGTCTTCACTGAAATGTAGATTCAACTCTACAAGCTTTTGATGGATTGTTTTTATTTACAAATAATTCAATTTATTATTCCAAGTCCTTAATAAACACCACATCTTCATTCGCAGACTCTTAATCTTTCATAAGATTGCATCTTGATGTGATTCTTCAGCCTTGTTCCTCAGCATGTTTTATTGTATCTGCTTCATTGTGTATGGAGTGGAAATAAAATCAATGAGCAAGTTTCAGATAATCTTTTGCTGTTCAGTGTAGCATTTTGGACAGAGGTTTGGCATATATATGATTTTATTGGAATTTTTGGTATGCTTCTCATAGCCAATAGGATGTGAAGCCTTGAAGTATAAATACAAAGCTACAAATTACTACCAGAAAGGCAGAACAATATAACTTCAGAAATGAGTCTGAATTCTAGTAACGGGAAGTCCTCAAAAAACCCACAGCCATGCTGCTTTAATAACTTGCAAGACTCTGCAGGGAATTCCACTATTTCATATTGGAAATCACAGAATCTTGATCTGTAGTAATATGACCGTATTCTCTCCACTCCTCCTCCATCTAGGTTAACTATGTATAAATTAAGACTTTTCTGACAGTGACACTAGCAGGTCTTGGTGGCTTTGCCTCTGTTGATGCCCTCACTGCGTAATGCTGATGAATAAATCACCAGATATATAGCAACATCTATTTACTATGGATGGCATGAATTTAACCCAGGCAGGAAGGGAATATTCTTATGTTTTTCTTGTCTGTGTTTCTTTTTGCTTTCTTTTATTTTTTCCCTACTCTTTGAGAAGGAACTAATTGTGTTGTATTGACCTTAGACATTCATATAAAATTACACACCTAAAATAAAAGCAGTGCGTTTTCCATCTCCATGTGTGTAAAGGTATTTAGCTTCCAGTTTGCAAGTAAATTGCTTTTATTACTTTTGTTGCATGGTGCTGGGATTGTAACAGCTCAGTCAAAGCAAGGCCTTTAATTACTGCACCTTTGCAATGACAGATTATTACTGTCTGCAAAATTCTCAATAGATTACAAGAGAAATTCAGTAGAATAAAACGTTTAATCAACACTAAAATGTGGATTAAATGGATTCAAAATTTGATGGGCTTGTCATTGGGAAAAAGTTATTAACTTGATTTTTATAGCTTGTGCTTGTCATTATGTTCTCATGGTACCAGTGACAAATGTATCTCATGTACAGACTGCTGTTGTGCAGTAATAAATGGGGAGAAGTAAGGCTGGAAGTCTGTTCTTTTTTGCCAGTTCATATGAAGTCAGTGAGTTCAGAAGACTTCACTGTCTTGCAATGTTGTGTATTTCTGTTGAGCATATCTAAAATTGCTTATAATGTAGGACTACAGCTTAAAAAAAAACCACAAAAACAAACCCAAAGCTAAACAGATGTCAAACAGGAATCGAATAGCAACCTCAATGAATTATGTTTCTCACCGTTTCCTTAAGAACTTCTCAGAAACAAATACAGCTTTATTGTGTGAATGTTTGCCACTTGAATGTCTTTATCTGTTTGAAAACGGTCTATGAATATTTGAAACTTGGTTGTTTGGTGTTTTTATTTTATTTTTTTACTGTAATATGCCACAGTCTTAGAGTTGGAGGAGTGATGCGTTCTGATATGAACAACTGTGATTTCTAAACTTAATTTCCTGTATATATACTTAATTTTCCTGAATATAGACACCGGTTCTGTAATACACTAAAATCAAACTGATGAGCCCAGTGAAACATACACTCCAACAGTAAAGGTAAAAACAAAAGCCAGTGCATTAGTGCTGTGCATTCGCAAATGGCAGGCTGATTGCAGATAAATATACAGGCTTGTAAGATGAATGATTCCAAAATCGCTGATAATTGTAAGGCTAATACTGATGCCATCCAAACCAATTTTCTTTTATCCTTCTCACAGTTGTACAGCAGTTTTGAACACATGCCAGGTTGAGAGGAGGCTTTAGGGAGGATCGGTTAGTAGGGAAGGCAGTGCCAGGCTACATTAAATCCTTTAGCTGAAACTCCTTGCAGGAATATAATAATCTCCATAACTATTAATGTATTTACTATAATGGAGGAAAACTTCCTCCTCTCTTCATTGCATAGCTTCACGAGCAGATGTAAGCAGTACTTCCTGTGCTGTGGTTGTGAATTTGGGGGCTGGTCTAAGATTCCTCCTGGTCCAGAAGCATCTTAGAGTATGTAGCTTAGCAGGATACCTGTTGGTATTGGCTTAAGTTGGACTAGAGGGACATCCACTCTAGGATTTCTTCTCAAGAGTATTTTGTCACTTAGTATATAGGCCAAAGTCAGAAAAAAGGGTGTGCCATTTGGATGTAGGTGGTATCAGTTGTTGACCTCTGCCTTCCAACAGTGTGTATTTCCACTTCCCAAACAACTTGTTTGGGATGCTTTTGTGCTGCTTTACAAGAAGGGGAGCAGGGACGACCCGGGTAACTACAGGCTGGTGAGTCTCACCTCTGTGCCTGGGAAGATTATGGAACAGATCCTCCTGGACAACATGCTTGATCACATAAAGAACAAGCATGTGATCCGAGACAGCCAGCATGGCTTCACCAGGGGAAGGTCATGCTTAACTAATCTTGTGGCCTTCTATGATGGAGTGACGGCGTTGGTGGATGAAGGGAAGGCGACCGATGTCATTTACCTGGACCTGAGCAAGGCCTTTGACATGGTCCCCCATCACATCCTCATCTCCAAATTGGAGGGAGGTGGATTTGATGGGTGGACAACTAGATGGATAAGCAATTGGTTGAAAGGCCTCAGACAGAGGGTGGTGGTCAATGGCTCTATGTCCAGGTGGAGGCCGGTAACGAGCGGCGTCCCTCAAGGGTCTGTCTTGGGACCGGTGCTCTTTAACATCTTTATTAATGACATCGATGAGGGAATGGAGTGCACCCTCAGCAAGTTTGCTGATGACACCAAGCTGAGTGGTGCAGTCGATACGGTGGAGGGAACAGATGCCATTCAGAGGGACCTTGACAGGCTGGAAAGCTGGGCTCGGGTGAACCTAATGAGGTTTAACACGGCAAAGTGCAAGGTTTTGCACTTGGGCCGGAAGAACCCCAGGCACCTGTACAGGCTGGGAGGAGTTGTCCTTGAGAGCAGCTCGGCTGAAAAAGACCTAGGGGTCCTGATAGATGAGAAACTTAACATGAGCCAGCAGTGTGCTCTGGCAGCCCGGAAAGCAAATGGGATCCTGGGCTCCATCAGGAGAGGGGTGGTCAGCAGGGATAGGGAGGTGATCGTCCCTCTCTACTCTGCTCTTGTGAGGCCCCATCTGGAGTACTGTGTCCAGGTGTGGAGCCCTCAGTACAAAAAAGATATCGAGATTTTGGAAAGGGTCCAGAGGAGGGCCACAAAGATGATCAGGGGGCTGGAGCACCTCCCCTATGAGGACAGGCTGAGGGAGTTGGGTTTGTTCAGCCTGGAGAAGAGAAGGTTGCGGGGTGACCTCATTGCAGCCTTTCAATACCTGAAGGGAACTTACTCCCAGGAGGGGAGTAAACTCTTCGAAAGGGCTGACAATAGCAGGACTAGGGGAAATGGTTTTAAGTTGAAGGAGGGAAGATTTAGGTTGGATGTTAGGGGAAAGTTCTTTACTAGAAGAGTGGTTAGGTCCTGGAACAGGCTGCCCAGTGAGGTTGTGGATGCCCTGTCCTTGGAGGTGTTCAAGACCAGGTTGGACAGGGCCCTGGGCAACCTGATCTAGTAAAGGTGTATGTTTGGTGGCCCTGCTAGGCAGGGGGGTTGGAACTACATGATCCTTGAGGTCCCTTCCAACCCGGGTAATTCTGTGATTCTGTGATTCTGCTTCTGAAGAACATGACCGGCTCCCAACATTACAAGTGGATGACTCATGTAATAATGCAAAGCCATTTTGGCAGAGTCAGACAGGCTTTGATTTTTTTGATTGCCTAGCTATATAGTCATTTGAAAATTCACAAGTGATGTATTTATTACTTCATTTTCTGTCAGTACAAATATACAAAGTTGTGATTATTTTTGTTTGCAATCTTGAAACCTATTCTGAAATTCCTTTATCACAGCATGGCTGTATATTTTTTGTAGTGTTGTCTACACTGAGATGTAGGTTGGGAATGGTTGCAATAAAAGGATGAGGTGACTGGTAGTGTGCACAGGGTAAACAGACTATGGGAGTGCTATGGGAAGAATTAGTACTTCACTGTAATCATTCAGTTCCAGTAAGGCAAAATTTCACATGAAAGTTCTTTGGGAGTGGTAGTACATGTAGAGGACGCATGCTGTCATTTCTGAAAAGAGAAGTGACTGTTCTGAGTAGGTCTACTCACACAAGCAAGATTTATCCACCTATCTTTTTCCGTCTCTGAGTAGTAATATTGTGCAGTATTAGGTGTGAGCAAATGTCAGCTAATAATACTTCAGTGGATTCTCAAGGTAATTGTACCACAGCACATTCTAGACTCTGTCCTTAAAGGCTTCAGGGTTTTTTTTTTCCTTTATTTTGCTTTATTGTTCCATGATGCTGCTTGTAGCTGGCTTTTTAACACTGCATCCAAGGAAAATACTGGCTCATTTAAGAAAATAATGAGTACAAGCAGACTTTGAAGGCTGTAGCTGTGGAAAGAGCTGCGTTCACTGAAAGAAACGCTTTGCAGATTGTTGTACTATTTCAGTAGAGTCCAGACATCTCAGTGAGTAAAATGACAGGGTTCTTTTTATTTATGTTTTCATTGCTGAAGCATTTACACTACCTCATTTGAACCTCTAGATACTTAATAGCCTTATATCATTAGTGTTTATATTGCGTGTTTAAATGCTACTTTCTCATTTAAACTGTTGCCTATCTTTAATTAACACAGGTACAAGAGAGAGCACTTTGTTGACGTTTGAGTAATCTACCTCTAAGTAATCTATATTCGAGTAAGCTACACAGAGCTATGGTTATATACTGGGTAAATTGCATCTTCCAAGGTTATGGAGCTGGTATTATGACACTGTTGTACCTTAGGACATTTGACACTCCAATTCCTACTTTTGAACTTCAGTATCTGTATCACAGAAGTTTTGGAGGTAGGATTATTCTTTTTCATAATAGGTCTGAGGTGTTGCTATTAAAATGAATAATTCTGTGAATTATCAACAGTAAGTACATCTGTTGAGGGATGGTTACCAGGTGACTCGTTGCTGTTTGTTTTCTAGCTGTATATTTCAGACACAGACTTTGTTTTAAGGGGCATGGGATGTAAACTGAAGTACTGACTTATGTTTCATAAGTAGGTGGCCTCTGCCTATTGCTTGGTGTGGTTGAGTAGTTGCGAGTGAATTCCTCAAATATGGTAGTTTAGTCTTCCTCGTTACACTTGTTGTAGAGAAGCCAGTTTTCAACCTCTTTCCCGTTTCTTGAAGACTGACAGAAAAGCCCAGGCTTGTATTTTTTTCTTCTTTCCATTTTCTTCTCAAAGGTACCACTGAAATAGACTCAACTCAGCTGAAACTAGTGGAATTACGGCCACAGCTCTTCTTAATGGCTTGTATCTGTGCTCTGTACCTCATTCCACAGACTCACCTTTTCTGAGTAATTCTGTGCTATGCAATATATCACTACTGTTTTAAACTAGCAGTTTCTTATTAAAATCCAGTGTAAGAAGGATCCACACTTCGAGAGCTCATCCTTTCCTTCGTGACATAATTATACGGAAACCACTTAGTGCAGAAATGAACTTTTCCCATGTGGAGCTGAGGTGCTGAGACTGCTAGACTGTTGCTTGTAGGAATTCATGCTTAGAAAGCAAATCAAAAATAAGACGAGTCATTTTTCAAAAATTATTCTCTTCAAATTAAAGACAAGTAACCTGATGCTGAATTTAATATTACTTTTGATTAAATTAATTGTAGCACTTGAGTGTGTCGCAGATGTATGTTCCTAGTAAGCATGGCTAGACTGAATTTTCTGGTAGCTGAACTCCAGTGGTTTCAATTAATTTTAATCATTTATAACTTTTCATAGTTGTTTACAGGCTAGACTATTTAAAGGAACATTGGGGAATTTCAAGTTTGGGATCCTCATTTTTGCTTCCTTTCAAAAAACCTGTCATAGTCTAAATATTGGACTTCAGGCTTCATGCAACTGCCATTGCTTTACATTATTAGCCACAATTAAATCAAGGTGGTAATTATATCATCCAGTTTACTGAGTAGTCATTTCATTGCAAAGGACCAAGTGTTGATCTTCTACAATCTGAGCACTTCAGATCAATACCTATTAAAATAGCAATTGTTATTAAGGAAAATTAGGTGTAATGAGAAGCATATTTCTACTGAACCTGAGCATTTCTAAAACTTACACAAACCTTGTCATTTGACATGTAGCTAGAAGGGACCTTTGATCATTTATTCTATTCTTTTTCTTCAGGCAACTGTGTCTTAAAATTCTTTTGACTATGTAACTTTCTCTTTAAAAGAAGTAATATTTTTCTTCTATTAGAGAACCACGTTTCTCTAGAATTTGTAACTTCTTTCTGTTTGTCTTTTTGTGATAAGTTTATGACTGTATGTTATTAATTATTATCAACTGGTACATATGATGTGGATTTTTGAGTATTTGCATTACTTTTTTGAAGCCAGATAATGTTGTTCTGGGTACATAGCACATAGTGTAAGAATGCCTATAAGAATGGCTTTGAACAAGCTCGTATGCTCTCTGCCCTCATTTCTGCCTGTGATTTTTGATGTAGCTGAAGTGTAGTTTGAGCACGTTGTACTTAGAAACGGAACATTTGAGGTCTTTGTGTTGAGCTGAGCTGCTTTTTTTTCATGGATACAGACCTCATGAATGAGAACTGGAGAATGTGTTGAGATGCTGATGGTGCTCCGACTTTCCTTGCAGGGCATTCTGGAGTTCAACCTAAACTGGTTTAATCTGAAGTGTGTGCTTACAGTGCTGATTCTGGACGCATTTGTAGATCAGACCCCAATTCAGCTGGCTTTGTTTTTAATCATCTTTTGCAAGACAAACACTATTTCCCTGATTGTCTTAGTAGACCGCCTCTGTTCTGATTGGAGAATATATGTGAATTATGTGTACAGTACTAGAATGGAAGCCAGGCTGACCCTACAATACTGAAATGTGCATTTTGTACCTTTTGTAGCAGCTCTGCAGCTTCCCTTTGGCAATCTCTCCTCAGATGTGTACATACTAGGATTACTTCTTTATCTGGATGTATTATGTGACTAAGCCACATACTTCTTTTGATGGACACAATTTCAAGACCATTCCTGGCCTCAATCTTTTCAGAAAAGAAGATGTACTCTTAGTATCTGTTGTGCCTTTTCTCATTAAACTTCTTACCTTCTTAAGTTAAAAGGCATAAAGAAATTAGCCCTGCCTGCAAAGCAGCAGCACTGCTCTGTTACACACCATTATTGCTGTCCTCTCAGCCTTTTAGACCTTCTGTAAAGGCCAGATATATCCTTTCAGATAAGTTCAGTGGTTGATAGGCAGGTGGGTTTTGATGCCAGAAGGCTCACTTACATCTTAAACTGCTTTTTGCCTACTTGTAACACGTGCTTTGAAATAAGCTCTATAAACTCATTACTTGCAGTGATCTTACACTTATGCAAATGTCAACAAACACTGCCACAAGCAAGAGAAAACCAAGTTAAATTAATTTCCCATCTGGGAGATGGGGCCAAGTTCTGTACTAATATTTAGGGTCAATATTTATGTTGTCCTCAATGATTTCATGCCAGATAATACAGCAGTCTCATATGCGGATTTTTTTATTGGAGTTATATAACATGAGTTATATATATATAATGCCACCCAAAAAACCTAGGGATTTAGTTAGTTAGTTAGTTAACACCTTTAAGTACAGTTTCAAAATGAAGCTTCATGACACTATAATCGACACCGACCCTTTAACCTTCCAATTCCTCATATAAACAATTTCTTTTTCCTTTGTGGCTGTTTTCTAGACACATGAATAATGTAGCTGATATGATTTGTCTAGAACTAAGTAACGTTAGAGTACAAAGGAAGGTAAAAGCAATCTTCTCTAAAATGTAGCTTTTTGTTTGTGTTCATCTAAAACTCGTCAGCAGAATCTTATATGCCACCTTCACAGGCTTCACATTCATGGCTTAGAAGAATATCAGTTACATAAAATAAATAGTGAATTTTGCTATATTGTTTTGTCCATACAGTTTAACCGAGTCCATCCATATTCTTAAGTCTAATAAGTATATCCTCATGACAATAAAGTTACAGTGGATTTTAATTGCTGTAATGGCCCCTTCATTATTCAAGGTTCTTAAACAACAGAACCCATTTCTGTTATTCTGGGTCAAATTCACTTAACTAATTTTGCCCCGGACTAATGTTGCAAGGTAATTAACTTTATTCATTAAAGATACCAGCCAAGCATGGTGTCTTAGGATGACAGTGCTGATGATATTCTCTATTCTAAAGAACCGTGCTAATTTAGGGTTTTAAACCAACTGCCCTCTTAGTTCTACATTCAATTAGTAGGTGCTGAGTTCAGGCAGAGTACAAGACATAAACTTAGTCTACACATCTGGACAGTAGCCATGAATGCAAAGCCTGACTGAGGGTAAGCTTTCTATTTTAGAAGAAAAACTATTGTCTAACTGTGGCAGGTTGTATTTTTGCCATATAATCTTTGTAATCCTCTTGAAATGTCACTCAGCTACTAAAGCAGTTTTCTTACCTGCATACTTTTACCTCTGTATTGTTTCACTGCCTTCTTTCAGGTAACCCCTACTTGATGGAAGACTGACAAGTGAGTTCATGTTACTTATCCCTCAGTGCATAGGACCAGAACAGCTTAATTGGATTCAACATTGAACCTGTTTGATCCTTTACTCCTTTGCCACTCACACATGCTACATACCTGGAAGTGGTGTACCAGGCTCCAACATTCATTTGGTCTGATCTCCTTAAGTTTTGGTTCTGCCAACTGCCTCAAAGCAACCAGGGTGTAATCTCCTACTGACATTATTAGCAGAAATACTATCTCACTTCATGTTTTTACAGCTCTAAGTACAATTAGCTAACAATCTGGACTAGCATCTTTGGGCACCACAGGACTTATATAATGCATATGAGGCGAAAGGATGGATAGATATTTTTTCCATAATAACTCCTATACTTCTGTCACAGCATGATTACAAACTAATGAGAAACTTTAGGTGACAAAAATTCAAAGTTTATTTTTGTTCCAACAGAAAAGTAATGATGTCTTCTTAAAAGCTCTACAAATGACCTTAAGGTCCTGTTATTTTTAATTTATAAGATACCTGTGGTAATGGCCCTGCACTCTGCTTTATTTATGCAGCAGCACACAATAAAAAGTATATATGACTTTGTAAGTTACTCCATATATCTAAAAATCAGTGTTGTATTGCAAAACACTGTGTGAGAATGAGCCAGAGATGTTGTATTCTGCACTTAAACTTATTCCAATGGGTTATTTCTAGAGTCAGTTTTGTGGCAAATGGGAGTTACTTCTTAGTTTGCTTTACATTTTGCAAGTTCCATAGCTTTACCATAATAGTCTTCTGGCATGATTGCTGTGCTTGCATATATGGGTTGCTTACTGTCTATGGACTGAAATATGTGCAAGGGAAAATACGGAGTCCTTATGAGAGTTGAGTTCTATAATAATGCCTTAGCTCTTGAAGGAGAAAAAGAAGGAAGTTTGCATTAAACAAATTGCCACTAAGAATAACATTTAGTTAATAGAAGTTTGAACTGTGTACTCAAGGCCTAGGAAAAAAGAGAGAGCACCCTTTTCTCAGGGAGAAAAGCCTGCATTGGCTTGCTTTATCAGTGTCCACAGCTGTCAGTGGGGCTGAGAGCTATAGTTTGCAGACAGGCTGTTTTATCCCAGATTTCAGGTAACTGTCAGATATCTAGCGTTATATTTAAACCACACACATCACATTGAAAAAGGAACTTGTAAAATGACGCTAGTTTAAATAGATTCAACATATGCCTTTGTGGCAAGGGACAATTTAAACCGCAGCAATATTATCACCAATGCTAGTCAAACAAGGCAGTAAGTAAAATGATTGATGATGATGATTCTCCTGCTGCGGGTTGGTGGTGGTTGTTTTTCTGAAACATCCAGTTATTCACCAAAATCTAATCTAGGGAGTGAGCCAGATAATAGTGGTTTTGTTCTATTAAGAAAAGAGCACAATAATGCGTTTCTGTACCATTTTGTGATTTGTGTATGTCAGACTTGCATTCTCTTGTAAACTACTTCTGGTATAAGCTGCTACAGGACTCAGGCTGTATTTGTTTTTGTCGTGCAGACACATTCATGCTATTAACTTTTGGATAACGCCAGTGCCTCATCCAATGAAAAATAATAGTGTAGACAAAGAACTCAAAATAGTTTCAAGAAGAATCTAACTGTAGACCAGTATTTCCTGCTTTGCTTTGTATTACATATTGATTTGCCCTCACTGTCAAGGTGAAGGCTCTGGATCTAGAAGCTGATGGTCTAAGGAGTATTTGTACTATATTTACTGTGATATTTGAGCTTTCTTTTGTTATTATTTTATTCCAGTAATATGCTTCGGTGAAACTGAATAAGAAAAACAGGAAAGAAGTGTAAGATAAAAGCAAATGACAAAGCAGAAACTTTGTTGTATGGGTAAAGCGATTGCCAGAAACTCAGAAGTTCTATTTATATTGATTAGTGTGAAATGTTATAGCTACTTGCTATACAACTGCGTGATCAATACTGTTCTTGTACAAACTGCTGCATTCTTTCTATAAATACATTGCTTTGCAAGTTTAGATTTCTAATAGCTTTTAATAGTTGCAACTGACTTGCAGCTTGTGCAATGGAGCTGCTTTGACAGCTCTATACAGTTGCCTCACAGATGTCCACTGATTCTGCTGAGGATCAAAATCGAAGTGATGCCTGAGTGAGAGTGTTTATGTGGGTTATATTAAGTGTAAAGGAAATATTTATGGAATAGGTTTTAACATTATATTAAGTTTTGGTCTCTGTTCCTTTCCTATGAGAAAGTTATATCATTTGCTGTTTTGATTCTCGTATTCACATTATGGATCTACAGATTCATTCACAATATCTTCAAGAATTCTTTTACACAGGAAATAGTGCCAGTCATTCTGTATGTGCAGTTAGGTTTCAACTTTTTTTTTCCCAGTATTTACTACTGTGAATTTACTGACATGTAATTTAATCTTATTAATAGCCATTTAGTATCAGACCTTGCAGTGACTTGTCACACTCGGCTTCTAGATTAGATTTATCTGTAGTCATTTTCTGTCATTAGAAGAGTTTCTCACTGCAGTAATCACTTCAAGAGATGCTGCTCAAAACCTTTTTTTCTTTATAATCTCTCATTTTAGCATTATTTTGCTGATGGTGTTTAGTTGATTGTTCTTTTCTATTTTCCCAGTTCATGTTTTTTTCTCACTTGTGGTGATTTTTGTTCACTTCTAAAATCCTATATATTCACCATTAAGTGGAGAAACGCTAACTCCATACTTCTTACAAGTATTTTACCCTTTCAAATGGTTATTTTTTGGTTACTTATCTTGTTTTTACAAGCTAACATTATTAAAGCTATCCCTTAGCTTTAAAGGTAGTTAGTTTATTCTCCTGCAAAAATCAGTGTCTTCAAATATAACCTATACTGCAAAGTACCTACGTCCCGAACGAGCTTTTTTGCACTAGTTGTCAGCCAAAGTTATTCAGTAGTACTTCAGCACTGGCTGTACATTATTCAACAAGGCTCATTCCTCTTCCTATGGATTCCTCTCGCTAGTTAATAGTTAAATACTAATTAAAAAAACATAAAACTCATTAAATTAAAAAAAAAATCGTAAGACAAATTTTGATTAAAAAAATCTGCTTATGTTACACGTTAATATCTGGTGTGATATTTAACTGGTTTATCTGGAGATGACTTCACCGCCTTCAGGGCCTCTCTAATGTTCCTCTGCATTTTAATTGTTACTGTCCTGTTCTTATTGTACATTTTAGCAACACAGAATTTCCTGACTATCAAACCTTTGTTTGGTACCATGTTTTAGTGCAATTACTTATTTACATTACTTGACTTGAACTGTAATTTTTATTTGGTTGTTTGTTTGTTTTTTTTCCTCCTGTGCCAACATGGTCTGGCCTTTCAGTTATACTTGTATCCTAATGTTTTTATTGTACAGTTTTACCCCTTTTTATTCTTCCACCAAACTCACAATGTGTTCATTTTCCATTTTTAAGAAGTCCATCATCCTTATTTAATGATGATTCTTGATGCTAGAGCTTTTAGGCTTCCAGGCTTTATAGTAAACACTCTTGTTCTTGATTTAGCTCCATATTATTTCATCTTTTTGATTAATAACAATTTTGTGAGAGTTCTTCATTACTTCCTACCTTACTTGGTTTCTTCCAGTCTCATTCCCTGTGATGGAAATTTTATCCCTTTTTTATATCATTACCAGATAAGATACCTCATCTTAGTGTGTATGTTTCACCTGTCAACTCTCAATCTGTCCAATCTTTCCATCTTGTCTAAACAACAACAAAAACAACACAGTATTCCTCTCACCTTTCAGATCCTAGTGCTCTGATCTCATTTGGCAGCCTGCTCCCTCTGTTTGGACTTTATTTTCTTCTTGTTGCATAGCGTTTATGTATTTGGTCTGTTAGTTATTGGAGGGTGAACACACTCCATCTGTTAAGACCAATTGATAAAATTTAGTCCTTGATATTTAAAGATTCATAATGGAGTGAGAATATTTCTATGTACCGCATCAGTAGTAAGCTAGTCTCAGTAGGAACCAGGCAAATTCTTACATGGTGAGGTACTTTCTCATGACTTCAGTGCATTGCTGGTAATATTTGAGTATGCTAAAATAACAGGCTTTGGTTCCAAATCAGCTTTTCAAGCCTGCTATCTTCATGCCCTTGCTAGCAGTGTGTTGGGACATGTAACCTGACTGATTTCTGTTGTCAGCTAGATGAAATATAGCTTAAATTCAAATAACAGGTAGGCAGTGCTTTGCAACAGGCAGAATTGTAGCTATATTTCAAATGTCTTTGGAGTATTGAAGCTCCCATATCTAAATGCCTATGCTTTTCAAGTCTTTTTGTGTGTGACGAGCCTATAAAAATTCAGGATCATACAGATAGCGATATAAGACAAAACTGAGCTTACTGTCTCCTCGTTCATTTATTCAACTGCAGTGAAACAAAACACATGAGAACACTCAAATATGTGTAGTAAGGATACTTATTTTCAAGTCTTTATCCTGTTTAGCCTTGCTATAGGGGCTTTCTGAGTGTTGTTTGTGCTGTGCATAAGTTTAGAGAGTATCATCTCCAGATTCCTCTTCAGGCATATTGTGGGTATGTGGGCATGTGTATATCATTACTCCCTAAAGAACAGGGAGGTGGTTGAATCACCATCCCTGGATATGTTTAAGAGCCGTTTGGATGTGGTCCTCAGAGATATGATTTAGCAGAGGGTTGTTAGAGTTAGGGTACTGTGGTTAGGCTGCAGTTGGACTTGATGATCTTCGAGGACTTTTCCAACCTGGGTAGTTCTATGATTCTCCCAGGGCATCTCACTTTCTCTGGTTTGAGTTGTTAAAAAGAGAGGAGAAAGGAAAATGGATAGAACCAAAAACTGGTGGCAGAAGTAAACTGAAAAGAGAAGTTGTCTTTTTTGGAGGTTTTCTCGTTGTTGTTTTTTGTTTGTTCAGTTGTTTTGGTTTTTGTTTTTTTTTTTTAGGATAAAATACATTTGCCACTTCTGTGGCTGAATTTCCCCAGAACTTCCATTGATATCCAATTAGCTCTGCAGGGAGCAATCCAAGTGGGAAAGCATTAGATGGAACTGAACTTGTGATAAATCCTCCTATAGCTAAGCATTAGTCAGAAATACGCTGATCTAATAACAAGTCATGATTACAGTTTAATCCTGACTGGTGCAGATAAAATGTATCACTTAGTGTTGACTTTTATGATTCCCTAAGGTAACAGTGTGGAGTTCTCATTAACTAAAAGAATTATTCAGTTTGAGGCAGAAGCCGTATAACTGCATGCTTTTTATAGGACTGGGATCATCGCAATTGTTGCAGAGGTGTATGTGAGTTGTTACTAAACCAGACGCTAATCACGTCCCCTCTAGTAAATTTCTAAGCCTCTTACTTAAAACATCTTAAGAGTCTTTAAATCTCAAAGGACTCTCTGTTTTTCTACTTGAGGAGAATTCCTCCTGCCACACCTTTCCAAATGTGATAGGCGCTGTTCCAATGCTGCGTTCATCTAATGCCTGAAAGTACAGATGCAATGCAGTGAATCTCTGGGTGCGATAAGAGAAATAATTCATATTTATAGCATTTCTGGATTTTTGTAAGATTAAAAAAAAATAGTGCCACTAGTTATTAGAAGTAAGATTATTTCTAATTAAAGTGTAAAACTCTTAAGTTTTTAACTACAAATAAGCTATTTCCAGAAGATAAATTAAACGTATCTTTAAGCAGTGATTATGATACATTTATTTTGTGCTATAAAGATATGAAGAGTTCCCATGCATATGTTTGATTTCTGCAAGAGTTGTTGTGCAATATATATTCTGAGATTATAGAGGCAATTAACATTAAAATTATTCAGAAAAAGATTAGTCTCATGCTGGCATCTGCTTGATTGAATCATAGAAAACAGTGCTTGCTCAGTACTTGTATGTGTGATGATATGTCTTAAATGACATAGGATCATTAGAGATACATCTTTATTTTTTCCAAATATAAATGGATTCTCCAAGTCATGGTAATTACCAAGTCATTTTTATTATCAAATGACCCAAGAATATATACCCAATGAGTATCTTTGGAAATATTATGTACCTATAAACTGAAGTTTTCAGATCTGGAGTGCAGTAGAATATGAAAATAAAATAGACATTGATAATTTTAAAGCCCAACACTGTTTTACAGTTCTTCTTTTTCAGCTTTTTCGTTGTATATAAACAGTTCTAAGACTGAAAGCATACTAATATATTTCATAGCTCTCCTGTTCCTTGGAATGAATTTTTGTTTTGTTGAAATCTTCCTCAGTATTTCAGAATACATTGATTCTGGTGATGTAGACTTCACTTTAAAAATTGAAAGAATTCCAGGGCAAAGAGGCAAAGAAATCTATCTTCTGATGATACTTCTCATTAATTTCAAAAGACCCAGTATGAAAAAGGATGAATGGAAGAGGTGGTTCTCACAGCGGGTCCATTTCAGATCAGAAAAGAAGAAAAAGTCAGTGAGCTTTTTAGGGAACTTAGTCTGGAGCTAAGGAATCCATGTTGTGAAAAACTGAGGGAGAAAAAGGAATCTGATCTGGTGTGGTTGCTGAACATGCAGCCAAAACAAGTGCTTTGAATGACTGATGAAGACCAGTGCTTGGTTAGGTTGATATAAATGAATAAAATATCTTTCTACCACCTTCCTGAAGGAAAAAAACAAACAAAAACAAACCATAAAAGAATCATGTACAACACTAAATCCTGTAAGAGACCCTCATGAGATCTTAGTGCAGAATTTGATGCATACTACAGACTGAGTGGGACAAGAGCCAGATGTGGTCGCACAAGGGCCATCTAGTCTTACCCAATCTTTCTGACCTGGGAGGAGCAGTGAGGCTTCTAGGCCATCTTTTCTACGTCTGCATTTCTGCTCCTCCCTTGTGAGAGAATGGCTAAGGAGAGGTATCTCAGTCATGAGACCAGAGTAGGGCATAGGACTGGACTTGACTGAAGAACCAGTTGTTTCTCTCCAGTTTGGCACCTGAGGGACAAGGGACCTGAGCTGCCAGGGACCTGCTCTGCAGAACGGGGAGAGCCTGAGCCCATCTTTGCCCAGGGCATGCCCCATCCCCAGCATGTTAAGTGTTCTCTTTGCTCCCACTCAGCACCTGGGAGGTAATTTAGAATACACACATTGAATCTCGTCCATAGGACCAGAGCACTGGAGGCCAACTGATCTGACAGTATGGAGGGATGCAGAGTTGCTGTGGTATCATCTGAAGTTTGTTCTCAGGTCAGTCTGACAGTAGAGTTGCATTGGCTTCTATTGAGTAAATCCTAATTAATGATTGTGCAACTGGAAATTGAATTGCCTTCACAGCTGTGATGAATATAGGTGTGGTTTTTTTTTCCATACAGATGTTTGTGTATATCTATAATAGTATTTTAATAGACTATCACTTATGATATAATCCTGTATTTAATTTCTTAGTAGTGATGGCTGCTTTCCTGCTGCTTTATAAGGTAGTTGTCATTCAGCATAAACAGTTTAACAGTAATGTCTGTATGTATTCATATTCTAAACAGTCATTCCAGCTTCTCTTTTCTTAGTGTTAAGCAACAAGTTATTCAAGACTTACATGGCAACGACTGTGTTGCTGCAAACAGAAACACCTGATTGGACAGAGAGCATAAAAGAATTGAAGATGCATTTTCATCTTCAGAAAGGGTGGTCAGGCACTGGAATGGGCTGCCCAGGGAGGTTGTGGAGTCACCGACCCTGGGGGTGTTCAAGGAAAGACTGGATTGTCGTGTTGAGGGCCATGGTTTAGTGGGAGCTATTGGTCATAGGTGAACGGTTAGACTAGATGATCTTTTAGGTCTTTTCCAACCTTGGTGATTCTATGATTATGATCTGAAAATCTCTTGGCTGAATTTTGCATGAGAATAATGACAAAGCAAAAGGCCCTTGAGTTTCCCACACATTGAGGTGATTCATGTGTTTCACACTGACGCATTTGTCACTGCCTGATGATGTGACTCTATATATAGAAGAAAACATTTCTTGTCAGGCATTTTCTTTTGTTGCAGTAGTTCTGATATATGAAAAACAACAACAACAAAGTGCTGAGAATTATAGTGTATTAACCTAAGTGCCAGCTAAAATGAAATAATTTTTCTAGTAGGAAGCACTAGGCTTCTGATTTTGTGCAATGATTTACGTTCAACTGTAACGTGTCCTGTTGCAAAATTACTGTAATGAGAGTTGCAAATATTTGTCAAGAAAAAAATGAAGAGTTTTGAATTTAAAAAGTAAAAGCCTGTTTATGAAAATCCAATGCAGCACGCAAATGTAGAGATTCTATGATCCAGATAACCTGCAGCTGAACAGCCCATCCTGAACATTGCACCAAGTTCAGGTTTTCAATTAAATAGCAAGAGATGGTATCATCTCTCTGGAAGGACAAGTGCTCTATAGCTTTATTCCAGGAAATTCATTTAAGTGTGAAGAAATCATAAACATTACCAAGCTCTGGGCTTCTAGTGATAATCTCTCCTTAGTAACCAAGGGCAATCTTTCTTATATAGAAAAGCTCCGATGCCAAACATTTCTTTTAGCATCAAAATGAATGCTAATTATGTTTTAGCCTGAACTTTACTTTCTCCCCGTGGTGGTTTATTCTATAGTTTTTTGGAGACTCCCACAGCAGTGTTTTAAAGAATATTTTAGTAGGGATCAATTTTGATTCTTAGTTACCTAAAAATTATTTTAGGTAATCAGGAATAAGAACTTTAAATGAGGCAAATAGTAAGAGTTGATCTGCAGATATGCTTCTGTTACCCCACACACATCACAGGATGGATTTGAGTTGTCTTCTGAAATAAGCAGTCATCCTAAACATATTGGCAATTGGTATAGCATAATGAAGTAATTAAGGTTAGGCAGAGAACTTTTAGACTGCTGAAGCAGAGCCTGCCTGTTAATCATTATTTTAAGAGCATGAAGTTTTTTGTTGTTAAGAGCCCTTGATTACTTTGCAATTGCATGTGATGTAAATCTCCTTAAATCAACGTCCTTGTGTTCTTGTTTCAGCAGTTGAAGAGCTACTGTTTTCCAATTCTTTTCAATACAGTGTTGGCTTGAGTTCTTTTATGTCTTTTTATAGGCTGCCAGAAGGGTGCAGCTGGCAGCTTCATGAGTTTTGGGATGTTAAACCTTCATAGGGGATCAGGAGGAAGTTGGAGAGGTTCAGAGAAGAGGATTTCTACATACATAGAAATGATCTCTTGGTCTAGAAATAGTAAAAGTACTTGGAAAGTAATATGCTTTGATCACCTTGTTCTGAAATCCTTTCCTAGCATCCTATTCTGGCATCTGTTATAAACATGGTCTTAGGCTTAAAACCACCACAACTGGAGGCCGTGTTCAGGTTTTTTAAGTGAGTTTGACCTCATCAGTGTAGAAATTTATTGCTCAAGACGTGACTATCAGTCCAGAAAAAATTTTAAAAAATAAGTAGTGAAGGCCTGTTTTTTCATGTTGGAGGGAGCGTGCATAGGCCATTTTTTTACAGGTTTACTTGGAAAAATCATGTAGGATATGCCCATTAATTTTGGATAGGCTGCAGGCCATCAGCTCATAACTTGTCTTCTAGAAAGTGTTCTTCATATTTCTCCTCCATGCAACATGTGTGTATTCCCTTTTTGAATGGCTGATGTCAACATGACAACTATGGAAAGCACGGTACATTCTGTGGAGAATGGTAATTAATTAATTATCTGGGTTGGCAATTAATTTCTCTCCCCATTGCTTGGCATCACAGGCCAAAGGCTTCTGTAATTTTCACCTGTACAAATAGTTTATTCATGCAGAAAATGTAATAAAATAAAGTTTGTGCTGATGTGTGCTTACACATTCACATGAAGACATATACCTATACCAGCATAAAGGGATAAACTTTGTTTCTTGTTGCTTTCCTTAAAGCGTGTTGAGGCTGAAACTATATGAGACTTTCATGTTTCTTGTTTATAAAGAAATGCTATATGTTTTAGTGGAACTCTGTGCCTTGTAGAATCCTTTTTAATACATTGTTAGAAAAAACAACTAATACAGATTATTAAGACAAGCAGAGTTTCAAAGCCTAATTTTATTCCGTACTTACAATTTCTAAGTATGAAACAAACAAGTTTAATGGATTCAGCTACAAATATTAGCTTTCAAAAGCTTCAGATGACCTAATAGCCAAATAGACAGAGCTCTTCCTTCCCTTGGTCTCCTTCAAAAACCCTTGCTCTCATAATACTTGTTAAGAAAACCTAGTGTCTGCATCCCTGAAACTGACATTTTGGATAAGCCTACGTTGAAAATCATGTTTATCTTCACATACTTTCAAGCTAGGATTTAAAATAGCCATCATTTTTTGTTGTTTACTTGTTTACTATTAGAGCACTGTCTTTAAGCTTCTGATTTTTATGACTCTCTCACTAGTTCAGCAGATGTGTTTTCATTACCTTTACTAAGAAAGACTGTGCAGGTCATGTACTTGGGGTCACATGTTTCAGCCCATTTTATACGAGGAACACTGTGCCTATCAGAGAGCAGTCAACAGCAATGAAAGAGCAGAGGATGTTATGAAAAGAATGTATGCTGCTCTTAACCTGCCACCATCACCTCGTTTGAAATTGTTCTTATAGGCTAGGAACACCATTAGCAAAGTTTCTGCAGGCAAAACTACCTACAAGGATTCTGGAGGTCACTTAAGGCAAAAATCTTTAGAACAAAATAGCTAGATGTGCAGAAACCTATTAAAAATATCCAGTGTTAAGGATAAATAATGCCTTACTGCAGAAAATGTATTCAACTGTGACATGCTTTTCAATCATTAGTAAGTTTTCAATGCATTTCCTAGAGATGTTAACTAAAATATTTTAAGAATCTGGCGGTACTGTTCTCTGCAGATAAAACTCATGGCAATTTTTGATACTGGTGGTGTTTTTTTTCCCCCAAATTTTTTGCAAAGCTGTGTATCTTTGTTTGTGCAGTTACTCATCTAGAACTCTTAGCTAAACAGTTCATATCTTCTCAGTAATTTCCAAATAGGTAATTGAATTCAGTTGGCTTTTTTTTTTATTCCCAAAGAATGTCATTAACCTATGTCTACTATGCAAACTATTCTGGTATTAAATATTGTTGTTCCTGTATTGTCCACGGCAGCACATATTCATCCTAAATCTCACTGCCTTTCAAGCAGTCCGTTTCCCCGGTAACAAAACCAACAATATAAGTTTCTGCTGTAAATGGGAGCACGATAAATAGAGACTTATACTGCTGATTTCATTTGAGGCTGTTCTGAGGCAGTTGGAAATAGAATCAATTGCATAATATCTGATTTAAAGCTTTTTTTTCACCTCGGGTAATTAATCTGTGAGCAGTAAGCTAAATAAAACTACAGTATACCCTGCACTCTCTTGGTTTTGGATCCCTTGCTCTCTCCCCTGTCAAACTATCAAATGCAAGGCATATTGAGTAATATGAACAATGTACCTGTGTGCCAGGATAAGTCCTTTCAGAACATCTGTTAAGAGAGTAGCGTCCACTCTTCTGACTAGGATTCATTAGATGAAGAAGTAGAATCTTATAAGAAGAATCTTAAAAGTGGAATTTTTGAAGTATAATCTGGGAAGCACTCTAAGTCTCTTCCATAGTGTTTTCTAAAAAATCAGTCTTAACATAATTCTGTTAGAGTTACAGGCTTCATCTACCACTGAGATTGGACAAACTTGCTTTTATAAGTAGTGCAGTACTGTTTGGCTTCATCTCAGCAGTTGCTGCATTGAAGTTGCTCTATTCAAACCAGGCTGTTCAAGAGAGAATAGCCAGATAATAAAACAGCATATGATCTGTGCTTAGCAATTGAATTTGCTCACTTCAGCTTGTAATTTGTAGCTGCTTTAGCAGGATGCTGCTAATTCAAACATCAGGAGTACTTGAGCTTCATTTCATGTTTTTTTGTTTTGTTTTTTTTTAATAGGCCAGCAATTGGGAGTTTATGGAACCACTTATCTCAGTTTTGTTGTATGAATGTCCAAGTTATATCTTAATGCTGTACTGAATAGATGCCAAATTAGAAGGCTTGTAGTTATAATACCATTGCTGTCATCTAAATCACTGTCCATTTGACTTAATATGAGAGGAAGAAATTATTTGACTATGCAAATTCAAGCATTTCTGCTTATTTCTCTATCAGTCATGCTCTTCTGTTCATTTAAAAAGTTTGCTTCACAGCAATTTGCGTGAGTGCCAGAATCTGGGACAAACCATACTGTATCTTGGATCTATGCCTTGCCACCACCTGGAATAAATACTGTAGATTAAAGCCTGGAACTGGAGAAGATTTGACTTAGTGACCTGTATGGAACACAGCATTTCTGTTCATCTGCTTTATGCATTTCACATTAGATCCACCTGAGAGGGCTGCATGTATCTAGCTAATGATGTAACTTTTCATAAATTACTCAACAGCAGTTAGCTCTGAAGCTTGATGTGAGCAGATGGACTCCATGGTCCCTATTCCAAACTCATTGTTACTACCTTCCAAATTCCCTTCCAACTTTCACTCTGGTTGTGACCTCTTTTTTTTTTTTTTTTCCTCCCCCTTTAAATACATTTTTGCTTTCTTGATATTAATATTTCCTTGATTGCTTTAACCTGAGGACATGACAGCAATGAATTGCAAAGGCATAGTTTGCAGCTGGATAACTGTGTCCTCTCTGGTTTCATTATCCCTCCAGTATGCTGACTTTTGAGCCGGTGTCCATGTGTATTCTCCAGTTTGCTAAGGGATTTTCTCAGTGCTATATCTGCTTCTTCTTTAGGTTTTTTTTTTATTATTATTCTCTTCTGGGTGCATCTACATTACCATGCAGTGCTAATACCATTGTCATCCAGAACTGGCACACCCCTTCTCTCTATGAACCTGAGTCCTTTAAAGGAGAGTAAGCTAGGAAAGGTCATGGAATGGATAATCTCAGAAGCATCAGGCCCAGTCAGCAGAGGTGTATGAATCTTTGAATCTTAGATCCTGTTTGACAAACCTGATTTTGTTCTAGACAAGGTGCCCTGTTTATTGGATGAAGGTAAGGTTGTTGATGTGGTCTACCTGGACTTCACTAAAGCCTATGACTCTGTCCCCCAGAACATCCTTGCGGAGAAACTGGCTGCCCACAGTTTGGATGGGCATACACTCCACTGGGTGAAACACTTGCTGGATAGCCGGCCCCAAAACTGTTGTGGTCAATGGACTTAAATCCAGTTGATGGCTAGTCACGTATGGTGTCCCGCAGGGCTTGGTACTGGGGCTGCTTCTATTTAACATCTTTATTAACAATTTTGATGAAGTTACTGAGTGCACCCTCAGTAAGTCTGCAGACAGCACCAAGCTGGGAGGGAGTGTTGTTCTGCCAGAGGGTAGAAAGGAGCTGCAGAGTGACCTGGATAGGATGGATGGATGGGCCAAGGTAAACTGTACGAGTTTCAGTAGGGCCAAGTGTCAGGTCCTGCATTTTTGTCACAACAACCCCAGTCAACCCTACAGACTTGGAGAGGAGTGTCTGGAAAGCTGCCTAATGAGAAGAGACCTTAGCACTTCAGTACAGGAAGGACCTTGAGGAGCAGGTCCAAGGAACGGCAAGGAAGGGCAACAAGGCTTGTGAAGGGCTTGGAGAATATGTCCTGAGGAGTGATTAAAGGAACTGGGGCTGTTTAGTGTAGGAAAGAGAAGGCCGAAGGGAGATGTTATTGCTGTCTTGTATTACCTGAAAAGTGATAGAAGTGAGTGTGGGGTTGGTCTCTTCTCACCAGTGACAGGATGAGGAGAAATGGCCTCAAGTCATGCCAGGGGAGATTTAGGTTGGATATCAGGAAAAATTTCTTTACAGAAAAAGTTGTTAAGCACTGAAATAGGCTCCCCAGGGAGGTGGCTGAGTCACCATCCCTGGATGTGTTTAAAAACCTGTTTGGATATGGTGCTCAGGGACTTGATTTAGTGGAGGGTTGTTATAGTAAGGGTAGTATGGTTAGGTTGCAGTTAGACTTGATGACCTTGAAGGTCTTTTCCAACATGAGAAATTCTATGATTCTAATTAATAATAGAAACAGACCCTGACACACAATCAATATTTAGCCTACCTGTGAATATGAACCATGGAGCTCCATGGTTTTATGGTACTTTTTTCTTGTTTGTTTTGTGGGTTTTTGTTTTGTTTGTTTCTCTTAGTCCACTTGATGGCTAGGTTTGTTTTTTGTGGGTTTTTTGTTGTTAGTTTACTTGAGTCCCTGTTTTAGTTATCTGTCTTTGAGCAGTATTATCACTCAGTTATATCTGCACTGCTACTCTAAGTCTGTATCCAGCCATAAATTGTTGTGCTGTGCTTAGAAGCCCTGTCTTTGTCTACTGCTTTGTGAATCTTTTTGATAGATAGGCATGTACCTGTTAACCTATGGCCCTGGTTTTTAGTAGCCTGTGATCTCTCAGTGCATTGTGTTATGGTACCTTGTCTTTGTAATGTCTTGCAGTTTGTCTCTGCAATCCTCCTGCTGTCTGGCTCTAATTTATAAGAGGGAGAGGAGGTTCTTTGATATGTGTTCCTGGCGTGACATTAAGAAACAATGGTTCAAATGTTGGTCTGACCAGTTTATTACAAATCTTAATCAGGGAGATGGGGAAGGGGAGGATGGACACCATTATGATTTAGGGTGTTAGGGAAGGGAGGGTGGACAATAGAAAAGATAGGAACGTAACAAGAATTGTGTAAAGGGGGGATAGTCACCACTGGGATACAGCAGCATCCCATTGCATTCCGTGCTGATGGACTGAGACAAAAGCACAGTGGGAGAGCAGCAGCAGTGTGACCAGCCTTAGGCAGCAAGCAGATACCAGGAAATAGCTGTAAGTCCAGGAGGAAGCAGCAGGTCTCAGGTAGCAGGCCTAGGAGAGTCCATCAGCATGCAGGCATTCTGTAGTGAGGGATCTGATGGCAGACACCTTTCTTCAGCATTCAGGTCTCAGGTAGTGAGGGATCTGTTGTCAGAAAACCTAAAACCATGGTTGTTGGTCCCCTTTTTTTATCCTTCTGCCAATGTGGCATTCCTGGGTAAAGGTCATGTGCAGCACCCCCTGAGATGGCTGTCTCACTCAAGCTAAGCCCACACAAAAGACTGCATCCTGGCCATTAAACTGTAGCTGATCTCTCTCTTGTTGCCCCTGTTTTGTCTATCTGTATCCCTCAGACAAAGGATTTCTCAACCCTTGCTTGGACTTGTCCATCTGTGTCCTCAGTCAGCATTGAGACAATGATGTAAAAGAACAATCTCTTACAACTGCCACATGGTTGCAAGAGGTTGATTCCTTGGGAGCAGGGCTGTTAGCAATTATATTAGCTTCGTCTGTTATGAAGGTTGGTTACTGTCTTGTCAGTCTACCTCCTGGAGATTTTGGAGGGTGTTCCTGGGCAGTGAAGGAGCCTACTATGTGTCTTTTATTGGCTGTGTATTATATATGCCAGAAGAAATCAGATTTAATATATCACAATATCCCATGAATGTCCAATCTTAGACTATCGTGGAATAATAGAATTGTTTGAATTGAAAGGAACCCTTGAAGGTCATCTAGTCCAACTCCCTTGAAGTGAACAAGAACACAGCTCTATCAGGTGCTCGGAGCCTCTTCCAGACTGGCCTTGGATGTATCCAAGAATGGGGGGGGCATCTGCCAGATCTCTGGGCCAAGCTCATCCAGTGCTTCATTGCCCTTTATAGTTCTTTCTTTTATCCAACCTCTTAAAGCTTGAAACCATTTCTCATCCTATCACCACAGACCCTGCTAAAGAGTCTGTCCCTCGAGTTTGGCCTTGACCTTCATGACATCCTTACGTAGCCTAGCAGCATCCCTATAATATTCCCACGTTATGTGTCCCCATGTCCACTGCCTGTGAATTTTCCTCTTGCTCTCCAGTTTGACCAGCAGGTCCTGGTTCAGCCACGCTGGTTTCTTGCTTTCTTTTCCTGACTTATTCCACCTGGGGATGGAGAACTTTTATGCCCTAAAGATCTGCCAGGTCTGAGAACAATTTTCTCTGTCACTCTGATAGGGCACGCCCCTTATAATCCCAGTGTGTCTCATGGATGAGTACAGTGCAAATTGAATCATCAAATGGAAAGGCAGGCCCTCAAAAGGCTGTACTATTCATATTCTGCAGGGAGGCTGTTCTCCCTCATAACCAACTAATGAGGAATTATCTCTCAAGTAGGTCACTTCAGTTAATGTCATACTATGGACACTTCCAAAGTAGATCAGATACAGAGAGAGAGAGGGATTGAATTTGTTTAGTAATTCACTTTGTAAAGCTTTGAAGTAAATGAATACATAAAAACCAGTTTTATAAAAGCAAAAAGCTCTACACAGTATTATCACAGAACTGATTTAGCTAGAATAAATCAAAGGGTAAGAAAATTCAGATAGGATTAAGCATGAAAAAGTAGCACACCATTTTAAAGTGGTTTGGAACAGCGCAGACAAATATAACATTAAGATTATTTGTCTTGTTCTTGTAAAAAGCAGATACACTTCTGTGAGTATCAGACTTGAAACATTCCTGGAGTATCTTATGTAATCAAAGGAATGGGAACGATGTAGTGGTGTTTCCTTGTATAAGTTGTGCTCTTCTCATTTACAAAATCTTCTCAGATGTTGTACTTCAAACCTCTCTGGATGTTTGATTCTGTGAGCGGCTGCTGAATGTTCAGATTGATTGCTTCTCCTCCGCATATGGTTGAAGAGTTTATTTATACCTCTGAAGTGTGGTTTAGTTTATATTTGAAAACCATCTTGAGCCTGTGTTGAAGTCCCAACACGCTTTGTAGATGGCAGGTATGTCCGTGATGCTCAGACCTAAACCTGTGCTTGGCAGCAGACCTTAGGAAACTTCAACAGTCCTATAGAAGAATAGACCAGGAACGCTGAATGAGGCCTGATTTTGTCAGCCTAAGCTCTGGTGTTAATTTCTTTTAGCAAATTAAAAGAAGAGTCCGAGACTCTAGGCCACACAATTTTCCCATTGTTATTTAACAGGAATTAGACAAATAATTTGAGAGAGATCTGCCCTTCTGCCCAACACCTCCCAGCTATTAATGTTCTCACATGAGTGCATTTTCTTTCTTTTTGTTTTGTTGAAATCAAGATGAGGCTGCTAAGATATTTCTTCATTTATTCTGAAAATGTATTAAGGCTGGCTGTATTTTTTTTTTTTTTTAGCCAAAATATTTTCCTCAATCAAAAAAAAAAAAAAAATCAATAAGAGAGATTTGTGTTTATTTTAACCACTTGATGCTTTGCAGTTTAATGAGGCTTTTATACTTGATCAGCATCCCCACACTACATAGAGTTCTGGCAGCTAACAGAAAACTGCACTTTTGAACTTCTTTCATTTTATTCCTATCTCACTTCATACAAAATATTTCTTTTGGAAATCTCTTAATTAGCTAAAATGTTTGGTAACTAGCTAATCGTTTGCAAATTAATTTTGTTATGCAAAATGTAATTAAAATCCTGAATCGATTAAAAAAAGCAGTTGTGGATGGGCATTTTGTAACATTAAATCTAACAGTATCAAACAGAAGCAGCAATTTTGAGTGTAGTCAGTATTACTGTAGAGGTTATCAAGCAGGGCATGTTAATTTTCACGTGAGAGATGTGCTGTTGGAGGGAATGGAACTTTTAAAAGGAGCAGTGCTCTCATTTATAAGAGGAAAAGCATTTTGGAACATTAGGCTACTCTTTAAGAGATGCTTTCTCTAACAACACGTTTCATTGCAGGAGAACTTAATGATAAATTGCTTTGCTTTCTCACAAAATTTGGGAAGTTAAAACAGGGTCTTCTGCAGCCTGAAATCCTGATTCTGACTGTTGTAATTAATGAACTTCATTTAAACACAGCGACCTACTCAGCTGTGGAAATGGGAGCCTGGTTTAATCTTTGCTACGGATGGAGAATGGAAAACATACATGGGGAGGTCAGCTGTAGTGATTGCTCAGTTTGGGAAGTGGCTTCAGAACAGCGTGCTCCTCTTTGTGCTTCCTGTGCCTTAGTTATTTTCAGTATAAATGCAGCGAATCAGTTTGTCAGTCCAGATTGGTCTTGTGTTTCTTTGCTGGTCTTAGGGAACCCCAGTGGTGTGTGATGATAAACACTCCTGTGTTATCTCCTTTTCATCTTTTTGAACTAAAGCATGTTCTTTTGCAGCTTCATTCAATATCAATTGCAAAGTGAATAAATAATCCACAGTCACTGAGGTCCTCTCTCAGTAATCAGCAACCCTCACTGATGGTTCCATTCAAAGGTTTTTACTTACAATCTGTAGTTAAGTAGTGTCAATGGATCTCAGAGAGAGCTCTGAGTCAGATGCTGAATTAATATATAAATATGTTTTGCTCCTCAAAAATGCATAAAGAAAGTCTAAATAAAGAAGTGGGGTAAGCAGAGATTATTATCCTAATGGCTTTTCAGTGATCTTTCAGCAAGCTAACGGGCACCTTTTCTGGCTGGAGAGAAATGTGAAGTGCAGGGAAATGATCTCACAGGCATATTTAGTCACGTGCTTAACATACCGAACAGAATAGAGTTCAGAAACTGATGCTAATTGCTTTACACCTTCCTGAAAACAAGCATCCAGGTATTTGAGATATGCAAAAGCAATGGTTCTACTTTTTTTTTCTTTTTTTTTTTTTTTTTGTGGTTTTTCATTTCTAGTTCAGAAAATACATCATCTTAATATCTCAGTAATATCTAACCTCCTCCACAAACACACTACCACCCTTTAATTAACAAGAGAGAAAATTCTAGTATTTTTCTCGGGTATAATTGCTATTCCCAGTGAAGCCTGAATAAAGCCAGAATTCTGAATAATGTTGATGTATTGGCTCACTTAGAAAAGCATTGTTAGCAGCTGATTACTTATATAATCTACTTGGCAATTTTTTACATTTATGTTGTCCTTCTTTAGTTAAAAGCAAAGAAGATAGAGGTTTTTACTTCCATTTGGTCCATTAATTTCCCCAAGTCGTTTGAACAGCAAGGTATTTAACCAGCCTTCTATGCGGTTGAAATGCAATATTATTTCTAAAGCTCCTAAATTGAGTGCTTTTAGTCTAAAGCTTAAGGCTTTCTTTAGAAACAAGCCACGTTATCCGTGAAAGATTAATGCTTGTATGAACAAGAAGGGTAATGTAATCAGGAATAGTAGTCTTATATCATCATAAAAAATGGTGCTGGCTGAAAATCACAGCAAAAGAAGGTTCAGAGTTTTAAACAACCCCCCATGGCTGGTTCTTTTTATCATTAACAACAAATTAAAACTAATTACCTTCTAATCACAGAAGAACAGGGTCTGATGTTCCAATCATACTTGGTGGTGATTATAAAGGCAGGTGTGGAGCAAAGGTAACGCTCAACTCACAAGCATGAAAGATATGAATGACTAGAATTAGTTCTGAATTTGATGCTAATAACGTTTTGGTTTTCTGATCTGTGTGGGAAGTAGGAGGATTTATGCTGGGATTTTTTGGTTTTCTTTTTCCCAAAGATGGCCTATTCACAGAAGTACATTTTGGTGATTTTTGTAAATACACAGCATTTCAGCCAAGTAATTTGAAGATGTATTCAAGTTGGGTACACTTCCCTGTAATTCTAGGAACTGTAATGACAGAGAAGGTAAAGAGCAACTCCAAAATTCCTCATGCTCATTCAGCTTTCTTTTGTTACATTTTCTAATCTTGTGTTGGAAAATGAAGAGGCATTTGAAACAGCCAAAGAAGCAAAAAACCCAAATCAAAACTTTGATTACAGTTTGCTGCAAAGTCTCACTCTAATTAGTGTGCTTTTGAATTCACTCTGCACGGCATATAATATTTTGCTGACTATTTACTTTCATGTTTCAGAAAGAAATGATCTCACAGTCATACGTAGATTACCATGGGACTTAATTCTTACAACTTTGATCATGCCATGTTCCCTTCAAGTTCTTTTCCAGTGAAGTTGATCAGTAAGGTGGACTTCTGTGAGCAGTACCCACTGGAATTCCAAGTAAAAGAGAGGAAGCCAGTTCCTGGGAGAAAATAAAATATAAAGCAAACACCTGTAACAGTTTTAAAAATAATTTTAGTATTAAATATAACAAAATGACGTCAGTGGATACTGTGTTAAAGAAAAGTCATAAAGAAATGTAGTAAATATTTTAGAAACTGAAATAGGTGAAATAGGAGAGTCCTGACACTGAGTGTTTTAAGAGGTTGAAATGTGCTCATAGGGAGCTGGCCAAGTGTCAAACTGTAAGGAGGAGAGGATGCCATTGCATCATTGGATGGGAATTGCTGCAAGGGTAGTTTTGCTCCTGGGCAGGGTTCCTCTGATTATGTGATTACAAGTAATTTTATTACAAGTAAATGAGTGTATTAAGTGGTTGTACTTACTGTTTTCAGGCCATGTGACATTTCTACATCTGTAAGACAAACTCTCACTTCAGATTAGGGCCATCATGTGCTTCTTATGTAATCCTGTTCATGCTCTCTCAAAGTGAAGAGAGGCTTGGCTGGATTCTGCCAATCCATCCACTCGGATGAGAGTGCCAACAGGGTGACTTAGTCTAAGATCTTCTCTCACCTCAGCACGGGAAGTATGTTGGGTGTGAGTTTAGCTGACTAAACCGTATCACATTGGTCCTCCAATATTGTAAGGTTCCAACATGTTCCTCACCACTCTGACTCTGATCATATAATGCTTTCTGTCTAGTTGGATTTCTTATGCTATAGACTGTGGTCTTTGCTTCTTGTTGGTTATCTGTGTGCTTCTAAGAAGTGTCTTCTCACTATAATCTTCTTTCAGGCAGTAGAAGACTCTGGTTAGGTACCATTTTATCTTTTTTCTTCTTTTTTTTTCTTTGAGGCCAAAGAAGCCTCCCTGTACTCCATGTGCTCCAGCCACATAACCATCTGCATCGCCTTCTGCTGGACTTGTTCTAATTCAGCAACATTTTGTTTGTATTGGGAAACTGAAAAATAGACACGGATAGCAGTTGTATTTTCACAGGCATTGCATAGTGGAGAACAATTATTTCCCTTGATCTGCCAGCTATGGTTTGGCTGGTAGCCTAGCAGCAGTAGCCCTTCCTCAGCTCAGGAGCATGTACTGATTCTTGTTGAACTTGTTGGCCAGGATGCAAAGCTCTTTTCCTGTGGATCTTTTTCTTAGTCGTCTGATCCCATCCTGAATGGTTCCATGGAGTTTCTCTTTCAGGTGCGGAGCTCTGTCACTATTTAATTTCATAATGTTCTTGTCAGTCTATTTCTCATGTTTGTCAACTGCACCTGGGCTTACTGGTAGATCAGCCACTCCTTTTGCATCGCCATCAAACTTTCTGAGGAGCTTTCTTCTCTTGCAGTCATTGCTGGCATTGCCTAGAATTAGCCTCAGTAATGACCTCTGAGTAAAGCTACTTAAAGCTGACATCCAGTTAGATTTTAAACATTTTACCACCGTCTGAGGAGCCCAGAGGCCCAGCCAGATGACAGCCCATTCTGCCTGGCTCACCCAAGCCAGCTACAAGGGTGCAATGGGAGACCATCCTAACATCAGGACTGCAGAAATTGTGACAAAGTATTTAGTTGTTATGAACTAGTGTGAAATTTCAGGAAGAGTAATTGAACCATAGACTCAAACAATTGCATTTATTTATAACTCCAGTAATCCTCTTGGTGGAAGATAGATGTGTTAATTATGTAATGAGGAACGTGCATGCTGGTACCCAACATCAGTTGTTCTATGTAGCAAATACATGGAACTGAAAGAAAATTGTAGAGTTTTGCATGTTACATTTACTGTCTTTGGTATTTTCACTTGTGTTTCAAGCAATTGTGTTTTGTGAATCATACGAGATCTTGTTTTAGGTTACAGTTCCACAATTCAGGAGTTCATAAAATAGAGAATATCATACAAAAGCAATAACTGGCAATACTGACCTAAGGTAAAAGGAACAGAGAATGGCGCAGATACTCTATCAAAATTAAAATCCAGAAAAGAGAGTCTTCTTTTTTCAGCATAAATTTCATGTTGTCTTATGTTTGTTTCAACAGTGGTCTTATGTTTGTTTCAACATCTTTAGCTGGGCACCACTGTAAGGAGCAGATTTAGTTAACATGAGAAATTGGATAAATGATGGTGATCTCAGAGTGCCAAATCCACATCTTTTAAGTTCTTCTGTAACTTTAAAATTCTCCATCAATAACACAAAATGCAATTTCCAGTAAAGCATAGTTAGTTGGAGGTGGCTCTGATTTGGTTTTGTTTTTTATTCTCACATATAGGTTTTTTAAGTAAACAATTACACATGAGTGTTCATTCTGTGTCAGGTACTGATAAAAATAAGAGTAATTAAAAAAATCTTGATTGGGATTAGTTGTTAGGCAGTGATGTATTTAAGTAATTAAAATTATCATCTATTATATTGAATACTCTAAATATTCTCACATAATTGAGGTTAGTCTTGTCCAAACAGCAGGTTTTGTCTCCAGTGAAAAAGAGTATTATTCCCAGATTGGAAGAAGTGACTGTTTTATACTACACCCTCTCCATCTTTAGCCTTCCTCTAGTGAAAGCATGTGAATCCTAAGTGGCTTGGAAATTAATTTATTCTTTTAAATGTAGCTTGAAATGTAGCAAGACACTTTGAGATTACACTTCCTAGATCCCATCCATATGTAATATAAGGTACACAGTGATATTTTCTTGAAAAAGCTTGCAGAAGTGAACTAGAATTTGCATAAACAAATGAAAGTTATTTGAATGTCAGAATATAAATGCAACTTTTGACCGAGAAATCAGTTCCTTCTGTGTTTATATTTATGTGAAATATATTGAATGTGGAAAGGTGCTCAAAACAAGTTTCAAATAGAATGATGTCAATACCAAAATTTGTCTTCTGCATGTCGTGCTGAGCTGTGAGAAACTGAGATGACATTTGTTCTATGTTTTGTAGCGCTGTATGGGGTTGAGGCCTTTACTCCTGCTGAATTTTCAGACTATTTGCATTCAAAAGACTTTTTAAAATGGGTTTTATTAATATGCTTTGTGTGCTCCTTGCCTAACCAGGGACACCTGTCAATTTTGTTCCCATATGGTATTACTAAAAAGTCCTTTGAGACAGTTCAGCCTTTCTTGCAGCCACTCACTTGCATGTAATATTAAATAGGCATCAATAAGGTGATTACCTACTTTCAACTTTAATTTCTTTAAAAAATAGTGAACAAAACCATGAAAATGGCTGCTGTCAAGATAACAGCTAGAGATGCAAACAGAATTATGAAGACTTCTTGTTGTTTTCTATTTCCACAAAGGGAAAAAGCAACATTTTCATTGAAATTTTCCTTTTATAATAAAAATTCGGTAGGAATTTGGGTTCCCACCTAACTTCATCTAATGCTTTGTGAGATAGATGTAGCTGAATATCTCAGTCTTATTGAAAGACCAATGAAGCATTTTTCTGCAGTTCCACCAGCAAGGGACCAGTTATATTACGTGTATGTTATGGTATCTGTTGTGTGATATGTTATTGTTATACTCACCATGTTGCCTGTGAGTTAGTTTAACTTTGTTGAAATGAGTATTAAGAGAACAGCCTCCCCTTTAATACTACAGTATGTGAGAAAACTGGGATTTCTCTATCACCACTTTAAATAATGTTTAGTGGCAAAATACTCCTGCTTTGGTGTCATAAGCACATCTCATTAGCAGCTATGTGTTTATATATCCAAAATTGCTAACAGTTTACAGTGTGATCATTATGGCTAATGCTCTTGAACAGTACCTACCTGATCTTTCATTGCCTTTCCCGTGAATTCTAACAACCACCCAGAAGAATTAAAGAATAAAATTAAAATTCACATTTTGTAGGATTTTTTTTCAAGGTGTTTTCCAAGATTATGAAGTCTGCATTTATTAGAACAGTAGTGTAGCTAAAACAGTCAGTTGGCAACCCTTAGCTCTAAGGAATTCAAGTGATGCTGTAATCTAATTGGACAGCTAAGGATTTTCTGTCTAAACTGCATGCTCATAATTTTAATAATCCTAGATTTATTTTCCTTATTGTTTCAGAGATTCATTAACAGAGTTCAGTCTTTCTTTTTTTCCTCCATTTGGGATAATTCTGCATACTTGCTCACCTCTAGGGCAAGGAGTTGCCTACCTACATAAAAAGACATGATGTAGTGTAAATGTGCAGAGATGACTTCAGACAAGGACTTTTGTTTTTAATTAGGTATCTCCTGTACTGTGCTATCAGTTTCAGAGTTGATTAAGAGTGTTTCTCATAGTCTCCAAGTGAAAAAAGAAATTGCACCCTACAGTTTGATGTGCAAGATAAATTGAAATACTTAGATGCTTTTGTTACTGCTATGGAAAATGAGATCCAGAAACCACAATGTTCTTCAGAACCAGGGCCACATGCATTTGTAATCACTATGTATTTATATTTGCTTAAAGGAAAGCGGTTTCTTATTCTTTAGCCACAGAAATCTTTCTGGCATGATAACTGGAATGGTATTGACTTGCAGAATCAAACTTTATAACCATAAAGTAGTTATAAAGCAGGTATGTTTATTCAGTACTGCACATGCTGGATGCAGGGGGAGGTTAGCCCCTCCTAGCCTGCATGGTGGACGGACATAAACATCTTTATATATAGAACAAATTCATGCGCATTCATAATATCTCTAAGAAAGGAATGGTTATTACAATTCCTTCTAGGAATTAATTAAATATCTCACACCCATTCTACACCCCAAGCTCTAGCCCTACTTAAATGCTTCTGTGCATGCGCAGTGCTTCCTTGGTGGTAATCCCGGTGGTCATGTGGATGAAGGCCGTATGTCTTCCTCACAGTGTGCTTTTGATCCTGGTGTGGTTTGAGGAAGCCATTTATCCAATGTTTGTGGTGATAATGCTTCAGGGTAGTATTGGGTATAAGTTTGATGCATGCTTATTGCAAACAATTGTTTGCCTGCCTTTTTTGTTGTTTTTAATTATGATTTTTATTTTTTTAAATATGGACTTAACAATTTTGAGAGAGCATACAAAAATAGGTTCAGACATTAAAAGAAATTCCCTTATTCAGAACCATGTTGGACCAGTTCATTCCATTATGCTTTCATGCATTCATGTTACTGTTGGACCAGTTCATCTGTTTTAGATGGTCAGCCTTCAAGCATTGGAATATCTGATTTTGGAAGGCAGAATTAGTTTGTACTTGGACTCACACATTAAAACTGAGAGCTGAATTGAGGTCACAGAGTCTGCTGTGTTGTATGTTCATGTTTACACAAAGTTTTCACCAGGACTTTTGGCCCTGAGCGTGTGAACTTTTAAAATGAGCTAATCCGATTTGGAAGACATAAAGAGAAAAATAATGTGTGAGTTTCTGTATTCACAGACCACTTTTCTCCAAGTAAACAACCTGAATGCATACACAAGGATCTGACTAGACCAGAGGCAAGAGCTGTACATGGTGAAGTTTTAGAATTTAAGGCCTTAGTAGTAGCTCTAAGGATCGTAAATATTAGGTGCAAAAAAAAATCTCTCCAATATGTCTTAACCTTATTACCTAGTGAGTAGAAATGAGAATAATGTATCACATGGCCTTTTTCAACCTCCCATCTTTTCCAAACCTAAGGCTAAAACTAGGTTTGCGCTTTTTCATATCCATTTGTTCTGCTATAACTGGAACTAATTTGATTGTATTATTTATTTACTTTATAGACAGAGATTATACTTCTTAATCACATGTAGTAAAAATTAATTAGCTAAGAAACTATCAGCTTTTCTTCTATCATTGAGAAAGAACTTGTTCTTGCTGCCTCTCACACCTGTGTTTTCTAGCTCTACATTTCTTCTCTAATTACTTCTTGATTGTGGGGTAAATTTTCTAAGCTGCGTTCGAAAGAAAATCATTGTCTTTTTATCCTCTCTGTGTGGAATTCATTCCACTTGTTTACTGATGTGTGTGGCAGCCTGAATAAAATGATTCCTAATTAGCATATATGAAATAATCATTGGTCTATCTGCAGTCATAATTAATGCATTAGGAAGAATTTACTGAGTGTCAAGGAGAAAGACATCAGCATAAATGAGCTTATTCTGGATGGGCTGCAATTGAGAGACTACTTTCCAGTAAGAATGTTTACCAAAATTAAGCAATGATAACATATCAATTTGCTAAGAACTATTAGTGTGCATGATCTGAACTATTAACTTCTGCAAAGAAGCTTCAGTCCTACTTGAACACCTTGCTAGCCTAAACAATTCATTGGCATCTTAATAAAGTCACAGCACCGTAAGAGCTGGTGGGGATGAGAAGTGGAGACAGTCTGCAGTTGCACAGAGAGGTTTTCTTTAATGTGGTCGTGGACCTTGGGAAAAACAGATGCTGAAGAATCCTATTATCATCCTAGCTATAACTTTGGGGCCTTATTGATTAAAGCATCTTTGTGTAACCTGTAGACAACAGCAAGACAGAATGATGATCCTTTTGCAGGCAGCAGTGTTCAAATACCTTTAATTTCTCTACTAATACTCTGTGGGTGAGGAAGTGATAAAATGGGATGCAATCTTTGGCTGTTTTCATTCCTTTTGCTCCTTAGTCATTCAAAAGGCACCTGACAGACTGAAAATAGATTTTAATCTTCAGAGGACTGCGCATTGAAGAATGAATGCTCAGAGAATAAGGGAGATTCAGGAAGCTTAAATACAAGTCCTTCATAGACTTAATCTTATAAGATTTATTAGCTTTATATTTTACGTGTTTTAGCATAGCTATCACTATGCTTTGTGCTGAAAAGCTTTTACTGCAGATAGAACCCACCCATGGTTCTGTAAGTCATGGGATTTGGCTGACTCTGGACATGACAAACTGACTAAACATGGTGAATCTGATTCTAGTATGAATCATTTGAGTCAAACCTATGAATTCCAGCACTGCATTTTCTTCAAGAAATGGTAGTCCATTGCAGGATAATAAATTTACAATAATCCACTAAATATTGTTGGAACAATCATAACCACTGTCATTAGTTCACCTGGAGAAAGCCCCAATCCCATTGATACCTCTTTCACTTCTGCACCTCTGTTTGTACATATTGTATGATCTAGAGTAAGAGGATCCTTGAGGTCCCTTCCAACTTGGGTCATTCTGTGATTCTGTGTGATTCTGTGTCATCTTTTAAGTAGTTTTTGCTTCATATTCCTTACTTTTGCCTTTTAAGTGAAGCTCCACAAATTGTTAAGGCTACTGATAGTTGCAAACCCATGGAACACAACCATCCATGTACACAGAAAGTATGATCTTTCTGAAGCTAAATTTGAGCTGATGTATTCATAGTAATAATATTTGTGCTTCATCAAGTGGTTTGCAAGATGGCTAATAACATGGGAAAAATCCATCTGCTGCTGTGTTCTTTGTTACTGTAGCTAGAACAACCAGCATGTTGATTTATTTTAGTGTCAGCTTTCAAAAATGATTTGAAAAGTCACATTGAGAAAAACTCAGGAAGAGGGAAGAAGGGAGTCTCAGTAGCACTTCACTGTCCAGATGAATACAGCCATTCTGATTATTGCAAGGATCGGAACAAAGCGTAAGAAAAATCAAAAGGTAGGGAAATTCACAGTTTTGGGAACATTTAGGCTTTCTTGCTGCCAGTTTTATTGCTTCAGGAAACATAACATGTTTAGCAGTAGCACAACCCTGACCTTTTTCCTGATGAAGTTGTGAGTCTTTATACTGGCAGAAAGTAATTGTGATATTCTGTTTTATTTGTGCTCCTCCTAGAACAGATGCCATATCTACCAACATGTCAAAAGCTCCATTTCCACAATTACATTCAAACCACTGTAACAAATTATGTTAAGAAGTACCATTGACTGTGCTGACATCTTGGCCCAGTGATAAATACAATAGCATAAGAAGACCATTTTCCCCTGAAAGGTCAAAGCCCAGTAAATTGAGTTGCAGAGTATCTGCTTATTGAAGAATGTTGCTTTGTTGGAGAAAGTAATTGTCTTCATTTTTCTTTTGTTTGACATGTAACAAAATTATTTTATGCTTCTATGAAGTAAACTAAGAAGAAAGAATGTAAAGATGTCCTCATGCCTGATCCTCTCTGTCTCTGTAAATGTAAATTTCCAGAAAGATTTGGCCTATATGCCTTAATGACAGTCAGTCTTATTCAACAGGGCTAACATACCTGTTAATTCTCTACATAAGTAATGTCCTTAAAAAACCTTTAGTTTGTTAATACCTTCTTCTTTCTCTCCTCCTTCCTCTTCTCATCTTGGCCAGACAGCTCTTTTCTGCCATTGTTTCTCACTTCTGAAGTTCTGACTTCTGTGTATTCTGTTCTGAGTGCTGAGGGAGTTGGCAGGTTTGGTTGCCAAATCACTCTCCATCATTCTTCAGCAGTTCTGGCTACACAGAAATGTCCTGGTAGAGTGGAGAATGGCAAATGTGATACCCATCTTCAAAAAGTTTCCTTTGTTGCAACCTCCTGTGAAGCAACTTGAAAGAGCAGGAGTGGATTTAGGTATTTATACACTGATTTTGCTCTCCCTGAATGTTTGTAGTTCTGTGAATATGCTGCTCTTTGCATACAGTCAAGTTATGAATTTTTTCTGCACCATCTTCCTGACAGTGGATTCAGCCTAGCTCCGGGTATTTGAAATGGGAATCAAAATGCACCATTGTACGCTTCTGTTTCACTCTGACTCTATTTCAAATCACCATTTTTATTTTGGCTCTGCTATTGCTGAGCATTTTCTTAACGTTATATCTTTGCATTAATATGTTCCGACACGCTATTCTGAGAATGTCTGACTTTGTTGCCAGAAGGTAGGATGACAGGTATGGAGAACTAGCCTCAGAAAATGTAAGACTTCTGTTATTAAAAAGCAAAACGTTACACAGATGTCACGCCTCACCTGTAGGAGACTGTTATGGATTCTCTGTCTATTATTTTCCTGTCCCAAGAGAAGTTTAAGAGAACTCGTCATTGCTGCTGTTCTGCATTCAGAATGATACCTGTATTCTGTCTGCAGCACTTGTCTGGCCTGAGTGCTTTCCTTTCTTTTGGTAACAAGGAAGTTGCTTTGGCAATTCTGCTCATTCCTCATCTCAGTTCTCACCTCAATAGATCGGATGACACAGAAGGCAGAAAACTTAGTTCAGGAGAGGGCAAAGGCATGATTTTGTTTAGCCTATACTTGAAAGAGATGGACAACAAGCGTTGCTCTGTGATGTGAGTAAGGAAGCAGACAGGAATTCAAATAAATAGGTTTGAATAAGTGCCTTTACAAACAGAGGCTTTGCCACTGACATTCAGGCAACTGCAAGGAGTTGCACACATTTGCAGCTTTTGGTTCATTGATTGGTGATGGTATCTCTCTTGAAGATGTATGTATTTCTGTTAATCTGGCTTCGAACCACAGCATTTTCATTTGATTTCTCATTCACTGTGTAATTGCAGTATAAGAATGAAAATGCTTTTTATAATGTAATTCATAATGTTGCTTATGGCCTTGCATAATTAAAATGGCTAAGTGGAAACAGCTCACTGCACTTTGAAATGCATACTAAGCTAACCAGGATTTTTTCAGCAAGTATAGTTTCTAAGAGACGGAAAGCTTTGGAAATGTTTGATAATGGTGCAATCTGAATTACTCCATGAGGTGCGTAAAATTAGCAGTGATTATTACATGAGAGTTGCATCAGTGTATCATCATAAAGAGCTTATTAGATCGGGCAAAAATCCTTTTGGTTTACAAGCAAATTGGATTTGTTCTGCCTTTTGTTCTCCCGTGTGCAACAGCTTCTTGCAGTGTGAGCATGATCATGCATTTCTTGGCTTTATTATTATTATTTTAAAGAAATTAAACATATCTTTGCCAAATTGAGGCCAATCCAGATACTGAAGCAATGGGGAAACATTTGTGTGATTGATTATAGCTTTTTCTATCCATTCACTTTTCCTCTAACAGTCTTGAAAGAAAAAAGCTTTGCTGCTGTGGATAATTAGTTAGGACATATGTTGAAGTATGGGACCTGAAGCATCAGTAGTGTACTAACCATGAGCTAGTTAGACATGAAGTGACAATCTTCAGAGCAAATTCTCAATTTATAATACAGCATTAATTAGCATAGTTGTATAATTAATCACTTAATTGTTCTACTACTCCCAGTTTAAAGCTGGAAGAGTTGGGGTATTGACTAAATCGAGTTATGGGGTACCTAGGAATCAAGAGGTGCTATTTCTCAGCCCGGTATCCCTGAAATATTACATAATCTATTTTTTACCCCTTCCCAAAGGGATGCTACACAGCATCCTATTGCTTTATATTTTGCTCTGAGGTTAAACAGCACCAGGCAATACAGTTCTCCATTGTCTGCAGCCACCTCAGGGCTGTCTATGAGATGAGCCAGCCTGCTTAGAGGCTATTGACAACGTTTCCATCTGTGGGTCACGGCTCCACTCTTTATAGGCAGCTGCATTAGTCTTTTTTGAGATGTGAAGATTCAGAGAGCAGCTGTACTATTTAAATCCTGAATAGTGTGATTCCAAACACATAGATATAAAAAAAAATTAAAAAATAAAAAAAAATTAAACCCATTTTCATGGAAATGGCAGATTTTGTTCTTGGAAAACAAATAATTGTTGTATTCTCCTCCCTCCTTCCTGTTCATATGCTGTCATCATTCATGAAAATTCTTCTTCTTTCCCCCTCCCAGTTAATGGACTCTAATTATCATGTATATGAGGGACATGAACTTCCAACATAAATGGGTGGGTACTGCCAATGAAAAGCCTACGCTGAATGCTGTTACATGTGTCACCTCCCCCCATCATTAACTTTCAAGCACAGAGATTGCAGTCATTTCTGCTTACAAATGGCATGTTGATGTGTTTATTACTCTGTAGTTGAGTTTGGTGCTGTTTCTCATGCCTTTTTTCAGTACTCTTCACTAACTGCATAGCTGCAGACTAACAAAAATGAGGTCTTATTTAAGACCCCTGAAACTTAGTGTGTAGAGATTGGTTGATATTGACCTGCAGTTCAGAAATCTCTGTTCCTATTTCTTCAGTCAGTGCCCCTTTATTAAGGTCTGAAAGGCTGTGCCATGGAATGTGAGCTCCATATAGGGATTATTTTGTTTCAGACAGTGATTCCTGATGATGTTTAAATAGCAGTTCCTTTGTGAAATAATGTGGTTGTATCCCTGGCTGGGAGCTCCAAGTGTTCTTGTAAATGCGATAAAGAAGGTACTGTTCCTAAAATATCACACAGTGAAGCAAATAAAAGAGGGATTATGCTATCTGCCTTGCAACCCTTGACTGACTATCTGATGCATCAGTTGCATTCATTTCCCTGTTAGACACTTCTGAGTCAGCCTTTATTCTGTTCAGGCCATGGGCGCATGGGACTTTGTAATTGCTATGATGCTGCATTGCCTTCTGCTAGTCTTTCTGTTGCAGAGATCTCCGTGCTGGCACTGGCAGAAGAGCCTGGCCTAGCTCCATTGTTACCATATGGCAACCAGTTGATACACAGATGCCTCTTAGTCTACGCTGCTATAGGATGGAAGACTTTACTGTCAGTCCTCCACATTAGCATGTATTAAAAATTTGCTTTAAAACATCAACTCAGAAAGAACTCTTAGCTTTAGCACTGCTCTCAAATTCAAACTGCCATGGGGAGCCAGGAACCCTCCAAAGCAGAGTCCCTCTGGTAGCACAACCTCTATGGATGGCAGAAGGTCTCTTCAGCACACACACACAGAGTAGGGTCTGTGCCTTGGCATGTGAGGCAGCTGCTTGCCTCTGCCATCAGAGCACATAGAGCACAAGCTGTGTCTGAGGCACCCATCTGGGTGGCCACCAGGCAGATCGTGAAGCACACTGTGCCCGTGAATTAACCTTGAGCTTTTGCTAGAGGTAGCTGGAAGAACTATGTTATATGATATTGCTATGATCAATTTGTGCAATAGAATTATTATGGTTCTGAGACTTCTGTGCTCTGAACAGTACTCCAGCATTATCTCACAACACCTAAAATGAACTTGGGAGTCAGTAGTCACTGTTTGTGGGTAACGATGGTGAATATGAGGCAATTCTGATTCTTGTTACTATTTGGCTGCCAGTCATTCCCATTCAATTAATGGCACTCAGGGATTGGTCAGCACATCTAATAATTAGTCTGTAAATGTAATTTATTTTCTAATTGGAATGAAAAAAAAAAATCTGTTATTTCTGGGAAAATGGGATTTTAAGGTAAAGAGCAGCGAAAAACTAGCAGAACTATCTTTTGTAGCTTTTTGTGACCCCACAACCCAGTTAATCTTTGCACTTATCTCTAGGAGTAAACAATTATGTTTGAAATATTTTCATGATAACTTGAAAACTTTAATATTTGCTTATGTAATATCAGACAAACGTTGTTTGCAATGAGTTCTTGAGATGCTTGGATAAATCACACTATTCCATAGCATTGGGGAACCAAGAAAGGGAAATTGTTTGACTTCTGTCCACTTTCTTGAACAAGATCTTCCTTGCTCACCTCCTCCCTCTAATTTGATCACAAAGGTAATAACAAGAATAATAAGAAGAACTAAGACTTCATAAATGTTCTTTGCACCATCCTAAATTTGATACTAGTGATCATATCACTACATACACAAAGTAGTACCCCAGTTTTGTTTGCATGCTCCGTGTTCTATGGCAATAAAAACTGTGTTGCTACAGTGCAATTAACACCAGTAGAAAGGATTGAACCACAAAAATTGAGTCTTTCTGTCTTTGCCCTCAAAGAATCAGAGAGCTAATGAAAATACTTTCTAGTTTAAAATATTTTGTAGTTTAAAATGAAGTACTATATAGCTGTCCTCTTTAAGACCTTGCTTGTGTAGTTAATATGCATAGTCAGAAATGAAAGGCTTGTGGTGCTGTTCCTCTCTGGTTTGGACAGAATGGAAATTATTTGTGATTTTCATTCACATTTTCTGAAAGTCGCTTAACTCTGAGGAATAAGAATCAGGAGATCCACATTCTGACTTTGTCAGCAGTTGATTGTATTTGCTTGGAAACTTGTTCGTTCTGTGCCTCAGCTTCATCAGTAAGTGGGATTTTAACTACTTCTGTACTTTATCTTACAGACAGTGATAATTAGTTTAATATTTTGTATCACCTCGTGACTTTTAGGTATAGCTCCATGTTCAGATAGAAAGTAATACTTCTCTGTGATTGTTATTTCCCTGCCAAAACCCTCCAAATTAGCTTTGCAAAGCCAAATTGCAGTGCTGTTGGCCCAGCTTCAGTCAGTACAGCATGTCATTGAAGAGAAAAATTTGCACTTCTTGTTCTTCCTCCTACAGAACTCCTGATAAACATTTCAAATGGCAGCGGTGTAATTATCTTTGATTAGTGACTGTGCTAACTTAAAAAAAATATATTAAAAAAGGAAAGTAGATGTTGATTACCAAGCACTAATGTAGTGCTTTCATGCACAGCTATAATTCTACTCATGAATATACATTAATCTTACGCATCAGTTATCTTTATCTCCAATCAAAAGACACTAACTAATGCCACTTCATTTTGTTTTGTGAAACATAAAGGAAGCATAGAGATGACCATAGTGCTGGACATTTCTGGATAGTATGAAAATCTTAAATGTCTTTTGAGCTTTGATGTTGGAACTAAACCTTAGGATTTCTGAACTCCACATCAGATACAGTCATGGTGGGAGCTCCTGAGGGACATGATTATTTTGAGGCTCAAACAACCAGGAGTTGTAGAATGCAGTTGTTGTATCAGGCTCCTATCGAGCATTTGCTCCCATGGTTGCCTTTGTGCTACATCTCAACTTCATAAAGGTATTTGCATTTCATGGTATCCACCACACAGTTTACTCCTGCCAAGTCTTTGTATGCAAGAAATGATCATTCCAGCCCCTGTGACAGAAAAGCCAAGTGCCTAATCCCTTCAAATGGTACATTTCACTTTGATGTGCAAAGTGTTACATGTTATTTCTTCTCCCAGAAGTCTGTGAGTCATCCTTACTGATAGCAGAAGGAGATGAAGATGTATTTTCAAAGCAAGTTCAGCTAGCTGTTTTGTGACAAAGATCAAGATTTACTCACAAGGAGAAGAGCAATGCTCTTCGTCTGCTGGCATAATTTGGTTCCATGGTTTTAAGTGGACTCGATCTTTCGCAAGGAAGAAATGAATTGTTTTGTACTTGAATTTATAAGGGAATAGAACAAGAAAATAATAAGGCAAAGCTGGGAAGCAGTGGCTCAGTGTTTCTGGATGTGGATGTTTAACCAGTAAAGATAAGCCCAGGAGGTAGTTGGTTCTGATCTTTCTTTCAGTAATTTCACAGCTATTTGATAAATCTGAAAGCAGAAGGTTCCTTTTTAAAATGGATATGAGATGAGATTCAGGCCTTATTACCAATTCAGATTCTACTGCTCAGACCCATCAGTACTAAAAGATTGAAGAAGTGTGCAAGAATGATTCTTACCTGCGGATAAAAGGCCACAGCGAAAGCCAAAGCTAGCAAGTCTGTAAGATGCTTGAGCCCTGCCCAGTGTACAAGGTTATCTATGAATTCAGCAAAAATTACCTTTTTGTCCAGGTGACATGCAGGTTTCTCAAGGTCAGAGAACTGCTGAAGCTCAACCATTCTTTGTGGGTTTTTGGAAGATGTGAGGGATCAAATAGAAGCTGTTGCCTTTGTGCTGTTCTCCATTTGTTAAACTTGATTCACAGTTATATCTTGCCCCATTTTACTTGACTTTATTCTTTCTAGGCTTCCAATTTAAGCCAGTGACTGAAGGCAGCAAAGTTTCAGCTTTGCTGAAACAATGACAAGAGAGCTGAGTTAGGCTGGTTTTCATTTAAAATTATCCAGTGCCTCCAAATTGGATTTACATTAGGGATAAATCCAGTCCAAATAAATTTCTTGATCTTTCTAAGGTCATCCTATCATGGCATAGGATGGTCAGGTTTTCTCTAACTTGTTACTGTTACTGGAAATGTTCTTTTAAACTACACCTAATTTAATTTAATACTCACATAGACAAAATATTTCATGTGCATACAAAAAACAGTTGTTCTCACGCAGCTGATTTCATTTCTAAATAGCTCATAATGCCAAGAAGAATTTTTCCTCCTTCTCATTAACTGAATTTCGTGTGTATCTGTAGATATTTTGCAAGTGATGGAAACATCCCTGAAATGATGGTATTATAACACCTGCTCGATTGGACTTAATGTAATGCTTTACAGCCTGTAGCTTTGAAATCAGAAGCATGGTGAAAATAAAGAAGATTAAAAGCAATTGGAATTCTTTCTCACTCTGTTGGCATTATAAAGACTGGTATGCACACTGGAAGCATTGACACGGAGCGCTGCAAACCCTTACCCCTTGAGCACACTTCTGCAGGTACAGAGGACATTGGCTTCACTGTGAAGTGCAGAGAGTATTATTCTCTGGAGTTCTATAGAAAGATTTGCTTTTCTGTGTACGAGAATAGAACTGAATTAATGTGCTCTCCAATATACAGGATGGCAAGTTTTCACACAACAAAATGATAATAATATAAAAGGAAAGGCTATCATTTCATATCTTGGTGCTTTAAAGGGAATCAGTTAATCATATGTTCAGTGTTAGACCAAGAGCACATATGAATGTTAGTTGGCTTGTAACATTTAGCAGAACCTGCTCATTCATGAGTCAGAGAGGAAAAACTAATTACATAATTGCACTCACAAAGCTAATGTGCCATTATCTGGCTCACGTGTAGAGCAACCCTTCCTGATATCTAAGTAGAATACCTACACATTCATATGCTATGTTTAATTGTGTTTGTGCTTGTAATTACACCTTGCAATTACTGTTCATTAGTGCCATGCATGCATTCTTAACAATCAAACTTCATGAATTCATTCTGTGATGTGCACAATTCTTCACAGATTTTTGGGTGAAACCAGCCAGTGCTACAAAATTACTGAACAATGATCAGCGAATAACTTCTTTGATCCCTTCCCATCAGTTAAACTCAAAATATGGATTTCCAAAAGTCTTCTCAGTGACTGCTTGACACTGCACAGACTTCCTTGTGCACTGCGATACCTCAGTGCTCATCTGCCGAGACAACAACTAAGTCATGTCTTTAGTGAACAGCGTGGCACTTAATCTCTAGCAGGATTCAGAAATGAAAACTACCCTTCCCCTTAACACCTGCAAAGATTGGTCAAATAAGTACTCTTAGAATGGAAATCCAGGTGGGATTTCATACTGAACAGAGCAATGTTGGGCATTTCCCTTCTCTTTTATTTGCAGCCTGGTGCTTATGGTTTTTTGCTTGAAGGAGTGATAAAATGAGTTTCAAATCCTCCTATTGTTTGCTTAGAGCAGGCATCTACTTCTAGGAGCATGTGCTTGCACACTCAGAGATAAAGTTCTTAAAATTTCTGCTTTCGAAGCCTTCCTGCAGCCCTTTCCTTCTTAGGAGGTGAAGCTTAAGCCCATCTCCTTCGGATTCCTTGTGAAGAGTTTAGATAATTGAGAGAGCCATTTTCTCTGGATTTGTATAATTTTAGCTCTTGTATTGTGGAGATTATGGCATGGACAATAGCAGGACATTTAGGTTTAGGTACAGTGGACCTGTGCCTAGCTGTGTTGTGCAAACCTAGTCACTGAAAATAGTTTAGTCCCCAATGGGTAAAAAAAAAACAACCAATAATCAGTAGTTGTCTCAAGAATGTAACTTACACAAAAATCCACAGCAGAAAATATGGAAAACTGCTGTATAACTTAGAAGTGGAGGAGAGTGATGCTTAATACTCACAGAAACAAAACCAAACACCTATTCCTGCATAAATTTTGTGTCCGGATGATTATACAAATCAGGATGTCTTCAGCTGAAAAGATGTAGCTGTCACCACAGACCTAAGGCTTACTGTTTCAGTTCTGTTAAGATGGAAGAACAGGCATCTCCTGAGCTGAAGCTTTTGTACAGCTCACTTCTGCCTATTTCTGGATTTAGAACAGCCTTAGAGAATAGCAGGAGCATAGATATCCATTCACATTTTCACATTGCATGCCTTTGTCAGCAGGAGAAAAAAGGAAAACTTTAAAGGGAATCAGTAGTTAAGATATCTGCAGGTGATAGGAGATAAATATATATTTATATATATATATATATATATATATAAATGTTAGGTTGAGTGTTGTTTAGTGGAACCAACAAGCAAAGTATTGCTTGTATAAAACTCACGTCTACTTAAAACGTATGCTACAGTTACTTTATGGTATCTATATCAGAGCCTGTTCTTTTTTCTTCCCCAACCATTGTTAGAATTGATCACCCAGTCCTGCCTGGTTGTTATGTTAACTTTATGATTTAAGATTTAAATTATATATTTGAATGGGACTCTATTTTGTTACAAAGACCTACTTTTTTTGTAATTCTTCATAATAGTTCTGTGGAGTTTCACAAACAAAGAAGATATTATTTCCACAGGATCCAAGCTCAGCTGTAGTCCTGCTGCCCCTCATGTTTATATCAGATAACATGTCCAACAGTTAATAAGAGTTAAATTTGATCAATGTGCAGAAATGTCATCCTTTTCTATGCTTCTAAGATGAATTGCACTTAGTGTACTGAATTATTCTATGAATCAAGGCCCGGTTATGAAATAGAGGCTCTCATGGTCTAAGCCATGGACATTTGTCCCTGCCACTTATCCTTGTCTAATTTAGAGTTGGTAATACTTACTGTATGGGCAACTATTAATCACAGCCTGAACCTCTGATTAACAGTCTGAGGCAAGTGATAGGTCAGCTGTGGGAGCACAGGTGAAGGTAATTCAGCTGTGCTCCCTGAAGTGGTGGAACTTGAATCCACCTCTCCCAGATCCCATTTAAGGGCTGACCACCACTAAGGCAGCATCTGTTTCTGGAGATTGTTCCTGTGTGGAGTTTTTGTGGCTAGTCTCAACATTGGTAAGTATCCATCTTGACCGTAAGCCTTAGCATTGGTGAGTTTTTTCTTATATACTCTCTGGCTGTCTATTCACTTTGTAATTATAACTATGCATTTGTATATTTGTAACTATACATTTGGTGAGCCAGGTAGGATTCACAACTATAACGTCCTTCTTATGGAATATGTACAAATGGGTCAAGAGGGAAAACATTACCCCTTTCGCAAAAATGATCCCAGGGCCGATCCCAATCCCAGGATTTATTGGTTCCCCCATTATCAAATTGCTACTGTAATTGAACAATAGGGTCCCTTGTGCGGTGCAGGAAATTTTTCCCCATTCTGCCTGGTGGAATATTTTGAAGGTTTAAATAATGATTTCTTGATTACAAAGGAAAGATAATTAGCAGCTTCTACAGCAGCATGGCTACTATTAACTGCTTTAAATCAGGCAGAAATTGGATCAAATGTATTAGAAAGTGAAAATTAATTATTAAAAGATCATATTGGAAAACTAGAACCAGAGTTCAGTATATTAACAGGGAAAAGACCTTTATTACATTCCCCAATCTTTCAGATCCATAATGTTTCAATAGACAATAACCAGGTACCTGAAACAATGGATCTGGTTAAACAAGAAGATGATATTATTAATGCAGACTTAGTATAACCTATTAGGATGGTCGTGTTACAACTTCGCTTTATTATAACACAAAAAAAGTCCAAGATGGGCCGGCAGGTGTGCCCCCTGATCAATGACCCCCTGCCAAAACACACTTTCATGTCATAGCCTGACTATATATGGCCACAGAGTTAATGGATTCCAATAAAGACCCAGGTAAGTGTACCAACCTGGTTGCTATGCCTGTGGAACTCAGGGGCAGAAAGTGTCACAGTCAGTGCACCTGAAGTATCTAAACTGGCCACTGTGACAGTTCATCCTGCCCTTAGGCAGAGATTATATGGAGGGACCCAATTTCCAGAAGACAGCTAATCTAACCTGGATTGGTTAATGGCTGCCTGCTGTATGGTCTGGCCAAATAAAACTGGCATGCCACTATATGAGGGGTTGTGGTCCTCCATGGAGGATCTTCAAAACTATATCAGAGAGTTAGGAATGAGAGAGGCTATCTATGAGGACACCTTTGATAGCCCTGATATAGTTAAATTCTCAGCAGGAATGAGGGACCTAATTTTACAACAGGCCCCTTCCCACATGTATGGTACTCTGTTGTCAATGCTAAATCTTCTGGTGGCATCAGAGTTGGTGGTCCAGCAGGCAGCTCAGTTAGTGGGTGATCTGGGTAAGAATTATAGAATGAAGACCAACAGTAAATTGGAACAGAAATGGACATGCACCTCATGATTTCTTGCCTCCAGCAACATCAATCAAGTGCTGGCCCATGGAACACTGTGAACTTCCATCAAACATTGCCTGAATTATGTCAATATATATTGTGACGGGGAATTGTATAAGCGTTGTGTTGGATCTCTGTAATGGGGGAAAAACTCACCTAACCATTGGTTCATGCTGTGAAGGGGTGGAGTGTATGGGAAACTATTGATCACAGCCTGAACCTCTGATTAACCATCTGAGGCAAGTGATGAGTCAGCTGTGGGAGCACAGGTGAAGGTAATTCAACTGTGCTCCCAGAAAGGGTGAAGCAGGTCTCAGTCTCTCCTAGATTCCATTTAAGGGCTGACCACCACTAAGGCAGCATCTCTTTCTGGAGATTGCTCCTGTGTAGAGTTTTTGTGGCAAGCCTCAACACTGGTGAGCATCTGTCTTGACTGTGAACCTCAGCATTGGTGAGTCTTTTCTTATATATTCTCTGGCTTTCAATTGACTTTGTAATTACAACTATACATTTGTATAATTACAACTATGCATTTATAATATATACATAACTGTTAAAATACCTAATTCATGAGTTCATCCATCCCGGTAGCTGTTTCAGAAGCCTGTGATGATGTTCATCATTAGTCCAAGGCTTTTTTTTTTTAATTCTACTGCAAGAAACTGAAGCGCCTGCATGTGTTCTGGTCTTTTTTGATAAACTCTGGAGAGCTGTGTAGAACCTGTTTGCTCTATGAGTCAGTGGGTAGCTCTGTGCAGGGGTGTTTCTAAGTTCACTTGATGTGTGAGATGCCCCATGGGATAATGTGACATACTTTGATTTACTGATTAACTCTAGTGCTGTTTTATCATATCTGAACCATGTTGTGTCTCACCTCCCCAGTATCCAACCAAGTTTCAAGCAGAACATGTGGAAAATCCTAAGCGAGTTGAAGCATAATGTTTTGTTTTTTCAGTTGATGAAGATTTTGTTATCAGAATTGAGCGGGAGGGCACCTTTAAAGGTCCTGCAATCCATCTAATGTCTCCAGGGGTATGGCATTCACCACCTCTCTGGACAACCTGCTCCAGTGCTTCACCACCTTTACTGTAAAATACTTCTTTCTTATACCCAATCTAAATTAATTAAGCAGCTGGGATTATTACAGCCAACAAAACCTCTTACCACAGAATACTACTCTAGCTTTCCCTGTCAAAATAGCGCAGTTCAAGAGGAAAAACTGTTCTGCTGATGCCTATTATACCTCTTAGCTTAATTAGTGGATTCTAGAAATACGCTGAAGTGTAACAGACTTCCCAGCCATTTCTTGAATGTAATCTGCAGTTTTAGCAAGGCTGTAAGTTCTGCAGCATAGCATAGGTAGGCTGTCTAGGATAGACAGCAACTGCAGTGGTGTTTTTTGTGCAAAACAGGTTCTACTAGAAATACCTGTGTTCTGCAGGATGCACTATAATTGAGTAGTGGAAAATAACAGGTTTCTGGTTACTAGTATCCCTGTCTGAATTCAAGCTAGAATCCTACAGTTCAGAGACTGTCTCACCCACAAGTCTTCATCACCTCATTGTCTCAAAGGAAATCTTTGGGTGAAGAAAGGTAGAAATAACAGACTTAAAGTTCTTAAAAGGGCCAGAAAGAGGAGCTCCTTTATAGAGAAAAGCATATTGGTTTGGACAAATGCCAGTTCTGTTAAGCACCAGCTTTGTTGATAATAAAAATAAAAGGGGATTGAGACCTACTTGGACAGGTGCTTTGAAGTTAGTTCCTTAGTTCAACATCAGTGGGTGTTTTCCATTTATCATGGATTAACTTTCTATCATGATAATCTTTCATACAAAACATCTGTATAACCTCTGTTTATGTATTGACTGTATAATTGTACAGTACTGTAGCTGAATATGTGACAGTTTTCTTGCTTTTGTAATTGGAATGTGGAACAGATGGTGACAACTGAGTTAAATGTGAATGGTCTATTGAAATAACTTAAATTGTTAAGCTGTTATTCTATAGAGTGTGCTCTATGCACCATTTTAACAAATTTAGAGTAGCCTTCATTTTACTGATTCAGTTGGAATTGCTTTATATAGTGAGTTATGCTGGACTTACAGGGTCTCTTTCACTTTGTTGTCTGTGAATGTTCTAAAGCTGAGGAAAAAGCCTTGCAAGTTAACAAAGAAATCCCTGCTCATTCTACTTTCTGACTTACCTTGCTGTGGGAAAACTTCTGGGCAGATATCTATTGAGATTAACAGCATTAGCAAAAATGTCATGTCTTCAGTTCTCAGCCCAAGGACAGGCTGCTCTTATCAATGCACTCCAGATCTGCTAGGCAAGGCAGTAGCCAAGATCAAACCAAGCTCTGTCAAAAACATTGTTTTCTTATTTTGCTTAGTGCAGTGTGTCTACACTGAGCATTTAGAAGCAGGTTGCCAAATGTCTCTGTGTACGGGTGGCACATGGAATAAAAATGTCTGCTTGATGTGGGGATGGCAGAGCTCGCAGAGCCACCTCATGTTAGATCTGACACAGCTGAAGGAGAGGCTGCTGCCTGTGGGGCCTCACCACAGTGGCTCTGTGCCCTCCTCTCAGGTCTGGTCTGTCCTAACCCGGCCTCTGTAAGGCACCTAGGCTATCCTATACAAAGCGAAAGGGTAACTGTACACACAGAACGTATTAAAAAACTCAGTGACATTCAGCTGAGATACATCTGAGATCACCTCTACTTTCCTTGGAGTTAAGCCGTAGCCTCTTCTCCAGATTTGTAGATGAGGCTTTGAGATAGAAATAGTTACTGGGAGGTAACTTGCTGCTAAAGCAGCTTTGTGATAGCCTTCAATGTGCATGCCCTTTTTGTGTGATAAATTTGACAAATGCAAGGTAGTTTATCTCCTTTTCATGCTGTTATGCCTCTCTCTGGTGGGGGGCATGAACATTTAATTTTTCACAGTGATTGTTTTCATGTTTCTGCCATTTTATTTTATTGGGATTCCTATCCTACGTGGAGGTAGGAGTGTAAGTGGTATGCATCCTTCTCTCATGAATGAGAGAGAAGCCAGCGTTGCCCCACTGGTCATGTGCCAGAATAACCATCTTTTTATTTGGAATCTCTTTCCTACCTGGTCAGGAGCAGAGATTTTGAGCCAACTTGTCCAGTACAAAACATGAGTGCCCCAGCCATGCCATTACATCTGATTTTTATCAGACCCCTTTCCAAAACCTTCTACAGAAACACTCTTCTGAGTATTGAACAAAGTAGTCACTGAAAGCTACTGTAACATCCAGAGCTGCTGGGAAACTTCTGTTTTCACCTGCAAATTGCATGTGAACCAAAGGAAAACCCCAAATATCTATTTGATCAACCTGTAGCTATTCCTTTCCATTTTTGGAACTGCTAAGTTACAGTATAAGAAGTGGGATGTAGAGAAATAGAACTCTTTGTTCTCAATACATTTATACTTTTTTTCCCTATGGGAGTGTTGGCTACTTGTAAAACTAAGGCTTTGAAATTGATGTGCAAGACTGTTCTTAGATTAGTGCTCAAAAAGTTTGAGAAAGCCATATAGGCATATTCAGCTACTTTCAAGTCCCAGGTAATGAATCCTTCATTCTGAATGGCTGCAAAAGGTCTAATGTTACTATTCTTTAAATAATGTATATAGCATATTCTTTAGAAGCTGCAAGGACATATATAATTCTTATATGCCACATTCTTGTAGTCTGCATTTAGCAGTGGTTAACAGCTGAAATATATAGCACTTTGCATATTCCTACAGAGTATTATGGTATTATGGATCTAATGTTCTTCCTCTTGACACTTTTGACCCTGAGTTAAATGGAAGCAGGATAAAGCCCCAGATAAGGAATCATTCCTTTAGAATGTTTAGTGTGTTTAGAAGAAGGTGAAATTCCTTCCACTACTGGCATCTGTAGTTGGTCTATACAATGAAGAGTACCTGTTAACAACCTTTTCCCAGGACTTAACATACATAAAAGATAATATTAGTACATTTTCTATCTCTGTGTATGTTTGTGTGCATAAATAAAATTATCTTCAGGCTTTCTCTTATCTTGAATACTAAAATGACTCTGTTGTTCTACTGATAAAGTAAAATGCTCTTTTAATAATCACATGCAGAGGTTTTGATAAAGGTTCATCTTGAGAATAAATGTTTTTGGCCATTGGATTTAATACACACAAGGAAAACATCAGCTTGCTGGACCGTAGCACAGTCTGAGTCTGCATAAAGAAAAGAAAGCTTAACTTATAGTTGCTGTTTCTTGACTTAAACAAAAAAGATTGTGGAATGTAACATGTTTCCTTGTTACAAGGCTTTGTTATGAGACATTTCTTCATTTAGAAGGAAAGAAAACCCTACAGATTAGTGTGATTTGTTCTAAGTGCCATTTTGGCATTTGAAGGTCTCTTCGACAGATACTTTATGCAGATTCCCCTCGTGACTCACCAATTTATGTTTCCTAAGGAGATGTAAGCTCTAGAAACAAGCGCTTTTTGGTTTGGTGCTGCAATACACACAGCTCTAGCAACAGGGAAAGGATGTTAACATAAATGAGAATAGAGAACACAAATGCAATAAAAATGGAAACTAAATAAAAACAAGATTAGATCTATTAAATAAGTGTGAAGTCTGTGCCTTCAGTTCTGGGAGCTACTGTAAATGTGGAGGAAGGCAAATCCTTCAGTTATTCATGGATGCACAATTAGCAGCTTTCCTTTCATTATGAGGTTTAATTTGGATTGAATACTTAAACCAGATGTCTTTAAAAAGAATCTACATAACTTTGACAAGACATTAACACCAGTCCCCAATTATCTCCATATTGGATCCAAGATGTCGTTCAGGAGAACATTTGTCTGGTAGTTGTGATCAAAATAAAGTATATATATCATTCTGTTTATGTGAAATAACACATATACTTCCTTGTTGTCATGGTTTAAACATAATTTCATTGCAACAAGATTCAGCAAGGAATCATCTTAGGAGATGATTCCATTTGTCACTCACTTCTGTGGAGGTCTAATTCAGTTTCATCTCTTATAAACTGAATAATTATAAAAATCCAATGATTCGAGCTTCTCAGAAGAACATCTAAGTATTTCTAAATTGCCATGAGTTGTATTCCATAAATACACTAAGGCAGAGAAAAGCAAAAAAATCTCTCTGCTTACTGAGTGGTGACAGAAGAAATTAAGTTCAGTTAGTCATTTAAACTCTCCAGTGTGGTTTTTTTCTCCAGAGTATTCACAGGAGATTTGTGTTCTTCCTATCTTGAGGCAGTTTATCTGTCTCTCTAAGCTTTTGTTTTCACCCTTTTTTTACCTTCACATCCAATTTTAGTGTGCTTTGACGCTCCTTTTCATTTAAAATGTAGAATACTGGTTTAATGAATTAGATGAGCTGTTCAGCTTACAATTTGCTCCAATCTGAGTTTAAAACTTTATTAGGAATGCAAACTGAGACAGAAGTATTTACGGAGTTTACATGGAATTGTCCATCTCTGTCTCTTCTTAAAGTAATGTCCATTGCACAACTTCTGCTGCGTGATAAGAGACAAGCAAAGTCTTACGTAAGACTATGGCAGTGACAGAAGTATATTATAATTATAATATTTCCTATTCCTTATTATGTCCTTAAACTTGGTAGACAAACAGACAAAGGTGAACTTTATAGACAAATGTTACTTGAGTCCACACATTGCATGACAAAAGAACAATCTTGTTTACAAGAATTCCAGTATGTATCTTCAGCTAAAACAAGCTCTCATCATTACAGTCACCATCACTGATCCTTTCTAGGGAAGGAAAGCTCCTCAGTGGAAGGTGCAAGGAAGGCTGTACTGTGCTGCATATATTCTACTGTTTGTAGAGCTTTCACTCATTTGGTTGTATGGCTTTCTTTACCATTTCTGAATCATGATGCTTTCCAATGACAGAAGGCAATGTGTTAAAATATTCTAACCTGAGGCGTGAGGACCCAAGATAGTTGCCACTCTTCTCCTTTTTCAGCGCTACTGAAATAATGAAGATAGCATGTTGAGCCTATGGACTGAATTAATGATGTGTAGAATTGAATACATCTCTTACAGTCAAAATGATGGCTTACTTTCGGGCATCTGAGGAGTTACCTCTCTCATCCAAGATCATTAACTTGGGACAAATATTAAATGGTGGACTTAAGAAACTGTGGAAAAATCAATCTTAGCTTAATAGAGAGATCATTTGGCATAAGTGGTTTTCCTTTACTCTTCCCTATGGCCACAAAGAATGCAATGTTGACGAGCTAAAGAGGATGTCTCAGCACCTTCATGGCATCTGATGGTTTGCATCAAGCTAAGTGAAATGGAAAATTGCTACTGCAGAACTAGATGTCTGCAATCCTGTCTGGAGCTATAAGAAAAGAAGAGAGAGTGTTCTGATTGAGTAATGAAAAGGATGACAGGTCACAAATAGCTTGTGCTGTCAGTTAAATGACACCTGAAACAGGCCAGATCTGTCAGAGGGAGTTTATTCCTGGTTCTCATGTAATCCTTTCTGGACTTTTGAATGTAAGTTTAATTAATACTCTTGGTAAACACAGGGCCTGGCAAAGATCATTTGAAATATTTACTTTTGTTAGTAACTGTATCGCAGTGGATGCACATTCGATACATTCTGCCTGAACTATTTCAGAAAAGTATCATTTGGGGATAGGCTGCTGCCTTGTTAAGGTTAAATAAAAGGGATGGCTCCATTCTCCTGCAGAATGGAGCAAATGGATGGATTTCTTTTTTTTCCCTCCAGTCCAAAATAACAGATTTTTAAAGTACGATAAATCTGAGCCTACTGTATTAATAAGCACAGTCCAGGAATCTGACTAGTAAAGTGCTGTTTCATAAAAGGTAGCAAATCATGACTAACTCAGCAAACAATACAGGTCAGAACTTATGCTAGGTAATGCAGGTCTATGAACTTAATTAAGAATAATTAAGAAAAATGAGCTGCAAAAGGTGTTGCCAAAGTAATAAATACTTAAAGATCTCAGTGTACTGATGACTATGGCACCCCAGTGAATTGAGAGCAGCAGTGAATGAAACACAGAGGCTAAAACTGGGCTCTCTAAGGGGTGGGGAAAGAAAAAGTAAATACATTGTTAGTGGGTTTGAAATCCCCCTTCTCAGAGAATGGATGATTATTTGATTAAAACTTTCAAATCAGGGGGTGCCTGCCCAAGAAGGTCCACATGCTCAGATAACCAGGTGGTCTGACAGCTTATTGCCCATTTTCTTCCTGCCTTAAGCTGTCATTCATTGCATTGTTTTGCAGCACAAACGTTGGTTTCTCCTGTACAGACTTCCCAAGTACATCCTCTGCAGTTCTTTTCTTCTGCTGTGTTCTAGCACAGCAAAGGTGAAAGTTCCTTTTCTTTCGGAGCATATTTGCTCAAAAAATAACAGAGCATCCAAGAAAGCTACATCTTTCATTTGATACATCTGGAGGGGGAAAGAAAGACAAGAAATTAAATCTTTCTCTTCCCTATGAAGAATACTGCTTTTGTCTTAGAGAACAACCTTTATCATTCAGATACGCTGTTGCAGCACTCAGCCATGCCAAACATCTATTCAAGGGGAATTCCTTTTTAATTTCCTTTTATTCCATACCTTATAAAATGTTCCAAGACAGCAATCATTATCTAACTGATTATTCAGCTGGGTAGTCCAGTCATTATCTTAATTGTCCATCCAACCTTGCTGCAATCCTTCAACCAGCACTGCTTATTTCAGAACTCCATTTCATCTCCTGGGTGGAAATAGGAAGATTTAACCTTGGGGTAGAAACAACTAAGAAAAAAAAAATTAAGTGTTTTAATGGATATTAAAAAAAAAGTGGAGAGAAGAGGGAGGAGCAAATTATGTGGTTACCAGTAATCATCTTCAATCAATTTAATACTAAATGAACAGATACGGTAGGATGCTGTGATACTTTGCATCCCACTTGCAAAGCCAAGCACGAGATCTGTGACAAAGTCACTCTATTTTCAAGTGTAACTACAGCCAAGACACCTCAGTTACAATGCTCACACATTTGGCATTTATATCTCTGTGAACTGTTTGCAAAATGGCTGCAGAGTGCAGAACAATAGTTTTTTTTCACGGTTCTCTTCCTGATTTGTTTAACGGATTTAGATGTCTCAATGACTGGGTTGTGATAAGCAAAATGGTGGTGACAGTGTGAATGAATCCTATTGGTCCCAGTATCAGATTTAAAGACTCCGTACACATCATTTCTGCCCCCATGTGGTTAACTCATTAGATTATGGCTACAATGTATGCATTCTGTTCATTTGCATGTTTGTTACCAACTAGTATTGCTGCATGTGGTGCTAAATGCATTAGCTGGGAACTTGTCATGGATATGTTAAGCAGTGGTGATGTGCATGTGCAGGGCTTTTACGCATTGCCTGTATTTCTGCCCCAGGCTGGGAAGGAACAGAAAGGTGCAGATAACTGGTTATGCCCTCCAGCACCACAGGGAAGCATGAGTCTAGAGATGATTTACCCTTCAGTAAAAGAAAATTGCTCTGCAGTGGTACGATCTCATTTCTTCACCCTCTTTCCCAACTCCTACTATAGTTCTTGAACAACCTGATGGAAAACAGTGAGTTGAAAGAGGGCAGCATCTATGCATAACGTTTTGTCATTTTCTCTCATTTTCTATCTCTACTTTTATAATCACTGCCAATGCTGTCTTCAAGTCTCAATTGCTTTATTTTTTATCTAAGCCTACACAAGCTATTTCTGTGGTAGTATTCAGTTCATTTTCTCATTATTTCTTAGCTAAAACTTTCAAATTATTTTGTCTTTAGTTAAAAGTCTTTACTGCTTCAAATTCACCCTGGGCAACTTCATTATTTTCCTTCCCAGCTATCTATCCTGTCTCAATTATGGGACCATTACTTCTGTTACCAAAGCAATGATACTTTGGTTTTCTAATACAGAGATAACAGTATTTGATTCGTATTTATTTTAATTTGCTCATGGATATTGATCTAATATGTGAAATTCATTTGTCTTTCAAATGTTATGAAGTAGAAATCATTTAAATGAGTGTAGGGCACGGATACAGGCAGCTCCTATGCAAACTGCTCAGTGCCATAGGCTAATTTTCATTGCTGGATATGCCAGTTGGAGGCATTTCTAAGGCACTCAAGGCCACTGAACCGAAGAACCAGCCTTGAAATAAGAATCTCATTACAGGGAGAAAAATACTAAGAATAACCAACTATCCCACAGGTGCCTGTATTTCTGATATTGCTTTGTTATTCTTTACATTTACAAGTTATTATTAAAGCATCCCTTAACCAATATAACAGAATCAGATATTCTGGCGTTAGTTAGTCTGGCTCTGAAAATAGAATTTGCCTGCAAAAATTGCTTCACTGATCAGTTAAATCTGAATTTCAGCCCTAACTTCCTCAAACCTCAGAGATGATCTTTTTTATTTGGAGCCCAAAATAGGGTCACTATTCTGACTCCTTTTGTGTGCTGAAATGAAGCTGGATGAGCTGTGCTGGCTCATGTTCCTAGCTCTGTGTGACACATCGTAACCAAATCCCAGTTCTTGTTGTAAGAGACTTTTGCAGAGGTTAATGGAGTAGAACAAAGCAATGTCTTGAGGAAAGGGAGAACTGGAGGGAGCCCAGCAGAGGCAATGTTGAATGGGATGGCACGAGTCTGGGGACTGGAGTTGACTGCCAGCCACAGGATCTGTAAATCAAAAGAGGGGGAGCAGATTGGGAAGGTTCTGTGAACTCAACCTGTAAAGCATCCCTTTTAAATTCTTTTATTATTTATAGATTCAGAGATTACCTATAAACGCTGCAAAAACCAAACGTAAAGGCTTGTTTCTTCAGCCTTTAGGAGGATGTATTGGCTATGCTATAAATAAGACAGTACAAAGTTGTTGCAGGTGCCTGGTCAGTTCTCAGTTTCCTTCAGAGATCATTTTTGGAATAAATAGTGTTCAATGGTGTCATGGGCTTATCTCAAAGCAAAAGGAAAAACAAATTAAGGGAAAAGAATTGCATCTCCGAGCCTGTAACGCTGTTGAGCTGATAAGTGCCTGAAGCAGGAGAAGTACAGCCTTCAGTGTTCCTTGATGGCTCAAGCAGGTCTGACAGTGCCAATTCCTCTCTGTCAGAAATTTCATAGTCTGCTTTGGAAGCACAATAACTTTATCTCCAGATGCTGAAGCTACCAAGAGAGCTTTGTTTCAAGCTGCTAGAGGTTTAGATTTCTACTAAAACACAAATAAGTGTATGTGCTTAGCTGACATTCAGACATGTGCTGTTTGTTTCATGTACTGTGTGCTCCATTGCTATCTAGCACATGTCCATTCCCAGATAACTGGTAAATATCCACCAACCAGTAAATTAAATCTTTTGCAGTTTTGTGGGGGGTGTTTTGTGGTGGTTTTTAGCCTGACCGTATTGTTAGTTGTTGAATGCATCTGGCAGGGTCTTTTCATCTTAATAATAATGTTTTAGTAGTATGTTTTATAATAAAGTACGTGCATTTGTACTTTGTACGCACCACTGCTATTAATTTACACCAGGAAACAATTTTGCTAATATATATAAGAAATATTTTATGATAAGAGAAAATCATTGCTCAAAGTCACTGCATCCTGTGTTGCAACAGAAATTTTCATATTAGGAAGTTAGGAACTATCTAAGTGATAGTGAGATCTCTGGAAAATAAGGCATTTTTTTAAAACATTATTATCCTTTTGGCACAAGTGACTAATGGAAAAATGCTTTCTTTCAATTAAGTGCAGAAACTGGTGTCAGCACCACATGTCCTTGATGAATTACATTCAGTCACAGCTCCTTCAGGTGCAGGAGGTTTACAAGAAGCAGCTCTCTGCTCTTCTACCAGACCAACCCAGGGGTGAGTGTTCATTCTTTTCAGAACTCTTTATAGGAATGTATACATGCATTCTAGTGCTCGGAGTCTTTTGAATGTGTTGAAGGTTGGCTTTCCAGCACTCTTGCTGATGAGGGGACTTGATCCAGGTCTATAAATATGTGAGGTGTGGGGGGCAAACTAGTGAGGCCAGATTCTTTCCAGCAGTGTGTAGAGACAGGACAAGGGGACACAGCCAGAAACTGGAGCATAGGAAGTTCTGCACGAATATGTGCAAGAACTTCTTTACGGTGAGGGTGACAGAGCACTGGAACAGGCTGCCCAGGGGGGTTGTGGAGTCTCCTTCTCTGGAGATATTCAAGACCCACCTGGATGCTGACCCGTACAACCTGGTGTAAGGAACCTGCTTTGGCAGGAGGGTTGGACTCGATGATCTCTGGAGGTCCCTTCCAACCCCTATGATTCTGTGATTCACTGATACCTTTCTTGAGCCACTTCTCTCTTTTTCACTGCAAAGGAGTTTCAAGATGGCTTAGCTCAGAATTCACCAAAGTTTCTCTCTCTTAATATTTTAAATGGGCAGCAGGAGACAAGTTGCCCATTCTGAAAGAATCTCACTGAGAAACATGGAATAATTTAGGGAAGAGTTTAGAACTATGTCCTTATTCATATCTGGGGGCATTTGCATTTTAATAATGCCAATTAAAAGTGCCCTTAGAAATGGCTGAAATAAGAATAATTTCTGAGCTCCGTATTGCTTTCTAATTACTACTTGTTCAGAAGTTATACTCCTGTGGCACTCAGCACTAACAGAAGTTAGTTAGAAACAGCAAGTGCTTAGATAACTTTTCACCAAGTATTTTTTCTGTCTCATACTGAATTTCCATAAACCTATTGGACTCCTCAGTCAGTGGGCTGCCAATGTTTCTTCCAGGAATTAGCTCTGTATACCGATATATTTTGTGTCAGAAAGCTTTTCTGCTATGAAAACAATCACTTTGCTGTTTTAAACATCATTCAGTTATTTCTAATCTTCTCTCTGATGTCTCAATCTTCAGCTGCTGGTGTCATATTCATTCTGCTTAGCCCTTTATCATTTAATAGCTCCTGATTCCCAATAAGCTATTCAAAGGAAGAGCAGCAAAAACTACTCTGACCACCGAGGTTTGGTAGCAGCCTTATTAATGTTGTTGTAGCAGAGAAGAAAACCTAGATGCTAGTTGGAAATGCTGCTGCCCTGGTGAGCTCCAGAACATGGAGTACCTTTTTGCTTTGGAGTGTTAGGGAGTCACTGGGACAATTCAAAGTGAAATTTATTCTTTGATGCATGATATTCAACAAGAAGTAAGCTTATGATTCATCTCCAATATTTCAGGTGTTCCCCACGATGTGAATGCAGAATTCAGCTGGCTTGAAGCATCAGCATGAAAGCAGTGCAACTGTCCAGACTTTACAGCAGTGTTCAGGACTGACCAGCTGGTAGCTGATTTCCTGATACAAGGTAAGAGCTCATTTTCAGCTTAGTTCTTTCTCAAGCATGTGGTTATTCTGGCTGTATTATTGTCAAGTTCTCAAAAAAAGATAGATGTGACTGCGATGTCAGAGAAAACCAGAACATTTTTAATTTAAGGATTAAAAGTAGTAGTGCTGGAAGGGAAAAATACCATAAAAGGTATAACTCTAGCAGTAATGTCTATTTTAAGTGGTAATGAAAAGCAGGCTGCTGTGTAAGAAAGCTATTGAAGACAGATCCAAAGAGCAAAGAAACACTGGTATCACCCAGCTTGTCCACAGTGTGGACTAGGTGTTTTGCTTTCTGAATTAGTATCTGCCAAACTCATGAAGTTAATGGAAACCGTGTGGTGCTCTGCTTTGACCACAGGTTTAGTGGTATCAGATTTTTTTTTTCCCAGCAGGCCCATTAAACACACAGTAGAGACGGAAACCAAAGCTGATGATATTTGATGATATAATTGCTGAGAGTTTCCTACAAGTAACAATACAAATACCTGCTGGGTTTTCTTCTCAATATCTATTTCACCACCACTTGTATCGAGGCTTCATTCTTTAGCTTTTGCATTCCTGAGGAAGTATATTCCTGAGGTTTTATCTGAGGAATTATTTTTAGGCCTCACATCCTTCAAGGTGAGATACTGAAATATTAAGCCCAGAGTCCCTGAGGAGCAGCTAGGATTACCAGACTAAGAAATGTCAGTGAGATGAGAATTCACTAAGCAGAGCTTGTTGGTCACATTCTCTACTTGGCTCTTTCTATTGAATAAACACAAATCATCAGGGAAAATACAATGTTTGTTTTAAATGGGCAGCATTTAACCTATTATTTTCACACAATTTTCAGCCCATGTAGGTGTCCATCTGTAAAGGTGTGGATACAGCAGCCCTGGTGAGCTCCAGAATATGGACCTTTTTGCTTCGGAGTGTTAGTGAGTCACTGGGACAATTCAAAGTGAAATTTATTCTTTGATGCATGATATTCAACGTTCAAAAACAAGGTGTTTTACTTTCTGAATTAGTATCTGCCAAACTCATGAAGTTCATGGACACCATGTGGTGCTCTGCCTTGACCACAGGTTTAGTGGCATCCAATTTTTTTTTTCCCAGCAGGCCCATTAAACACACAGTAGAGATGGAAACCAAAGCTGATGATATTTAACAAAATACAAACCCTGTTGCATTCCTATTAGTATATGTTCTGCCACTGATGTGAAGGGAGCAGGATGTAGTACCTTTCACAGCAAGGCACTGCCATTTAGGTGTCTACTCATCCTCTAAGATGCACCTAAAAAGTGCTGCAGAATAATTTGTTGTCTTTATTAAGGTTGTGCTTCATTTATGCTGATTTTGTTAAGGGAAAGACTACGTCCTGTATCACTTCTTTTAATGCATCTATGCACAAAGGCTGTGGCAGCAGGATGTGACTCACAGAAAAGCAAGGAGGAAGTAGTTGGAATCTGAGCTCTTTCGGCTTCAGTAAGTGCTGTTTAAAGCCTGTGCTTTTAGAACAAGCACATGAACTTTGCATTGTCTCATTGTTCTCCCTTGGAACCAGTCTCTGTCCTCCCCTCATAGAATACTTTACTTTGTGGTCTTTTTTTTGCCTCCAGTCTCCTCACTGATTTTCTTTATTGTTTTCTTTGTCTTTTTTATGAAAACTAGCACAACTTACCTCAAAAGACTTGAAGCAGAGCTAAATCCAGCTTTAAAGAACTTGCGGAGGTCTATCACAGGGGGCCCAAATTTTTGTGAAAGGCACAGAGCCCCGAAGCAGATGTTGCTGCTCCTCTAGCAATATTCATTAATATCAGGAAATGCAGACCCCTTCTAGCTTTCTCCTAATAAGCAACTGCTAAGCAAGGTGCCTCTGCCCTATGTGACAGTCAACTTGCTCAGCTCTGCTGGTTAAACGGCAAACAAATGTGCAGTGTTTCACATAGGTGTAGTACAGTCCAGCTGGGTGTGATGCATTTTTCTCCCAGGCAGGGGATTAACCTTCAACCTCATTTGTCTTGTTCTATAATGTAGCGTCACCATGATAATCGCAAAGCAAACAAATAGTTTACTGCTTCAATTGAGGTAAGTAAACATTAACTACTTTTATTTACTTAAAGTGGTGAATGCTGATAGCAGAGAAGCTGAATGGACTCAAGGAAACCATTACAAGACACATGGAGATGTGCGTCATGGTGAGAGACAGGCGGCAGCCTGGGAGACCCATCAGGACAGGGTGAAACTGGAGTTGTTAGGAGTCAATGCTTTGCAAAATCTTTATGGGCTATATGATGTGAAATAAACTGTGGAAAGGGAAAATGCTTTTGTCCACTTGGTAACAGTGTTCCACAGCAAGCAAGCAGACATTTATAAGTCCTTTGTAAAATTAAAAAGGTCACGATATTGTTTTCCATTTCTAATCTTAACTCTGGTTTCAGTCAAGGACACAGGTGGGGAAGGTATACACCACCAGTCTCCTTTTTCTCCCCTAAAAAAGATGTTGTCTGAAAGCTCTCTTCTGTGAGAGTGGCAGCACACAGCATGTTTGGAGTTACCAATTGGGGCATTAGATGTAGCACTCGTGCATGAGGGTTTCAGATAAAATGATGTGGGTGGGCAAAGTGACTGTAATGATCTAAACAGTCAAGCTATTCCTATAATAGGGATTGCTGATAGATAACAAAATGCAGAGTCATGGAATCAGCGTATGGAACTCCTTGGTGTGCTGTGGTCTGACCAATATGACCATAAATTATTGTGTTCTTTAACGTGATATAAATCATGGCGTAACTTTACTAGTTACATACTGCCTACAATTAATTAGTTTTGCATTAAACTACCATAAGCAGTAGTTCCTTATGGGATTTTCAATCTGTAGGCCCAGCTGTGTCTTAGCTGCCACTAACGAATGTGCTGTGTCTAATTGAAGTGGGAAGGATCACACTTAGCCTTGTAGTTGCACTGCTCAGCTGTATCACTGTTAGCAGTGGAGTAATCTCTTCAGAAACCCAACAGTTTTACTGGAATCTACCAGCTAAGTCCTGGCTGAAGATGAGGACATCTCTGTAAAGCAGGGCTTGCTTTTTTTTTTTTTGTTTATAGTAGGTTTTTTTGTTTGTTTTTGTATTTAAAATTCTAAGCTAAAGAGTGAATCTAGCAATAAAATTCATCTCTGAGCAATGATGGTATCTACTTCTGCACTTTTGAACTGGCTTGGTTACAGATAGAGAAGTTTGCATACAAGAAATTATGAGCAGTTTGTAACACCTTGGGTTTCCTGTTGGCTTACGTTGATTAAACTGATTTTTAAGTTGGATTTTTCAGAATCCACGTGTCCAGCATTACACAGACTGCCAAGATTTCTCCTGTCAATATAAAACAATGAAACCTGTCTGAGTATGTGAGTGTATATACCTTGTCATGTTTATGTGCATAGCAGAATATGCAATCTGGACAGCCACGATGTATTGAATAAAGTGAAGTCTTGTCCCTGTGTGTTTTTCTGAACTACATCTTGATGAACAACTTTACAAGCATGTTTATATCATGGTAGAAGACAGTGTTCTTGCCTTCACTCGCTTACTCAACAGTGTTGTTCTTTTCCTGCTCTTGGTATTTAAACTGTTGGGCATTAGCTTTCACCCTACTCTAAAGCTGAAAATACACAAACAGCATTGAAACAGCGTTGGCTGCATGGAATGTAATAAAACTGATCGATGGGAGCAGCTGGTGGCCCAGTGAATGTCTGGTTATTTTCTTTTTTTAAATAAATAAGAGTGGAATAAAATAAATACATGATTTCAAGTCTTGTGTTTGACAGTATCTCGAGCAGGAAGAAAGCTTAATTTCTATCATATCATTGCTTACCAGTGGGTACAGAGTGCTGTTGGTTTTCGCTGCTATCCTGAACCACAGTACTAGCATCTAAGCATATTAAGTAAGTTGTGAGGATGTAAGGAGGGGGATTTCAATCCATAAAGCAAAAGCAAGATGGTAACATGAGCAGGTAAGACTAAAAAATGAAAGAAAAATGAAAACAACACCTGTAAGGCATGTAAGAGGCCAAAGGTCAGCAGAGGAAGCATCACTGTTGCTATTTCTGTACACTGAGTACAAGAGGCATGATATGGGGATACCATATCATATCATAGTTTAGGGCTGTGTGGACTTGCACGTGCTGGCTGGATGCTGGAAGAAGAGAGGGTAGCTGAGAAACTGCCCACAACAGTAAAGTACCACCAAGTTCAAGGCAATCAGGAGCTCCAGAAAGGTTCAAAGTAATGATAGAGGAGGTGCTCAAATACCGAAAGTGAATCTTTCAGTGTCCAATTTATGTCATCAAATGACCCTGCAGACCTAATTAATGACCTCAGATGAACTTTGGTGACCTCAGTAGACCCCTGTGACCTAATTACTGACATACGATAACCTTTCCATGTCCTTAGGTGACCTTTCTGAAACAAGTTTTTTAAGATGTGACCTTTGACCTAATTAGTGACCTCGAATGACCCCTGTCGATAATTGGGTCAAAGGTCACCGCTCGAATTTTTAGAGCTGTGACCTTTGACCTAATTAGTGACCTTTGACCTAATTAGTGACCTCGAATGACCCCTGTCGATAAGTCGGTCAAAGGTCACCGCTGGGATTTTTAGAGCTGTGACCTTTGACCTAATTAGTGACCCCGAATGACCCCTGTCACTAATTAGGTCAAAGGTCACCGCTCGTATTTTTAGAGCGGTGACCTTTGACCTAATTAGTGACCTCGAATGACCCCTGTCGATAAGTCGGTCAAAGGTCACCGCTCGTATTTTTAGAACTGTGACCTTTGACCTAATTAGTGACCTCGAATGACCCCAGTCGATAAGTCGGTCAAAGGTCACCGCTGAGATTTTTAGAGCTGTGACCTTTGACCTAATTAGTGACCTCGAATGACCCCTGTCGATAAGTCGGTCAAAGGTCAGTGCTCGAATTTCTCGAGAGGTGACCTTTGACCTAATTAGTGACCTCGAATGACCCCTGTCGATAAGTCGGTCAAAGGTCACCGCTGGAATTTTTAGAGCTGTGACCTTTGACCTAATTAGTGACCTTTGACCTAATTAGTGACCTCGAATGACCCCTCTCGATAAGTCGGTTAAAGGTCACCGCTCTAATTTTTAGAGCTGTTACCTTTGACCTAATTAGTGACCTCAAATGACCCATGTCGATAAGTCAGTCAAAGGTCAGCGCTCGAATTTTTAGAGCTGTGAACTTTGACCTAATTAGTGACCTTTGACCTAATTAGTGACCTTGAATGACCCCTGTCGATAAGTCGGTCAAAGGTCACCGCTGGGATTTTTAGAGCTGTGACCTTTGACCTAATTAGTGACCTTTGACCTAATTAGTGACCTCGAATGACCCCTGCCGATAAGTCGGTCAAAGGTCACCGCTCGAATTTCAATAGCAGTGACCTTTGACCTAATTAGTGACCTCGAATGACCCCTGTCGATAAGTCGGTCAAAGGTCGCTGCTCGAAGTTTTAGAGCTGTGACCTTTGACCTAATTAGTGACCTCGAATGACCCCTGTCGATAAGTCGGTCAAAGGTCAACGCTCGGATTCTTAGAGCTGTGACCTTTGACCTAATTAGTGACCTCGAATGACCCCTGTCGATAAGTCGGTCAAAGGTCACCGTTCGAATTTCTATAGCTGTGACCTTTGACCTAATTGTTGACCTCGAATGACCCCTGTCGATAAGTCGGTCAAAGGTCATTGCTGGGATTTTTGGAGCTGTGACCTTTCACCTAATTAGTGACCTCGAATGACCCCTGTCGATAAGTCGGTCAAAGGTCAGCGCTGGGATTTTCAGATCGGTGACCTTTGACCTAATTAGTGACCTCGGATGACCCCTGTCGATAAGTCGGTCAACGGTCACCGCTCGTATTTTTAGAGCTGTGACCTTTGACCTAATTAGTGACCTCAAATGACCCCTGCCTATAAGTCGGTCAAAGGTCACAGCTGGGATTTTGAGATCAGTGACCTTTGACCTAATTAGTGACCTCGAATGACCCCTGTCGATAAGTCGGTCAAAGGTCACCGCTGGGATTTTTAGAACTGTGACCTTTCACCTAATTAGTGACCTCGAATGACCCCTGTCGATAAGTCGGTCAAAGGTCGCCAGTCGGATTTTTAGAGCTGTGACCTTTGACCTAATTAGTGACCTCGAATGACCCCTGTCGATAAGTCGGTCAAAGGTCACCGCTGGGATTTTCAGATCGGTGACCTTTGACCTAATTAGTTACCTCGAATGACCCCAGTCGATAAGTCGGTCAAAGGTCGCCGCTTGAATTTTTTGAGCTGTGACCTTTGACCTAATTAGTGACCTTGAATGACCCCTGTCGATAAGTCGGTCAAAGGTCACCGCTCGGATTCTTAGAGCTGTGACCTTTGACCTAATTAGTGACCTCGAATGACCCCTGTCGATAAGTCGGTCAAAGGTCACCGCTCGGATTCTTAGAGCTGTGACCTTTGACCTAATTAGTGACCTCGAATGACCCCTGTCGATAAGTCGGTCAAAGGTCAGCGCTGGTATTTTTAGAGCTGTGACCTTTGACCTAATTAGTGACCTCGAATGACCCCTGTCAATAAGTCGGTCAAAGGTCGCCGCTGGGATTTTCAGAGCAATGACCTTTGTCCTAATTAGTGACCTCGGATGACCCCTGTCGATAAGTTGGTCAAAGGTCACCGCTCATATTTTTAGAGCTGTGACCTTTGACCTAATTAGTGACCTCAAATGACCCCTGTCGATAAGTCGGTCAAAGGTCACCGCTCGAATTTTTAGAGGAGTGACCTTTGACCTAATTAGTGACCTCGAATGACCCCTGTCGATAAGTCGGTCAAAGGTCACCGCTCGAATTTTTAGAACTGTGACCTTTGACCTAATTAGTGACCTCGAATGACCCCTGTCGATAAGTCGGTCAAAGGTCACCACTGGAATTTCTATAGCTGTGACCTTTGACCTAATTAGTGACCTCGAATGACCCCTGTCGATAAGTCGGTCAAAGGTCAGCGCTGGTATTTTTAGAGCTGTGACCTTTGACCTAATTAGTGACCTCGAATGACCCCTGTCGATAAGTCGGTCAAAGGTCACCATTCGAATTTTTAGAGCTGTGACCTTTGACCTAATTAGTGACCTCAAATGACCCCTGTCATTCACCGCTCGAAAAATTCGCTTCACAAAGCTCATCTAAGACACAAAAGGTCGTCGGAGGTCAGTAATTAGGTCACAGGGCTCATTCCAGGTCACCAAGGGTCATCTGAGGTCACTAATTAGGTGAAAGGTCAGCGCTCGAAAAATCCGGTTTGTGAATGTCATCTGAGGACACGAAAAGGTCATCTGAGGTCACTAATTAGGTCACCGGGGTCATTCAAGGTCACCAAAGGTCATCTGAGGTCACTAATTAGGACAAAGGTCACCGCTCGAAAAATTCAATTTGCGAATGTCATCTGAGGACACGAAAGAGGTCATCGAGTGTCACTAATTAGGTCACAGGATCATTCCAGGTCACCAACAGTCATCTGAGGACACAAAAAGGTCATCGGAAGTCAATAATTAGGTCACTGGGGTCATCTAAGGCCACCAAAGGTCATCTGAGGTCACTAGTTAGTACAAAGGTCACCGCTCTAAAAAATTCGCTTCTCAAAGGTCATCTGAGGACACGAAAATGGTCATCAGAGGTCACTAATTAGGCCAAAGGTGTCATTCGTGGTCACTAATTAGGTCAAAGGTCACAGCTCTAAAAATCTGCTTCGCAAAGGTCATCTGAGGACACGAGAAGGTCATCGGAGGTCACAAATTAGGTCACAGGGGTCATTCGAAGTCACCAAAGGTCATCTAAGATCACTAATTATGTCTCCAGGGTCATTTGATGACATAAATTGGACACTGAACGATTCATTTTCGGTATTTGAGCTCCTCCTCTATCATTACTTTGAACCTCTCTGGAGCTCCTGATTGCCTTGAACTTGGTGGTACTTTACTGTTGTGGGCAGTTTCTCAGCTACCCTCTCTTCTTCCAGCATCCAGCCAGCACGTGCAAGTCCACACAGCCCTAAACTAATACCCCCATATCATGCCTCTTGCGCTCAGCATACAGAAGGAGCAACAGTGATGCTTCCTCTGCTGACCTTTGGCCTCTTACATGCCTTACGGGTGTTGTTTTCATTTTTCTTTCATTTTTTTAGTCTTACCAGCTCATGTTACCATCTTGCTTTTGCTTTATGGATTGAAATCCCCCTCCTTACATCCTCACAACTTACTTAATATGCTTAGATGCTAGTACTGAGACTCAGGATAGCAGCAAAAACCAACAGCACTCCGTACCCACTGGTAAGCAATGATAGAAATTAAGCTTTCTTCCTGCTCGAGATACTGTCAAACACAAGACTTGAAATCATGTATTTATTTTATTCCACTCTTATTTATTTAAAAAAAGAAAATAACCAGACCTTCACTAGGCCACCAGCTGCTCCCATCGATCAGTTTTATTACATTCCATGCAGCCAACGCTGTTTCAATGCTGTTTCAATGCTGTTTGTGTATTTTCAGCTTTAGAGTAGGGTGAAAGCTAATGCCCAACAGTTTCTTGAAATACCAAGAGCAGGAAAAGAACAACAATGTTGAGTAAGCGAGTGAAGGCAAGAACACTGTCTTCTACCATGATATAAACATGCTTGTAAAGTTGTTCATCAAGATGTAGTTCAGAAAAACACACAGGGACAAGACTTCACTTTATTCAATACATCGTGGCTGTCCAGATTGCATATTCTGCTATGCACGTAAGCATGACAAGGTATATACACTCACATACTCAGACAGGTTTCATTGTTTTATATTGACAGGAGAAATCTTGGTAGTCTGTGAAATACTGGACACATGGATTCTGAAAAATCCAACTTAAAAATCAGTTTAATCAACGTAAGCCAACAGGAAACCAAAGGTGTTACAAACTGCTCATAATTTCTTGTATGCAAACTTCTCTATCTGTAACCAAGCAGTAGTAGATACCATCATAGACTTTGACCTGCTCAGGACACTTGTAGCAGGGGTCTCTTGGGAGTTGCTCCTTAAGGGTAAAGGGGGCAAAATACACCCCCAGTGATTCAGGAGGAGGCAGTTAAAGAGCTCCTCCTCTACCTGGACTGCCACAAGTCCATGGGACTGGATGGGCTCCACCCTCAGGTGCTGAGGGAGCTGGCAGCTGGCTGAGCTGCTCTCTGCCATCTACCAGCACTCCTGGTTAACTGGAGAGGTCCCAGAGGATTGGAGGCTGGCTGCTGTGGCTCCCATCTACAAGAAGGGTCGTAAAGAGGATTCAGGGAACTACAGGCCCGTCAGCCTGACCTCAGTACCTGGGAAAGTTATGGAGCAAATCATCTTGGGTGAGCTCAGACAGCATGTGAGTGGCATCCAGGGGATCAGGCCCAGCCAGCATGGATGAAAAGCAGGTTGAGATCTGCCTGAGAGGAGGGAGGCCCTCCAGAGGGATTTGGATTGCTGGGCTGAGGTGAATGGGATGAGGTTCAACAGGCTGCCCAGAGAGGTGGTGGAGTCACCATCCCTGGCAGTGTTCAAGAAGTGTCTAGATAGGGTGCTAGGAGCTATGGTTTAGTGGTTTGCTGTAGGTATGATAAAGGGAGGATGGTTGGACTAGACAATCTTGTAGGTCCTTTCCAACTTTGTGATTCTATGATTCTACTGCATGTGCTCTTCTCATCTTAAGAGGAAGATTATTGGAAAACAGGGATCTGAGACATGAACAAGGCATGCAGAGCTATCAGATGTCTTATGGGATCATTGAAATATAATATGGCTTAGTTTGGAGGAAACCTTAAAGATCATTGAGCTTGAACTACCCTGTCATGAGCTGATTGTCCTCCACCAGCTCAGGCTACCCAGGGCCCCATTCAGCCTGGCCTTCAGCACCTATGGGGAAGGAGCACCTACAGCTCTCGGGGCAGCAATGCTGAGGCCTCTGAGTAAAGAATCTCCCCCTACCATCTAACCTTCATTTCCCCTTCTAGTAGAAAGCCATTCCCCCTTGTCCTGTCACTATTAGATCACATGAAAAGTCACTCCCCTTCCTGCTAATGAGCTCTCCCTTCAAATACTGGAAGACCACAATGAGGTCTCCCCAGAGACCTAATCTTGCACTGGAACAGGAAGCCTGAAGCTCAGGTGATAGCAGGAGACTGTCTCTTGTACAATGTCTTAAGGGTAAGAGAGACTGACTGCTGGGAGCTGTGTCACTGCTGTGCTCTTACTTAAAATGTATCAGCTGCAGAAGGTGAATTTTCTGCATCCTATACTTCCTTGGACATTTACACTTCTGTAGAGAAGAAATCCTTGCCATCCAGATCAATGCTCATCCTTTATTCAAGAACTCTGCAGTTCATCAGAATGCTGACCACAGCCTTGAAAGAGCATATATTGGCCAAGTTCTTCAGCTATCTTGGAACAACCAACTGAAAACAGAGTGTAAAGCAGAGCCAAACAAAGTAGAATTCACTGTGCTAACTGAGATGAGAGCAAACAAAATCTTAAGTAAGTATGTGGATATAGCAATTTAGAGCAGGAACTGGATTTAACAAAAACGAGGTTAGGGATGACAGCTCTCAGAGCTCCTCTTATGCAGTCATTAGCTGGTATGGACTTACAGGCCAAAAATGAGATCAGAGAAATAACTAGTAGGGTGTTAAGCCACTGGCAACTATACGATGTGAGAAAAGACAGAGATAAATCCTCCAGATTACAGGGAAGAGATGCACCAACATTCAGGCTATAAGCAAGGCTTGGAAATGAAAATTAGAATCCTTCTATAGACACCTGAATTTATCAATAATGCTTCATTCCTCAGTCTCCAAAGAAGCAACCTCAAGGGTCATTTCACTCTGAGAATGCCAACTGACACATGGAAAACATCACCGTCCAGGTCAGCTTTAAAAGGTGGGATGAAGGATGCCCTTGTTTGTGTCAGAAGAGAGAGAGCACCATCTATGACAAGATGGTGACACGCAGGACATGCCAGTGTTCCATCATTTCCAGACTTCATTCCTAAGGATGTACTTCATTGCCTAATTTTGGTCCTGGGGTGGTGCATGAACGATGACTGGTGATTTCCTAATGGTTCCTATTATTCTTGCTCCCCCTCAGTAAAATATAAGAAAGATGGGTGGCTTCTGAGAAGCTGCAGAGAACTGGCAGGTTTGGCTGCATCCTGAGGGGTCAAGACACAGGGCCATGAGGGAAAGCAGGGCAGGGATAGAACAGCAGAGGGAAGGATTTGTCAACAGAAGAGCAGCTGCTGTAGAGAGAAAGCAACAAGTCCTCTTTTTCCTCGCTGATGGAGGTGATACACACAGATGCTGCAATGCTCTTAAGACTAGGAGAAGCAATACTTTTGAGAGTACAAAATGACCACAACCAGCTCAAGTGTTTGGCTGCGAAAACTCACACCTGAAGAGATGCTGTTATCTGAAAATAGCAAAGCAGACAACTTTTGGCACTGCTTTTCTTTCTGTTTGTGTCAGCTTTAGCCTCAGAAGTCAGCTGATGTTTTAAAGACCTTGGCACCCAGAGGTAGAATTCATCTGAAAAAAGTCAATTAACAGGTCCGTATTTGAGCTACTTGGATTAGCCTCTCTTTAAACTTAATGGACACAGTACCATTCATCACACATTAAAATAGGCCAGGTGACATGCATAAAAATAGCCAGTCCTCTCCATTAATTAATAAGGGAGCCCTAGAGCTCTCAATGCAGACTTAGACATATATCTATCACAACTTTCTGAGGTGACAAGGAGTGAATCCCTCCTCAAGTTCCTGGCAGTGACCCTCAGAACAAAGAATGAATCCTTGATCCTTCCTTTTCCAGCACAGCCCAAGGATCAGCTGGGAGAAATGTCTGTGCTGTGCTCTACTACATTTCACTTCCTTCAGGATTGTCTCATCTCCAAGGCAAATGGGGAAGGAGAGAGAAGGTCCTGCTGTGCTAGGCCAGGAGGGCTGAAAGGCAGAACTGCCCAAGGGGATTGTTACTGACAGGAAATAGCCATCTCTGGGCTAAGAACCACATCGGTCTCTTCAAAAGAAAAGCTCTTACAAATGTGAAGAAAAGGCTTTCCCTCACAGGACTCAACAATATCAGTGGGAAGACTTGTATGGTTTTGAAAGCTTCATTTACCCATGTTACCAGCATCCCCCCAGAGGCTGTCACTGGGGGTGGAATTTGTTATTTCTGGTTGAGCGGTCTGGAGAAGATGGGAAAATAGTTTGGGCAGCACAGCCCTAAGCAGAAACCATACCTGACTTCTGTGTCAGTTCCAAGAACAACAGTTTTTCATCAAATCCTCTTCCAGCATCCCAGGGTATTTCTCACAGTTGCTTCTCACCTGTTACTACGCTGGAAAGTAGCATCACGTAAGACCTGCTTTCTCCATGGGAGGAACATTGTCCTATACTGGGACAACCACAGGCTGCTGAGCTGAGGATGTACTGGTGCTTGCCAGTACATACTGGAGCGGGGGAACAGTGCTTAGGCTTGCAAGGGAACACTGATATTGACACTTTCATTTACCTGTTTGTATGCACACTTAATGAAAAGAATTCAGTCCAAGACCACTTTAGAGTTATCAATCAGTACAAAGACAGATGCATTCTGTATGAATACCCCAATGACTGCTGTGCATTCTTTGTAATTAGCTCTACAATCATTAAAACTAATATAAAGTAAGTAAGCACGCAACTGAGCACGCTAATAATAGCAACAGTCCATTTCTTATACTGCTTCCATAAAGATTTTTTTTATAACACCTTTGGCACAACTGGGACCTTGCATAATTAAATTTGATTTCACTTTCTTACAACTCTAAGCTTAACTGGAGATCTCTAATTAGTTACAATTATTTTCTGGAATGTGTTCTATTTAGCATAATCTTGTATTCATCTAACCAAATGCCATATGTATTTATTAATATCTCCTACTGATAGCTTTGTAGCTGAGACATTTTGACCAAGTGAGATAAATAACTACATGCCTTGCAACCACAGCTCTTTGTGTGGCATCTGCTTTGGATGCTCAGACAATATAATCAAAATAGCAGTTTATGGAGATAATTTCCCATTCTAGTATTTTAAGTCGAGATAAAAACACTGGCTGATTATCTTCTAAATCTAACAACTCTCTCCTCACAAATTCCTTGAGAGAACTTCTCATTAATGAACCTTTCTCATTTAGATCTGCTTCCCTTCAAGAAGACAGCAGACATGTAGGCTACAGCTTTCTCTTCCTGTCTTTGATGTCTGGCTGCCTGGTGTGTCCATGAGCGCTTCTAATGCCAATCACAGATAGATGTAAGTACTGCAAGACCGCTAGCACCCATGCCCAAGAAGCCTACTCCAATACCAGAAAAAGGCACAGCTGATCCTGTGGCAGCACAATGCTCGCATGCAACCAAGTGCAACCTGTGCTCCTGAATCCATGAGGTAAGAACAAAAACAGTAGCAAGCCCACAAACACTTCTGCTTTCTGCAGAAGCCATGTCCCAGGCTGCAAAGCCTAGGTGCCTAAAACATCATCAAGCAAGATGCAGAGGTTGAATTACCACTTGAAATGGAAATAGACTAAAAGATATAAATTACAGAACAAAACACCAGAACTTATTTGCTTCGTACAAAATTAATGATCCTCATGAGCTCAGAGGTTGCAAAGCAAATTAAATAAGTGTTGTTCTCTTTTAAGATTTGGGTAATTACAGGAAATGCAATTGACTTTGTGCTTGTCTCCCCTTTAAGTCAATACAGGTACCAATCTGGTACAGGATGAGATAACATGACAAACCCATATAAAAAAAGAAGTCAACACCAAAGCAAGAAGTCATACATATCTTCCTATCTTCCCTATTTTGGTGCTCATAGGTGCACTGCATCTGCACATGAAGCACCAGAGCGCGTGAATAGCTGTTTCAACCTGAGTGATAACAAAGCAGCACCCTAACAAGGCTATGTGGGGTAAGAAGCGCTAACGCAGTAGCTTTGGTTTGAACAGAGCTTGTACCACAGCACTGTGCATTATTAGCATTACCAGGTTTACACAGTACACCCTCAGACATGTATTGATTATGTGTTATTTTGTCACAGCAATACTATGTTTATGTAAGTTATTTTGTCATAGCAATGCCATGTTCTTCAGAGCTTTCTATTCACAGATGTAGAGCACAGGATGCCTTTAGAAGCAATCTGGCACACATAACACGGCATTGAAAAGATCCATCAGTATGTTAAAAGCAATGGAATTTGGAAAAGCATTTGTACCTACCAAAAACACTGCAAGGTCTCAATGTCTTCTTAGTCAACACCGCATCTAACTTCATTCACTGTTTTCTCAACACTTAGCATTCAAAAACCCTAAAGGTAACACCAACATTGTTATGTAAATAAATAATGACACCATTTCATTTACTCACAGGTTCCTGTGCACATGTACTGTGGGGGCAAAAGAAGCTTAAGTTTTGGATTACAGAGTTTCAGCTGGGACAGTTATGCATACTGTGACCTTCTCCCAGCATGTTTAAATTAATGATGCAATTAAAACAATTGATATTAGGTTTAGCTTACTTTCTGAGCAAAACATAGTTGATAGAAATGGTCTAAAAATAAGAAAAGGATATTATCAAGCTGAAAAATCATATCTTCCATGATACTTCTGGGTACAAACACTTATTAAAAGACAACATTGACGGTATACAAATTATTTTGGTACCAAGAAGGTACTGGTTTATGTATTATACTGGTTTTTGCTATTGATTTATGGAATATAGTAGAATCTAGCCCAGATGTTTTAATGTGCTAGCATTAAACAAAAGGTTTCATGTTCAGCACTTACAGTTCTCTATTCTAGGTCACAGACCACAACCCTCACTGTAAAGCAGTAATGAACTTCATAGCTTTATACTACTTCTCCTTCTGGTATTAAGCATGGCTTCTTCTCTGTTCTCTTTATTGGTTTGTATCTTATACACCTATTTCATTACGGATGTAAAGAAGCAATTAAAAATTAGTCACTGCATTTTGATGTTAATGTTTCTTATCTAAATAATTGATGGGAAGGATGAACATGGACACTTGGAGTCAATGGTCATTATTGTTTCTGCCTTTCTGATCTTTGTTGTAGCGACTCAGTCAAGCCACCTAGAGAACATGTGTCTAGGAGGAGACAGCTTGAATTGCTCAGCCTCTGGTAACCCAGATTTGAAACTGCCTGAATACAAATCTCAGCTCACTCTTCCAAAATCTGTTTTCCAGGCTCCACCCCATTTGCCTCACATACACTTATGCACCTGATTTTGCATTAAGTCCTCCATCTTCTGCATCACAAGATATCTGGGAAGCCACAGACAGCCCATCATGCAGCTCATCTCTTTATCCAAATGCTCTTGGTCACTGTGCTAAGCAAAAGGCCCAGCAGCATAGTGCCATTGCCTCATGGCACCACTGTACCCTAACAGCATAGAGTCACACCCTACTTCTCTGCAAGGATCTTTCTCTGCTGGGTTCACAGATGCCATTTTGTGAAGTCCCAAACTATGGCTGCTTTTGCAGCACTGAAAACCACACTATCTTCATCCAAACTTTTCTAACCTTGTATTTCATTATCTCATCAATTCATATCAATATACATGACCCAAGCCCATAACAAACGCCTGACAGTCTCTTACAATGCAATAGAGAAACTCTCAGCTTAACCCTGACACTGATCAACCACTGGGGCTGCCAGGGCATCTCCTGACAGGAGCAGTCTTTGTCATGGTTTTTATACAGCTTGTGTTATATGATTTCACAGCCATTAATATATAATAATAGACATGTAGGATGACCACCTTTCATAACATTGAAATCTAAAAATTCATTACAACCTGTAGAAAATACTCTGGACTAGAAAACAATTTATACTGAGGAAAATAAGTTGGTGGCTTCCTGCTAATCATCACTGCTAATGTTTTTAATATTAAAAGTATTTTCTCAAAATGTTAAATATAATTGTGAGCTGTAAGAAGGAATAAATGTTATAAAGATAGAAATCTCTACTGCCATTTAAGTGATAAGTTAAGAAAAAAAAGAGCCATCTTTTCATGCTTGGGGGTATTTTTCACTCAGAAGTCACTTTTTAATCTGATTTAAATCCAATTAAGTCTCAACATCTAAAATGAAGAACAAGTCTTTGAATTTATGTATAACAACTGATTTAACTAATCACTGTTTCACTGCAGAGCTACTAAGCAAACAAACTATGAAAAATAAATGTGAAATCAGACCCAAACCACAGCCAGCCTTGATTTTGGTTTCTAAATAAATTAGTGATCATGTTGCACAAAGAACGAGCTTTTGTGGTGGATTTTTTATCCAGTTTTTTTTTTAATGCTTCCAGCAAGCCTAAGTTGCAGTTATTAGATTTAGAAACTAACAGTGAAAAATGGTATTATAGTTCACAGAAGACATTTTCTTTGCCTTCCCACTTAGGACAGAAAGCACTTGTGATCCCTGATGTGCCCAGAGGCCCAGAAATAGCAGTTTCTGCCTCATTTTATTGGTAAGATGAAGAAAGAATGCATTACAGCCATCATAGCTGTAGCCAGTTGCATGCCACAGAACATCATAATTGTATAACTACAGGATAATGGAAAAACTTTTAAAGCTCCCTGTCATAAGATATCTTCCATTAAGCTGCTGTCTGCCTGACGTGGAAACCACCATCTTATCGATGAGATGACACTGAAATGCTGCCAGAGGATCAGTGCCTGCTGCAGTAGTTTCTTTGCTGTGGGTCACAACCTGCTGCTACAGGAGAGTTCCACCCAGAGTGCCCCAGCATCTGGGCACCAGTCAATCTCTTCTGTCCATTGGAACCAGAGGCCCTCCATTAGGAAAAGCATTACACAGAAGCAGCTCATTCCTGAAATCCTCATCATCATACAGAATCACAGAATGACCCGGGTTGGAAGGGACCTCAAGGATCATGTAGTTCCAACCCCCCTGCCTGGCAGGGCCACCAAACATACACCTTTACTAGATCAGGCTGCCCAGAGCCCTGTCCAACCTGGTCTTGAACACCTCCAAGGACGGGGCATCCACAACCTCCCTGGGCAGCCTGTTCCAGGACCTAACCACTCTCTTAGTAAAGAACTTCCCCCTAACGTCCAACCTAAATCTTCCCTCTTTTAACTTAAAACCATTTCCCCTAGTCCTGCTATTATCATAGTGCAGACACAGCTGCAAACGTTGCCTCCAGCAGCTGCAGCTGAGAAACTCTGTGGCTGTTTGGCCTGGAAAAGGTGGCAGCCCCTAAATGACAGCTTCCAATCACCTCCTCACTCCTTCCCATGAAATAAAGCTTTTCTCCCCCTTTTTGAACTATGCAAAAGAGCACGAAGCTTTCACACAAACAAACACACACACACACAAAACAACCCAGGAAATGCCATACACATGCTATGAAGATGCAGAGATACATCTTAGGTATACATGGGGGAAGTAAACTGTCTGAGATGGTTTATGAATCCTTTACACAGTTCACAGTGCTGTGGCAACAGTCAGCTCACACTGCCATTTCCCAGTGCATTTAATCAAGGTTTAAGTGAAAAGATTGCTTAGTTAGAGGGGTTTTTATTGTTGTTGTTTGTTAACAGCACTTGATAAATTAGTATTTACTGTAAAGGGAAAAAAAGCTCTTCAAATATTGAGGCAATTGGACTTTCTCTTCTTTGGTCCTTAACATACAAACATTCCACTTTTTCACCTTGTCTGCAGTCCCTGCCTAACAACCCTTGGCACTAGAGAGGATTAACAACAGGATGATGGTTATAATCATATCAGACTTGTCAAGCATTAGCTGAGTGCCATTACAGGCCCAAGAATCTCAGCTGGAACTACAGGTATTTTTCTTGCTACAAAAACAGCACTAGGGAGCCCCCAGGCAACAGGAGTAATACAAGAGGCTGGTAATGCAAACAAACCTCATATTTGATCTCAGAGAGGATGTTTCAGTCCTGGAGCTCTTCATCACTGCTATCTACCAGCTACATGAAATGGGCTGCAGACGCTGACATTGTGCACACCAGGCTGTTTTACCCCATACACCTCCCTAGAATTATTAAGGTTGGGTAAGACTTATAAGATCCCCAAATCCAACCCCACTTACTCAGGCTGTCACAAAGGAACACATTTCTGTGCACTCCACCTCTAGGGCTGGAATACTGGGAGATGCTTCTGAGTATTCTGTTGTTGTTATGCCTTAAACATGGCCTACCTGGAAAATTAAAAGGAAAACTTACCATTGAGAGTTATAAGCTATTTCCTCTCTCATATGGAAGAGGGTTAGTTACAAGTAACACAAATTGATGGATTTGTGGGAGAGTAAAATTAGCTATGATATGGTTTAAAGCACTTTAATAAATGTATTAAAAGTCAAGATGTGCTTCAAAATAAATCCAAGGCACTTTCAACAAATTGCATGGCTTAAAAAAGATGCACTCAAGGAATGAAGCAAAACTTGCTTTTTTTTTTTTTCCTTTTCTAATTGCATTGGGAATTATCAGTGTGGTTCCAGTAGCAGAGTTTTTCTGGAGCATTCTAATGAGCACAACCAGATGTATAAACTTGAATGCTTCGAATTTACAGACATGGGGACACATGGTCTTACGTATAAAGCATCTGTACAGTGTTTCTTATTGAGCAGCTCTCCCTTCACCTCCATATACTGTAGTCATTGTAGGAAACACGAAGAAAGAAAGAAAGAATGGATGTGGCTGACAGCAGTGAACCTTACTGATGAGTTGGTGCTCGTTGTCTTTCCCTGTATGACTGTGTTTCAGTATGTTGCTATGTTAAATGTAGCACACTCTGTCAATTAAGTTATATTTCCCACTTATAAGCCCATAAACAGAACAAATAAACCAGTGGAATGAGGGGTGGGAGGCAGGCACAAGAGGGAGGCACAATTTAACAACTGCTTGAGACCACATATGATTAAGACAAACAAGGTATGGCAATTCATGCGCACACAAACACGCTCCTATTATTCAAGGCTGAGCAAATCTCCCAGGGGACAGTTTAATGGCCACTATCTACCTCAAACAGATGAAATCCCTTTTCCTAATCCCCAGTCCCCTGAACTTTATTCCACTGCTATTTAAATTTGTCATAAAATCTTTTATTTGCCTTGCATTGTTATTACCTAATCAGTAAGTATATTATGCTCTAATGATTTGTATGTGCTCACTTCGGTGCGTGAGAAGCCGCCAGGTTACAGCGCCTTCCCAAGCAAGCTGTAAATAAAAGTACTGTATAGAAAAAAAAAACAGAGAAGAAACCACACAGCAAGATCAAAAGGCCCTGGGTCCCTGTCCTAAGTATCAGGAAAAGACAGATCCTTTCTTCTTTTGCAAGCACGCTTTATTCTCTTCTCACCAGTATATGGTCTGTGCCACCTTACCCCTCGGCAATGCCTGCAGCAGGCAGATCAAGCTGTCAGACTCTGGGTCTGCATCTGCAGCCACTTGTGGTGACTCTGCAGGCATGAGGAAAAAGAATGAGGTGCTCACAGACCCCATTCTCTGTTTCCTGAGTCACCACTACCTGACAAGCCACAGGGCAGCACGTGCCAAAAAATGGCAAGCTAGGTCACAGGCTGAATCAGCATCCAGCAAGGGGCAATAAGCAAAATGTGAATTAAATTGATGTGAAAAACCTACCAGCGTCTCCATGTCCACACAGGGTTTGGGTGTGTAACTCAGGGCAGGTGCATGTCGCTGACTTGCTGTAAGGCTGTCTGAAGAACAATACTGGAATTGAACATGAGCTGATGGTCTGTCTCCCTTCCTCCAGCCTGAACAGAGCAGACAATTAAAGCTACCAGAATACAAGAGGCAAAATATTTACTGCTTGTTTACCCAGTTACCCTGAATTATAACATCACTCCTGTTCCTAGCTGCCTTTTGAGCCTTCTAGACACTTATTCTTTAAACTGAGTGAGTAAATTGGGCAGGGAAACCATATCGAACCCAACACATCACTGTGTGCTCAGGGCTGCTAAAAATTCCATGACTGTCCTCTCAAGTTCCACTAAAATAGAACATACTTAATATTGTTTTCTAAACTAACTATAACTGTATGTATAGAAAGCAAGTAGGAAAACAAGCAGAGTCGTGACTATGTCTGGTTCTAGCAGAACCATTAACTGCAATTTGGGGTTTCTTGACAGAGGTAGAAGTTATAAATATCAGCAAGTGCTGTGCAGTGCTTCCCCCATGTCCCCTCAGTACAATTTGTTCCCTGCTCCGAGACATGAGACAGCCATGTATTTTGCTTTCCCTGTCTGTAGCCAATTTGCAAGAAAGCGAGTCATAAAAATGTACCCTGTAACAAGCAGTACAGTACAGTATCACTCAACATTGATGTTGTTAGAGGATAGCAAATCAATAAGCAGTTCTTATTCAGTACCTTTGTAAGCTACCTGCTTCTTTCCCTCCATAGCAGGCTCTGCTGCAGCAAAGTCATCACTGCTATTCGATCAACTATTTAATAAAGTAAAAAACATTTCATGTAGAAGTTTCTAGCTGCCCTACCACTTCATTAAATGAAATGGCTGAACTAGAAAGAAATTTAGTGGGAAGAAATAACTTGACACTCCTTGTGGAGGTTCACTCTAATCAGAAAATATTTATCATGGAATTCTCTGAGTTAGAAGAGTCTCTGAAAGGTCATCTGCTCCAACTCTCCACCTTCCCAACCCCAGCCATGCTGCCAGCCTATCTGTAACCAGCTCCTGTCCACATGTCTCCATTAACACACAACAACATCTCTCCCCAGCCCCCTGCTGCCACCACACTGTGAGGGAGAACACAGGGCACCTATCTGTTAGGTCACCTTCTCCTTTGGGCTACTATTCAGGTTTGCATTGCTTCGGAGCTTTTCCTATAAATCACTCACATACTTAGTATCACTAACTTCATGAATTCATTTGTCTTCGCTAAAAGCATCATTGCCTGTGTTGATATCACCTGGTTCTTCAGCCCGTGTGTTTCTCTTGCGCACTCATCTTCTAATTTCAGCTGCTCAGTGCCCAGGTATCCGACATTAAGGAATAATAGTTGGATTTGCCTGACTTCAGCTCCACTGTTCTCTCATTCAGCAAGCCAAAAGAATGCTCGTAACCTAAAATATTCAGTGATGTTCTATTACATATTTGATAATGGCTTTCCAGTTTGTGAACTGTTGCCTCATCTTTGCATCTGGCGATGGCCTGAGCTTAATAAACCAGTTATTTTTGCTATCGGCAGTATTCTCAGGTCATAAAAAATGCAGAAATCTCATTCTGGAGTTACTGCTCTCTTTGACATAATGCTTTATTTTCCATTTGGTCTCTCCATTTGCAAGCATTGCCATAATGATTTCTTTTGCCTCTGTCGGTGAGTATTACCCCAACTACAGAGGAAATTCCATTAACCAAGATTATTATTTTTTTACTATACTACTCTGCTATTCTTTTGTCTTTCTCTGAACTACCTGAACAGTTTCATTATTCAATGAACCACATTATTTTTAAGCCATCACAAATCATTTCACCTCTTTCAAATCAAGACCTGATAATTACAGAAGCCAATCACATATTGATAGCTCTTTATTTTATTTACCATGTTTGACTCTTTTCTAAACACAGACCTGTCTCCAGAGCAGCCCATAGTTTTAAAATCCCATAATGGAAGGCAGATATCTGCAGCTCATTATTTTGATGAGGGCTCTGATGCGCATTCAGTTTGGGCTGCCACAGAGCACTGATGCACCTAGGCCTGCAGCTACCCAAGCACTGCCTCCCTCAGAGGGCAGCCAGGCTCCTGCTCCAAGCCTTCCCAAGGCCACAGAATCATTAGGGCTGGAAAAGACCTCTAAGATCCCCAAGTCAAACCCAAGTCCGCCCCCACCATGCCCACTGACCATGTGTCACATCTCCACATCTCTTGAACACTTCAAGGGACAGTGACTCCATCACCTCCCTGGCAGTCTATGCCAGTGCCTCACCACTCTGAGAATAAATTGTTCCTAAAATCCAACCCAAAACCTGCTCATGAAGCCCAGAGCTCCCTGCAGACATGCAGGACAAGCTTTTCTGCATATACTGATAGGGAATGCAGTGGCTACACAGAGGTGAAAAGGTCATCAGGGATAATTTTTCTTGCCCGTAGAAAATATGTGTATATTGTAATCCCATATAGCTTACATTTTTGTAATGCTTTAACTCAGGAAGACAGATTGCTTTGAACTTTCTCACTAAGCAATACTTAGACAATGAAAACCTTCATCTTAATGCCTCTGAACTTTGCAGGCACATAGGAGGGCAGCCAATATTTGTGATTTAAATCATCTGATTTGAGAATGAACTGTAGAGAAGTGACTTTTGTTCGCGTACTTTTTAAACTACAACTGAAATTATTCCTATTAAAAATAATAATAAAATTGAGCAGTACTTTCCTTGTTTTCTAAGCTGCCTCCTACCCTGAAAATTCACAATGTGTGCAATTAAAGAGGAAAATTCATCAGCTGAATGAGAGGTCAATGTTTTAGTCAGACAAAAAACCACCAACACCACAGCTGCACATGTACTTATAATGTACCTGCTTAGGTGTCCTAAACCCTTAACTCAACGGAGAACAGTTTAACTTTAAAGTTACTGCTTACATTAACTTACCTTTGTGGTTCTATGACTGTATCACCAGAGATGTTTGTCTCACTCCAATTTAGGAGTGAGGCAAAGGTTCTTTTGATATGTTATGCCCGACCTGAGATTAAGAAGAAGAGCATTCAAATGTTGATCCAACCAGTTTATTAGAAATGATAGACAACTGAGGGGATGGGGAAGGGAGAGCAGTGAATATCAAAATTAGGGTGATAGGGATGGGAAAGTGGGTGATAGAAAAGGTAGAAAAGAGGAAGAATTATGTTAAAGCGGGGATAGTCACCTCCCGGATGCAGCAGCGACACGTAGCATGTTGTTACGTTGGTCTGGGGCAAAATAAGCGTAGGGGAGAGCAGCAGCAGAGTAGCAGGCCGCAAGCAGCAGATCGGTGCAGCACAGAGAAGGCGGTCAGAGTAGTGAGGTCTCAAGAAGCGGAGTCTCGGGCAGCGAGATCTCACAGAGAAGAGTCTCGAGCAGCAATCCCAGGACAGACAGTAGGCAGCAGTAGGACAACGGTGGAGGAATCTGAGGTCAGATACCTAAAAGGTTCTTCAGCATGCAGGCATCTTCTTCAGCATGCAGGCGTTCATGTGGAGAGGCATCTGATGACAGAAAACATCCTTGTTTCCGTAGTGAGGCATCTGGTGTCAGAAAACCTAAATTCGGGGTTTGTCCGTGCCCTTTTTATACTTCTTTCCAGCCTTCATGGCATTTCTGGAAGGCTTGGGTCAGAGTCATGTGAATTCCTCGGAGATGGCCATCTTCCTTGAGATAGGCCCACACAAAAGACCACCTTAGGACCATTAATGAGCATCTTATCTCCCTTTCGTAGCTCATCTCTTAAACAAAGGGATTTCTCGAACCTTGGTTCCTGTGTGTCTCAGACAAAGGGAGTCCTGGAACCTTGGCCAGGACTTGCCTGAACTTGTTCATTTCAGCAAACTTTGAGACAGTAATGTAAAAAGCATGGCCTCTTACAATGTTGTGTTAAGGTGTGCCCACTCTGAGTCTAAACGCATAGTGGTGGTAAAGCATTTTGTGTAACTTTCAGATATGGATACAGATCTGCATATTTAACACTGAAAGGAAGAAAAATAATTCAAGTGCAAGGTACTGCCAAAGCAAGTGCTTGGCGACCAGCCAGGGATCCACTCACATGAAGTTAGTACAGCCTCGCACCGTGCTTCTTGAGTAACACTTAATAATTCAAATGACCTGGTTTGGGAGGCTTTCGTCTTTATTTTTGGCTGGGGATGGAAGGCCACATTCTCTTTCTTTGTGCTCTGAACCTCCTAGTGACTGTTTCACTTAAAAGCCTGAATCTGATCCTTTCTGTCATCTTACTGTGGCACAGCCCTCTCAGGCATATGTAAACCTTCTTTTGTGGGATTGTTCACTGGCAGCCAGTAACAATAAATAGTATTACCACCACAAGCTACACCAATGCTTCACTAACACCTCCCTGCAATGCAACACCAGCTGAAACAGTGTCATGCTTTTATGATTTTTGATTATCAGCATCCCTTGTCATAACATCACGTAATGCACTGGGAGTTCAAGAGTTAATGCTACCGGTCTGGGTGCCTGTCCTGGAAGAGAAGAACTACTACATTCCCCAGTGTGTTATTTTGCATTCCGTTACCTTATTTAGTAAATTAGTTTGTTTCTCCTTAGATTGTTGTCACTGTTTTGTTTTAGGCCCATCTCTATATCGTTTTCTCTTATCCCTTTCCAGGGCATGGATCTGCATGTCCCTCCACCCTGCTAGCCATAGAACTGGGCCGAATCAGCCCACAAACCACTGAGAAACAGATTTATTGCTGATTTTTAGCAGTCAGAGAGCAGAACAGAATATAGAAATGCAGAATCAGTAAGGTTGGAGAAGACCACCAAGATCCCCAAATCCAACCATCAACCCACCCCCACCATGCCCACCAACTATGGCCCTCAGTGCCATGATCTTCATGGATCTGGAAGAGGTATTTTGATGCAGAAAGATCAGAGTCTGATTTTTATCTCCCTTGTACAACTTTACATCTGTCTGAGATCCAAAGATTTACCTTAAGAGGAGCTTGTTGGCAGGTATGTATTTCTGATGGCAGAGTATGTCCCTCAAACAGTTATGTCTTATCACAACATTCACTTAAAATTTTCCATCAAACTGTATCATGGGATCCTTCTAAAATACTTTCACTAATGACAATTATGTAAGTACCTTTAGAAGTGAGACGTTCCCGTATTGCTAGTAGGAGTTTTGAATTAATTCTATTACAGTCTATTCCGCCGTCGGTGTAATCACTCCTGACATTTTACCTTTTGCTTTGGAAAGCATTATCATCAAAACAAAAACAAATCAAACAATGTTTTGTTTGCCACTATAATCTGATTGGAAAGATGCTATTAATTAAATGCTGTACACAATTATACTTGAAAACTAGTGCTAGCTCTTAGGAGAAGATGTGTTACAGAAAGACAATTGTTATTTAGGTTTCTGAAGCAATAAAGAGACATTAACAAATCACTCACACCAAAGAACACCACTGAGCTATTGCCCACAAATACTTATACCTGTTCTTTGGTCTGAGTGGTTATGTAGCTCATTGGGTGCATGATACCAGGAGCTGCCAGAACTGAACACAAAGATGCATGTGCTTCATCTCTGCAGGTGAGCCTGAAAATACATGAAGAGCAGAACTGAGCAGTCCCCTCCTTCACAAGTGGTGCATGGCACCATGTGTCATACAATGTCCTGGTCTAGTACACAGGCTGAAATTTTTACCAAAAGAAAGCAAAAAATATAAGATCTGGAATTATCTGTTTCTCACTTAGTTACAAGCAGAGGAAATACTCCTCTATAAGATATTAAGCAGAAACAGACACAAAATTCCACTTACCAATAGTGAGAGTTTGGACTAAGCCCCGTAACTAGCAGGAAGTTACGGCATCCTTCCTCATGTTAAAATTATTGTTCTTCTTTTCTTTCACACAGAGATTTTTAGGAATCATGGTTCCTGTGTCTCTCCTTATATTTATTTTGCAGCAGTTTTACTTCAGTGCCTACAAGGTTTACGGGGAACAGGGATCTCCACCAAAGTCCCTCAAATGAAAGAGGTTTTGAAAGTTCTTACCTCGGTCACAGACGATCACATATTGTGCCTCAATCCAATCTCCAAGCTGAGGATGAAGCTTCTGAGCACTCTGATAGGAAACGTGATGTGATTAGTGATCACACTGCTTCATATGGAGAAGTTCATCATAGAGTAACTGCTTAAAATGCAACGTCAACAGGTCTGTGCCAATATTTTGACTTTATGTAAACAATTCAAGCTGTGTAACTTTGGAGATAATGACACATAATGAAGCATAAAATGCTCTGAAAGGGTTTTGTTGAATTAGTCTGCATTGGGTTCAGGAAGGAAATCCCTACACGTGAGGCACAAGTATGAAGTTCTGTGCTGTTGAATACACTCTTAACAAGGTCAGGAGCTTTCAGAGAGCATACTGGGAAAGGGCTTCACTACTGTGAGTTAAATGGGAAAAGAGTGATTTTGAAACCTTATGCTGTCATTAATCCCATTCACGGAACTTCACCAATTGGCATGTGTGACAGACTGGAATGTATGATTTTGTCCACGTAAGTATAAATGAAGTATAATCTTGCTGTTCTGATACTACGTCTCCAGGCAAACACTCCTCCTTTTAGCAACATCACAAGTTCAAGCCTGGAAAGGACAGCAATTAGCAGTTTAAAATCCCATTAATAAAGGAAAGCAATCTGTACATAGGAGTTTATTTAGATGCCCACAAGTTTTAAATCATTCCCCTTTATATCTCAGCCCGCTGGATGTCTCATCCAACTGAATTACCATTGGGTTTTACAATGTGATATACAAAATGAGCTGGCATGATTTACAGACATCCTCGGAGTATCATACAAAACACAACCATTTCCCTTATTATACAATCATTATGGAAATGCAAATATAGTCAATACATCAGTAGCTGGAAATGATGGGGCATCTCAGGAAAATAAATTTAACTTTACCACACAAATCCATGAAATAAAACAAATGTTTGGGGAGAAAAAAAGATCAGAATCATCACATCATTTTTTATATTGTTTTGCCACTTTTCCCCTTTTAAGAAACATGACAGTACTACATTTAAGACTTTTCTTCCTTCCATAGTCACAGTTCATTCTTCTTTCAGCAGCTTCATGTTTTGCACTTGAAGCTATGAAAGACTCATAGATGTTGACTCTCCAGACAGTATATATACTATACATATACTATACTTACTCCTGCACTCCTTTCCACATACCTGTTGTTCAGTTAATTGAATAAAAAGAAGAAACAAAAACAAAAACAAAGAAACCCCTGCACCAATGAGCAAATGAGCAGAACTAAACACGACAGCACATTGAAAAGGAGACATTTAAGCTGAAGATGACATCGTCATAGAAAGATATTCTTGTTCCAGTGTCATAGACTTTCTCGCCTCAAGGATAAAGTAGGCATAAGCAGAAAAGAAACTTAGCCCTCAGTGCAGGGCTAAGAGTTTTCACTTGTATTTCTATCTAAACTTATGTACTAAAAGACACTGTGTGCGCGGTAAACTTAAAACCTTTTCTATGTTGTAAAATATGATAAGAGAAAACCTGTTACTGAGCAGTTAACTGGGTAATGAAAGTTACCAATAGCCTCTGCACTTTGCCATTACAGTAGCAGTAACCAAGAACAAGAAGATAAAAGAAAAAACTCTGACCTAACCAATGACGTTACAATCGACAGCAAAATCTAACCCAGTCCATTCAAACTGCATCATCTTAAGGCCGACCATTTTATCACTGCACTATCGAGGTGGATTATACCCCTTTTTCAGCATCTGCAGTTTCTCTTGCAAAGCAGAACACAGATAAAAACTACTGATTCTCCTGAATACGTGTTGAAATGGCGGTGTGATGTTTTCGTAGCATTGCTCAACTATGGGAGTCTTGCTGCTGCTCCACACATCTGGAAAAGAAAGTGCTTTTTGCTATGGCATTTAGTTGTAAGACAGACTCCGTTTGATTACTTCCATTCTATCCAACCAAATATACCTTTCAATGTTTTAAAATGTTGGACAGCTGTGAAATATAAGTACTACGCAATCTGACTGTACATACATACATATTTTCATAAATACATCTGACAGGGACCTTGGAACTAAGTATGTGATATCATGGGACAAAATCACAACAGGCTGCCTCATTTGTAACATTTAGATCCAAAGTAAGAAGAGCTGAATCCTATCATGTTGTCAATACACAAATTAAAACAAAAATACAGCATTAGGATACCCATGAAATAATTTAAACATGTTTGCAAATGTCTTGACAGGAAAAGTGTGTAATTTACAACACTGAAAACTTGTAACAACCATTGACTTATATGCGCTGTACTGTAAGTCACCCAGACAAGGCTAGCAAAGATGAGCATAGTGATAGGTCCCAAAGGCAACTCCCAAACATCTTCCTCTTGCGGAGACTTTGGTAATTGTCTCTTGTACAAAACACCAACGCATACGGCTTCATTTCAGATGTTAGCTTCATTAGTTTTCCTCCCCCAGCACAGTCCAGTCTGAGGACGTCAGTTATTGTTGAGACACTCTAAATCCACAGAGCAGCAGACATTCCCATTCTGTACAGACAAACAAGTGGATGTCAATCACTGCTGCAGAACAACTAACAAAAAGCACAGGGGATACTAGCTGGCAAGGGCAGATGCATCTACTACATGCAAAAAATACCTGCTTAAGCCACCATCCTCAGGGTGTCCCCATAGGTCTCAACTGTGGTGCCTTTCTAAACAGCAATTAAATCATCTCTGCTTTTTCTCCCTGTACTATTTACTAACCACCAGAACTGACCTGAACTACTTGCAAATTAAAAACCTGGCTGTGAAAGACTCTGGCCTCCATGACAGAATATAGCACACAACAGTGACAGCAAAGATGACTGGATTCATTTTCTCCCATGCAATCAAGTTGATGACAGGAGTTTGGATCCTACCCATACAATGAATCACATTCTTGGTTCACTGTAGATATGCACAAAGAAAAACACCAGGTAGCTTTTGAGCTTTACACCATGGCTAAAGATCTTTCCACAACATTCAGTCATTTACAAAACTATTGTATGTACTAAAAACTACAGAAACCCCCAAATGAGCATTATGTTTATTTATCTATTCATTTTGAGACCACAGACCAATAGGGAAAACTCTGAAGAACGGCAGAAAAGCTGACTTCTGTAATTTAAAACCCTGAGAAATGGTTCAGTTTGTCACAGTGAGCATAAGAACATCTTATACAACACAAAACACATCTTCATAATTCTGTTCATTAATTTTTGACAAAGAAGCAAGAGATCAGTTTTCACTGCAAGAGGTACAAAGCACAGAATTCAAGGCCTAAATTCTGTGGAGTCAGAAAAAGTTCCTAAGATTCTAAACTCAACAAAAGGGGAATGCAGCATTCTGATAGGAGAACACTTGGGGTAAATGTACCCAGCTCTCAGAAAACACTGGAAAGTAATTTTTCCAGAGTCCTGGACAATCCCATATTTGCACAGCCCCAAATTGGGCACATTGGCAAGGCTGAGCTTGCCATCTTAGAGCTCCACATAGAGTTCTACATTATCTACGTAGTACAGAGGCAATTGCCTTGGTTGTTTCTCTGGAAAGCTGCTGGCAGCATTCCTTACGTGTACGCTTATGAGTTAGAGTATTCCCTACAAAGCAGTCAAATCCAGAGTCAGTACTTCCCATGCTGGTGGACTAACTGTACACCCCTCTGACCTGCTAATGCGGGAGCAAACAAAGCAGGCATGCCCATGTCCCCCTCTTCTTGGCACTGGCCCACCCTTGAGAAAGCCATACAAAATTTATAGGGTCGAGGATAGTAATTTCCATTATGAAAGCGCACAAAATGAGAGAATCACAGAATGGTTTGGGTTGGAAGGGACCTCATGGATCATGAATCTCCAACCCCCCCACCACAGACAGGGCCACCAACCTCAACATTTAATACTAGACCAGGCTGCCCAGGGCTCCATCCAGCCTGGCCTTGAACACCTTCAGGGACGGGGCATCCACAGGCTCTCTGGGCAGCTGTTCCATCACCTCACCACTCACATAGTAAAGAACTTCCCTCCGATATCAAAACTAAATCTTCCCTCCCTCATTGTAAAATCATTTCCCTCTATCCTGCTATTATCTGCCCTTGTAAAGAGTTGGCTCCGCTCCTGTTTATTGGCTCCCTTTAGGTCCTAAAAGGCTGCAATGCCTTCTTATCTCCAGGCTGAACAAGCCCAGCTCCCTCAGCCTGTCTTTGTAGGGAGGTGCTCCAGCCCTCTGATCACCTTTGTGTCCCTCCTCTGGACCCTCTCCAACAGCTCCCTTTCTTTCTTGTGCTCCAGACCTGGACACAGTACTCCAGGTGGGGCCTCCAAAGGGCAAAGTAGAGAGGGATGATCCCTGTCCCTGCTGGCCACCCTTCTCCTGATGGAGCCCAGGATGCCATTTGCTTTCCAATGTGCAAGAGCACACTGCTGGCTCATGTTAAGTTTTTCATCCATCAGGAGGACACCCAGGTCCTTCTCTGCAAGTCTACTCTCAAGGACTGCTCCTTCCAGTCTGTATATATGCCTGAGCTGCAATGAGTTTCTACTTTCATGCATGCTGGTGAAACTTTTATCAGTTTCTGTCTCTGCTTGCCAGCTTCGCAAAAAAAAAAACCAAAAAAAAAAACCAAAAAAAAAAAACCAACCAAACAAACACATTTTCATGAACATTCACATTAAGCAATTATTAAAATATTAGCCTAGATTCATACTAAGAATGCCTAAAGGGCTCTCCAACAGAATGCCTGAAAATTGCACCAGGATATTACTGATCTGCACTCAACATTTCCAAGAAAACAAGCACAGATTGTTCTGCTTCCACCCTGCAGATCACAAAAGACGCAGCCTTTTGGTGGGTCAATTTTTCTGCCCTCAGGTCTTACCTACTGCTCTGCAACCAGAACGAGTGCATCCAAGGGCAGAAAGTGACCCTATCTTCATTACTACCTTATCTTTCTCATCATACCTTGCATTTGCAGGTTGTACAAGGAGATCCCACCATTGTCCATACAGCACCGCTAAGTCTTGTGATTCCATAGCCATCTAGACAGGTTTTCCTGATGTCATAGGTGATGTTGTCAGCCAGACAGGGGTCACTGACGCAGTGAGGACAGCACTCTCCTTCTGAAATGGCTGTGTACTCACAGTTTAGATTTGGACACATAAGAGGCCAACAATCCACCTCTCCTTCCTGTACAAAAAATGAAAGAAAGCTCATTGAGTTTATTGCCATTTATTAGCTGGATTTCCATCTTGTTTAATGGGAAAGTATTACTTTGCCAAAACTGATATAGATTTAATGGATCAGCTCTCAGTGTGGTTGGTCATGCAGCAGCATGGTAGTTTCTTGACTTAAAAAACACTGTGAATATAGGAAGATAATCTGAGTTCTTGGGGGTTTAAAAGGCAATATTAAAGAGTGCATTCCAATAGTTTAACATAAACTGTAATTTTTGCAGTAAATATTTATATCCTCTTTCTACTCACGGTCACATAAATGCCACAGTAACTGTTTAGATGGGAAATTAACACTGCAGATACATGTAAGCTAGTAGCTTTGAGTAACGTTGAACATTGACCGAACTAGCAACAGTCAAAATGAATTTTACTGTCAGCTGCTAAAAGAATTGTTAGACCAATAGCAAGTACATTCCATGAGGTGACTTTATGTTAGTATTTAGCTTTATGAAAAACAGCCATTGCTGTAGCATTCATGTGTCTGTACTAAACTGGATTTGCATTGAGCTACTTTGTAAGTACTACACTCATAACCTGATTTACTGCATCTCTGTCTTTCATTTTAATACTAAAATTAGGCAAAGAAATGCTGACTACAAACACAGTACCCCCCGTAAAGCGCATCATGTTTTGTATTTGCCATTGCTACTGAGGATGTTTCAGTTTCTAGCTGTTCTTTTACAAATATTATAAACATCTTAGAATACAAAATAGAACACTTACTGCTGTACATTATAGATGATTATCACTTAATGGTAAGTTAGCTTTGAATGTAATTTGTTTCCTGATGCTCAGACAACTCTTGATTAATATCATATGTGAAAACAATGTTATACAGACAGCTATAAATGGAAAACCGATCATTTTAATGAAGTTCACTGCTGCAGCAATTAGTATATCTCTGCAAAAATAAAGCTTTAGGGAAATAATCTACAGTGCCTAATGAGAAAGGAAGCACTCTTTGTTTTCCATGTTTGTCTAGCAATTTTGTTTTGCTTTATTCCATCTTTTCTTGGTTAATTTTTTGCTAATTCACCATGTGGCACTGGCACTTCAATTTTCCAGCATCTGCTGAGTTAAAAATGCACTGTTCATTCTGATAAGACAAGTAGACCAGCTGATGTAATTAAAAGCTGAAAGTCCTCCAACCGAATCCATCACATGCAATGTGAAATAACTTTAAACAAATGATTTAAAGACCAGATGACCTTATAAAAGTGGGCTTTGCTAGAAATTCCAATCATTATTCTTGCTCCCCTCCAAAATGCTTTACCCATACCAGGCAACGACACTGCTGACAGCTGTAGGTCCAGTTGTCCCCGCTGCGGTAGAGCTTGTGCCCAGTTTGGTCAAGGCACTGGCTGGTGACGCGAGTGTCACACTCCGGGCAGCAGAAGAGATCGGCGCTGGGGTTCTCACAGTCACAAGCTGTTCTCCGGCAGAATATTTTCCCATCCTGCAAGGATATATTGCCCCAATGTCAACCACAAACTACCAGACAGCAACATCTGATGTTAAAGGCAGTCCCTTTAACTTTGTAGGAATATGATGTAGCAAAATCACAGTGGCACTTAATCGTTCTATACTGCGAACTCATAACTGGCTCTATTCCACATCTGAACCCATGAGCTTAAAGTTAAATGAACTACAAACTATCAGCAACCACAATAACTCTTTCCATGTATTAAAGATAGCTTGTTTCCCACAGGCTCTCCAAAATATGGTTTTGCTAAATATTTACATAACGTATTGGATGGCACATTTCGTTAAAGACCATTAAACAGAATTGTTTGGGATAAACAAAAGATTAGATTCTACATCCAAAATGGATATAGACTCTTTGCATCAGAGAAAGAAAAAAACACATTGATTTTAATTCTAAAAAATTAAAATTGGAGGAATTTTGTTTGAAATTATACTGTTTACTCTAGGTGAGCCAACATACTGATATGCCACATGTAGACTTGGAGCTGAAATCATAGTTAGCAGTGAGACTACTGAAAAGTTTTGACATCAAATTCTTTTGTGTTTAATGCTGATTATCGGATTACTCCCTTATTCAAGCAATCCTCACCTGCAGTCAATCTGAAGTTAGTGCTGAGGCATGAACAAAACTATAGTCTGCTTTGAATCACATCTGCACAATTTGCAAAAGAACTACACTCATTTCACTGGAGCTTTTCCATATTGCTATCAGAACCTTGTTCAGAGTTGGTAAACCTGTACCTAATGTAAGTGGGACACATTTTTTCATTGCCATCAAATAAAGGGATACCTATCAAAGCAAGAAAATATTTTTCCTCTTGATTCTTTCCATAAGTGACTACTAAAAAGAGGCACAGCAGCCCTGTAGGAATCTGTTTGCATCATGTTTTTAAGCAAATCCAGGCCACAATGCAACATGTAGAAAATCAGCATCAGGTAATCATAATGTCCCCACCAGGCAGTGTCACCAATATATTTCATGGTATTTTTGGACTGATAAGCACATTGCTTTCTGTTGTAAGAAGAATTAAACTGGCCTGTTATGCCTATTAAGGAAAGATAAGAGAACTCAGGATTACAGAAATGTAGAAAACATACCAGCTCAGCATGGTTCTGAAGTGCTTTCAATAGCCACAGGGCATACGACTAGATTGCCCCATTGGCTTTGCATCAAATTAAGGTAACTGAGAATTCTGTGCTTGTGGCTGATTTGTCACTTTAGCCACAGGAGAAAGAATTAACAATCTTTGTTTTCCCTGGTTCTAGTAGTTGGAGTAAATCAGAAGTAAGGAATATGGTTCATGGCTCAGTTCTTTGCCTGCTCCTACTGGCCATATGCAAGACAGGGAATTAAGCGTTTCCCCCTCAAAGACAAAGTTGTCCTCCCATTTTGGCGAGTGGTGAAAGAGAACTGAAAACCTTCTTTAGTGGAGAGTTATGACCAAATCTCTGTCCTCACAAGTGGAAAAGGGGGACTGACTCCACCTCTTGCCAACAGCAGGCATCAGGTTCCAGGTGAGCTGTGCCAGGTGCTTTGGCAGCCTAGTGCCACCAACTACAGCGCTCTGTCTCCTCTTCATAATGGAGTGCTGATAAATAATGATTAGCAACTACCTGTCTGCTTGAGCCCACTTTACTTTCTAAGCTCTCAAGATTATTTTTCAAATTCCTCTTTCATCTGGTGACAGCAATGGTAGTTATCCACTACTCTGAGCTACCACGCTCCCACCTCTGGGGAGTAGCTAACCTTTTAGTTTGCCTTCACTCTCTGTATTTCAGAACACTGACAAGACATGATAATTTTGCCAGAGACCTTTTGGTAATCACTGCTACTGTCCTTATTCTTTAAGCATCTGTGTTTTATCTAGAATCTCATTAAGTTCTATGCCTTTCAAAAAGTGTTTTTATTCCTATGCTGCAATAACATAAAGCCTCTTAAGCTATAGCACTGTACTCGCATCTTTGGAGGTCTGCACAAGAATTATGGGTTTTGATAGGAAGAATTAAGAATAATAGAAAAAAAAATAACTTATTTCCTTTTGATGGGCTAATGACATTTAGCATCTTATTAATATCTCTTCCTCTTTGCTTTTCTTACGGTTCTATAGGCTTCGTAAGTGTCAGTGCTATGAACACAAAAATGCTCTTAACAAAGAAAAGCTGACTTGCAAAGGAATCGTTGGAAGGGGTGACTCAATTTTCCTCAGGAGCCCAAAGCCAATGGGACATAAGTAAGAACTGAAGAAACCAGACCACCATGCTGTTTTCACCATCAGGAACACATTTCACCTGGGCAGTGTTCCCAGTGCTATGCTTATCTCCCAGACTTCTTTTGCATCGGGAATGAAGGGTTGTCTGAATTAGGGGACTGACACAAAAACTCACATATAGCCTGACACACAATCAGGCATATGTTTATTTACAGCAGAGGGGAACTCCTGAACAGTAGTTCAGGAAGATACTTGTAGAGGATGTATCAAACACACTTAGGGTGCTACATTAATTATACAGTCAACTAATTATTTTTTAAGAGCTTATGGCTTTATAAACTTTGTCCTAGTTTGAAGATACTAGGTGTGATGAAACATTGGAATAACCTCTCTGCTTTGGAATACAACTGAAGTAATACAACTTCTCCTATTTGATATTATTCTACTCCACAAATAATCTTACCTAAAGAACTTCAAAGTAAAGTTTGCTATCTGGTTTCCTTTGTACTGGATTCTGTGTCAAATTATTTTCAAGACAGGATCCATGCATTCCAGTTGCTGCACAAAACATATCCCTCTCTACAATAAGTTTAACAAAAGAAAATCCAAATGAAAGCATATTACTTTCAAGCCGAAACTCTGATTTGTTTCCTAGAGAAAACAGACAAATAGGATCATTTTAAAGTCAGAGTAAGAAGTACAAAGAATGATTTAGTTATACTCTGCCCTTCTCCTCACTGAAAACAGAGCAAGCTGCACAAAGGTCAATCAGGACCAGCTCTCTGTGCAACTGCACTGAAATGGTAAAGCCCTTTAGTAGGTTTGGAGAGTCATCTGGTGTACTGGAAGCAATCACAATCTATAAAATATGTCTCAAAAACAGATTTCAATAGATACTGAGTGAAGGCTCTTTTCTGCTTGGGATATGATGGAGAAGAGCTCTCCCTGCTCTACAGACAAGAATTTGGCTCTTGAAACAAGGCAGTTATTGGCATGAAATAAAATGCAAATGTTAATTCACAGAGAAAAAAAGACTAAAAAATGGGAAAGATATAAAGGAAGAGTCACAGCAAAAAGCACTGCCAAGCCTGGTTTAAAAGATCTATGCACTAGTCAATCATTTCACGTATTTTCATATACTAATAACGGCATTCAACATAAGAAATAAGAGCAGTGAGAAATGGCAAAGGAAACAAATTACAGGCAATCTAAAATAGGAACAGTAATAGTTATAATTCTGCAAAGGCAGACCAGATGTCTTCACATGTATTAAACTGTTTACTCTATTGACTAGGAATCCTTTCATAAGCCAGCCTGTTCCCCAAGATTACAATAAAACCTTGATGTGTATTCAGTGGAGTTGTATACTTTAGCTTCTGAAGGGAGGAGTTTTAGGGAGCTCGAGGCTACTTGAAATAAAAAATATAGCAACTAACAAGAATATATTTCCATCTGAGCCCAAAACAACAGGGTAGTTTGTGGGCTCTATTCACTCTAAAGTCTTCATTTTCCCTTCTGGTATCCTGCTGCAATATAGACATGATGAAGCTTTCAGTTTCTTGTAATGTCAACATAACTTTTCATCCCTCAGCCCCTCCACACTCTCTGGTGTTTCTATGGCACACAAGCATTAAGACACAAGGATAGACAGGTCACTTCTCATTCTTTATGTTCAGCATGTCACAGTAGCCAGAATTTCATTTTAATTATGTAAGGGCCTATAGTGTTTCAGCAGTATCTAAGCAGAGCTTTACCAGTGCTATGAACATATCAGGTCAAAGTGGCCATGAAAGATTTACCATTCCTCAGACTGGTGCAATTCTACAGTTCTACTAAATGTTAGGGCGCATTTCAGTAGCAGTGCCACTCTTTAAAATAAAGACAAAAAATGGTTCTGTTAACTCTCAAGTAGATATATGATATATATGATATCTTTGGCTTCTCCAAAGGTGCAAAGAGTGCTGCACTGCTCAAGTGGGAAAACTGCCAACACAGCCAAGCTGGGATGCAAAGGAGAATGATGGCCTCTCTCCTCTCCACTTGAGAAAATGAAATAAGTGCTTAATGGCAAGTCCCCTAGTCATTCCTTCTTAGCTAGTTAATTCGCATGTATTCAGGCCAAAGAGAAACACAACTGATGAATACTGAAAGATGCATATTCACATGAAACAGAAGGTGAAAGCCCTTTTTAGCATCCATAGTAAGCCGATCACCTGCACATCCCATTGAAGGATCACCAGATCCCCATGAAGGCCTGCCCTAAATAGTTCCAGCCCATAGGATGTCAAGCTAGAAAGGTTAGTCACTATTCAGCTGCAGCTAGTTTTGCACAATAAGGAAAAAAAAAGTCAGCCCCAAGATTTCCCAGTGACAGCTTCAGTGCTCACAGCCAATCTTACCTTCTGTCCCAGCATCATAGGCTCAGAACTAGCATTTTGCCAGCACCAGTGGCATTGCAATATGGGGTTTCTGACATGATCTCACCTTGCAGGAACAAACGGAGCATCTGTCCTCCCTCAGGGTCCACACCTGCCCATTCCGCTTGAAGCCACCTTCATGGAGACAGTCTCCAGTGCAAGATGGTCCAGATGGACAAAGGCAGTCGAATCCTCCTGCCAGGTTCACGCAGGCTGAATCATTCCAACAGGTGTGGGTCTTTAAGGCACACTCATCAATATCTGCAAGACAGAAGATTTATAATGCTTTGGGCATGCTTTTCCACAGGGCGAATGTTATTCCAATATTAAGAAATTACTGAATTTTCACTGGTGGAAAAGAATAACTTCTTTCTGTTATCTTCTACATATGTTTGACATTCAACACTTTCACAACTTATTCATTAGTGTTCATGTTGATTCTACAAGGAATTCTTAAACTCTCTCTAATAGACTTAACTGTAAATGCTGAGACCAATATAGCTAGTGGAACTACCTATCACTGATCACTGATCTGCCTTCAGATAAAGGCGTATTATGATTTTCCAGTGACTTAGGAATAAGTCTGTTGTCTACTCTGTTCTGGATTTTACACCAAAATAGTAGAGCACTATTCTCCATAAGCTCCAAGCATGATCAGTGCAGGAATAGCATGATTTAGCAATGACACAAAGAAGAAGAAAGTACTCCCACTAAGAGAAACTGAAACTTGTTCACTGTTTTAGCAGAGCCACAGTATGTAAGTAAAAGCCATGAAGAGTGACATGAAGAGAGGTATGAATAAATTGGTATGGAAGGAACTATATTCATACGGCTACACTAAGACTAAAAATACTTTTTAAAATACCATTTTCCTTTCAGTAGACTTTGTATTGTCTTATTTTTGTCAAAGAAAAAGGCATAGGTGCAGCACTCACTTGGTCTCTGTTGACCTCAACAGGCAATATAAAATTGTCAATATACTCTATGCCATATTAAGGGCTTTTTGAGCTGCATATCTACAGTATGCAGTGGGATCACAGTGCAGATTAGAAGGGTATCTTTCACAGTTGAAAATGGAAAGGATTTCGCAGTTGAACATAAAGCAATATTGCCTATGCAGCTCCATGTAATTTCTTTACTTAGGACACAGAAAACTTATTCTGCTTCCATATAATTTAACAGATTTATGGAAAGCCAGATGTTAGCAATTATCAAAACTAACATTATTCATATTCTCAGTGGTGACGACCTGTTCATACTGCACAACTTAATGCGTTATATACATCCAAAAGGGAAGAACACCCAATTTACACACTGCTGCTTCTTTCGGTTCAGCACAAATAAAAAGGATGCCCCTATTAAGAGAGGTCCAGCCTGGTAAATGCGACATTATTGACAAAGAAACCAACCAAGCAAAGCTGAGTAACACAACATGAACATAAATTCCTAATTGCTTGTGGTTGTTTTTTTTTTCTTTCTTGATACAAATGATGGTTTCTTATTATTATACGGCATTTATTATTTAAAACTTTTAGCTATTAATCAAATATAAAAGGCTTGGACACTGCTCTCATTTCCAGCTGAACTTTTAATGGAGCTAATTTTCTGAGAACATCCCTCTGGCATTTTTGTTTCTTGTCACAAATTACATTTCTAAAAGTCTGAACAAACAGTCAGCAGCATTCCCAGGAACTTGAGGGAAATAAGTCATAAAGTCTCTGTATTTTTGTTCTTTCTTTCTGCAAGCCAAAAAGGGAAAAAATGGGGGGTGGGGAGGGAACACACACGCACAAAAAACCACTGACAAATGATTCCATATTTTTAGCTCCTATTTAGCATAACCAAGTCATTTCACATAATGGAGATCACATGGTATTGCTGACATTGATGTGAGATCAGCATGTACATCGCTGTGTAGAAAATGGAAGAAAACAGCCATATTTACTGTGACATTTCACAATTGGAATTTGTGTGTCAACGTAGCTGTTGAGAATTCAGCATAGTTTAAAATTCTGAACATGTCCAAAACAATCTTCTAATGAATATGAAAATTGTATGATAAGGCTCTTGCATATAGATTATTTTTATATTATTCAAATCCTTGCTCAGCTCAAATTCCCAATGCTCCCATCAAGTTCCATTTGCTGGTTTCAGAAAATACTGGCCCACAACTTCAACACACAACAACGCACAAGGCAAAACTGTACACAAATATCACTGCCCATCATAACAACACCAAGCAAAAGGTGAAACACTCATCTCTAAAACTAAGCAGTGTTTAAGAACAGACAAGCAAATGCACAAAACAACAAGGAGAATCCCTAGTCTTTCTATGTAACTCAAGAACAAGACATCTGTATTGAATTCTGCAGGAATCAGTTCTTCCATACAGTCTATCAATGTGTGAATACAATTTCACTTTCCTCTATTTATTCAAACCTAGAGTATGGTTTTGCAAGATTACCTGTTATATTGAGATCACCTGCTGCATAAACTACTAATTAACACACATTAAAAGGGCAGAGCTTTATTTCTCCACTGAACAGCTTCTTTTCAAAAGTGAAGAGTGCAAGAACAGAACAGCACTGACTATAAACAGAGAGTTGTTTATACAGCTAGCCTGCTATTTTATATCAGCAATATATCACCAACACCAAAGTGACTGCTGCTAAGACTTGCCACCTCAAACATTGTACAGGGCTATTGTAAAACAGATTGAGATCTTCACTCTTCAAATACTTTAAATGTATGCTTCTCCACACAAGCACACAACAGAAGTACCCAATAGATATTTTAGCTATAATGCAACTAGTCCTTTTGTGTGGATGGGAAAAAAAAGAAAAGCCACGCAAGACACAAGACATGCTCATTTCTTAATATGCTTTTGAAGTACATAAATATAGCCTGGTAACATGGGCATACAAGAAAGCAGAATCAAAATGAAATAGAATAATCCCCTGAGATGCAATTTCCTTTTCCATCCTTTTTGGCTGTAACGAGAAGTAATTTGCCTCAGATATTATGAGAGGTCCCACAGACATTGGATTTGAATGGGTAGAAGACAAGCATGACTGTACATATCAACACAAGTTCATTAACTTGGTTTCACTGAAATTTCAAACCAGTCCCCAGCCACTCCATTTCTTAGCTTTTCAAGCTATTCAGGTTTTAATGGTATAACTTTCCTATAGCATCTTAATAAATGTGTGCAAGCATGTCATGCAGTGAGGTGCTCTGTAATATCATGATAAGTTGCTGCAGAAAAAAGAACCCTACTAATATGCTAATTCTAACTGTTATGCTACATTAAGCCATTACATATAATATTACGTGTAAAACGTATGTTGGACTCCCAAGCTAATGTGTTTACAAGTTAACTAAACACTGTTTTGACAAATCATTTTTCACATGCAATTTGTCACAAAATTACTTATTTCTCCTTCTAAAACAAAAATAAGTGACTTGGATTCAGCTCTGAAAAATCACTAAACAGACACATTCTTTTCACTAGAAAACATTTTATGATGGTGTTTGTATTCTATAGAGATATAATGGGCTACTAAAGAACATCGTATAGTAAATTAGATTCAGAATGTAGGATTTACTAATGCTTTCTAGAAGTATAGAAACTACTAAGCACAATTGTCTTAAAGATGTAAAACCCAAATTTCTCACAGTACGCAAGAATCAGAATTTACTAAGTGGGAAGTAAGCAAGATTGTTTTTGTCTTGCAGCACAAAATTAACAGATAGAGACTAATATCATGAGCTGCATGCTCTATGAGCAGAGTGGAGTTCAAGAGTTGATCCTGGATATTCTGTATATATAAACCTTTCTGTCCACATTCCACTTCTCTAATGGTAGGAAAGCACTTCTCAGGCAGAGAGGAAAATTTCTGAAGGATGGGATGGATCTTGCTTTCTTATTGACAAGAAAGAGGGCACAATAAACAGAAAACAAACCTGCTTTTCCATTGATTTCAAACCTAGTTAAAAGAGAACACTGTAGCACAATGTGGAGCATACTAAAGCCTGCAGTGTGTAAAAGGAATCAGAAATTCAGTGCTCTGTGAACTGAATAATCCTCTACAGATGAGAATCAACTCTCATAAAGGGATATGGAGAGAGATGTGTATAGTTTACTTTAAATTGCTTCTACTTTTCAGCTTCAGATAGGAGTGAGCTTTGTGACACACTACTTCTCCTAAGCAAGCATTCTCTTTGACAGTTTTGCCCTTTTTTGGTTCTGATAATCTTCAAGGCTGACACTGAAAATTCTGTGTTGAGAGTTTATTCAATAATAACCAATTGCATTAGTAGTATTTGGCAACAGGTACTTAGTGCAGGGAAGCAGCAATGCACACCAGTTGCATCAGCATGATTACAGTGGATAGTAGTTAATATTGGGATAAGCTGCATCTTGACAAGGAACGCTCTATAAAGCATTTTGTTGGGGGTTTTTTAATCCTAAATTGTAGCAGAATTCATATTTAAAGAAAAAAAAAATGGAGAGAAGGGGAAAATGGAGGAAGGGGAGGAAGGAGAGGGAAAAGAACGTATTTTTATTGCAGAAGAGACTTTGGTAGCAACTTAGATATAGCAATTGTCTTTTGTCTGCAAGCGCTGTTCTAAATAACATAGTGTGAAAGGCCAGTGCGTCATAAAAATGATACTGCTGGAAATTAAATTACACTCTTAATTTGACTCTGCTCACCATCTCCTTACTAAGCTGATATCTTTTGTAAAAGCATGGCTGTGAAAATATATTCCCTTTTCCAAGTCATCTGTGTTGATATTTTAAGCAATAAGGAATTTAGTCAAGCTTGAAGAACCCTGGCCAAGTCAACCATCCCTTTGCCCAAGCTCTAGCACAATATTATGACCTTCCCCACCACATCTCCTGTTATCTCATAGGCAATGAAGTAAAGCTTTTAGGATCTCTGAGGTATCACAACACTCCCCAGATAGATACATATATGTATTTTAAGTGTTCTGCAAGCATTGCTGAGAACCTACAAACAATGACCAAGTGCCATCCCAAGAGGGGAAGTGGAGCCACCCCACACCAGCTGCCTGGGCATTGTGCTATGCACCACAGCTCAGTACTCCCTCTCACTAATTATTTTTCTTCTGTTATTATTTTACTGATGCAGCTTTTAACAATTTCATTTTTTATGTTCTCCTTTGCCTGCTTATTGTTCTCCAAGATCTGTCCTTCAGGAGGGAAGAAATGCTTCAAAACACACTGAAGGGCAACAGGCCAAATCCAGCTCAGATGCACACTAGGATTTCAGTAAAATACAATCCTAGGACAAAACGCTGTTGCTAAGCAAATGAACCCTCTTATTTGAAATAGAGAGTGACTCTGGCCTTGACCCTAAGTACTCCACTGTGCAAGTAAGCTCTGTAACATGACAAAAGCCAGTATTCAAGTAACTAAGTTGAAGCAAGAACGTGTGTTATTGTCTAGATGTCATTTTGACCAGTTCCTACTTGTGTTCTTAAATAAACTTCACATTTTGAAATCTCTTTGTTCATACGGATTAGCAAAGTCTTTCAATTCATTTCTAACTGCTTAAGAAGTGCAATGAAACAAAAGTAATGTTTACTCTCTTCATTACCAGTATCCTGCAGCAGTTCAGAAAAGTGACTTTGTTAAATAATGTCACTTCCTGTTTCACATTCTGTTTATAAGAGCACCTCACCTACCCAACTTTTCAGCAACTGAGCCTACCTATGGGCCATTCAAAACCACAGCCATGTCTGTGCATCTGTCTTTTAGAATCATGAAGGTTGGAAAAGACCCCTAGGATCATCAAGTCCAATGTCAACCCTTCTGAGTCTTGTATTTTCCAAGCAAGAAAACAGCTTCCTGAGGTCAGCCTGAAAAGAGATGGAGATCACCATGGCAGCAGCACAAGCACAAGCAGACACAAGGAATGCTGCAAATGCCCTTTATCTCCAATTTCCTAAGAGCTTTTCAAAGACTATTTCACATCACTTTGATTTCTGATAAAGTATTTTCACCATTGCTCTGCCCATCACTCATTCTGCAGTACTTAAATAAACCAGAGCAGAATTCTTAACATGTGAGAACCTGGTTAAGAATATATGACTTTCACGTGGTATTTAAGTCACAAAATGCTGTAAAGACTTGGGTTGCATTTGCTTCGCGTTGTTTTTTGTTAGTATAACTCAGCCACCCCAATCAAGTTCACTGCTGAAATGTTATCGTGCTCCCTGGTCAGCTTAGGACAATATATAAGAAGCTAATGTAGTTTGGCAGGGTAATCTACCAAATACTGTTTTTTGAAAACAAGTATTTTTCCTCCGCATTTTTAAACCACAATGTTATCTCATCCCAAGGACCCATTTCCCCTAATAGCTACAATTTGTAAAAAATTGAAAAGCGCGTTACAACCAGTTATAAATGCACATTAAAAAAAAATACGATTCTAACTTTTACTTTAATTGTGTACTTTAAATCTTAAGGAGAGCCCTTTGCACTTATGCATGATAAACAGGATTTAGTGCATTAAAAGAAAGTCTTCCACTGAAAACACAGAGAAGCAAAAATGCCTTAATTCCTAAGGAAGGACAGAGAATTAAGAGAAGTGCATCTGTACCTCAATAGCAGCTATAATGGGATCCTTGGCAAACCATTTTAAACACATCTGATAATATACAGAAATGATGTACAATTCTTTTGAGAATAAACAAACACCTAGAAAGATGGTTAAGCAGAGGTAGCTGCCTTCACTGCTTTATTACTTACTGCTGTATTACCGCTTACTTCTTGTGCTGGGACACAAAGTGTTATGAACATTCAAGGCACCAGATTGCGAGAACCAGCTCCAAATAAACCCTCGTGGAGCCTCATCCTTTGTCCTCCCACAGAAACAAATGATCACAGGAAGAACTGACAAACTCCTCCGCACCCTTTAAAAATTCCTCTCCCTTCATGCTCTCAGGGTGTTCTTCTCCAAATACGGTGCACAAAGTGCACGGTGCTATTTGCATAATGCCAAAAATAAAATGATGAAGATATGAAAGAATGCAAAAAAAAAAAAAATAATAAAGAAGAACATAACGAAGCGATAAGGACATGCACTGAGATCTGAAAGCTGAGGAGTATCTCTTTTTCTTCTGTGGGCCATTCTGCTCCCCAGACAGCCCACCCTCCCTTCAGGTTGTAAAGCAGCTTATTATGATAAATGGCAAAGCATACTAAGTCACATACTGGATCTCCGAGTGCCTCCCTCCTGTGATAACCGTGCAGAAATGTGATGCCTCTTAAACCAGCGCCCGCACCGCGTGGCTGGGGATGCTGACAAATGCGGACACACTTGCTTGCTTTCTCATTTTAGCCTTAAACACAGAAACTGTTAAGGACAGTGTCTCAGCAGTCACTTTATAACACCATGCAGAACGCAAGAAAAAAACAACCAGCACTATGCTGATCATTGCTTACCAACACAGGACTCCCCGGAAAGAGAATAGCTTCCATTGTCATGGAAACCGCTTCTGCACTCACAGTGGTACCACCCTGGGAGGTTAACACAGCGTGAATGGTTGTGACACTCAATGATCCCCTCTGCACACTCATCAATATCTGCCTCAGAGAAAAACACAAGCCATCCAGGAAATTAATTTCCTTTGACACCAATGCTTTAGGTTGTTTTTTTTTGTTTGTTTGTTTTGTTTTTGTTTTCATTTTTTAAAGTCTTCCTCGAATGGATCATGGTTTATCATGCTTCCAGACAACAGACACTTCAACATGACTGATGCGGCAGTAAAACAGAACAGCAGTACATAGTGGAATTTGAGACACATAAGACATTCATTCACAGCGCGTTTTGTTTAAAATGCAAAGCAAACATACAGAGATTTTGCTCTTTTTGTTGTTGATTTGAGTTTGGTTTGTTGGTTTAAAATCACAAGTTAGACTGCAAATGTAAAGCACTGTAGAGCAGGTTCTGGACTGGAAAGGCCTTTTCAAGCAACGCTCTTGCTGCACATATAAACTGCGTGTCCCAGAGCACCTTGGAAAGCGACAACCTTCTCTTTGGGATTGGTGTTCCCAGCACTCAGCTGCAATACTTTGCAGCTCCTTGTCACTCAGAGTGCCAAGACATCAAGACTCTTCGCAAACAAGAATTAATCATTTGTGTTTATCTGAACAAAACAAATACCTAGTGCTTGCATAACAGGCACAAAGAAAAGGCAGTCTGTGTTTCATCCGCAGTAACGCATTTAGCTGGAAGAGAATGACACCACACCAATAAGTCTAAAGTAATGAAAATATAGAGCAAGTTGAAAACCCTGCTGAGTTTCAGTAAATGTGTTTTTAAAATTTCCATAACATGGTTAATAGAGACCTTCTAATTGCTAGTAACCTTGGTTAATCATGCCTGGCACCTGGCTGCTTCTCCCCTTTGAGCATATTTCCAGCACATTTTGTAGGGTAGTAATTAAAATTAACAAATTAATTATATGTTAACCTTCTGGTAATTTAAGAAGCTGTTATATTTGATACCTCTTTTTAGCTCAGCCTTTTTGTTATTTTATTTAACGTTGGACAGTTTTCAGCTGGTACATTATCAACTAAAAAGAATCTCAAGTTATCCCTAAATATTATATATACTTTCAGACACTGAGGTTTTTCCTAGGCAACTGGCACACTGAAAATACAAACGAAGTGGCACACAACACACAACCTCTGTGAAATTATATTCTCAATCTACATTTAGTTCTGCAAACAAATACTGTCTGATCCTGATGCAAGACTGAGTTAAGGTTACTGAGTAACCACAGGGTGTAGTGTTTATCTCAATAAAAAAAAAACAAACGTACATCAATGCGGTTTCATTGACTGCAGGAAGTCACGCTGGCACACAACAAATTTGATTTGAATGAAATATCCTTCAATACAATTCCTTCTTTTTTTCCTCCTTTTTCTATGTTTTATAATCTCTCACTGCTACAACCTTTTCTGCACTCCCTTTATTTTACAGAAGCTAATTTTAGTGTTAAAACACTGAATAAATCTAGCTGTCCATCAGTGGCCAGTGCTGCTTGCAAACTCAGACACTTTCAATTCATTACAGTAAATGGTATTTACAACCATGATCTTTTCACATGTCAAGGCTGACAGAACAAGTTTAATCCTATTTGGAAAGTGAGTGACTTTGCTATTGCGGGTCAATTGTAAATGAATTCTTCTTGCTTCTTTTTCTTCCCCAGTGTCGAACCTGAGAATGTTCTCACTCAAAGACTGCTGCCATGGGGCAGTCCTGTGCTGGGGCTTTTCCAGTCAATTTTACATTTTTAACTTACAAAATCTATAGTTTTCCAGAACTTCATTTCTGAAGCTGAGCCCTTTGGAAAGTGCATCTGATTTAGGCTCATGCTATAGGAAATTAGTTGACTGGTAAATCACTTTTCATACTGTCTGCCAGGACACCAAAGCTGATCAGCAGCTTGCTTAACAGAAAAAGATGAGCACCCATGTTTGAGTCTCTGTAGGTTATGCCAATAAAGTAAAATATCATACCCAATGATCTCAAGACTACATGACTTTCATATGGCAGTACTCTGTCCATCAATAGCTTTCGGTCACTGAATTTTAGCAAGACACAAAACAATTTCTTAAGCCTGCAGAGATGGAAAAAAATGACAAGCTTTCAGTTATATTAATTCTTCCTGTATTCCTTGATATCTTACATGAGTGGAGTTCCACCAGCAGCGCCTTACCCATGCCAGGGACAGAAACAAATGTTGTGTCATATACTATGACACTAGTTCACTTAGTAGTTTGTTTCAGTCTGGAAGTGCTATGGTTTTGATGGCAGTTCTTTTCATTCAAGTTTTCTTACAACGTCCATGTAAAAGACATCTTGAACAAATCCTTCCATTGCCTGCTTGTACCTTATCTCTCTTATCTAACTGTCATTACCACAGAATTGTTAATGGTTCTGGCAACACTCCATTATAATGGCTTTGCAAAAGCTCCAAAATGGCACATTTTTGTATTGTATAGAAAAGGCACCAGTTGGTTTTAAATAAGCTTTCACAGGATGTTAATCCAGCCTGTTAAGGACAGCCCTGTAATTTTTACTTCTACCATCCCAACTTCTTGCACTATTCATAGAGGTACTTATGTATACAGGATAAATAGGATAATTTACCTCCAATAAAACACAGTGGTGTCAGACCTAGTGAAAAAGTAAAATTAAAATGATTCCTTTTTATTTTTTCCCCTAATATTTCATTGTATTTAAGTCACAGTGCGACAATACCGAGAACTATTAAGTGTGACACAATAGCTAACAATCTGCAGCATCCATGAGACAGAGGAGTTTTGTAATATGATCATCTGTTCATCACACTCTGTGGTACTCATTTTCATGCAAAAAATACATGTCTGTATCTTTAGTTCGCTGCTGATCAGGAGGCCTAATCAAGAAAGCCATGTACCAACAAGAAGGGGTTGCACAAGTCTCAGGCTTCCTGAATTAAAATCATACCCTGCCAGTTAACTCTGCTATCTACAGAGCACTACAACTCAGTATTCCACCTTACAGTGCATTTCTTCAACAGGAGAACACCAGAAAAATGCACCCAGCCAACTGCAGCGCACGTTCTGTGCACAACACACTCTTCCAGGAGACAGCATCAGTAAGAAAGAGATGTCACTGGCAGCACCAGCACACAACTGCCCTGCTGCAAAGAGTCATTGCAATGCTTCAGATCAACCCTGAAAGCACAGACTACTTTGGATGAGCAGAGATGAAAATGTGTCACGCTAAAGAAATCTCCCGCATGCCTAAACCAATGCAAACAAATCATAATCCTGCCGTTCTACATGAAATCATTTAAAGGCTGAATTTTATTCATTATTAACTCCTACACTGGCCATATGATTAACCCCACCTGAGTTTTGAGAGTTCTCTGCAGTCACCAAGAAGGCACTGTATTTATTTTTAAACACAGACAACACAAAGCAGTAATACATTGACAGTGCCCATCCTAGGAGTCTGCTACCTTTTCCCAGTCAGCAGTAGAAGATGCTACAACACTCCGACCTTGTCCTAGATTTACAGTCCAGCATGCCTAGAATACCAATGCCTGAGACACAGTACAGCAATTTAGTTGTTAAACAAATAGCAAATCACAATAACACAGAAAACTGTATGATTTACTTCTATTTGAATAATGACTCGTGGCTGCCACTCAGCCTCATGGGGCCAGTTATTAGGGCCACAGGGACGCTATAAGTCAGAAAGACATCTGAGCCATACTTATTGACACCTTCAGTAATCAATTTCCTGCCTCACCATTGAGATGATAGACTCTACTTCTGCCTGATGAAAGCCAGGAACAGGCTGTACAGGAAATCCTTCCTTGACATTTTGCCTCTTTTTTAATTACTTTCATTTTAACTCATTAGGAGACTGGGGGGGGGAGAACAGCACCAAATAACATAAATCTCCCCAGCAGTCATGGCTGTTTTCACAGACTGATTTTAATTGCACTATATTTATATTGGCCTTTGCAGTTCCTTCTCAGGCAGGAACAGTGTTGCCTCAGTAAATGGCACAGGTTCTAGTCTACTTTTCTATTTTAAGGACCCAGCTCTAAACTATAACACTTTGGATTTGTTGAGATAGTAAACACAACTCAAATTCAGGAATAATCAATCTCACAGAGCAATTTAATGACACAAAATGGCTGTCAGAGATTAAAGGTGCACCCTCCACTCATGATAATTAAAGAACAGCTGTAATATGCTCTATTTTGTAATGCTGGATTGGTGTTATCAAGATTTTTAATCATCTGAAACACAAGTGCAAATTTAGCATTATGACTTTAACAAGAAAAAAATGAAATTAAATCGATATCAGTATAATATAACACAGACCAGTGGTACCAGCAATTTTTAAGATTAATTCTTTTAATATATAACATCTAATTTACTCAAACTCATTTTTAATACATACGCCATGCTGATGTTTTTATCACTTTAGTGGATGTCTTTCTCATGCACTCTTATTTGTCTATTTGTATGCTAAACAGGCAGCATACTTGAATCTGCAGCCTACTGGACCCCAATGACACCAATAAATGTCACTTCACAACGGTGGAGCTGAAACAGGAGTTTTTGATTCCCATATTTAGGAACTGCTAAGTGACATGGGAAACAAAAACTGCATTCAGGCCGCTCAGTGATAAGCACGGCAGGGATATCTGAAGCTGGGTGAAGAACTATCTAATATTTAGCAATATCTTTCAGTTTCTGTCGCAAACAGGACTGTAATTATCACTTTACAAGCCAGAAACATACAGACTGACTTTGCAATTAGTAGGGGAAGTTTTAAACAGAAGCACAGGCTGTTTGTCAGATTTGAGGGTCAACATGCCTCTCCAACTATATAATCCTGAAAACAGAAGGGATTTTAAGCCAATAAGCATTTTATTTATTTGAGCTCTTCCCATATGTTGGAGGGATACTGCTATCATGCTTGATGTAGCTAGCTTAGATGGAAGAGAAAGAGTTCTAAACATTCAGTTCACCTACTACAACTACTGCTGAGCTGATGATTCCAGGAAAATTGTTCAGCCTGTTCGTACCTGCTGGAAATCACAGAATCAGAGAATGGCCTGGGTTGAAAAGGACCACAAAGATCATCCAGTTTCAAACCCCTGCTACATGCAGAGTCACCAACCACCAGACCAGGCTGCCTAGAGCCACATCCAGCCTGGCCTTCAATGCCTGCAGGGATGGAGCATCCACAACCACCTTGGGCAACCTGTTCCAGTGCATCACCACCTTCTGGGTGAAAAACTTCCTCCTATTATTTAACCTAAACCTCCTCTGTCTCAGTTTAAAACCATTCCCTCTTGTCCTATCACTGTTCCCCCTCGCAAACAGCCATTCCCCCTCCTGCCCCTTTAAGTACTGGAAGAAAATATCCCACAACCCTCAGGAATTCTCCTCTCATTTTCATGCTCTTCCTAATCATATCAGAGTACTTAGTCAGGACTCTGGGCTTATTCTTTTTCTCTCTATTTTTGCAGAAAGATGTAACAATTATGCATGATCTCCATCCTAAGGTCAACCATGTACACTTTGTCTGGTAACAGTTTTGTACAGAAAGCCAGACCATTAGTCAAATGGTATTTATTACATTTCTTTGTTTAGATCCTCTGCAGAAGAGAGCAGTCTCATGCACAATTTACAGGTGAGATGACTAAGATACACTGAACTGAGCAGAGGTGCCTAAAGCCAACACGTGAGATGCTCTTCAATTTTTAATTGCAGTCCAATTTCCTGGCTTTAAGGTTATCATTCTCTACACTCTAAAAAAAAACTCTTAAAAATCAGGTAGTGGTAAAGCCAATCTTCACTCCCATTATGGGATTAATTTTTCAAGAAATATTCAGTTTCTTTATCCCTGACTGCTAATTCATGTAAGTTAAGATAGTGGGATTGTATCTGCAGCTATTCCATAAAAAGCAGTTATTCAATATATTAGATATGCACACTAGAATACAATGAGAGAACAATATCAACAGGAGAGATCTTTCATGGCAGTAGCCCATAATCAATGAAACTCTCAGCACACAGAGAAATGCTTCCACAAAGTTAGGATTATGTAGACTTAATATATATATATATATTCAAATCTGTCCTTAATAGCACAGTACTTTTATGCGCAAAGCTGCTTAAAGCTAGTTCAAAGCACAAATGCTACACATTCAGATTCACTTAATGTTCAGTGATTGGTAAGACCATATTAAAAACATATTACAGATTGTGGGACTACACTTCAGTAAATCTGGATGGCAAAATACATTATGTACATGATAAAAAGATTAATCCATCAACCAAAATCAGAAGTCTTTTGGCAATTGATTTTGGCATACTGCAACTGAAGAGCTACAGATTCCTTGCCAACATCACAGAATTTGAGAAGAAGCACCTTATGGGGATTTTTGTTAAAACAAAATAGTTGATGTTCTGAAAAGGAACACTCACTCCAAATAAAATCACTGATATAATTTAGATGCAGGCTGCAGGGTTATTGCATCAGGGTTGCAAAAAATGAATGTACTTTCTTATGAAACAAAACTCTGACATACAGTATTCTCAAACAAACATACCCACCAGTGTACAGCATGGAAGGAATCATTCCAATGACATTAGCTACACCCACAGAGCTTCGTTGATGAGCTATTACTATCCAGTGCTAGCAGACTAATTTGTTTACAGTCTTTAGGTATATTATATGATGAATACATCACTCTATCTAGCACTGGAAATACTAAAGTTCAACATCAAAGAGCCATAGAAATACCTGTTATTTTATCTAGTACATCCTGTGACAGAAATGCTCCCTACCACATATTCTTCAGTGATTTGCCTCCTCCACTTCATTGGGAAACTTACATTGCAGGACCAACAGTCTTTTGATTAGTTTGAGCCCTTCCTTACTCAAAGGGTAAAATAACTCTTGCAAAAACAATCTCACTGCTAACAGGAAGCAGCAGCTGATGAGACAATGGTGAAAAGCACTTTTTGTTCACCATGGCTGGGTGGGGGAGTGTCAGCCACTCCCCTTAAAATTCTTCTCCAAGTACACATTACTGTACCAAAGGGTACAAGGAGCAAAGACAAATTGCAGGTTTAGATTATAATAGTATGTACGCCCTATAGCACTCCTGAGACTTCAGTAATAATGGAAAATATTCTCAATTAGTTTTCTTTAATCATAGAATGATTAATGGCTTCAGAAAAGCATTCTCATCCATACAGTTACAAACTCTCCCAAGGAAGCAAATCCCTAAACAAGGATTGTAAAAAGAGCTCTTGGGATCATAAATGGAGTAATGCAAAGCTCTCTGCATCCTTAATTAGGGGGGAAAAATGTTTCAGGATGGGTTGATCATTACAAAGCACATGGTAAAAACGCACACATTTGGAGAAGGCACTGACACAGTTTCATAAGGAGGGTGAAATCTGTGGTGGGTATTCCAGACAACACACTGAATTACAACAGCTATCATTCAACAGAAGGTGCCTGTCCACTCTGGAATATACACAGATTTATTTCAGTTAATAGGAAGGCTAAACAAAAAGATCCTTTATAACAAAAGACTGGGCAGAATCATTTAAAAGAAAGCAAAACTCTTTTCATCATGCTCATAATACAAGTAAAGGTGATTCTCTATTTCAGTCTGAACTTTCTCCAATCACACCACTACCCACGCATCCATCAACCCCCAAAGCAATTAAATTTACCCAGTTTCCTAACTCCGTCATAACACATGCATCATAAAAGAAAAGCAGTTTGCGTTGTGATTTCCCACGCACAGTTCAGTAAGTACATTGAGATGCATGGAAGAAGGGTCCTTTCCTGGACAAGTTTTTGGTTCCCATTGCAAAAAGAAGAGAGAAAATCAAAACTCTTGATACCCAAATGAACCAGCCACGTCAGGCACAGTTTTAAACATAACTGAAAAGAAAAAAGCATACCAGCAAGTATGAGAGCTCAGAGCTACGACAAGTAAAATCTTCCAGGTGAAAAACCTCAGCAAATCCCTGGGATTAAGAACTTCAGTCATTATTGCTACCCTCTTTTCAGATACTGCAATGAGTATTTCCAAACAAGTAAGAAGTGACTTGTTTCCTTAGCACAAAATGTTCACTTTGAAGACACACGCTCTTTCATTTTTTAATTACAGACTGAATTTATAACTTCACTAAACCATTAGTTGCAGACTTTGATCAGACCCAGTTTTCCCAGACTGGGTGCTGCTTCAGACATCAATAATTCCAATTAAACCAACTCTGAGATATGACTACATCATTTCTCTAAGCAATTAAAAATGTGCAACAGAAATAAGTCGAAAATCCTGAAAGAAAAGCCAGGGGAATCATCAAATGTTAATAATAATCATAAATACATCGCACTTCTATACCATCTTCCATCCTGTGATCTCAAAACATTTCCTAAGCATTATATAATATTACAGTATTTTGTGGGGGAAAATGTAAAATCATAACAAAATTTTGTTTGCAATTATCTTAAAGGGGTTTGATTTCTTCAGTACGAGAATAGCCTTCATTGCTTACTGTGTGAACATGGTTTAAAAACTTATTTATCAAAATTAGCTCTTTGTCCTCAATTTCATTGAATTGAATAAGTTCTGTTATACATTAGCTGCATGTAAATTGCTTTTCAACGGCACACCTAAAGTTAGGAATTTCTCATATAAATTGATCGCATTATAGGAACACCGCAACATAATCACAGAATGGCTTGGGTTCGAAGGGACCTGACGGATCATCACACTCCAACCCCCCTGCCATAGTCAGGGATGCCAACAACTGGATTTAGCACTTGACCAGGCTGCACAAGGCCCCATCCAACCTGGCCTTGAACACCTCCAGGGATGGGGCATCCACAGCCTCTCTGGGCAGCGCCTCACCATTCTCTCAGTGAAAACCTTCCCCCTGACATCTAATCCAAACCTTTAAGATGCCCCTGCACAACCACTCTACACAAAAAGTTGGCATGCTAAGTTACATTCAGTTGTATAAGAAAAATAATTTCAAACTTTGTGAAATCTCAAATGGCTACATGGTCTCAATATCTGAGTTTGGGGTTTTTGGAGGGCTTCAAAAACCCAATGAACCAAGCAAGCTGAGTAAATGGAAGCAACCTGGGATGTAACTGGTGCTACTATGCTGTGTTTGGTCTTGATAAAACTCTTCTGCATTTGTTTCATTGTAAGCAAAAATTTCTGATACTACAGAAATCTTTAGCAGCTCTTCAGTAAATACTTCCAATAGAATTGAAATTAATGAACGCACTGATACATTAATCATACAAAATGTTCTTGTTCTGCAAAGAGTTTCTAAATATGCATACAAACAGTCTGTTTCTCAATTTCACCAATAGTGAAATGGAGGTGGTTTATGACACATGGGATACCAGAATATCAGGAGTTTAAAAGAAGAAAAAATAAGCAAGCACTCCTGAGAGGAGCCGTCCTACATATATTTACATATTTAGGAGGAAGACTTTACTTATGAGTGAAAAATAAAAAAGTAATTGAAAACGAAGCACAGACATTGTCCGTGTAGGAAATATTTATATGTTTATTTCCTAAATGCATTAGGTACGTTCATTTTCACATAAAGACAGAGTGTTCCTTCCATGAAAACCATAGTGACCGAACACTGTGTGCGTCAGAGCCAGGTCAAACTCTGTTTGAACTGAGGTGCTCCGGACAATGCAATGACTGTGACTTGTGATGTGAACAACTGTAGCCACGAACATCAGAGAATATGAGAAAGAAAAGGGGGAATGGGGACTGTGGTACACTAGTAAAAATACATTCTAACTTTATCACAGTAGGAAATACGACCTAAATGATAGTGGGCATTCGCAGTTATTCTTAGGGCTATGTGAAAGCTCCTAATGTCTCAGTCTTGAAGGTATACACCACTTGAAAGCCCAGAGATAAAGTGCTCCCTACTTGACAGTGACTTAGGTCAAGGGTCGTTCCTAAGCAGATGAATACTAAATCCTAGTAAACCGTGTTGTTAGCGAGAAACTTGGGACCGCCACAAAAGGATGTATGACATATGGCTTTCCTAAACAAGCTCTTCAAGCCTACATTGCTTGTGAGATTCAGTAAGGAAAAAGACAAATTTTGAGATTCCTAATACATATGGTTCTTAACCTGTGCCAACTCAGAAATCCTACAGGCTACCTTCTAATTTATTGAATACATCTTCATTAAGAACATACTACCCCCAGATTAGCCAGTCTTTTGAAAAGAAGTCTTGTTTTCTTCAACATAAATTCAAAGAATATTTCTTTCTTTCTTTCTTTTAAAGTAGAGGCCATTTGGTAATTTCCTTTGGGATATTTTCTTGGTAAATCTACCACCCCTTTCATTAAGTAAGAATGGAGTCTCCAGCTTCACAGATTTTCAGTCATCAAAATAACTGCAGTTCAAACATTATAACCAACATACAGCTCTTTCAGAAATGCATCCAAATGTACATCTAAATTATAATCCTATCCAGCATGCTCACTTCAGCTGCTGATAAAAGGTTACTGCTGTTAAGATGTTGTCTTCATTTGGTTCAAAATAGTAATTTCTACACCCACATTTTATCAAGAAGCAGAATCATCTTGTCAGGGTGGTAAGCACAGAGTGCCAAGACAGGTAAATCAGGGAAGCTGCTGACAGGCAAGAAGGAATTGGAATAACAAGAGAGTATTTACAGTCCTTTTCCACTTCTGCCAGCTCTGCCTCTCAAAAGAATAGCCGGGAAAGAACCAGCATTACTGAACAAACGTGTTTTAAGTACAATTCTTTGTTTCATAAGAGACTGTGTGTATTTCATTAGTGTAGCTCAGCTTTTAACTTACAAAATGAGAAACACGAGGGCTAAGGGCCACCAGCTGCTTGCTCACAAAGGCTAGCAGCCTCACCTGTGCCAAGCTGAAAGCATTTGTTGGGCAGAGCAACCACAGGGGAGGAATGCAGTGCAGGTGATGTATTCAGAGTAAGGGCAGGATGGCACTGCAGTCTTCTGTGTCACACGAGAATTGCAGAAGGAGCTCGCAGGTGCCTAATTAACCAAATCCACAATCCTTTTTCAGTCGCTTTGATTTTGACCTTACAATGAAGCGCTTGCATGCATAGTCCACTGCTGCCTACCTTTTAATGATATTTTCTTCCCAAAGAAAATCGAACATTCAACTGAGAATTAACTATTTTATTGCAGTGCTCATGGCTTAGCAGTCAGGCACCAAATAGCACGCATGGATCCTTTTGCTTTTGAAAAATAAAAATCAAAACAAAAACCCTAGCATAAAATGGCATTGTCTTGTTGTCTTCTGTGTACCACAGAAGAACATCCGTCCCATGGTTCTGAAATGATTCCTTAGGATCTGATTTTCCAACAGGGAACAATCACCTGTTCCTCATCCTGTGTAACAGGAAGTAAGCAGCAGCGGTGTGACTGCATCCCATATTCCCATAACAGGCATCAAAACGCCTTCAAACAGAAATATGATAAAATGACATTCATCTCATCTGGCTTTCAGATGGATGGAAGGAAGGTATCTGTCTTAGAGGTAGTTATCTAGATCCCATTTATCAACAATGAAAAGTTGAGCGCTTTTACACTACAATTTATCTAACACTTACTTTAGATGCCTCCTTAGAAGACATGATGCGTTAGAAATGTCTGTTTTTCTCCACTGACTACAGAAGTTGTTTAGCTGACTATCTCAAAGGCAGACAGCTGTAATCTCTCCTGTTAAAAAAAAGGGTAAGACAAATTCTATTTCACTTAGCAATGTATTCATCTACAGGAAAAGGAATCAGTGACAAAGCAGTGCAGTGATTTGTAAACCTAAGTTATGCAGCAGTGTTAGACAAGTTTGGGCTGGAAGGGCCCTGAAAGGCCTCTGTCTCCAGCTGCTGCCCCAGCAAGGCACATGCTGTGAGAAGACCTGTATGCTCAGGGCTGCATCCAGCTGGTTCTGCCAAGGATGGAGACTGCACAGCCCCCCTGGGTAACTTCACTTTCTATATTTGCCTCATGGTGAAAAGGTTCTAAACTCTCCTGCTCATCACCCTCAGTAACTTGGCTGTGCTACTGTTAATGACCAGACAGAGAAATTATTTCTTGTGTGCCTGCTGTACAACCCATAGCACTGGCTGCCTCCTTCTGACTGGTTTCCTCCAGACAGCTGGCTCTACCTGACCACTGCAAGTATTCCAAAGACATCTTTGATGTTTCCTTCCCTCCTCCCCATTGATTAGTTGCTCAGTGCACGCTGTCTCCTGTTTAGATGCTCATTCTTGAGCATCTTTGTCAAGTGATGGATTCCTTTTGCACTGGCGGCAATAATAACTCTAATAGGTTGCACCAGCTCTGAGAAAGGACTCTACAAAACCATTGAGAGGTTATCTGTTCAGATAGCTGAAGATAAATTAGAAGAGATCATCTTCAAGGTGGTGGTGTTTGGATAGTATGTACACAAGCAAGCTACTGGGGATGTTTTGGCCTCTCTAATGGTCTGCTGGGAGACATGTGATGGAGGAAGCAGTTTGAAAGATACGAAAACCGTGCTTCTAATGATGCTTTAAGGGAGCAATTTTACAATGAGCCCTTGACTGCTTTCTGTTGTTCTTTATTGATTTTTTCCCCTTTTCTCTTACAGAATGAAATACTCAGGTGACATTACAAAGAAGAGCTACTAATCCTAGTGAAAGGAAGAATTCCAAACATACTAACACCAACAGCTTCCTTTTTGTTGGACAAGCTTTTACAGCACTGTTCTAAGCTCGGTGTTTTTTTGTTGCTCTGTTCTAGAAATATTCCTACCCTTTCAAAGCCAAACAACCCATACATGCTCTGCTCGCAAACACACGAACAAGCTCTGTGCCTGCTTGTACGTGCCAGCTGTCATTCAGCCCTCATTTGAATTCTTTTAAAAACACATCTGCAACGCTGCTACAAAGACCTCTCTCTTTTTTGGCTTAAGCACTCATAGAACAGTCCTTTTTTAAAATAAATTTATCCTTTTCTGAAAGAGGACTGGAATCGTCTGAACTGCTTTAATAGCTTTCATATTTCATAACCTTTCTCATCAAAGTTTAAATTTTTTACCTTCATTAATATTGCTGTAAGTCAAAAAGGACTGTTTTTAAGTTGGTAGAATTATACCAAAGGACATAAAAGACAAAATGAGATAAGAATAGAGCATCCTGGGAAGAACTGAATATGCATGCATTTATTTTTCTGGCTGAGACTCTTCATTCAAAAGAAAAAAGAAAAATGTGTTGCATACCCTACTGCAAGCCATTAAAAACTGTACACAGCACACCAAAAAATGCCTTACTTTACCAGTCACTTCCAGCCCTGAAGCAATCTAATCAAGGCACACAGTTACGCAGGCAACAACAAAGTGGTCAGAAATTAGATCTAATTTGTCCAATACAACTTCCCAAAGATTAATTTTTTCAAGGTCCCTTCTCATCTATGTCATAGTCTTGGACCAAACCATGGTCAATAAAGTTCAACTTCACATCTCAAATCTGCTGTGCTTTCACCTCAGAATAATGCCTGTAAAGGTGCCCTTTCCTCTGTATCAGTTGCCAAAGGTGGATAGATATACAGCACCATGCTTTTCAGGTACTGCACTTTCAGGAAGGAGATTCTATAACATAGGTGGAGCAAAATATTTCGTATCTTAAAAATAAATGGAAGAAAAATAAAAAAAATAATAAAAAAGCAAGCATGGAAAACTTAGTTCTGAACAAAACTTCCACCTTTATGACTACATCAAGGTGTGCCCCATTTGTTGCGCAGATCAAAGCATCTCCTGGCTGTGTTGTACTGAAACTCAAGTGTCAAACTGTTTCACTGCGACACCAATATGAAATGCTTTGATGTTTTTGTGCATGTGTGTAAAGCACTTTAGTCACTGCTTAGTAGCTACCCACAATGTTTTATAAATAGATTACCCAAACTGTAATTTCACATTATGACATGTCACTAGAAGTAACCCATATCATTAAATTAGTGTTGCTGACTTGTTATCAAGCAGGATAGATATGAATACTAAAGCAACCTTCTGAAATGGAGACATTTCCTGTGGAACAGATATTCGATGCTTCTATCAGGGAATATTGTGCAAGGGAGCAGTGACAGGACTAAATATTATCACTTGGGTGCTTCCTTTGATGAAATTAGAGCTATGGAACATGAATGTATTGAGTCTGAAGATCAATGAAAACAAGAAGTGTGCAAAGAATTTGCCTGGAGCCTGTCCCCAGGTATGCCCACAGGAACAACTCCATGATAGGATCTTCTGTCCTCAGTAAATTATCTCCATAGCTTAATGTCAAATCACATGTAATCCCCTTCCAAAATACATACTGAACAAAAGCTTACTAAAAAATGTGAACCCTCACTTGCATCACTGGATAGCAAGAACCTGCTTCTGGGCAGAGCCTCTATTCCAGCACCCATAAGGGAACGGAGCACACCCCTCCTACAGTGCTGTGCTTCTTCCCAGCCCTTCCACCAGCACACAGGGACAGCAGAGCTCCCACTGCAGCAGGATGCAAAAAGGGAAGTGAAAGCATCCACTTGAACAGGTCGCCTTTGCATCTCCAAAGAGAACAATTAGCAGACACATTCAGACAAGTATCTTTGCAATCTTTCTCTCTATTCTGTTGTTTTTTAAACACGCAAAACATCAGAAAGTCAATTTCATTCATAATTCCACAAATGAAAATTAAAAAGCCCCACCATAATAATTCTATTTTTTCTCTCTATATATACATAATTCAAGTATAACTAACTGAGAGAGAACACAGCACATTACTATTTTAGCTCTAGAGGGCCCAACTCTGAAGCCACTGAGAAGCACAGACCGAGCTGCCAGTTGCTCCTTTTATGCTGGAACAGTTTTTATCATTTCCAGGAAAACTGGAAACATTTTCATGTGCAATTAACCAGTTGGATGGCTCAGATTCACATCAATTACCCTTATTATTTGGCTATGCTACATTTTTTGGCAAGAGAACACAATATATTTTCCCTTAATTTTAAAAAGTCCCCTTCAACTTGACAGATCTATACATTTCTACCTCTTGAACAGCATAATATTACTTTATTTCTCGATTTTTCTCTCTTATTTCTTTCTCTGTTGCTGTGTAGCTTCCACATAGAGTTTGTGGCCTTAATAATTCAGTAACTACCAATGGCTGTATTGATAATCAGGAACTATTTGCTGATCTGCATTAGCAAGATGACCCCCAAACAGTGATCTGTTTCAATAACTTATGGAAAATACACCAATATTGTATCAGAAAATATCTGATCCATGTTCTCTAGCATTGATTTTCAAATGCAGCTTTCTTGTACATCAATAATATTAAATAAATCATATGTTATCACTGTCTTGAAAAAACATGAGTATTCTTTTACAAAAGTGTTAAATTTCTGTGATTTTCTTCTTTTATATTACTTCATAACACGATGTGCAACACTAGTGCTGATTGACAGCATTTTAATTCCTCTCTTAAATAATTCAGGCAGTTGCTGCTTGATAGTGCTCCTGTAATTTCTACTGTAATTGAATGGCTTAATACTAATACACACACTACCACCACTGGCAAGCCACAAAATGCCAACAAGGAAAATGAGGTACAATGTACAAATAGAACAGCAACGCCCCAAATGAAATTTTAATACACCGACTTGTGAATTCCTAAAAATATATTAAAATTACTTGTTACCAAAACTTTGTTTTTGCCACATTACTGCATTCTGTAAGAGTAAATTCCAGCTTCTTTGTTGCATCAACATCCCAAGTTGAGTTACACTCCCAGCTTGTCACTGGTACCTGTCCTTATATATGGTTAACAGTAAGAGAAAAATGAGCCTGAAGACATGGAAGAAGCACCTCCACCCAAGTCAGTGGGCTCGTCAAGTATTAAATCTCCAGCCCATGACTTTATTTCTGACTGCAGACGCTAAATTACACCCCCACATGAAGCAACACTTTTTAACTGTGACAGTTTGGATCACTTAGTGTTTAATATAGAACCTTAAACGGTATTAAGTAGCCTGAACAAAATCTGCCGTACTACAAAGAATGTACAATTTCATAGATGAAAGAATATTTTTCATTTCTTCTACACGGTACTAAATTAAATTTGTTTTCTAGAAATAAACCATTTTCTATTTGCATTATAATTAAACTACGTGACACTTCCCATGAATAAGAAAAGTACTTTAGGGTGACCCATTTTGTCCCTTTAATCTCTTGAAAAGCAGAGCTGGAAACAAAGTGGCCAGAGAAAGAAACCAGAAAAAAAATGAGCACAAGTAGTGAAGATATAGAAAGTACATGAGAAATGGTCCCAGTCCAGGTCAGCACCAAACAGATGATCTTTATAATGATATACACAAATGTATTATTACTACTCCTAATCACGAAGATACTTCTACTCTGAAATGAGCCTATTTCAAAACCTTGTTTAAAGATTTCTCCATAGCTCACTCCTCCAATAAGTTATTTTAGTCCTCGTGTCTTCATACTGGCAGACTGACAGTGCCATTGCTCTGAAGGGTAAGGATGGACACAATGCAACACTAAGTTGTTGGTACTTACATCCCCAAAGACTTTGGGAATGGGAAGAAGCAGAGCTAAGGAGCAAACAGGAGCATTGCTCCAAGGCTTCATGCAGCACATCACAGACAGGAAGAGACAAGCAGAGAGAGAAACATAGGCAGGCAGACACCCCTGGATTAAACATTTATCACTACTGGAGGCCAGCAGAGTCACCTAACCACTCTCCTAGGACACTATAGGTTTATATTGCTGGACAAATCAGTCTCTCTGGGTTTCTTCAGTATGGAATGACAGCACCAGGAAATATCCAAGGGGACCCTCCTGCACACATTTGAGTGGGATATGAGAGAGAGGGAAAGAAAGGGATGAGCAACAGCTTAAGCACAGTCATCCTCACTGAAAAACATGAGGTTAATAATATCTGTGCCCTAACGCACAAGCCATGTACACCTACAAACAGAAATGCTCAGCATAATGTCTCCCACCAAAAGCAGCAGCTACCATTGGGTCACGGGTGTGCTGGGCCACAAACCCAATGGGGAGCATGTTCTTGCAATGCTCTGCATTGGTATGTCGTCTCAATAAAACTTAGCTGGAGAGTTAATTACAGTGGTTTGGGCATGAATTTAGTGCAGGTCTGGTTGATAAATGCAGAAGTAGAATTTGAGGTCTCTAGAATTGTTTGCCTGAGAAAACAGGAGTGTTCACAGACATCTAATTAGAGAAATGAACCGGGGACTGCACAGTGAGACACCTGTCACAACTACACTCCAAGTAGCTGAATTACCTTGGAGGGCCAGGCTTTTCCAATCTCAACACACTCACCAATAAAACTGGAATGACTGTATCCTTCATGTTCCTGGAAGCTTACTGATTGAAAAATAAATAAAGAGAGAACTAGAGGAGATAATTTCTTCAAGAATTTGTCTTGGAGATCATCCCATGTTTTCAGCAAAGACATACAAAACTAGGGCACAGCTGTTGTTGGTACAACTGAAACAACTTCGGAAAACATTGCCAATGCCAGGGAATATTGCAATTTCATTCTGAAAGAAGGGAAAAGTCATTAGGGCTCGACTAATAGAAATGGAATTAAAAGAAATGATATAAAGTGCTTTGTGATTCTGCTTGAGAGCCTAATAATGAGTATTTCTGCTAAAAGATAGGAAATTATCAGTGAGAAATGACTGGGGAGGATAAAGACCTATTAATCACAGGATCACAGAGTAAGTAGGACTACTTTTACTGAAAAAGGCAAAAGCTATTCTAGAATTTATCAAAAGAAGAATTTACAACAGAAACACAAAAGTCCTAATGCCGTAAAACAAGACATGATGACACATCTCAACACACAAAAAAAAGAACAAACTTCAGTGTAAATGTCAACAAAGAAAGCCACAAGGACATACAGGTGAATTAATAATCTATTTTCTGAAATGTAATGTAGTGCTCCTCATTTATCCAGTCTGATACATTCAGAGCCAAGGGGAGATAATAGCGTAAGCTCATTAGGGGGCAAATAATGAAAGAAAAGAATCCATTTACAGCAAAGGACAAGCGTCAAAACACCAGTGTAAGTATTACTTGGCAAGAATAAATCAAGGCTGGAAATCATGGAATCCAGCAATATCTAGATAAGCATTCTAGGCTAAGAAGCATACTAAGGTGTTTTGTTCTTCTGTTGGTTTGTATCTTTTTAAATCATGAAGGTGATTATGTGACAAAGTCACTTGTGGTGAGTGGGAATTAAATTAGATCACCTGGAAGTCCCCTTGTGCTGTGTACTATGCTAAGTATTCTATTAGTTCTTAAATAATAATTAATAACATATGATAAAATTCTAAAGAAGTCTGGACTGTTCATTGATATAATAGCAGATACCGCAGGCAAAACCCTGTGATGCTCTTTCCCCTCACTGTGTAACAAGGAACTGGCTGATTTCCATTACAATGCTGCTCTGCTAGCTATTGAGAACTAGCTAACACAGACAAAGAATACTTGTTTATTCTTAGACTAGCCTTGAATACAAAACATGGTTTGTTTGTTTTTCTTTTGAGACATGAAAACAAAAAGGATCAAGGAAATGAATTTCAAGTATATTTCAGATATACTTCACAAAACTGTTATACATATTCGGCTTCTCCTACAACGTTCTGAGAATCAGCCAGATCTAAATATAAACCTCATCGTTTACAAGTAACTATCTTCTCTTTCCCGTAAGACCCAATAGATTGTAAGAGCTAATTTAAAATCATTACAATTTCTTGCTCAAATGTGCAATTAAGAAGAGAAATGAAGATTGAGAACAGCAATGGCAGAAGAACTCTAAACTTTATATTACACAATTAACATTTTAAGTAGGGCAGGTCAAAACAACTGGGCTGTTTACTTGTTTGCAACACTGGAAAGTGAAATAATCGTGCTTCAAGTCAAATAGTGCTTCGCTTATTTTTTATACTTATTTTAATGTTTCCAAGGGTTTGTAAAGATCTTTCACTCAAAACTGGAAACATTTATAGAGGCTTTTCAAGGCTGTTCATGGGCTTTCAGACAGAAAAGCACATAGGACCTTTACATACAGAATAGCCATGAAACACTTGGGTTGTATACTAAGCTCTGTACACGTTCAGAGAGAATAAAGAAAATTCTGCTGGAAAGGATGAACAGTTCACGTAACTAAACATTACTCTGACTCTATAGCCTCGGCCTATAGAAAAAAATGCAAGTTAAATGCTTGAGCTTGTAAAAGATAATCTTCCAAAGTACTGCTAAGCAGTAGAGCCATACAAATACTATTTCTATTAACTTAGCAGAAAATATGTAAATGATGCAGGCCAATTTTCAGTAAAATGACATAGAGATGAGTCACTGTGCTCAGGCTGTGCTACCTCGAGCATTGATATTGGCCTAGACACTCTGTCCTGAGGAAGGGGAAGCCAACACAGCATAGCAAGGCACAAAGCAGACTGCAGTCCGAACAGGACATAGAACAAAAATAAAAGCAAAGCCATCACCAGCTTGGAAAGAATGGACAAAAGTATTGTTCAGTGCTCCTGATAGGGTCTTTGCTGCAGCGATATGTCCACCAAAGAGCAGACAAAGAGCTTAATATGAGATATGGACCAACACATGATCTGGAGAAGATGCCAAGAAAGCGAAGTTTCGAGAGGAGATCAAGAAGCAAAACAAAACAACAAAACACCACATTGTTTCTTTATGCAGCTTTCATTACTCCAGTGTTCTGATAAATGTGTTTGTTAGGAGAGGAAGAAGAAGAGGTAACACAGCTCATTGAGTTCAGATACTAGCACCAAATCAAAGAATGAGCCATGTCTCCCAGATATTGTATTTAAAATTCTTTCTGGTTTATTAGATACCTTTACATGGAGATACTTCAAAATATTCTGCTATGAACAGTTTCTTTTAAGTACAGATTTGTAAAACCCCTCCTATTTCTCTTTCTCCTGACCACAATGGCAAGAACTCACTAGTTCACTTTTGTGACTAGCCCATCAAATCAAACTTGGCAGGATTCTTTTCTGTTTCAATTTTTTACCTTGGTTTTCCCATAGTATTCAATCACAAAGCAACTGGGCTCTTGTTGAAGAATGTACCCATTAAATTTTACCTTGAGGAATTGGAGTGTGCCACATTCCTAGAAGTAGAATCTAACAACCTCTAGAGCAGAAGATGACATTTTTGTTCAGCCAGGTTCAGAACTGAAGTATTACACACTGTGTCAAAGAGAAAAGCCAGTAGACAGATGAACAATAGAGAGAGATTTGAAGAAAATTTGGTCCACTGTTATTCATTACTGCCAGCTAGCTCAACAAAAGTTACAAATGTAGAAAATCAGTGCCAGTCAGAATAAAATCGAGTGTTTTTCCTCAAAGGCAGCAATATATTTGATCACATTTTAGGGCAGTTACTAAATTCCTTATTTGGTAAATATTCATTTTAAGAGTGCAAGATTCCAAGTGCAACAACCATACATACACGGAATGGAATATATAAATTAAATTACAAGATATTGAAGGATGTCACCTTGACATTTTCACTGCAGAAGCTGACAGTTCTGTTATTGTCTAGAACAGTGCCTGTTAACTCCTAGATAACATCTGACTCTTACTTGGCAACACAAGCATATTCAGTTTACATTTTTTAATGACTTTCCCAAAATACTTCATCCTACAGCTTGCCAGCTACAGTATACAGCTACAGGTGATATACTGTGGCTTCACATCATCAGTAACAAAAAAGAAGAAAGCTTAACCGCAAACCTAACAGATGTGGAGGCACAGGGTGGAAAAATATAGGTAACAAACCCACTCCCCATGCCTCCATGTGTATTTTTCAATTGCTAGAAAGCACTTTGGTCTTTCGAGTGATTACTGTCAGCAAGTTGTGCTAAGACTGAGTTTATGGCCTTTCTCATCTCATTTCTCAAAGCATTTACACTGTAAGGTGCCTTGCTAAGCAGTGTTAGGCTGTCTAAAGAGGTTAGCCACTTCTGTGAGGAGGTTGAGGAAATGCTTCTTACTGCTTCTGTGCTATTATTTACTTCTGAGCCATGGCAAGAGACATTCAGAAGCCCTCCTGCTCTCTCCCCTCCTGAAGAAGCCAGAATGTGCCACTTGGCTGAGAAATGCTTGCAGCAAGGGTGGGATTGCCCCCACCTCCCCAGAGCAACACAGGGAACAGTGAACCCATAGGCAGTCTCTCCCCACAGCAAAGAGGTCAACCCAGCTGAGGTATCTCCTCCCAGTGGGGCTGGCCTTACAGAGGCAGCAATAAAATTCAGTGCAAACCCAGCCTGAAGTGTAACTCACCATTTGGGGCACTCCTATGAAATAACAATACTCATACTATAAGAACATACTGAAAGAACTGCCTCATACTGTTCATGAGGTCAAGCAGATGTATTGCTGGCTAGGCTCTCATTTGGACTTATTTTAATCATTTTTAAATTGAATATGGTTCCCACCTTGTACAGCATCATTCCATCACCTATAAATCATGACAAATTCCCTATCAAGCTGGTCATCAGTGCGTTTTCGGGAATGAGACTATAACTCATAAACCCTGTCAAAATGAACACACTGTGGGAGTTTTCATTTTGAAATGGAAAATTATCACTGCCTCTTGATTACAAGACATTTTCTAAGAAACTTTTTGTGTGAAAGAACACACTTAGATGAATGAGTAAAGTCCTACCATGTCATTCTATGTCTATTTTGTCAACAACCTTAAATGGAAAACCAAAGAAGAACTACAACAAAAATTCCACCCATTTATGCACATCGCTCTAATAGGATCAAAGGGCTGCAAAGGGTTACTTTTCATAAATTGGATGATAGTGGATATCTGGTCATATTAGATTTAGCAACAGCCAAATCAGATGTAGGATGCCTTGTTGAAGTATCCAATTTTAACAACAGTAATGATACCACTGCACTCTTCCGTACTGTAAAGAAATAGTAATTCTGATCTTGCTCATCTTCACACCTAGAATGCACTAACACATTGCTCAAGGGAAACAGTTTTGAAATGCACACAAAATTAGAACTGACATACCGCCTGAAAATAAAGAAAGAAATTATTGTCCACTAGCATGCTGCTTCCAACCGTCAGACCCGGTCAGCCTTATCTCAGGGAAAACACTTATGAAACCTCTGAGCCTTACAACCTGTCCAGAAAGCAAAAAACAAAAGATTTGCTTTTCCTCACTGACCAAATCTCAGTCCAATATGTCCAGTGTCTGCCAATTTGCACTGCATACATCTCATTGAATAGTCTGAATGGTGCTGTGAAAGCAGGAATGGGGCGGCTGGTGAATGAGTAGCCATTCATTCTGCATAAAAAAACCATTTCAGTAGGGTTTCCAAGTTAAAAATACACAGATATCATACTAACAGCAGCAAAATCCTTGCTCAGAAAGATGAAACAAGCAGTCTTATTACAGGACACATACGTATACTTGTATTTACACAGAGACAGATTCAAACTGAAGCCTGACATAAATTTGAGATTCTTCACCTTCCTAAAAAGATATAATTGGCAATAATACAGTAATCTGGCCTGGCAAAATACACTTTTCTTTGGAAGAAAGTTGTTTATTTGGAATGTTAATCAAAGAGAGAATGCTCTCTGAAATTCAGGGCTCACAAAACTCCTTGATATGGCTATCATTTTTTATCATTTCTGTTACATGCTCTCAGACCAGATGAGGAGGGCAACAGACAACCTGGAGCGGCCAAGGAAGCCGACAATAATCTTATTTTCAGCTGAGGATCAAAACAGGCTTTGAGAAAACCAACTCTGGGTTTTATTTTCTCATAGTAGAAATGCATTTGTTTCCCAGCGTGCTTGAGCAGCAGGAGATCTATGAACAACAAAAACAATGTATACCTCAAACCAAAAAGAACCATCATTTATTTCAGTCACACACAGCAGAAGAAGCTGTTCACAAAGCAGCCTCTCCCCATCCTTCTGCAGAGAATACTCACTGCATTTTAAGGACAGAGGCACAAAAATACGTCTTATCTAATTAGCACTTGTTGAGGCTAATGCAGTATTCCCTGAGGATAATATGGATTCGAAATAACTTAAGGCTCTAGTTCAGCTGCTCACTAAAATGCTTAAAGTCTCCCTCCCTTTTTTTTCTATTTTCTCCTATTTTGATTCCATAAGGTAACACAAATGCCACAGAAATACTTGGTTTAGCTGCGGAGATTAACAGTGGCAAAGGGCAGAGGAAATGGATAAGGGAATCAAAAATGGTTTGAATACCTTGGATCACCAAGAGAGCACATAAAAGCAAGCAAAAAGATCGGTAAATAGAATTCATCAGCACAACACTCTTAATCCAGAACCAAGCAGGCTCCCCTGCCACTGAAAACTATTGATCACAGGGCACTTAAAACCTATGAGACTGTTGGCTTTTATCAGTTACATACCAACACATACTTTCCCCTTTTATAAACCTGGAGAAAGTATTTCCTTCCTATTCTGACCAACACATACTTTCCCCTTTTATAAACCTGGAGAAAGTATTTCCTTCCTATTCTGGATGTCAGCTTTTTTGCATAGAGAAGACTGAGCAAGCTCAGAAGCACTGGGAGGAGCCACATCCAATTCTGCTAACGTCCCCGCAGTGAAAAGAATCATTTCAACCAATAACAGACAAGAAATACACAATTTTCAGTCACAAGAACACGCTCTTTCACATAAGCTGACTGCCAAAAGATTTCTGCTCTACTTCCAGATATGCCCTGCAAAGTACAACAAAGTTTGCAGTGGGAAGAAAAGGACAGGAGTTGAGAGACCTTTGTTGGCAAAGCAGATTGAAGACTTTTCAATAACAGGACATTTTTCATATTGGGCTCACGTAGGAAAGGAGGAGGAGGATATGAAAGAACAATCACAGTTTATAGCTCATAAAAAAGGCTTTTGTATAATCCATGTTTTAGTATTATTTTCTTTCAATCCCACTTCCCACGAAAAAGAAAAAGAATCAATAATGAAGCCGAATGCATGAAGCTGAGTGCGTTTAATTGGAAGCTGAGAGAAGAGAGATTGCATGTGGGGTATGACAGTTCTTCACTTTACATTGCTTTTGTAGCAGACACAAATGATGGTTTTGGAGTAGCTGCCATAGTCCTCACCAGGGCAATCAATCTTTTAACAAAGAACTGGAACTGTGAGAAGTTTCAAACAGTTCTTACTCAGACTTCCAGTGGTCAAACCACTGATCTCCCACCTCCTGTACTTTCTTCCTCACGACATCCAGTTGCAGTTCAAAAACTGACACTAACATCAGTTTTTCACGCTATAAAATGAGGGTTAGCAATCTCCCAGAAAGCAGCGCACATTGTTGGTGGGATATGTCCCATAAGCTCAAACTCAAGAGCACTAGCACTCTGCACTAAGTTGTTTTGCATGGGGAGCTTCTCTGTTTTCATCTGTATTGTTACACACAAACCCATGTCTGTTAATAACATGCCTCGGTGAATACATCACAGCAACCACTTGAGTTTTACTGGCCTTAATGCAGTATTACTTACCTACCTGCTCTATCAGACTCACTGGACAGCAAATGATGACAGTTCCCTAACACTCTGCTGAAAACAAGAGGTCACAAGACAATCCAAAGTTGTTTTCTTTTGGAGACGAGTTAAAAATCATTGTGTCTCTAAGCAAAGGCTCACTGAAGCCTCTATCAGTTGGCCATATAACATTCCTCTCTGTTTGGATATTTATTCCAGCCTTGCTCCAGACAGGTCACATTGAGCACTGTATGGGCAAGCCTCAGTCAATCTTATCCCTAGTCAAAGAAAACAACCAGCACAGAATGTGGCATGAGAGCAGTCTGCTGGCTGAAATAACAAAAACCACGTGCAGGATGTTTTCCTACCACTTGAGTGCATGTACTCAGTCCCAGCCATTGCTCCAAGCACTCTGATATCAGAGACTTAACACCTACTCAAAATGGTAAAACAGAAGTCTGCAGAATACTGAAGAACTAAGATAAAGCTAAGCAAAAGCTCACATTCTGTGAAATAAGAGACGTGCAGCAAACTTATTTCTCATAGCAAAACTGAGTCTCAAGACTTCATTACTTTCTGTGCAGAAATGCTTTCCTACCAGGAATCTTTAAAGTCATTTATACAATCTAGATTAATACTAGAAACAATCTATAGCGTTTGAAAGCATAATTTAATACTAATATCTGTCAAGAGCAAATTATCTTGGGTAAGAAAGTCTGCAAAAGCAGCCTGAAGTCAATGAAAAGACTAATCAAAGACAACACACTTTCCTTTTACAAACATTGAATTCTTGCAGCAGCAATATGTTTAGCCACGTATTCCTCTGTTGGTTTTAGCACAAACAAGTAATATGGGAAGTGTAATGCAGGGACCTAAAACGTCACACACAAGATACATGCACACTAAATTAGTGCCTTTGTTCAGAAATCATTGTCCATTATATTAAATTCCGACAGCTTCATTACTTGTATACTTCTGATGTAAGCAGATCTGAGTAATTACAACAGCAAAACTGAAGGCAAGTTGCAGGCTTGTGCCACATGTATCTTTCAGAACAAGAGACCAGTGAGAATTGTACTCGATAACATAAATTGTATTACATTGTAAACCAAATCTAACCCAGGTGAAATGAATAAAGCTGAAAATGGCTGTATTAAATGAAGATGACAGGGCGGAAATGCCTTCTGTTAAGATACAGCTCCATAATATAATAATAGCCAGCAGCATTAGAACGGTTTCACACCAGCAGACAATTTCTTGGTTTTAAACCTCCTTGCTAAAACAAATAATTATGTCTACTCAATTACTTTAGAGAAAAGGCTCTCCTTTAAAATATTAATAAGCTGCTCTTTGTACTGAATGGTAAATTACAGCAAGAAGTCCAGCACATGGTTGGTGGTTGTTTCTTTATTTTTAGATCTAAAATATTTTCACCATATTATTCATTCATAACTCTTATATGGATACAAGTTCACAGTCTGCAACCAAATTTGCAGTGCACCGTGTTAGAAATTCTCACAACTAAATGCACAGAGCAGATGAACACAGAAATCAGAAGCTTGATCTATGAAGCACCACAAGGACGGTAATATCTGTGCAACGTTATCTATCCACATGACTGTGCAATCTGTCTAACTAAGGAGGTAGATGTAAAAGATGTCTATTAAAAAGCATTATAAACCTTTTCACCACTCAGTTAACATCCTTCAAGCACTGCAGATCTTAAGAAAAGGAATTTGGTCTCCTTCCTAACGTAAGCCTGTCCAATATTATTATTGAGCATTTCATGCAACCTTGTAGAGGTATTTTATATCATCATTATCCACATCTGGATGAAACAATAAACAACGGAGAGAAAGTTTAATAGTTTACTAGCCAATGTTTTGCACACCATATGCACGCTGCTTTCTTGTGGAGCTGCCTTTACAGCTGCGGAGGTGCTGATAGAGAGAAACCTTTTGGGAAAATATCTCAAGTCTTTGAAAAATCATGGCACCAGCATTGCAACTAATGGTGCTGCACACAGTATGATCAGACACAAAGTTCTTTTTTCATCACTTTTTTTTTTCTTGACTGTGCAGCCTTTACATCCTTCGTCAGCCATTCCCTCCCTGCTAAGCCACTCTAAATTGATACACACACACAAAGCTAGCAAAGGTGAAACCCAGAATTAGAACGCAAATGTCTGATTTCTATTCCACCTCGTTGTTATATAAGGATTCCTCTCCACAAATATTCACTTGTCTAATTCTGTCTTTCAGAACAGATCCATAACATTAGGAAGAAAAAGAAATGGCCACGTACTATTTTGTGTGAACCGATCTCCGTTGAGCAAACACATGCAGAAATGACAAATTATACTTTAGAATCAGCAACCCGCAGCTTAGACACAGAAATCCTTGTTTTCAGAAAACAAGGGATGACCTGCACCCCACACACTGAACATGTAAACCTGCTAATCTTGAAAGCATATTTTAACAGTAGTTATATTTACACTGAATTTAGATTAGATTATCTCACTTTCAAATTACTTGTGGAAGGAACAGAATGCTCACAGCAACAGTGGGTGTTTTTGAGAAGAAAGAATAAGAAAAATAAATGAGAATTTGTGCATACTGTGATTATCTGACAACATTTACAAGTAATTTTTGCACTCCTTTCTTGGTAATTCAGAAAGATTCATACTTCAATCAAATATAGACTGTATTATATATGCATTACATATCCACAGACTATATAGGCGTAACTTAATGTGTTGATTGTGATTTTCCTCCTGGAAGCAGGAGGAAACACATACAGCTGAATCAGCCCTTAATAGCTGTATAATCTTTCCAGTACATTCTCAAACAAGACTTTACCTTGATTGTTAAAAACCCAAAGACAATCTTTTACCTGGCTCTGTTAAGATGGCTCTGTCCTCAATGACCTAGTCTATAACCTTGCCAAATTCAGTGGGATTTGAAAGGAAATCCAAGAGTTCTCCTAACTTTATACCAGCTGTTTGTTCACCCTTTGTCTCACCTGCCTGGTACCTTAGAAGAACAGCTGCACACTATTTCATGGAATAGCTGATTTTTGAGATAGATGAACAACTACCTACAACATCCACCCTTTTCATATGACAAATTTATTAAGCTGTGCCCAAAGCAAAAACAAACTGCATGTCCACAAACTGCCATGGTACCTCATCTAACTGCTGTTTTAAATGATATAGCAAAAACTGAGCTATGTTTTAAATGAACAACATGATGATCAGGTTACCTGCTCAAATTTAGATTGTATTGTTAATCTGCTAAATGCCTAACCTGTCATGATCTTAATTGTCTATAGTCATTAAATGAGATTATAAAGAGAGTATATTGTTATAGATGTCACAACCATCTTTATAAAACACGTTTTATGCTAATTCAGTGATTCCTAGTTTCAGTATGAACTTTTTCACTTACTAAAACAATTTGTACTAGAGCACCAAACCATAGCATTATCTTGAGCCCCATAGTAGTACTATGACAACTGAAAGCAACAACAAATAGATGCCTTTCTGTAGTAACTGGACTAGTAGACTACCTACTCCTGGTGTAATGCAGACCTTTATTCTTTTTACACTTGTAAACCTTGTATCATGGAGGGATCTGAAAAAATCCCCCACAGTGAAACCAGTCAGACAGACTCTAGGATCAGAAATTCTGGTCATTATTGATCAGCTTCTGTATTCTCAGTGATCAACTGTCATCCAGCTATTCATGCAACTTTCTTTCATCTTATTTAGGAATGAACATATCTAATAAAGCCAACTGAGAAAAGATAGTGAGAAGATTGAAAGAAGTAATAATAATAAAAATCAAAGTTCTCTTTCAAAAGAACCATATGACTCAGTCATCTGAAAGGAGAGGCTGTAGGAATAGCTAGGCATTATCACACCGTATCTGACTCAATAGCCTATAAATGATTAATGGGAGCACTGAGGGAGTTATTACTGCTATCAGCACACACATCTCACAAACTGCATCAGCTCTGAACTCTATATACAAAGTTGGAGAAGAAACAAGATTTGAGACAAGAAGATGGAAGAAAATTTCTGAGCTATGAATTAAATCTCTGCTTTCTCCACACAACCAGCTAAAATAAATAAAATAGTTTAAGGTGGGGAGCTGAAAGAGAGGCTTTAGCTGGAAAAGGAAAAGGCAGCTTCCATTAACTGAAGGATTTACAATCTGCCTCAGCTCTAACAGATGAAACACAAAGGCCCCCATAGCACGAAGAGTTTTGGTGTGTGTTTGTTTTTCCCTTTTAAAATATATTTGGGGCTCACAGACGAGCTTTCCAGAGTTATGGTAGGTAAAAGAGGCAGCTAGGATGACTGCTTTGGAAAGTCATAGAATGAGCATTCATCAGACAAACAGACATAAAGGAAAACTTGTCACATCATTAAACTTAAGTATTTGTAAGGGCTAAGGCAGTTCACATGTATTCTATATTCAGACAATGGTTAAAAGAAAAAAAGAAAAAGAAAAAAATGAGAGAGAGAGAGAGAGGAACTACCAACTATAATTCTAGAAAGTGTAAGCACTTTTAGCCAAAGAATTGGCCGAAGTAATTATTTTCCACACATAAATCATTACATAAACATCACCCACATTGTACCTACTGGTGCTCCAAAGCACCAAATGGAAATCTTAACTGATATTCGGTCTTCATGACTGATCATATAAGCAAGTAAACTAAATGTACTGGCCACACCTGATTGCTCAATAGCAGAGCAATTTAAGTAATTATTGAGACCTTAAGAGAAGAGAGAACTCTCTTCAAAGTTCTGCTGAGCCTGAAAACTTCCATTGGAACTGTGGAAGAAAGGACAGACTGTTGTCAAACCTGGCTACTTAATAAAAAATAAATAAAAACAAAACTTGCATTGGAAATTAGAACAATCTACTTCATCCCCCTTAAAATAAGGAATACCTACCACCAAAGTCACTGATGGTTTGGCTGGCCAGTAGACTCTTAAAAGAAATGGAGTGGCTGCTATAGGATAGGGGAATACATAGGAAACTCCTAAGCAGAGTTTGGGTGTTGGTCTTTTTGCAGATCATCAAAGAGGCTGACTGCCTACCAACAAGAAGATCCAGTAAAATCATGGACTATCTCCAGTCAAAAGGAACCCATAAGGACCAGAGTTTAGTTCCCAGCATGTGTGTGAGTACCTTTACCTCTTCAAGCTGAACTCTGCCATCCATGCTGGACATATCACTACTTCGAGGACGATGCAATGAGGACAGTGGATGAGTGTGCTCTCACTCACAAGTCTATATGCTTGTACTCCACCTAAGAAAAAATCCCATTTAAAACTATGTAATTCCTGTCAAAAGCTGAAAGGGTCTGCAAGCTATCATGAATACAGCCATCTATAAAGTTAAGGCATGGGGTGCCACTCCATGCTAACCAGACAGCTATTTCAAACAAGTGATTTCTCTGACAGACACTGCTAAAGAATGGTAGAACATAATTACCTGAGTTGAAATAGGAAATAGGTTCAACTGTATCTTTAATGACCAGGAGTGTTTAGGGCTTTCATTTTATGTCTCACTCAAAAGATAAATGAGTACCATTCCAAAGATTAGATTGCCAACATATGGAGAATGTCTCTTCAGAAAAAAAAAAGAAAAAAATCATATAAGAAAGTGGATTTTACTCTTTCGCATAAAATCTCTGCCATTTATGTTTGCATCTGAAATGACTGATCTACTCAGCAGATATTACGAGTTGAAAGAAATAAATCTGGTGTTACGCTGGTTAAGTGGTAGAAAACTCGAGCTATTGAACTGAGCCGCTAGATCAGAGCTTCCATTTTCAAAAGCAGGAAAAAAAAATGACTGATGCATTGAGAAAGAACTGTATTTCTGCAAACGTGAAGGACTGAACAGATTTTTATCAGAGCATTATGAAAAGTTAGAAAATAACTTTGACTCCCGGCTTCTTGAGGTAGAGTATGACTGTTATTTTACAGCTAACCTCAATCATAAAGGAACTAGCAAAGAAAACATTCAACCAGAACAATCCAAGTTATGTTTATGCTTCACACATATATTAAGCACGGCATTACTTCAGCATCTTGTTTATTCTTTCTCTGTCACAGGAAAAAAAAACCTAACAAAAGCAACAGGAATCTACATAGTCAATTTGTGAGCTCTGAATCTAGACCAGACTTTAATGCCACACATCTTAGGAGATATATTCATAGGCCTTTCTCACACCCAGTAGGTATTACTCGATTGATTTTTTTGGTAATTCACCATCCATAATATATAGGATTATCCAGAAGAAAATTCAGAGGTATCTTTGGGTACATCATGCACTTTCTAAAGCAAAGTAGACATTTCACAGTCAAACTCCAGACAATGCAAATGTTTCATCTGATGCAGAATAAAGCTGTGGGAGAGGAAAGACAAGGTTTCAAGATTCCAGATCAGCAAAACCTTCTATTTCTTTTCTTATCTGTGGAAAGATGTGAGAACAATCCCAAAGAAGTCCATACACTAATTTAAATTCAGCTGCAAGGAGTCACTACTTCTTTGGTAGGCTTTTCTTCACTGTAGTGGTGTGGGTAATATTGGTGGTAGGTGGACAGTTGGACTGGATGATGTTAAGATGTTAATGTTTTTATGTTAATGTTAATGATTTTATGATTCTGTGAGAACTCAAGTCTGAAATGCTGCTAGGAGAAAACCATTCAAGAAGGGTGTTACTCTTACAAAAACACTCAGAAAAACTGAAATTCAGCTTAATTAGAAGTGTTATAGAGGATACTTCAGTTAATAAAGAAAAGATGGCACTCTTCAGCAGTTTAACTCATTCTCACCCCTACTCCTGGAGCACTATATTTGGATGAGCTGTCCTCACTGCACAATCTACATAAGTCATGTAAGAGAGCAAGAGAACTGTCACTTTATTTGCTTTCCAAATATATGAGTGTGGATGTGATCTCTTCCTCTGTACGTCAAACAAGTGAAATCAAGCTGCAGTGGCTTTTTTTGTGGGGTTGAATTCCTATTCATATGGAGAAAGATCTTGCCATTTACTCTGGTATCTTGGTAGATGACTTGTTTTCCTGCTGTATCCCTTCTAGCAGCTTCAAATGCCCTTCTCATAGCATTGCCCTTCAGGAAAAAACAATAACAACAACACCACAAACCCTCCTTAAATTAAAAAGATAAAACATAAGAAAGCTGAATTAAATATCTAACGCCTCTACAACATCAGCATGTAGTTTTGCTCCATTTCTTCCACGTCACATTATTTCTCAAAGAATATATAGATATATAAATATATTTATATATAAATATAAATATTTATATTATATATATAAAGAAATAATGTTGATGGTTCTGATTACTGAGCTACGTTTTCCCTCACTACACCTTGATTAACTTCAAAGGGATCACTCGTGAAATACATTAGTATTCATTGTATTAAATTTTGGTAGAAATGTAGCCTCTGAGCCTCAAATTTATTCTAAGACTGAATGCTGTACCCAGCTTAAATAGACCCTTACTTGTAGACCAGCCAGTTTCATTTGTGCCATAGATCAGTGAGTTAAAGGTGATATGTTTATCATTGATAAATCCAACTAACACAGCTTGTTTCACTTAAAAACCCCAATCTAAACGTTCTTTTATTTCACTAAACAATTTATTTTTCATTTCACACTATTCAACTGCACCAGATCCTGATGCTTTAACATATATGAAAATTCTCCCCGAAGCCAAAAGGAAACGCCTCAAGAAACACAAGTACCTCTCTGAGAGAACTCAGAGCATCTCAAGTCTCGCTCTTTGTTTATAGGCAAATTTCAGTATTCTCTGTTGAAAGGCCAAAGCAACAAGGCCACCAGTGGTAAACAAACTCTATAGCCTCAGTCTGAGCAATGCTTTTGAAGAAAATTTGGCTCCATAGGCCACAGAGGGCTACCCCTAGCAGAGGGGTCTGGCCTGGACCATCTCCAGAGGTCCCTCCCAACCCCTACGATCCTGTGATCTCCTTCACAAAGATACGTGTGACGATGCCCAGAAGCACTTCCAGCAGTTCTGTCAGCAGTGTTGGAGCCTCTATGGAGCAGGACACACAGTGCCCACAGCCCTGGGGAAACACAAGGACTCTCATTCTACTTGGAACGTTCCCCAAGTCAAACGATGTTTGACTGTCTCATCAGTTCATCGTATTTGGCTAGTGAGATGGGTATGAGACACACAGGGGCTCATAGAAAGATGCAATGAAGGAGTCAAATCTATTCCTTCATTATAAAAGGAAGACACAAAGCCACCGACATCCTGAAGTTGTATCCATTCATTTCTTTAAATACTCCATGTATTTTCATTTCACTGCTAATGTACTAAGGAAGAATCAAATGTAACAGTGATTTTTAGAAACACTATAGTAAGTTCTACAGATGGTCTTCACAAGATATTAATCTAAGAACATCTAGAACTGGAACTGGGATGCAAAGAAAGACGGCCTGCCAAGATACTATTTAAAGGTATTTTTGTGAACATTAAGGCACGAGAGATATTAAAGAGAGTATTAAAATCTGGGCTTGGATCTTCTCTGCAGTGTCAAGTCTTATAAACAGAAATTACCTCTTGATTACACTGTACTGTATTAAATCAAATGCAAATTAGATGTCAACTTGCTAAATCTTGCCTTTTTCTTCTTTTAAAATTGCATCAGTAATACCTTGACAGGTGCAATTGGCATTTAGACACTGGTGGGGAAGGAAAGTAGGATTTGAGAAATTCAAAGTGTGGAAATCTAGAATAGCAGGCATTGATCCCAACCAGAATCAGCAAAATAATACCACTCAATTCCTAAGTACAATTCTGTGGACCAAAGGAAACATAAATTTCTGTGACAAAAAAAACCAAAAAAAGATATCTCTCGCCAAGTCTGAAGGCTATGAAAGAGAGATTTTATGACCACAAGCCATACAAGAAAATATTAGAATATTAGAGACATTTTTTAGCTGGAATGTCAAGATATCATCTCAGCTAACAGTAGATAGTGGATATTGCTTTCATTAAAAACAAAAGAAGTAGATATACCAAGATACCTGAACTACACAGCAACAAAAATATCCCTTACAAAACAAATTTCTGGTTCATATTTCTCCTGGCCTTTAAACGTCAGCATTCACAGTATATGAGGCAGTGAAAGCAATACAGAAAGTAGCTTGGTCTCCTCATGCTATGGTCAGCTAAGGGAACAAATGATCTTCTTGACCTGGGAGACTTTACTTTTCTTGGCTTAGCTTGGCACTGTGAAAAAGAACAAACAACTTTTTGCTTCTACTGAGAATTATTTGTTGATTTGCAGACAGATGTCCCCTTGATCCTCAGAGGCCATCTTAATCAGATTTTTCTAGTGGATATTCTTTCATCTATTCCCTGATATCTTTACAAATGACAGCTTTGTTTCTTCTATCACATTAAGATATCACCTCTTGCCATCTTGCAATGAGCACCACTGGGACAAATGCTGTGAACAGCTTTGCAACAAATGAAGCAGGGTAACCTCAGCCACCTGGAGCATCTGCCTTCTCTGGATCTGTCACACCCTCAGGAGTGTTGTATGAACCACAACCACCATTTTCTGCAGTAAGTAAAGCATCACTCACTTCAGCCCTTCTGTACTACACTGTATTAGCTTTGCCTCACCTTGAAATGTGAGGCTTTAGAAAGAATCTAATGCAAAGCCTCATGCCCACAGCAGCACAGCTGGTTTGTTTCCCAAAATAAACCTTGCTTCATATTCTACAAAACGACTCTGGATAGAGAAAGGTAGGGAGTTTGGGATTTTATCTTCCTGTACTCACTGAAAATCTCTTCCTCAGTTTTGATTTGAGTTTTGTTTGCTTATATTTTAAAACCAGGTTCCTCAACTGAAATGTCTTGGATAGTTACACGGTTAAGGATTGATGCAGCTCAAGAATCAAACACAGCACATGGAAAGAGAATTCTCACATTTCTTTATACCTTCAGGGTCCACAGGAATACAGACCATAGGGAGTTTTACCCAAAGGACTGCAGAAAACAGTGCATTCCTAAAGAAGCAATTTAAGAGACGAGTACACAAAGCAGTATGCAGTTGCACAGACGACAAACAACTCTAGATACTGCAAATACATATGAAATAAACCTAGTGAAGCCTCTTCATTTTCCTGAGAAATACATGACTTATCCAACTTGAAGGTATAAGCATTGCAACATTTCATCACCCACCTGTGAAAGCTATGAAGATTCTCCATGTAACTAATACAGTACTGCAAGTGTTGATGTTTCTTCATCCACAAATTACAGGATCCAGTGCACATTTCTCAGCCATGGCACATACTGAAAAATGATCTCTCACTTCAATACCAAACAATCTTTCGCACACATGGTCCGAAACCACACACAAAAGTATAATCTCAGTAATCATCACATCTTGATGCTTCTCTGCATTGTCTTAACCTTGTTTCTCACTGTTTGCAATCAGCAGGTAATTCCTTGATGCCATTCACCCATTTTATGAGTAAAATTGCCCCTTTCATTTTACAAACACTCTAAACACACATGTAGCTACAGGAAAAAAAAGCATTTACCTCTCTGAACTCCACCCAACACACAGTCCTTCTAACCTGTCAGAATCTTATTGCCCATTCAATATGCATCAACTCAGACAATAGCTTTCATGAGAGACTGGAGCAAAGATTTGGTGCAGTTGCCCAGAATCCCTTTTGGGCATGATGCTCTATCACTGCCAAAAGCTTATGGAAAAATACTACCCTTTACTTGACTTGCCCCTACCTGGGAACCTATTGCTTTATGTTGTTTTCTTCTCCTTCCCCAAATTCTTAATCTGTGCAGAAGACACAGTAAAGAGATAGCTTTATTTGAGAAACAATTAGATTGGGACTCACTGAAATGATTGTCAGGACTGTGTGTTGGAGTGTGGCGTATCTAGCCCAGGCTGACCACCTACTATTCCACAGCAGTTCTGCTCCTGTGTTCCCGTACTGGATACTCATGCTAAACCCATGGTGCAATTTCAGTTACTCCTTTAACTGAAATCTCTGCCACTGCTTGTCACAATCCTGGAGATATGTAGAAGTCAGTCTGTTTTTCTTAGTGTCATGCACAAGACTCCTCCACATGCATGAAGGTTTTCATGGAATACCTGCAGCATACTGTCATTTCTAAGCACTCACTCATCTGTTTGCTCCTACCTATGTATACCTCTCCATACTGTGCTGCCTATCTCATTCTCAGTGCTTTGCCAGTGACAGTAGTGACCACAAATAACAGAACAATGGCAAAGCCTGTCTTCAAAACCAACAACACTAATCTGTGGCTCATACACTGAGACAAAAGAATAGCTCAAGTTATAATAAAGTTGTTTGGTTTTTTTGATACTGCAAAAACATGAGATGGAGGAAACATCCCTGGATGGAAAATTAGGGCACTTGGCTCCACACTGCCAACAATTCTCAGAGTACTGTGCCTGCACTCCTCTCTGCACAGCAAAATGTCTCTCGGAAGACTCTAACAGAAATCCCTGCCAGGAGCATACCTGGGCTTCAGCCAACAGCCTTACATACAGCTAAGGATGCACACCTCCAGCTCAGCAGGCAGACACGTATATGCTGGAATTGCAAAGCAAAGTCAGCAAAAATTCTAACATCAAAACTTTCCAGCATAGGTATCCCAACTGCATTGAATATCATAAATGGTAATAATCACATAACTGTGTTATTTCAAACACTGCCAGCTAAACATAACAGGCAAACAAAAAGCTTAATCAGAAAATAGAATAGGATCCTAAGTAGAAAATGATAACAGCTCTGTAAAAAGCATCAAGCTTGCACTTAGAGAAAACAAAGCATTCCAAGGAATGGATGAAAAGAGATACTTGACAGAATCTCCGGGTGCCAATCTGCAGTCCACGCTGGATGCAAAAAGGAAAGGCAGCCTTGCAACTGTATTATGGTATTTCCTCACTTCAGGTAAAGCCAGCTGGCAATAGCTAAATCTTCTTAGCAGCACACTGAATTATGTATTTGGACATACACCTTAAATGTATATTTTAATTTCACCTTTTCAATTGAGTAAGTTATCAGCGTATATTTCACACTTCTCAAGTATCTCTGAATTTTTAATTAACCTGATACCATTTCCACCAGGCAGACAAAACCAATGAGCAACGCGTGATTCATATTCAAAAGTAAATGCACCTGCTTTTCAATGACCTTTCTGACTGATGGTTCATTTTACCCTCTCCGTGATGTTAAATCCAATTTGAATCATACAGTTTTAAGCCACTGCGGTGTCCTTTCTGTTCACAAACAACAGATGAGGAATTGCTGCGTGGTTAGCTTGAAGGGCATATTTAAATGCATGGCAAATAGAATGCATTACCAAAACACATCATTTTACTTCAGACATGCACCAGCTCACCATCAGCTTCCATTAGACAAGATTTTACCAGGAATATTTAAGCTTAAAATCAAAGTGATGTCCCACCCTTTCACAGTATTCAGACAATGCCAATGGAGGAATGCTACTGTACATTAACCATAACAAAGTGTTTATTTCTAAGATTGCAGACAACAGAAAGAAAAAAAGGCAGCAAAATTCAGTAAGACTGGGAAGGAAGAAGTCTACACTGAACTACCTCCTGCTCCTGACACCACTATACCTTCCAGGAGTCAGCAGGTAAGCAAAGGGGCCTGCTTCAAAGATGATTCATCACCTTTCTACTCCCAACATGTAGTTTTCTTTGTTTTCTCAGGGTGTGTGCCTTCAGAAGGCTGAAGGTGTTACCACAGAAACGTGACATTCTCCTACCTACTAAAATATGAATATGGCATAAGGTATATCTGCTAATGTTTTCAAACATGCTGATACAACTAAAACACGACAACTTCTCACATCCAAAACTCCACTCATTTTCAAATAAGTTTTCAAGTCAGACTTCTCAATGTTATCATCGTTTCCGTGAGCAGTAGAATCCTGATAAATCCTATACATCTCCAAAGAACAAAAAACATTCCTTCTGGTTTCAGACTTCTAGATTTTATACACAGAAGCCAGCTCCTCTGAATTTACTGATATACCAAGGGTACTGTGCCTGCTGTGTTTCCTTTACTTGGTGTGCTAACTCACATTTTACATCAAAACAATAGAAAAGCATGAAAAACATAGCCTTCAATTGCAGTTATGTCATCCATTTGTCAATTTTAAACCATCACTTCATCAATTTAAAGACTATATTCTGGTTAAGAAAGTCCCTTTACGGCCATAAGGAAAAAAAGATGCTTTTAAGATTCACAGATGAAAGAACGGGTAGGCAGCTGAGCTGAAAGCTGCCCTAAAGCCACTGGCTGCTTGGGTCAGCAGGGAACCCTTGGACAGCACAGACACTGGTTTTATAGGACTATTTTCATGTTGATAGGACTCATGCCAGCTACCCAGCATCACTCTGCTTGTACTATGTCCTCTGAATAACAGACATTTTGGAAAGGAATGAACAAACAATTCATCAGCGAGGGTAACTAGCAGGATTAGAGTGGACTTTTGAAGATGGTTTTACTCATATTGCTTGAGCATGCATGCTGTCTTATTACTGAATGTCAGTAGCCTGAGAGCTTAGTTCTGTTTAAAACAAACAATCCAAAGGCCATAGGCAAGAAAAAGTTGGATTCAAATTAATGGCAAAAATATTAACAGCCTATTTTATTCATAAATCATTTTTAAAAAGTTTAACAAATAAAAACTATGGGATTTTAGTATTCAATCATTTAAGTGCATCCATTAAAGATCTAGGAGTTTTCAGAAGCTATACAAAGCAAATTTGTTGACAAATGGGTTTAAATTAATATCTATTATACCACAACAGCCAAGATTTAAATAGATGCTGTTATACACTCATTATTTAATTACTGGACAAGCTTTGAGTAAAAGGTGGTCTCTCACACTAGCATCATAAAGCCTGCATTAACAATTCACAGTATTTCCACCAATAAGAGCAAATGCAAAAGGTTTACAAATTAAAATGCAAAAGAGAAAATTCTGTCACTGGGTGATTCAAGTGAAATTGAACTGCAATACACACAGACAAAAACAAAACCCAAAATGTGTTGTTTAGGGAACCTAACTGGAGCTGGAATCCTGTAAGATCCCTTCCTTCTAACTAAAGGCAGGCAAGGAACCTGTTATCGCTGTGAGACAAACGAAAAGGTGGACCTATGGAAGAGTCTGTCAGAAGCAAATCTTGAAATGGAAAAGATTTAGGATAAGGCTGAAGAAATCAAATAATCGCTAGCAAGCTGTATTTCAGTAGTTTATGGTTCTATAAAGACTTTAAGTGACAGAGGCCACCTACTTTTAAGTCGAATCATTTAGTAAGAATTCCAGTGAAAAGCAGGCATCCGAATTATTATCTAGTCTGCCAATAGATTCAGAAAAAGCAGGTGACCCTGAGCTTGCATCACAAAAATAGGTGTAATAAGTGTTTTCTCAGCTACCATCCTCTATAATTAATTAAAAGTATCCACTGAAAGCCAAAACCAACACATCGCTTAAAACTTCCCTTGTTTAACATAAGACTTATTATAGTTTTTCAGGAAGAGAAAAGAGAAAAAGCAGCTATGGAAGAATCAAAATACATGTCTTCACTGGAAAGAAATTATCAATCATCATGAACTGAAAGCAACACAATGGAAAGCAACTGTTTCTGAATGCAGCATGCCTTATTTCTTGTTACCAAAGAAACTGAGTTGCAGTGAAACTTTACCTTTCTCACAATGATTTCCTGTGAATCCAGAAGGACACACACATCTGTTAGGGGCTACACAAGTTCCACCATATCTGCATCCTTCTTCACAGAATGCTGAAAAATGAAAGGAATATGTGATGCTACTTAGTATTTTTTTCAAACCTATAACACATTTGCAAGCTATTAACAAAAGCAACCTAATACTAACAGAACCGAAAGTATCAAAAGTCAATCCAATTGCGAACATAAAGAGAAGTAACTCATTTAAATGATATAAGGAAAAATTCAGATTACACTGCCGGCAAACCACCTATAAAACATTAATAACCATCTGGAAGAGGAGAGGGAAAAATATGGCATACAATTTTAATGGGGCTGATCTTTCAATTATACCCAATATGAGTACTACAATTTCAGTGCTCAGGTGATCCACAGAGAACAGGCTGGTCAGATGCTGTTAACTGCTTGTTTCTCACTTCTATCAAATGCACTTTATTGAAAGGTCTGTAAACGTAGTATTTTTCCTTTTGTTTTGTTTCTAAGTACACTTATAAATTACAAACCTTGAAGTAGTGCACGTTTTGTGGAATCAAAAAGTGAATTAAGAGGAAGCCCATGGCTGAAAAGAGAAGGTGTCAAGCATGGGACAATCCCTCTATTGAAGTGTATTGAAGTGTGATTCTTGACAGTAACACACAAGTACTTCACAATTGTACATGTCAGATAACCAGCATTTGAAACAAATGATGAATCTTACAGCTTTTCTGGCAAGCACTGTGGTATTTCTCAGTTATACGGGTTTGGCAGGAAGTCCTCGATACACCCACTAACTGTGCAATTCAATGATACCTTTTTCTTCTTCCTTTTTATTGAATGTGTATGCAAGGAGAGGAACTGAGGGAAGAGGAATCTGCAAGCATCAGGACACCATCAGTTTGGCACTGCTCACTACAGCAATAACTTGGTTGAGGCAAAGCGTGGGCCCTGAACCCACGAACACAATCCCTGCTGTCTCCTAGATAGATATTGAACTTCACAGTTTAATCAGTGAGCTAAACTGCACTTACGAGGAAAGCCACAATTAATATTTAAACAGTAGCTCTCTGCATTTAAGCTAATAACAGAATTGAAAAGTGTTTTCTCCAAGCTAAAATCACAGATGGAGTGTTGGCAAAAAGATGTTACAAATGAAAAGGCCTGCAGTGCTAGATAACAGAATAAGTGTTTTGGATTTATTTTCCATTGCGCTAGAAAGAAAAATAAAGAGAACACAGCACTGAGGACTAGGAAGCATATTTCTAATTTTTAACGGCTTAGAGGCAAAAAAGCTCATAATTATATCTTCATGGAACTGAGAGACCGTTATACTCTAATATAATCTGTAGCACATCATACTGTTTCATAGAGGATAACATGAGGAGAGGAACACTGAAGTGATTTAGAGAAGATGGCGAGAGGGGAACGTAAGCTCTCCTATGACTTGCACAAGGCAGTGGTGTGGAGAAAGCACTGTTCTTGTCCAGTAATACTTCCTGCTCATAGACACACACACTCCACCTGTGAATCTGCTGAAATATATCTATTTTGAAACCACTGAAAAGAGAAATAAGGTTTAAGAGCAGCACTTAGTGATTTATTCTCATTAAATACTTGTAGAAAAGTACGGTTTTGCAGAAGGCTGAAATTAGCAGTATGAAAGAAAACATGAAAACCATGATATTAGAAGCTGCCTGCTATAGCTCTTAAGAGAGTTTGCTCACTTCTAGTCTCAGCATACTCAGAACAGGTGCCAGTTAAGTTCACCTACATCTTTTCTTCTATTTGAAAACAAGAGGAAGCAGAGATTGTCTTGAATTAGTGATAAGTTTCCCACAACAAGAGAATTGGAAATTGTGCCAAAGCAGACATAAGGGGCAAATGGAGAGAAATATAATCAGCCTCACTGAAAAAAATAAAGTGAATAGTTTCTTCACAATCTTCAGCACATTGAACAGGGAAAGAACTATACCAAGTTCACAGAAATAAGAAAAAGTAATAAAGAAAAAATAGTTATTTTCCGTAACAATCACGTATGTTCAGTGAAAGAACAAGCTTCTTAAAATAGAAGCAATAAAGGTCATAAAAAATAAACACTTATTGTCTATAACAAACACACGTCCACTGGAAGATGTCAGAGCTGGAGAAAGAGGTATTTCCTGATGGGGCTGGAGTAAGAGTACTCACACTTTACCACTATAACCAATACAGTGAAATGTTTGCTTCCTACAATACATCTTTTCTGAGGCGTGCACAGTGTGCTCACATTTTGTTCTGTTCTCTTTTAAAATAAATAGGAGGAAAAAAAAGGTTTCTGGGTTTCTGAGATGGGATTGGAGATCTTCTAAGTACAAAACTCATGTTCCATCAGCAGCAGGGGAATCTTGAAACCTGCAGGCACTGCCAGGCATGATGTTGATACCTGGGAGAGAGATTGGGATGCCCGCCATGGACCTCCTGGTCCTTCCTGCTTAGCAATCCCCAAGCATACCTCCTGCGCATATGCAAGCATGATAGAGCACTTGTTAAGCCTTTTGAAATTTATCTCTCCTTTATGTGCCATATAATGTAGTCATTTCATCTTATTAAAAACAAAACAAAACAAAACAAAACCACATACACAAATATCCAACTAACAAAAAGCTGTAGGGATCCCAGTATTACAAGTTCCTGTGCTGCCCAATATGGAGGAGACACCCAGATACTGGTCTGTCATAGGGATGTGTCAGAATGAGGATACAGCTGTAGAAGAAGCTGGGCAATGGTTGCAGAATGAAAGACTTTAATGCTTCATTACAATTTCTGTAGAAGCTGAAAAGGTCCCTTCAACCCAGACCAGCTGCTCTGAATTGCTCGTTTGAGGAGGTTGTTTCTTTCTTTTTATGCTAGAAAAGGAAATGCCAAGGAAGACGTCCACAATTACCCTGCTGTTCCTCAAATGACTCTTCTACAAACCCTCTAATTCCTGTATTGTAGGTTTGCAGAAAGAGAGAACATCAAAACCACAAATCTGGGAACACAGTTACAAAATCAGCACGTTTGTCTGAAGGCTACTTTTATTAACTGTCAGAAATAAGAGCTAAGGCAGCGCTGATAGCACAGCTCTGAATGTTAAGAATACTCAAAATCCATTATTGTAGGAACCCAATTTCAACTTCTTGTAATTTTACCTGCTTCACTTGTTTGAACTTTTTTCTCTAACAGATTTCTGCCTCTGACTGAAAACTTTTGGAACATTTCATCAAAATTAATTCTTTCCCAGCAATGATGCTTGTCCTTTGTATTCTTAGCAGGAGGGATCAATTAAGGAAAATCTTTACATCACTTCTGTACTTAAACCTCACTCATGGAACAGAGGACCCAACAGGGAGCAGCTGTGACTGAACAGTAAATCAACTGGAATGTCCACGCTCCCATAAACAATCTGCTTTGGTGCTTATGGTTTGTCATTCGTCTTACAGGCTGGGGGACCTGTGACTTGCACTGTAGTTTAGACCCTCCAAAATCAAAACTATTATGGATGGAAAAAGTACCAATAGTACCTCAGAGCTACCAATTACAAACCTTGTCTGCAGGCTCCCTCCTACTCAGAAAAAGTTAATGCAAAGAAAAATAAATCACAGTTCAATCATTCTTCTAATGTACTCCCATAAATAAATCCTGCCACTGAAAGTATTTTCGGTCTGGAAATCTCATTGAAAGGAATATGGTTACTGAATTTGCAACAAAGGTTTTGTGAAGAAAATTAGGAGAAGATGCCATTACAGTAAAGACTATGACAGTAAACCTTTGTTGTAAAGTCATATTCCGCACGTAAAGGAAACAGAATCTACTAACATCAAGAGATTTCTGCCCAAGTGAACACTACCCTCTGTAATGCTAATGGATTTCTTCCTCTACAGTCAAAGCCTTTATCATGTAAAGATCTTTCCTAAGTAGATATAATTTCTCTGCAGAGGAGCTGGATTTTTTGAAGTATTTCCTCCTTGATAGATTTGTCAAGTACGAAGCCATCAAAATGATGAATCTGCTCAATTTGCCATTTTTGTGAAACGTTGCAGGGACAAGAAATTCTTACTTTACAGCTCCACAGCAGCAGGAATACGCCCACAGACTTGGCATCATGTTTTGCACGTGCTCAAGTTGCACGCCCACAGTCAACTTATTTACGGACTACAGGCCTGTCCAGATAAATACAATCATCTCCATTCCCAGTGAGGGTATTGGACATTGCCAAGAAGGAAAATGTCTTCCTTTTTTAGAGGAAGACATGAAATTTTACAGACTTCTTGTTTGGTTGGTTTGGTGTTGTGGTTTTTTTGTTGTTGTTCCTTTTCTTCTTTACTCAATCTTGACACTAATGCATAAGACAGCCAGGGTGAAAGCAGTATGTCAAGTGCAGCTTCAAATGCTGGGTACTGAAAATTACTACTGCTACCGAAAATTGTAGTCTCTCTTTAGCATTCTGCTTATAGGACTCAGAAAAGGCTGGGCAGTTTAGCTTTGGGGTTCCAATCCCAGAAAGCTAAAGAAGTTACCTTTGGTATCCTGTTTGTATGGTACGATACTTCACTGTGCTCCTACAGGAAAGCAGGTACTGCAGTGTGAAACTCTCATTTTGAGAGGTCTTATTCTTACTTCAAAGTGTATGGCAGTAATTATTATATATTATATAACATACAGAGAAAATATCTATTGTAATGATTAATTCACATTTTTACTAGAAGAAAAGCACAAATAAAAGGAGGTAATCATTCTACACATTTAAAGTAAAATTACATGACTGTGAAGAGATACAAAAGTCACTTTCCCTAGTAAAATTGACATATATTAAATATTATTTCCTGATCGACACCAAAATTAACTTTCCAATAAGGTAACAATAATACATTACCACATTAATCTTACCACAAAATTAGTTTTATAAAAATTCACAAATTGAGATAATTTGAATAGGCTCAGCATTGCTTTTGTACAGTACAATTCACACATCTGCAGCTTAACACATCAGCCTCTACAACGTGCCGTGGGCATATACCTAATACAGGTATATCATAGGTATAATATACCTAGTATAGGCATGACCTAATACAATGCAAGCATGACTGTTATTTATTGTACTCCCTTCCTTTTTCTTTATCCTACCTGCCTGCTAATTTTCAAAAAAAAGAATCTCCACTGAAATAGAAGCACGTAATTTATTTATGGTTTCTTTTCTTCCACCTAAGCATGAACAAATACTTGAACTCACAAGCAACTGTCCAGAATGAACAGTCCTTGCTTTCTCTTCATCTCAGCAGCACCAAGAAGTAACAAGGACCAACGTTCTAAGAGCATCTGTACAATTTGTTTACTAAGCAGAAGTCCACTTCAATTTGACAGCATAAAGGATAAGAGAGGTCACCTTAGCAATGGGTTCTCAGTTGGTAGCAGCAATTGCAACACAACTGAAGGTGAGCCCATGCTCTCTATATGGCACACAAAATATCACCTTACTTTGCAATACTGGATGCTCACATTCATCCAAAACCATAGCTGGCCTCCAAGTAACATCAGTTTCAATATGTAAGCATAACAGCAAAGAGAGGAATTTGTACTTCATAGTCAAACATAGGTATAAAGCCAGTGCTGTCTTGCAATTAAACATACAGCCACTTTCTAGAAGACTTCAATTCACAACTTCAGCCTGACACACTTATTCAAAGATTCTGCATTAGTACAGGGAGCTATAGATAAAAATTATCAGCAAATACATCTTCTGCAGGTGCCCAGTGCAGGCTCCTGCTCAGTGCTATGTTCCCTTCCTGAAATGTAGAACACAGCTCCTTCCAGTCACTGCCTCAGCAAGCACTGACCCTCTCTTGACATCATCTCTGTTTTCCTCCTAAATCAGCTGATGTCTGGAGACTGCTATACTGGGCTCTATAAAAGAGAAAGTCATTTTGACTTCTCACGTGCATTTGAAATGCCATCTTATTGATTTATTTTCAGTGAGGTGGTCTGTAAGATGGTGGTATTCATCCAAATTCCAAGGCTACATGTACACCAAGTGAAAAAAGGGACATTCAGGAAAGGTGAGGAAAAGGTCAGGCACAGGCTGTGTGGATAAAAAAGAGAGTGCTGACTTTGGAAGGAGATGGAGTAACTGAGCCTCACAAGCAATTTGATAATCAATTGATGGAAAGGCCACAATTTCATTAGTTGATTGAATTTACTCAGCCAAGTACACACAAGGTCATAGCTGATAACAATCCAACCGTGTTAGCCAAATATCAGAATAATCAGAAGATACCAGTTGCCAAGGTAGGCTTAGAGGACAGCTGAGAAAGTAAGGAGAAAGCACGCAAATGAAATAAGAGTGCAGGAGAGGTTCTGTTCTTTTTCTCTGCACTCAAGTGTGATGGTATCATTTATAAAAGCACGAAACTCTCCTTGGTTCAGTGAACTACAACCACTGGATGTAGGGTGAAGCTTATTTAACACAAAGTCTGCCAAATGCCACTGGAGCCCTTTTCCAGCTGGCTGGAGTCAGAAAAGGCCATATCTGGCAGGAAAAAACATTGGGCAAAAGAATCGGATGGAAAATTTTTCTCCCATGTGTTGGAGTAGAAAGGGGAGCACGGATCAGCCTGGCAATCAGCACATGAATGCATCTGATACCCATCAGCCAAGCAGTTCCTCGCCTTTGAGAGAGACTTCCAACTTAATTTACACATCAGAATTCATACATGGTATGCATAAGGGTTAGTTCAGCTCAGGAAGAACCTATAAATCTCAGGCCTCTGACAGTCGGCTGTAAAAGTACTACTCCTATTTATAGAGACTACACATGTAAGAGTAACATAACATACAAAAATGAAATAATGCCTACCCACTTCTTCAAATACTGCAAGTACAAAACTATTACTTAAAGCTAAGTATGAACAAAGAGAATAATCTTGAAATTTGGAGTTGAAAAAGTGATCAAAGCACTCAGAAAAATGTGAAGGTGTTCTTTCAAATTCGGGGCAATAAAATTTAAGAGTGAAGGAAGTAGACAAAACAGAAGAGCAACTGGAAGGATTATCAGTAATAATGAATGTATCAGGTAGGAACAATGAGTAAATACTGTAGCGTGTGTGTATGCATGATTTTATCTGCTCATATATTTGCATATATAGTATTTACCAAAGCGATAAACTACTGTGGTAAAGATTGACATTAGATTATTTTAGTTGCTTTGACAGTCAATCTTTCCAAGTACTGCTTTGTCTCATAGTGCTTTTGAAATTAAGATTGAAGCGAATGCACAAATGTGCTCAAGAACTTCTTTACGGTGAGGGAGATGGAGCACAGAAACAGGCTGCCCAGGGGTGTTATGGAGTCTCCTTCTCTGGAGCTATTCAAGACCTGCCTGGACACTGAGCTGCATGACCTGGTGTAGGGAACGTGCTTTGGCAGGGGGGTTGGACTCAATGATCTCTGGAAGTCCCTTCCAGCCCCTACAGTTCTGTGATTCTGTGAATTTAGAAGCCTGAGCTTGTCTCTCAGAAGGCAATGAACTCTTAGATGCAGGCCCTTCCTTTGCTGCTAAACGATGTTAAATTCTCTTGGTGTTTTGCTTGACTGATATACAATCAAGTTGTGGCCATTTGTACTGCAGAAGCAAGCCGTTCATCTGAGTGCTTGCAGGGTGGGCTCAAGTGCTATTTGGTTGGAGATGCTGATGGATTTTTTGTTGGATTTCTTTTAAAAATGAAACATCAACTCCTTTTAAATTAGTCCCATGAATCACAGTGATAAATAATATTTCCTTTGTATTAATAGAATAATAAAACTTCCTTTTGGATATAGAAGTTATCCATTGTGATTAATAAAATTTTCACCTCAAATATTTTATAATTAACAAGAAAATAGCATACCATACTACTGGGATTTTCCTTTGTAGCACATCAACATGATGTGTATATTCCCCTTTTCTTTCTTTCTTTACTAAAAACTGTAGGTATCACAGCACGAAATTACTCTTCATCAAAACCTAAGTGGGAAAACTAAGGACAATAAATTATCACAATATGGTGCAGTTCTGTTTGTCCCACTATACAGCAGCAGAAGAAAGGGAAGATATGAACATGCTGATGTGCTTCCACTCTGGCCATGATACAGCTGCTCTCAGACTCTTCGGAAATCAGTTGTGCTTAATCAATCCCAATTTAAAGATAAAGAAACATGGTCCAAAAACACAATATAAGCATTTTCCCTTGCCTAATCTGATGCGTTATCATAGCCTTAACAAAACCTTGTTTCAAACCTGATTGAATTTGCTGAACAAACTCAGAATTCAATAACCAGTGCAAGAAATCTTAGGTCTGTTAGAACCCAGTGCAGTATATGGAACATTCAGACAACCAAAACATAGTTATCTAGCAGTGCACATTACGTTCTGTGCATGTCTCCAGTTCTCTGGATCCTTGCACTCTGCTCCACATTCTTTCAGCCTAAAACTAACAGGATTCTCCCAGATATCATACATGTACAGACTACAGGCCCAGCTTGAACTGAACTTGGCAAGGGACGCACGAAGAACAAGAAAGGATTCTACAGTTATCTCAACCAGAGATATCTCAACCATGGCCAGCAGGGCAAGGGATGTGATCCTGCCCCTCTGTGCTGCACTGTGAGGCTGCATCTGGAGTACTGCATCCAGCTGTGGGGTCCTCAGGGCAGGGGGGACATGGACATGTTGGAGCATGTATGAGGAGGGCCTCAAAAATAATCCAAGGGATGGAACATCTCTACTTATGAGGACAGGAGGAGAGCTGGGGATGTTCAGTCTGGAGAAGAGAAGGCTCTGGGGAGACCTTAGAGCAGCTTTTCAGTATCAAAAGAGTGCTATAAGAAAGAAGAGGACAGACTCTTTAGCAGAGTCTGTTATGATAGGACAAGATAAGTGGTTTCAAACTTAAAGAGGATAGATTTAGGTTGGATTTAAGGAAAGAAGTATTCTGCAGTGAGGGTGATGAGGCACTGGAACAGGCTGCCCAAAGATGTGATGGATGCCCCATTCCTGGAGACTTTTAAGGCAAGGCAGGGTCAGGCTCTGGGCGATCTGATCTAGCTTTACATGTCCATGTTCATTGCAGAGAAGTGGGACAAGATAATCTTTAAAGGTCCATTCCAACTCTAAGGATTCTATGATTCTGCGATTTTACATGCCCTCTTCTTGCTTATCTAGCAGACCTGATTGGGCCCTTTACCAATAGAGCATAATTTATTTATTTACTTGTAAGAAGTAGCCTTAAAGTTACTCTATAAAATTAAAGATACCTAGTAACCTCAAAAATCAACTTCAAAAGTATGTTATTAAAGAGAATAAGATATTGAATAGCCATTAAAAAAACAACACCTAGCGACTACAAAACATCTTGTTGTGGTATTTATGAAGAGCATTATGTTTTGAAATTGTGAAGAAACTTCAGGAAGAGCAGTGTTAACTTCTGGCTGGAGGTAAGCACGTTACTTTACAGCATTAGACTCAGAGTATTACATTGCAAAGGCTGCTGCAATCTCACAAGCCCAACAGTTGAAACTGAAAACAAGTACTTGTTTTGATAGCAAAACCCTATGAATAATTACTTGATTTACTACTCCACTTTCTGTGCAGTGATCCAATAGTGACAATACCAGAAGGTAGAAGAAGAAAATATGAAATAAAACTACATTGGCTCTCCTGGTGGATCAAGGATATGTGAAGACATCCTATGAAGATATTACTAGACACAGAGCAGTAACTTTAAAGAAGCATTAGAGTTTAGGTGTTACCTCTCACTGTCTTAACATTATACTTCTGGTGCACTGCAAGGAACATTTTCAGTGGTATCTCTGAAAACATTTTTTAATGGGCTTTTGCATCATCTTTGAAATCACATTCATTCTGCCAAGCCATTCCACCCAAAATAAAATGCCTTTTTCAAAGGATGATTGCATTTTATTGAACAACACGTGAAAGATGGGAATTGTCAGTTTCAGAGATCAGAATCCTCTGGCTACAGGAAGGGCTCCTTTAGCCTGTTTGTTTTCCTATTGTCGGAAGCATTCAGAGCTTACACACAATGCTCATCCAATCTTCATTCCTTATCAAGAAAGATGCCATGTTAGATGTAGACGTTTTACCACTAAGGAAAAGAAGTAAGAGTTAATCTCCATTTATAAAATCTAGCTTACCTAGCAGTCTCTAACAGATAAAGGACTTTATTCACTAAGAGACTGCCAAGCTGGCAGCCAAGAGATGAAAAGCTCTGTATCCCATTAGCAGTACCCCAGGGGATTCTGTCTCAATCATATCAAGTTTATATAAGGGAAAGCAAGAATGACAAAGAAAACAATGAAGTGGTGGAAAAAAATACCCCAAAGATTCAATTACACTGCTAAGGCATAACACAGCACTTAGGTCTGGATGACTTGCACACTCTTTTACTCCTCTTCTGACCTTTGCATTTGTTGGATTCAAAAGAGAACGCAAACAACTATTAATTAGATGGAAAATAAGGTCAGTGCTTATCTGCATTTTCAATTAGAAGGCTTTTGAGTAGCTAAAACATTACCACAAAAGCAGTTTTCTTAAGGGAAAAAAAAAAAAAAAAAAAAAAAAAAAAAGACATGTAAATTTTTAGCAATTACTTTCATTTACCCAGTGGCAAAAGACCTGTTCATATGGGCATCTGGGTTTCTGTGGGATAATCTTACCAGGTAAGTTTTATCCTGAGATGTAAGGAAATAAGATAAAAAGAATAAATTTTGATCTTTTCAGCTATCCGAGATAGCAGACAGATTTTCAATGAGGAAAAAACACTGAAAGCTGAAACTTCACTGAAAAAAATCACTGAAAACACAGATATTGTCCTCACCACCACACTGAAATTTCAGCATAGAGGTTTAGATTGCTTTTGCTCAAGCTGGTGTGACAGCAGGTGTGATATGCATCGCCATCAGCCTTATAATCACCATAATACATTGCTACTACATGATTCCTTTCATCTCAAGCTTTTCCACATTATAAACAATTAAGCCTTACAACCCCCCAGTGAGGCAGACACATTATGAACTTGAACCTCCTAGACACTTTTTTTCCCTCTTTTTTTTTTTAAAGTAAAGAATCAACTACGGAAATATAATTTTAAAAAGAACCTATTTAACAAGTAAAAGCAGAAAAGCAAACACAGTCCTTGCTTGTATAATCTTTGGCTGAGCCAAGAGCACTGTAGAAACCCACGGGGCCACACACTGCTCATGTCAATTAGTAAAATGAAATCAATTTACATAGTGACTAAGAATTTACCCCCAAAATTCTTAAGCTCCAAGACTCTGAGGAATACATTTCTATGGCAATTTATAGGAGCGTGCCATTGGCCTGTGTTCCTACAGACACACAATCACACTAACATTTTAGCTAATGCCTAGGAAGAACATGCAGTGCCGACTGAAGTTCCTGCTACCTGCTCCCTCTCTCTGATATTTCTCTATGGAGAACGCTTTGGGAAGTCAAAGGTAGGGAAACTGCAAAGGGAGATGAAGATAAAATACAGATCCTTGGTTGCTTCTTACAAAGAAAAGCCTCTGTGGGCACAAATCTAACTGCAAGGATTCTGCATCAGCTGCTCTGTGTTTTGCTAGATGGGCACTAGCACAATGTTGTTGTGCTTCCAAAAAATCCAAGTAATAAGGTAATCTCTACAATTGGTGTGGGTGTCCCTTAAATGTGCTGGAATTTTTCAAAGGTGCACAGTACTTCAAGGTTGGTGTGCGTGGCCAATATTTTCATCCCTGATGTACACAGAATGTTCCATATCCTGCCATGTTTGCCTCACAGCTTGTCAATAGAGCTTCGCTAGTGTCACAGAGCATATGCTCTATAGGTATTTTTAGCACTTGGGATTCATTTAGAATGATAAGGTTCAACATAAATGTGAAATACCCTTCCATGTTATAGCCTGCAAACAGCACACAGTATATTTTTAATGTAGAAAAAAAACCAAAGCTGCTTAAAAGGCAGCTGTAGCCTTCCTATCAAGTAGCGCGTGCTCCCAATGGAATATGTTTTCAAAACAGACTTCCAGCACCACCTTCTTATGATATCATTTCACAATATTTAGTTTGCAAAAATTGACTGAAGGAATACTCGGTGCATTGCTTGGCAATACAACATTTAATTTTATGGTGCATAGAATGCACTTTCTCTTAACAGATGTATCACTTTCCCAGTATCATGACTAAACTGCCTCAGACCCATTAAATGCTCTATGAGGAACTAGCAAGGGTATGGCTTTTACTTTTGTCGTTCCAGCACACGCTTCTTCTGCTCATAACATCACACTTGTCCGAATAACAACAACAAGCAGCTAAGCCTGCTCTTAGCAGACTGGGTTGTATATGTAATTCTACATACATTTGATGACTGCACACAAAAAGATGTCCCAGGTTTGCAACCTAAAGCACAGAAGAATGATGAGAGCCACTGTGCAGCCTCTGGCAGCATCCTGCTAACTGTAAGGCTGAAGAAGTCACCTGGACAAAGACAAAATGGCACGCTGTATGGTCTATGTAAGTTGTGATTTAAAGGATGCAAGGCTCATTTTAATTGTTACCTTTCCCAGCTGCCTGCTGCGAGTGGCTTCTGTAAAAGCCAGTGAAGCTATTCTCCCAACACCTCCACTTTCTGCACATGCTTGTTTCTGTTCTCGACATCCCTCACACTAAGGGTCTCAGCAATCCGATAGCAGCAGCTCTGGCTGATAACAAGCTCCCGACTTTACAAAACACAAACAACCTGAATCCCTGACTTAGTGCCCTTCGTGCCTATAGGCAGCCTACTGAAGCTTATATTGGTTTCGCTTAAGTCTTTGTTCTAAAAAATATCTTCAGAAAATACATGTTTTGAAACTCAAGCACGGTCTTAAAAGAAGAAGTAAATGAGCTCCACAAAGCATGTACTCTTTGAAGCAAGTCACAAATAGGAGTAACGTCTGGGAGAATTAACTTTAAAACACTGTGCTTCAAGCATCAGCAGGCGGATAGAGAGGAAACACTTGCAGATGTAAATAAAAAATAGGTTGCATTTCTGTGCTGATGCAAAGGCACCTTCAAATATTCCAACGTTATTAGGAGCAATCACAATCTGGACAGGAAAGGAAACTTCATTTTAACTATCCCGTGCAAATTATGGTAAAGGAAAATGTGCTATGCAAAGCAATACTTTGGTACTCACTTCCCATATTAAAATGTCACTCATCAGAGATGAAAACATAGCATTACTACACCATGATTCATGAAATCATCCACTGCAATATATTCTCTCATACAGTATCTATTCCCCATATATCTCTCTGGAAATCAGTGCATCCTAAGCATAACTTTAAATGACAGCCGAACACCAAAGCCTATTATTCAAGCCAAGAATCAGCTCTGTATGTGTGTAGCATTAAGACATACTTCAGACAACATGGTTTTTCTTATTGTGAAGACATTTGTGTTTGTAATTATACATGTGCTAAGCTGAAAACACATCTAATAGTGGCAGGGAAAAGCAATGCAAATATTCTACAGCTTCACTAATAACTCTGCTTCAGCAGAGTAAAGAAACCTCTTGAAATCGTTCCATCTCCCTTCAAGTGAAAATAAGATAAAACTTCTGAAACCTTAAACTGAGCATTTTTTCCCACAGTTGGCTGAGAACAAAAGCTATTTCTGTTTAAAGATGGGGTTTGAGTGAAATAAGGTTTGATCTGTTAAAAAAGGTATGATTCCAGTGAGCAGCAATCAACTGGTCCGCTCTAACCTACACTGACAAGGGAAGTCAAATTGTGGGGAAAAGCAGCTCTCCGAAGAGCTCAGTGAACCCTTATGCATGCTATTGTTACACTGCTGTTTATTTGTGGGTTTTCAGGAAGTCTCAATAAAATTACTAGGTTTGTTCTACACCATACGAATATTACACAGCAAAAAGAAATAAATCTCTTACAATGTATATAATCAGTCATAAGCAACAAACAAAAACTGCTGCTGGATAGAATCGGAATAACAAAATCTTATTGTTATATAAATAGAAAACATTAAATAAAATATACACTGGACAGAAAGGAAGCTTCTAGTTAACCTGAGTATAATTCTTGTGTGCACTGCAGCTGACATGCCAAGATTTCCTGAGCTGACATGTCATTACAAAGCCAGAGCTCTGGTATTTGTACAGGCACCAAAGAGACTTAAGGAAAGTAATGGACAGCAGACCTGAAACTTTACAAAGAAAAATCCACTGCACAGGAGTGCACATGTCTTCTGAATGGCAACCTGAAGTCTGAAGTCATCTAGTTATCCACAGAATTGTGTCTGTAGCTGGGCAAAATTCCTCAGCCTGCCATGCTCATAGTGTATTGCTGGAGACATCTATATCTAGCTAAAGGAAATCTGTACAACAGTGGTCTATGTGGCATGTTAGCCAACACAGTAATTCCCAAGCTCAAGGGGGCTGGCAGAACATCAAAACTATGGGGGTAAGATAAAGACAGTGCCAGTCTTCCAGTAGAGTATCATATATAAATACTACTGGCTTCATGCTTTGTTTCAGTTGGGTTGTTTGTTTGTTTTCTTGTTGTTGTTATTTTCAATTTGCTTTCTCAGGATCTGCAACCACATTTACTCAATTGGCATTTAAATACGCATTTAAAATGGAAAGAAGCTGGATGCTGATACTCAGGAGAGCTCTGATTCCTGACATTTCCAAAAGAATAAAGGAAGGAAATACTTCTACATCAGGTAGGCACTTGGAAGACTTCAGACTAGGTCATTTACCTATTGCGTCGTGTTTTGTTATCATTGGATAAATCAACACATCCAGCATCATAATACGATTTTCACAGTAACTTATATCTGCCTTTGTATTATGCCACTGAGAAGGTGCTTCAGTAAAATAGGAATGTTTCCCAGAGCTGTGTATGAAGTTTGGTGAAGCAAATGAGATAACAAGACTTATCATGCGCAAACTTGTAAGTAATCACATCAAACTAAAAAATGTTGCGGTAGAGCAGCAGCAAGACAAATAAACAAGGTACCCCACGGGAGCAATAAATGTTTAAAAGACTCAGACAAAATGTGATACTATTCATTCACTCATGCAAAAGCAAAAGAATAATGTAGTAACCCAACACAACAACTTCCAAAATCACCCTACACCAAAAATACACAGAGGTAGTTTCTCCAAGTTGAGTCATATTTCTCCTTGACGATTCACTATTTTACAGCGCATACGTCACCAATAAAACTGTAGGAAGCAACAATTTACGATAATAACTACAATTCAATGTTGTCAATACTCTTAAAGAGAGGGCAGGAGTGGTTGTTATTAGGATCTGATGCTATAATAAATGCACCCTACTGTATTCAAAAGCGTAATAAAATTGATGTCTTACCTTCGCTTTTTGTAGCAGGCATTTGTCTAAACCAAAAATGAGACATGAAAATTAACAACTTCTTTGATCCCATTTTTATGGCATCTAGTGGGTTGCAGAGATCAAATGACAGGGAAATCTAACATACAGACATTTTGGTTATGCAACAAATAACATCATGCATTGCTCATTTGGAGCGTTTGCTTCCCCACTGTTGTGATCTCTATGTTTTTTAATCACCAATAAGAAAACGTATGAAGACTCGTTATGATGAAAGGGAAGTTGAATGCCATCTCAACTGGTTTTAAAAGCACCGCAATCATATCAGAAAGTCTTTCCAAGTCTGCCATTTCAAAGCGGTCTTTTTATTTCCTCCCCTCCCTGAACATTTTGTGGCTCTACCTCTGTTATTATTAACTTGTTTCTATTCCTGTTAAGGGCACTCGATGAGAGTATGGGGATAAAACACCTTGAAGCCAAGGTTTTTGCTAGAAGAATGAGTTTGAGAAGTCACTGGAGTGAGAAAATAGATGCACTGGACAGTTATCCTACATGGAAATTTTGTTCCTATTTGGCCAGGCTCTGAAATTTACCATTTGTACTAATCAGAATCTTTGGACAAGCTCCAAATTCTTTTAACATGCTGAAAATCCATCCTGTTGTTTCTCTTGTTTTAAATAGGCAGAGGCAAATAGTGCATTATCATCAAGTGCACTAATTGATCCAAATGTGGTGTAAACTAAATTAATGGGGCTGGAAATGCTGGAAAAATTAAACACAGCATTCTTAATAAAGCTGAAAATAGCTTAATAAAGCTGAAAATAGGATCCAAGCATCCTGAGGCATGTTTATTTCTGTTTAAATAGATGTCTTCCTGTAGACTGTTATCAGCTCAGCAGGAGCCTTTACAAGAGAGGCATTTTTCTCATTCTGTGCATTTTAAGTTAGGTTTCTGTGAAGTTCAGCCTGCCTGTAAAAGCTGCTGCCAATCCATACAAGAGCTATAACTGTGGCAAAGTACTGCTAATACCCTGAGAGCAAGCAAGCTGCAATATCGAGCTGCAAATTCAATCTAAACCTTTATCCCCAAAAATGGAAGTTTCTGATCCATCTTTCAGATAGCAAGCTACTGCATACAAAAGGAAGAGCCTGTCTAAAGGAAGAAGATGGAGTCAATTCTCATCAGAAAGATTTTCCTCTCTAAATGGCTGGTGGAAGGCCTTGGCTGGCAGCAAGGCACAGATTCCACCTTTTTGCTCTGTTGCAGAAAAGGGCCCATCAGCACTGGCAGGTGTCACAGTGGATGGGGCTAAACAGAGCTTTTCCTTGTAAGCACACTCTAAATTACACGTGAGAGGACAAAGCACCCAGGATCCAAGAGAGAAATGGCTGAGGAGCCTCTCTGAATAGCATTTCAAATACAATCTCCTTGAGCTGCTTTCTAAAGAGCAGAAATGTCAGCTGGGCTTCAAGAGGAAAGAGAATCTCCAGCAGCAAGCTGTGTGCTCTTGCTCAAACTCTGCAAGAGAAGGGACAAATGTATTATATTCTTCCATTGCAAAAGTTTCAGGAAGCTTCAACAGCTGAAACAAAAGAAGTTGGGAAGTGTGAAAGTGTGGAAGAAGTGAGCAATCATGGAACTACACACAAAATAAAGAGAGTGCCCCTACAAGCCTTAAATCAGACTGATAACGGCCAGAAGAATGGAATATCGGAAGTTCTGACATCTTTCAAGATCTCATTTTATAAAACCAGAAGTAGGTGCACGTTGACATGGAAAGGCAGAAGAGTCCCAGACAGAGAATGAACCCACAATACCTAAAACTTTGCAGAAATGAAAAGAAAAAGCAGTTATCTTCAGAAAAGACATAATGAAGAAGCTACTACCTCATTATGCATATGATGTGCACAAGAATAAAATGTATCTGAAAGGGAAGCTTCTATAAATATTATGACTAAAAGGTGACCACAACAGACACAAAACAATGGTCCTGACTCCGTTTAGAATCTTAATTCTCAACCCTTCATAGTAGAAAACCATTTCACCTGTAAAATTAAGGGTTAAAATATTGCTCAGTTACCTCAAGCATGTACAAATTGACCATTCACCCAAGCGATTACAGCTCTTCAAGACATCTTGCAGCAAAGATGGTACATGTACAAATGCTTTATAAACTGTCAGCGACAATACCACTATAAGCGACTGAAAAAGAGCTCTCTGTAGGTCTGGTGAGAATAAGAAATATCAGCTCCAGCGACTGCAATTCCAGTGACTGCTCCCTCAAATAAGCATCTGAGTTGGCAGCTCAGTCTAGGCATAACGCTTTTCAGTCCAGAAGGATATTGCATGCTGTTGTCTTCCACACTGATGTCACTGGCACACTCCCAGCACAGAGAGAGCACTGTTTAGTTACAGCTTGGCCTTTTGCACATTTAATGATGGCCACAGATGTAAGGGGTGGCGATTTGAGTGGTACAGTCCTGTAATAAAGCTGACATCATATATTTCTAATATGCTTCATAGCTTTTCCCCAAAGCCTACTGGAGTTTTGATAAGTAGATGTGTCACTGATGGACAGAATTTAAACTCCAAATTAAATTTCCAGTGAGAAATGAACATGAAGATATGGAAGTTGAAAGGAGAAAGGCTAAATATTATCTACAGTAACCCATAATCCTGCTTACTCTCAAAGTTAGAAATAAAAATCATTGGCTATACAGAAGTCTTCAGAAGTGGAACGAAAAATGCTTGCACAGAAATATGTCTCCCAAGGACTTATAAAATCATGATCAAGACTTGCTTGCCTATGACAACATGCCCCAGAAAGCTGTTGGTAACCAGGAGGCCACTGTATACAGGGAGCACATTCGCAGCCCTAGGGAGGGGACATACAGCACAATACTTGTGGTATGGAGATGGTTCAACCTGTCCTCTCACTTCCAAAATACATAAGCCTCTAAAGGAGTAAAATGAGGAACTGAACAGAAGCAAGTTCTTTTAGTGCTCTATAACACGAAATGACCTCCAGTGTATTGAAGTAACCCCCCTCAATTCCCTCAGCAACCCCCCAAAAAAATTGCAAGATAAATTTTAATGAAGCTAAATAAAAGGCTCATTGAAAATAAAGCAGAGCACAAAATAGTGTATCCAGGCTGGTATTCTGACGTAGCCTTTTAAAAATAGCAAAGTAGTCACAAATCAGAGGTCAACCCAGTTCTACCTCTTCTGGGCTATCAGTTATTAAAACCTCTTCCACTACTTCCAGCCAGGACCTTTCTTTGGGATGCAAGCCTTTCCAACAGGGAACTACCTATTTTTAAAACAGGATTTCCTCTCCTCCAGGCAATAGCTGCTAACTGAACCAGTCCATCATTCACTGTCAGGAGAACAAAATGCAACAGAGCTTCCAAACCTGGAAGACACAGGATTTGAGTAGAGGCAGAAAGGGGCATCTCTGGGACATTCGTTAGCTGGAAAAATTCTAAGGCATCAAGAGCAAAGTGTCTTGTTGATATTCCTGTCCATGTTATCACCTGCTAAGAAAGCGAGGGGATTAAATGAGAAGCAGCAAGGGCAATGATGAAATACCTGAGTTCACCTCCAGGAACAAAATATCCTGTCAATCTGCTGGATCCTCACACCTCTGCCAGAAGTTTTCAGTATCAGAAAACCAAGATTAATCAACAAGCAGATCAAAAACAAGATTCAAAAATGGAATAGATATTCCTTGTGAGGTTCCTACTCATCTGGTGCTCTGAAGTCTTTCAGGCATCTACATTTTCTTTATCAAATTGTTAGAGGAAGCACACAGGTTTCAGGAGTAGTCAGATGGACGTAAAGCTTCACCTTGCTGTCATGAAGACTTTGGAGGAGGCGCTCCACTAGACTGCTGATAATTTCTGCACGTCTGACAGTGAAGTACTTAAATTCTGAAGAGGACGTTTAAAACCAATAAGCAAGCCATGCAACTTAGCTTTCACATACCACATTTTGCTCTTCAGTGGTCAAGTAAAAAAAATTATCTTACATCACTACTTGCAACTTCATAGCTGAGACCACAGGCCAAGGTCCTACTCCTCTGATGATGGCAAATGCTGTGCTTGCAAAGGATCACCGAGATCTGAGACAAGCTGTGTTTTTCCCCTTGGTCCAAAGAGAAACCACAGGGATAAAATGTGGCTGTTTCAGCTCCAAACTTGCGACCTCTGAAAGGCTGTGGCAGGGCAGTAAGGAGAGGACAGGTGGAAATTCTACGGTCTTTACTGGGACTGGCCAGTTCCCTTTTGCCTCCTGGCTCAACCCTGGCTTTTCTGTTGTTAGCTTGCCCATCTGCTCGAGAGCACCAAGCACTCAAGCGCTCGTATCCCTTCTGTCCAGATCGATGTTAGGAGCTCACATGACATGGCATGAAGCAGAAAGGGAAATTTTTCTCTAAGATAGATCTGCGCTAGCTTGCTGGAAGAGGAATAGCTTATTTATAATACTGAATGGAACTAGACTAAATATAATTGGTACAGCTTAGCAGTCTCTTAAATAGAGAAAAAAAGAAATAAAAGACATTTATTTGCCTGAAATATTGACTGCATTTCTTCCAAAGGGATGCTGGAATCCTCTTTGTTATCCCAACTGCAGCTGCAGAAAATGCTGTAGGCTTTTGGGATTTCTGCACAATAACTCTGAATTCTCTTTTCTTGTCGCTCTACCACAGTAACATTCCATTTAGCAGATATTCACTTTTTTAGTTTCCTTTGCAACAGACATTCATTTACATCTATTTTACATGAACTAAATTTGGCATTAACTGTAATAGACCAGATGCTTAAATGATACAAGAGCTGATTGCAGCACTCATCTTTATTTACTGCTCTGGCTTAGGCTGTATTGATTCCCATACATTTGTATATATGCTGGTGAGATCTGAATTCTTTTTCTCAATACCTTTTATGAAACAAATTCCATTTTTCCTCATTGAAGCCTGGTCACTGATTTTCAGTTCTGTTTTTAGCATTTCCTTATGTAGTTTAGAATAAATGTAGCCATGGACAAGTGACAATTTAATCTGTACCATCAGTGTGTGGTTTCTTTCTTCCATCTAAACACAAGTTGGTTGCAGGGGGATGTTTTCTTAAGTCTTTTTTTTTTAAGCTCAGTGTCAGTTAGGCAGAGCACTTTTCCTCATTTCTTGTTTTGAAAACAGATGCATTTGACCACCGCATATAAGAGCCACACTTCATCCAGAGATGAAGCAAAGCTTTTTACACTAAGTTTTCTTTCAGTGGAAAAAATAGAACAAACCTTTTCTTCCACTTAGATCTTGTATGTGTCTACCTACATACTGAGATACATGCATGTACTGTACATATAAGAATGATAACAGCTCTTTAAAATAGTTGGATAAAGCAGGAACAACTATCCTATTAACCACAGCTGTGTTGATACATGGAACATATTATGAGGAGAAAATTAAACTCGTTACATGATTCTCATGTTACCAAACCTTCTGTTCCTCCAAACTTCTAAGTTTCAGTCTGAAATAATAGACAAATTATTCCTATCTCTGCTTTTCTCAAATAGTTACATTCTCATTTTTGGTTTGATGCATTTAACTGTTAGATTTCTTTCCTAAGGAGAAGGATTTGGGAGTGTCTGTTGATGAAAGACTCAACATAAACCAGCAACATGTGCTTACAGCCCAGAAAGCCAACAGTGTCCTGGGTTGCATCAAGAGATGTGTGACCAGAAGGTTAAGGGAGGTGACTGTGCACCTTTGGTCTGATCTCATTAGATCCCATCTGGAGTACTGTGTCCAGTTCTGAGGCCCACAATACAAGAAGGTCATGGAGCTGTCGGAGCACATCCAGAGGAAGGGCATGAAGGTGATCAGAGGGTGCTGGAGCACCTCCCTTATAAGGACAGACTGAGAAAAGAGAGGGCTCCAGAGGGACTGTAAGGCAGCCTTCCAGTACCTGAATAGGGCCTACAGGAAAGCTGGGGAGGGACTTTTTATGAGGGCATGTTGCAAAAAGAGAAAATAGCTTTAAACTGGAAGAGAGTAGATTTAGACTAGATATCAGGAAGAAATTCTTCACTGTGAGCTCACTGAGCCATTGGAAAAGGTTACCCAGAGGGTTATGGAAGCCTTCTCTGTGGAGGCATTCAAGGCCAGGCTGGATGTTGCTGTGAGCAGCCTAGTCTAGAGGGAGGTGTTCTTGCCTATATAACACGAACGATCTTAAGGGTTCCTTTCAACCCAAACCATTCTATGATTATTAACAAACCTGTGGATTTTTTCTTTTAAATCCTTTTGTCAAAATGCAAACTGCATATTTACTGGGTCTCTTTAATCCCTTAGAACAGCACAGTTCACTTGAAAAACACTTGTAAATTTTCATGTCCTCCCTAACAGAAGAACTTGATCTATTGAAGTTTTGATCATAAGTGTTGCTCCAGCTGCAAATGATGCAAGCATAAGAAATAACCAAATCCTTCCAGCCCGTCTCTGCCCCCTCCCATCTCAAGGCTTAATTGCTTCTCAGATTCATCAGTGAAATAACTGCACGTGGAATCATTCACTACAGAAATTCTCTTTACTCCTTAAGTGATCAAAAACCTTCTAATTTACAAGCTGAATTTATTCTTAACTCTTTCATATCACTCATTCTTGTTTCAGCAGCATCCTTCAAAATTTTCTTTGTCTTTCTTGATATTCACCTCTCTCTGGATTTGTACATGGTAAGAATACACTGCACGTTCTGTTTAGCTAGGTTAAAAAAAGTAGCTCTCTCTTAATCCATATTATCAGAGTGCTTTCTCCATTCTCGCAAACATGTTTCCAGCTTAAAACCATCTTTTGGGAACAGACATGACAGACCTATACACAGTATGGCCAATGAGGTCTTGCATGACTTTGTGTACTATGATATCAAAAGTTCTTTGTATCTAGGAAAAATATCTGACCTCTCTTAGCTGTACCTCAGCAGCAGCTCGCATACATCTCCCAGTCAGCTACCAGACCAATACTAGTGGATTATCTATATTACTTTAGACTGAGAAGCCCCAGTTACGCAGGAAAATTCCCTGTAATCAGCTCCTAAGAGTTCTAAGGTTATTACAATATTTAAAGTGGATGGTCGCTCTAATCCACAAGGCGATATAATTCTTCCTGGAGGAGAACCTGGGGTGAAAGTCTTCACAAAAACCCCCAAAATCATCATTAATATGCTAATTGTTAAGACTAATGAGGTACTTTTTGTAGTTTGAATGGTGACCTACAATACTATTAAACAACTTTCAGAGTATGCATTCAATACAACCCTGTAATTAACTCCATGCAACAGATCCATCCTCACTACACCAACAGTAATGCCCTCCTGAATTTCACAGGATTGAATGAGGCCTGTAGAGGCTGTGATACAGTTAATCATGCTGAAAGAAACACCCTCTGCTTCAGTACATAGAAGCATCAACATTTCCAACAAGCATTTTGCATTCAGAAATTACTCAGACCTACAAGGGTCAGCAGTTTCATACATTCCAAAAGATTATGCTCAAAGATCTTTCTATGCACAATAAAGAACTTTACCCACAGACACAGTAGCAAAATGTCAGAAATCAAGGCATTGTTAAACCTTGTAGGAAGCAAGGAATACACGGCACAAGTGTTTTTGCAATGGCAAGTGTAAAGAGATTTTATATAGGGCAGCCATAAACATTGCAAAAGGCAATACACTTTGATGTTGCAAGTCCTCAAAGTCCAGGAGAGTGCGAGCTTTCAAAACAAAGCTTTCTGCACCCGTTTATTTTATGTAGGAGATGCAGTAATGAGGGAGCAGACTGAGTGCAAAGTTTTCTTCCTATAGCATCATTTGTCAGCAGAGATTGCTTTTTAAGATTACTGTCATGCCGCCAATAGACAACAGGAGTCTGCCATTCTTTTCAATTCCATATGCAATTTACCATCACCAAAAAAAAACCTGCTAGTCTTTCAAAAATCAATCTTTCCAATTTGTGAGTATCAGCATGCAGCAATACCTAAGTAAATTCCTAGGCAAAAAATTGCTCATAGAGAACTTTAACAAATATTCAATTCATTGGATTTTATAATCCTCAATGAACACAGCTAGCAATGCGTAAAGCCAACATAATGGATGCCCACGCAAATGAGGCATTGCAAAGCAAAACTGATATTGGAAATACAATGGCAAAAAGGGATAGTTCAACCTTAAAGAACTAATTTTCCAACAGACGGAGAAGTACTTGTAATCAAGAAGAAGAGGTAATACAAAACAACTACTCTTTCCTGCTCTACAAATATAGCTACTAGATCTTCATGCTCATCGCAGTAATTAATTCATTAACAATATCCTCATATAAGGTATTAGTTTATTATCAAAAAATCTGTCTAGGATAAGGAGAGATCCATAAACATGTTCAAGACTCAGATGCTACCAATGGGAGTCAATTCTCTAGAGAGAGATTATTACAAGAAAGTGGTGAATTATGGATGACATAAAGGACAAAGTTTTAACCTTGCTGTAACTCACTTTACTCCCCATGGGATACAATGATCCAGAACCATCTGCTGTACTACAGCAAACAGTGCTACCACCACCACTTGTAAGCTTTTCTACCAATTTTTCAGCTCAACAGACAATTTCATTATATAATGCAAGTAATTATTAATTACCTCCTGTTTATGTTTGCTAGAAATGCGTGGTATGAAGACAGTCTGCACTGGAAACTAAGAAAACAAGGAATTTGAATCTAAGTCTGGATGTCTAAAGATGTTTCAATGATTGCAGACCACTGGTTTAAGAAGATTCTCTAGCTCCATTTTCTGTGGTTCCCAAGACCAAAAGGTGATTGGTAAAGCAGGTGGAAATAGAAACCTTTGCACACTATAATCATGTCACAGCCCTAAATTCAAATGGGGTGCTGTCTCCCTTCCACTTCAACATTATGGAGTGCTGTACTGTCCTGTGATATTCAACACATGATTTAAAAAACGGCAATGGAGGAAGCATCAGCTCTTACAGTTACAGCTATGTCATCATTCCCAAGACCTAGAATTCCCAGTCTTGACTCTACTTATTTTTCAATAGCATTTTCATTTTTTCAGTGCCTGCTTTTCCAGACAATAAGTTCACTTTCACACGCCTGCCCTGCGCTGCAGACATCCGCAAGCAGACCGCCCATGCCTATGCCGAACCCTGAGAGAGAATGAACAGAACAAAACTACCAATTCACTGTCACCCGGGAGAATCTTACTTTTGTGCTCCTGCATTCATTTTCTTTTACCATGTTCCTATAACTTGTAGAGCGCCTCTGCTCAAAAGGCATTTCACCCGGCACGTTTTATCAGCTTATTGTCTCTATGGAGTATATTAAGTTGCTCCTAGGTACTTGCAAATCGGAATAGAATTTCATGACCCCAGGGAGAGTGATATCACCAAAATAATAGTGTAGACATTTCAGAGGAAGAGCAGAGATCCCTGGAATACATTAGAACATCACAGCTTAACAGTACCCACCCAGCACTGCACAGCTCTCCCCACCTTCAACCCTACAAGCAGAGCATTTCTCACAACCTGCTAGTATTTGCTTGACTCCCCCATGCTTAACAGCGACGTGCTTCACTCCACAAAGAACATGAACACAGCTAAAATATTTACACCACACCTCGTGTTTTGCGTCTGGGCTTTTCTGGTGAATTAAAGTTGCATTAGAACCTATGTTCAGCATTAAACCCTGACCTGTGCTAAATGTACACCTTCCATCACCTGAAGTTAAGGGTCAGAAACTGAAAACAGTTGAATATGGTTTATGTGAGAAGTTACTATATTTTTGCTCCAAGGAGGAAGAAACACGGTCTCTCACAATTGCATCAAATGAGAGAAAAGTCCTGCTACAAAACAAACCCCAGGGAGAAATATCCCAGCAGTCCACGTGCTGCAGATGAGTGAGTAGAGCTGTCAAGACAGAGAGAATTGCTGAAATGGTCTGCATTTATCACATCTGTCAGTTATGTCTCAGTCATGTATCACTCCCTTTCAGGACAGATTAAAATGTAAGAAGGAACTCAGAAAGTGATAGTTAAAGTTTATGCTGCAGTAGGTATCACTTTTATTCCTTTACTTTTTTATTGGGATTAATTAGAGTAACCTTAGTAGTAGTTTCATCAGCAAAAGTACGCTGCATTACTTCATGCTTTCAATTTTTAATTTGCTTTATCTCAGATAGCATTTTGCTCAGTAACACTCCTAAACCTGAAACCATGCCGTAAAAACCTAGGGGAGGTATTGTCTTACCCACTGCTGAGATACAGATCTCTGGAGCTCATCAACACTGAACATCAACTAGAAATTCCCCTGGAAACTCAGAGATCGCATCTGCATGATTCTAAGTGCTCTCAGAATTGGATCTTTGATATTTACATTTCATATCAAAACGGGACAATTGGCAGCATACTGCGGCCCAGTGACAGCACAGAATAGGACTAACGACTACTTATGAGAAGGGAAGTGGGGCTGCTCAGTTTGGAGAAGAGGATGCAGAGGGGCAACCTCATTGCCCTACAACTACCTGGAAGGAAATTGCAGCAAGGAAGCATTTAGTCTCTTTTCTCAGGTTACAAGTGATAGGAAGCGAAACAACGGCCTCAAGTTGTACCACTGAGGTTCAGGTTGGATACCGTGAAGAGTTTTCTTGTGAATAGAGTGGTCAAGCATTGGAATGGGTCTCCCAGGGAAGTGGTGGAGTCCCCATCCCTGATGTGACATTAAGGGGCATTGTGTAGTGATGTGACTCAGTGGGTTAAATTGATGTGGTGTCACCAAATTCAAACAAGTCTTTCCCACTCTAGATGATTCTGCAATTCTTCAACGGATCACACAGGTATCAGATGGTGTTTTGCCAAGAAACACCTGGCTTTGTACACTATAATAATTAATTTCATTTCTTACACGTCAGATATTTACATCCTTCTTCCTTCCATCTTCCTCAGTTTCTAACACTTTTAATATATACATGGCGTAATGCAAATAGTGTACTTTCTTTTCCCTTTTTGTCTGCTCAGACTGTAAGATTTAGAAGCTTTTCTTCTTAAATTTATGTTTTAGTTAAAAGTGTAAAAAAAAACCAAAACATCTACAATTCCAGACATAATTAAACCTAATACACCATTCCAGATCAGAAACTCTTAATTAAGTTTCATCATCTCCTATAGCTAATCATCGCCCAGTCAGCAAATACCTCCAGCAATTTCCACCCCCTTCTTCCCCTTCCACCTCAAGGCACAGCTGCCCCCAAAACCTAATTGGAACTTAAACATTTTCTCCCTGTACAAACCGGCCACCCTTGTACTCCTATTTAAAGTTCACAATTAGAGACGCTTCTAATGTTGGAAAAGAAATAATCAGCATAAGAAAAAAATATCTTCCTTGAAATACATAAAATGGACATTCTCTGAACAATGTTTTGTGGAAAAGAAAACAGAAATGCAAGTTTCCAACCAGAAAACTTACAAGTTATCTTACTTAGGAAGAGGAACCAAATGACAAAGAACCAAACATAAAGAAAGACAAAGGTTCGTGCTGATAGAAAGATATGGTAGGAAGATTCTAAGACAGATTGTAAAACAAAGTAATGCTTTTAGTGGCGTACAAGTAACAAAACCTAATAAAAATAACTTATTTTGACACTTTGCTGCCAGTCATTACAGACTAAACCTCCTGGAGTTTATAGCTCTTTCCTTTGCTTGGGAATGGCACTGTCTGTTCTGATTGCTCATGTCACACGATGTATAAATTGAGTCGAAGACTTCCAACTTTAGGACTGTCAGTCTAGAATTCATTCACACTTAATAAACTAGCAAAGAAAAATCTATTTAAAAATAATTGTATGTTCGGTCTGTGATGGTTTGCTGAATTTGGGAAATATTTCTCTTGATGAATGACAACCTAAAAAACTCTAAATGGACATTTCTTCCTATCAATTTAATATTTTACTATTCATTCATTTCACAGCATGTATTTTCAGAATCAATAACTCCAATCCACAGAGGTATCCTTTTACCCAATCAGGTAATAGGAAGACTAAGCCCCAAAAACACATGACAGCAGAAGAAATGCTGCCTTGGTAGTAAAGCAACTTTTTATGTTGCCAGCTGGGAGATTCGGGGGAAAAAAGTGACCTTAATATACTCCTTTATTGAAGTTAGTGGAAAACAAATGCACTGAAACAGTAAAGATGTTTCATCCCAGGAAAAAAGCTAACCTAAGGCCTCTGCACTATGTCTCAGTGTGCTGTATGAGCCAATATATAAAGGAGACCCCCAGCACAGGCCACAGGTCCTGCCCTTTCAGCAGAGCCTCATGAGCAGCAACAGCAGCAATTTGGACATTAGGAAGATATGAAAGAAAAAATCAAAAACTATCTGAAAACTCCAAGGACTAGATAGAGGCTGTCCACTGCATACATCATTAAAACCAGAAAGGAAAATATGAGACAAGAAGGGATACAGGCTATTGTATATGCTGCTTCCTTGGATTCTTGTCTTGTTTCTTGCCAGTCCGTGTGCTGCAGAGGTGGCTGCAGGCAGTGGCAGATGTTAGTAATAGACTTGTTTCCCTGCCCTTATTAACTTGTGTTCTAAGACACTGACGATAGTGTTTACAAAATATAGCCTCAATTTGTTTTGTGTACAGAGGCAGTGAACAACAGGGTAAAGCTGATGCTCCTGAAGGGGAGAGGAAGCAGTTTTGACCTCACTGATCTGACCGACTCGAGCACGTATGCGTGTGATGAACAGAGCGTGGATGAGGCATACGCATGTTTCGCACAGCTACTGAACTCGCTTGACTCTCCCCCTCCGCCTCCCCCTGTTATTTGTCAAGTCAATATTGATCACATTAGATAAGTGCGCACAGGGCTCTCCTGGAACAAGTCAGCAGCGTGCCACAAGAACACACTGCCTACCCAACCTGTAAGCAAAGGAACCATGTGAGAAGGGCTGACTGAAGGCAAAGGCAGCCCACTCCCAAGCCAGCATTCAGATTTGAACCTCTCAAGTATCTGCACATTTGAAATAATGCAATAAAAAGAAAAGAGATTTCATGTCAGCTAGTTGACATTGTTAGTGAAATGCAAATAAGCTGCCAGCAAAAAATCATTTAACACCATCTATCACCAGTATAATTATAATACATTCATAAGAAAGTCTCATCCGAGTTACAGGAAGGCTTTTCAAATTATTATAGTTTAATGAGAAATACCTAATATGACTGAATAATGTTGGTTGCCTAACTGGTGACTTTCGTGACAAGACAGGTAGGCTGGGCTGAACAGAAAATCTTATTATATTAGAATCTATAGTATACAAAAATAATAGTGGAATCCTGACAGAAAGTATTATTATGATTCCAGGTTACAAAGTACAAAGGAAAAATGCACCTTGCATAGCAATGCAGAGAAAGCTGAGGTGACAGCGAGCAAGCAGCAAGGTATGGCACTGAGACAGGGAGCAGCAGCCATGCTGTGCTCAGAAAGCACCCCTGGAGCTAGACAGTGCCTGCTGTGCATGGGGCTTAGCAAGCCCCCAGCTCTCTATACCCAGGGCCATCACAGCACAGCTGGAGCTGGCAATGACATGGGGCCACACTCCACTGCCCACTGTAGAGATGCTCTTGGTCAAACTGCAAGCACATTTGCAATATAATTGCATCAAAGGTTCCACTTCCTGCCAGAAAACTTGCTTGCTTTTCTGTTTTTTTCTCCATTGGCAGTCATCTATCACTGCACACACTGAAAAGGCCACATTAAAGCATCTGAACGTGTGCTCAGCCGTCCTCATGAACAAATGTTGCTGTCCACATAAATGTGAGTAACTGCCTGCATAGACACAAACTGCTGCACCCTCTATCTACTGCGCGTTTTATAAACTGGTGTGTTACCAGCTGTAGGGTTAAAATACCTTCCCTTAAACTAAGTATTGTCATCCTTGTAGTGCAGTCTGAAAGGAGTGCACATGTGGCTCAGCTACATGGAAATAAATGTTGCTTTTGCAGTATGTTTAAGTCACCAATATGAGATACACAAACACAACCTATGACAGAAAGACAATCAGTCCAATGGAGCATTTCTGCACTGCAGGATGTTCGAAATAAACAAGAGTCAGAAAATTGCGTTAACTCTTTAAATCACTGAACTGTGGGAGTTGGAAGGGACCTCAAGAGATCATTGAGTCCAACCCCCCTGCTAATGCAGGTACCCTACAGCAGGTTGAGCATTTAGGCATTTAGATGGGTCTTGAGTACCTCCATAGAAGGAGGCTCCAAAACCTCTCCGCACAGCCTGTTCTGGTGCTCCAATGCTTAGGAAAGAAATTCTTCCTTGCATTAGCCTTGTGTTCCAGTTTCTGCTGGCGCTAACTGCTGAGCCACACCATAAATGGTATGAACAAATTCCTGATGAAGATGTTTCTTCTCATAACACATGGGAAGTAACAGCTTAAGCTCAGGTAATAGTTCAAAATATCATCTACCAAGCATAATTTTCATGGCAAGAATAGACTGCCTGTCCTCTTACACATAACCTCATTAACATGTGTTTAGGATGCCTGCCCAGAACAGATGGGAGCCAGACTGAACATGTCCAGTGTGACCTAGGAGACATGGCTCACAGGGTTTATCAGAGTTGCAGTGTCAGAAAGAACATAAAGGTTTAAATAATAATTAGCTAACTATTTCCAGAGGCCAATACAATATATGCCAGGTTTGCTAACTTTGAGCTCAGATGCCTTCTATTTATAATGGAGGCAAGAATATTTTTTTAGTGACTGCTGGAATACAGCAACATAAAAGATTTTGAAGCGTATATAAAAACACAATTCGGGGCTCAGAGACGCATCATAAAAATACCTGAAATTATGCTTCCAGACGTATATCATGCTTCTGTTTAATGTGCAATCTTCAGTTTTAAGCACTCAGCACAAAGAGACACTGCTTGCAAATTTTTAACATCTACTTTTATCAGTATCACTTAATTAAGCCAGTTGTCATGTAGTAGATATCAGGTGTTAGGTGTAATTTACCTTATCCCTCCCTATACGTAGTCATTCCAGTAGACATTCAGACAAACAGAACAGGAATAGCAATACTTAAGGGAAGAAAAGAAACAGGAAAAGATCCTGAAAAGCATTCAAATGCAATACGGTCAAAATTCCAGTTATAACATTTATACTAGCTTATACTGTGCTGTGCTTTGTATTTTTGAGGAAAATAGTGGTGCTAACACACCAGTGTTACAGTCATTGCAAAGCAGTGCTTGCACACAGCTAAGGACTTTCCTGCTTTACTGCCAGCAAGGAGCTGCAGAGTACACAAGGAGCTGGTGAGGACAGCTGGCCCAGACTGGCCAAGTGATGTCCCACACCATGTGGCATCACATTCAGCAATAAATCTGGGGAAAAGAAGGAGGAAGGGAAGGATAGAGGGAATGATGGCATTTGTCTGCCCAAGAAATCATTGGGCATGATGAGCTCTGTTCTCTAGGGAGTGGCTGAACATCTGCCTGCCAATGGGAAGCAGCAAATTAACTCCATGTTTAGCTTTTGCTATAAGCAGAAATCAAGCTGCCTCAGCTACTCCCAGCCCTGCTGTCCTCATGCCCAAGAGCCAAAGAGTCCCACAGAAAGCACTGACTTCCAATGAGAGCCTCCTGTCAAAGCCCAGCCCAGACTATGGAAGGATGCACAGTTCCCTGCACTAGCATGCAGTCATAAGACATCCACTGCCTGTCTTCTACCTGCAACTGCGTGCAGGCACTTTTCTGCTTCTTTTTCTTTCACCTGATAAACATTTAATGCAATGGATGCATATATTCAGCAGGTCAGACTTTACCACATGAACTATTTCTAAATCTTGCTGCTTTCATAGGAGTAAAAGAATAAATAAATAATGGAGCACTCGAAAACCACTTGACCAACAACCATCAGCAACCACTTACAGATTCCCACTCATTTTTGTTTCAGCTCCAACAACAACTCTGGGATGTCACTGAAAAACTAATCTCTAAGTCTTGTTATAACTACGCTGCCTGCTTGCTTCCTACAGAAATGTATTGATTATTTTAACATCATTCTGAAGAATCTTGAAGCACCACTAGTATTAAGTTGGCGTACCAGCTCACTTCACTTGCTGAGGGTTCAAGGACAAGCAGTAGGCAGGTTCAGCTGTTCAGCCATCCTTTCTCCAGATACAAAAAAATTCAACCTCCCCTTGGTACCCACGGCAAAAGATGAATGCTTATTGTCTGTGTTTATCCGAACCTCTGTGATACAACACTACAAAGCATATTCAACATGAAACCAAAAACCTAAGTGACTACTGATGTAAGTAGTCTCAGTGGAGTCAATCACTTACTTTTAGTTAGGCACATACCCTGCCCAGTCAGGTCTAAAATTACCACATTAAGAATTTTCTCACTTGCCTCTCTCCTAAGGCTAAGGGAAAACAGCTCTGCGCATGCAGGACTGATTTGATTACCTCAATCTTTTCTTGGAAATAACGTATGTCATGGCAATGTCAGACAACTATTGTTTCCTTCATTCTGTTCAGAGGGAGGAAATAATAGGTGTCAGGAAAGCAGTACAACCATGTGTCGCAGTAATAAAAGTAGCATATTAATGAGCATCCGTAAACCATTATAATTAATGCAAGGGAATGTATATTGCCTACTTAAACTCCACAAGCATCCTTGTAGCTCCACACCCAACTGCCATTTTATTCCATCCCAGGGCTTTCTGCTCATTTGCCAAACCATCAGAGACTGAAATTATGTGCTGAAGGGAATTGGGTGGATACATTTTAATACTATGTGTAATGGCTGAGAAGAACCATCCAGTCTGTTCATCAGGGGCAGGAAAGGCATCCTCTAATCCTATGTGAGGCATATACACATTATACCCAAGAGGCTAAAACGTAACTAACAGTCTACGGAGAAAGATGGCTAAGATGGATGTGCACAAAGGTATGGACTAGTATTGCTTTTACTTTTTTAAATAACAAAGGTAGATCTGTGAAGTTTACATCACCTTAAAATTTCAAGCCCTATTTGATATGCCTGCGTGTCATGTAGCCGTCAAATAAATAGTCCATTTTGAAGTTTAGCTTCAAAAAAACCAACCTGACAATTCCCATTTTTAGGTGCACATCTGAAAATAGAGAGAAAACTGCAAGTACCATCAAGGTGACACACTAGAATGCTTGAGTATTTATTAGCAGAATAATAACATAAGTCACACAGCTCTGCCCCTTCAGGAATAACTTAAAAAAAAATAAGTAAATAAATAAAAATATAAGGAAAAAACACTCTCCTCATTTCTGTGATTTATGAATGGCTCATTTCCACTCTTGGATGACTGAATTTTAAATCATGTTGAAAAGTGAGACCTCTTCAATTCCCACCTCTTCTTGGTTTACTTTAACTTCTAATTCTCTCTGTACATAATGTGTTCTAAGCCATTTTAATTCACATTCTTCTTGTATCTCATGTACCAAATTGACCCAATAACTCATTTTGATGATGCAATCTTCAAAGCACCTTTTGTGTTTTTTTCAGTAGATTCTGGAAAAGATTCTTTTTCACTGCAACATTTCTTTCAGGTAACATTCACAGTATACTGTTAAAGTTTGCCATTAGTCTTGTACTTAGCATATGCTCACTTAACACAGCAACATCTATTATTTTTATAGCTGTACACTTTAGATAAGAACTCTACACAACACACACAGGAGCCTCAACCTGTCAGCATGTTGCAGAGGCTTAAACATCAGCATCACTGTGAAAAAGCTGCAAAATGGAGAATCGTTTGGGGTTGAAATATGCAAATTATATCATTAAAGAGCCTACACAGTTTTGCCATTTCTAGTACTCAAGAAATAAAATGCAGTCTCCAAAACTATTAGATAGTTGAGGGTGGGTGCAATTCCCCCTTGCCCCTGGCTCTTATTCTGACCTTTTGTTACTCCCCTGAAACTCTACAAGATTGTAGAGTAGTAGCTCCACACAACTGTGAAAATCCAACCAAATTTGGCTACTTCATCTCAGTTTGCATACATTTATCACAGCCATCGAATGCCCTTCCAGCATTCACCACATTTCACAGCAGTGCAGCAGCCAGAGTAAGACAGAAGGCAATAGAGGACGAAGACACAGAGGGAAAGTACAGCTGGGAAACATTAAAAGAATGGAGTTGCAGAGAGAAGTGAGCTGCCACGTCGGCCAACATGAATAGAAACCCATATCCCACATCCTCTTCCAATGGAAGAGCACAGAAAGAAAATCCTTCTCCCCAAGTCATGGAAAAATTATAAATGAGAAAGAATTGCAGGCCCTTACTACCAACTTGGATTTAAACCACAACCTCCGTTACACTGATATCTGAGAGCTAATATAAAGTCTGCTAAGGTACATCATCACTCCATTTCAATCATCCGATAAAAACAATGTAGAATGGTATCTGAAGGAGCTCAGAGCATCCTACATTCAGCATAAACATGGGGCAGCAGCTAATAGAAATAGGGTAACACCATGAAAAACAAAAAGAATAAACACTGAATGTGTCCTTTCATGACTTCACCTATTGGCAGTCAGTACTGCGCACACTGAATGAGACACAGGGTTAGCCATTACCTATGTCAAACGTGACAAACAACAAGTTCCTTTTATCTTGGCGTACCGTACTGTGGAAAAGTCAGAGAAACAGGAGGCTGAAAGAAGCTTTGTGGCTGGAGTCCATTCATTTACTATGGCAACTAACAGACTTGCAAGGCTCCTTTCAAAACCTCAGTGATGCTCTTGTGCAACTAAAAAAATACATAAATAAATGAATAACACATTTATGTAAATAGACTTCAACCTGGTAACATCAAAGACTGTCTTAATATTATTTAATGTAAATACTGAATTTGCAAATCACTCCTGGAACAATTTTAAAGGCAAAGGACAAGATGAGGATGTAGAAAAGACCCAACAAGAGTATCCTGCAAAACAATGTTCCTATATAACCCAGTTTAGTGCCCAGGAATTCACAGGGAAAACTGCCATTAACTTCTGCAATTAGCTCCACTTATTTTGCACATACTGTACAGGATGTTGATCCTACAGTGAACCAACATTAACCGAAGAAACTGGAGACAAGAGGCAAATGAGTCTAGAAGAGAACCTCCTTTTCTAAATCTAGAAACCCTCACAAATACTCAAGCATAGGTCTGTTGAAGCCTTTGGATGTACACATGCAAGCAAATAAACCTTATTTCACTTCCACAGAACTACAACATTTATACAGAGCTATAGCTATAGCTGCTCTGGACTGGACCACTTACTCAGCAAACATAAATCAGCGTTATACTCTTTTTACATGGGCTGTAAATTCAGAGCAGTGAGACAATCTGTGACAGCAGAGAGATCAGGATCTGAACTCTGACAGGCCACATTAATCATGGTTTTTAAATGGCCTATGTCCATAACTGATGTGCATTCTAAATCATCTTTAACAGTCCCCCACACAGAACAGGATCTCATCAGCAGGATATATTTTGCCCTTGGAAGGGCTGCAACACTGGACTGTGTAATGGTAAATATGTATAGCTCTTCATATGAAAATAATTTCATCTGAATTTCAAAATTTCACATGACAAAATCTAGATGACGACATCTTAAGGACAAGAGAAAATTATCCTTAATCATCTTAATGTCATCAAGATTGTCATAAATCCTTACCAAAACCAAAGTAACAACGTTAGAACTGAAGTAACTTAAACAGTATGTGGCTAAAGCACCATGTATTTTACAACAAAACAGCAATTAAAGAAATTATAAGCTATATCAACCACTTAAAGCCTTACAACCACAAAAACTGGAGGCTGTGGAGAAAGACTTTTTCATTCCATTCTACTACTTGACCTAATTCCTAACATACTCCAGTACTCCATAAAGGCTTTCAACTCCATATCCAACAGACAAACACACACACACAGAACATGTAAATCTAGTGTGGTAGTTAGATATCTCAGAGTGATCAGAAATGCTTTTACAAAATGATATTAGCATATCAAACAGTCTCACATTGCTGGCATTTAATCTTAGTATTGCTGACGTCAACATAAGAGGGACGCAAGAAAAAAAGCAGAGAATGCAGCCGAGGAATAACCAATAAGACTAGCGTTCTTTTCTTCAGCTCTCATTATTCTTGAGCATTTTTCATAACAAGGGATGAGAATTTGTCTTTAGTTATCTGTTTACTACACTGTCAATACAACGTCTACACACTAGAAGGTATACAGCTTCTTTCAATTGCACTTATTTCAGGTTATTAAGTATAGTTCAGGCTAAGAATTACTCAAAAAAAAATCCTGCTTGGAAACAAAGGAGAAAACTGAAATAAAAGATAGCTCTCAGACTGCCATTTGTTTAAAAAAGATCTTTCCCATTGCCCTAGAAAAGAAAACAGCATTCATTCAAAATCTGGACATTTTTCCATACCAGAGTCCAGGTAAAATGTTCATAAGGTGACCAATAATTCCTTAAGTAACAACAACACTACAAAACACAACTTTCAAGGTAAATAAGATGCAGTACAATTAAGACACTAATCTGGACTTTAAGATTAAACCAGTGAAACCGAGACTATCTCACTTCAAAATTACAGCTGCCTTCTTTAAGACTCCACCATATACTGAGTCCCCATCCCCTGAGAGCCTTCTGAGAAACACTGCAGGAAAAAAACAAAACAAAAAAAAAAAACCAAAACAAAAAAAAAACCTATTTCATACTCTCCAAAATAAATGATTCTTCAACATGGAAACTAATTAGAATAAACACAGTTTTGATTTTTATGCCACAATGTCTGATGTCTTTCTTCCCAGGTATTAGTCATATTGCACACACTTGCATTAATGTTTATGACTGTAACTAAATCCACCTCATTTAATCACTGTAATAAATCTACATCTCAGTAGAAACCTCCAAATGAGGTATTAATAGTGTACCACATAAACCTGTTAGGCAGACTATACAAGTAAAACATAGAAATAAAATGAAAAATATTCATGCTTGGTTAAGTGTTAGACTTTGGGTTGTTCTGCACAAGTGAGATACACACACACAAAAAAAAAGGACTAGCCAACACATCTTGCCTACATTGCAGGAGAAAGTCTCCTGTTTTACCACCTGAATATTCTAAAAAGAGCCACTGCTATGGTTCTATGGCAGAAGTTACCTTACAAATCCTTTCTTATTCTGAGCCCGGTGCAATATCTAATTTGCTAACAGTGATGGTACAGCATCACAGTCCTTTGTCATTTCATCTCAACTCAGCCTCACTCCTTTACTGATCAGAATTTCACTATCTTTCTGAGGTACTAAAGCCCATTTCTTACAGGAAATAGACAAACTATCTACATCCATAGGAAATAAGTCCTGTTTGTCCCTATTCTTATACACAGTCTCACTGCCTATGTTTTGGTACCTCCACATTTATGAACATTTTCTTATGGTCACCTCTACTTCTTTCTCCATTTTTATGTCATTTAAACTATAATTGTATCTATTTTAGTGAAGAAGAGCATTTGGTCTTCGACTGTGCCCCTTTCTACTACTTCTCCTCATGATTGTTTCCATACCTACTTTGACACAATCCAGTCCTTAATTATATAGTCCAGTTTACTACATGCACAGAAAAGCAAAAGAAAAATCTTACACATGAAATTTATTTTTCTACTTGATAAAGATGGCATCCAGGTTATGATTATCCTGACATTAAAGTCAGTCTTTCTCTCTGATCATATAATTATTATTCTACTTATAGTATTCCTGGACAATAGTAATAAGATTTCTTACAGGACTGTAGAGATGTTACTCTAGTAGGAGTTAAAACAAATCTTTTGTGCATGTAAACATCAATAGCATGTAAATATAAAACACTTCCAGCTGACTTAAGGAGAACGTTCGTCAGCTTCAGTTTGCATTATGTTGAACTTATTACCTTGGTTTGTATATACTTCTTTTCCAATTTATATTGCCTGAAGGTGAAAGCTTCAGAATTGCTAAAAGATGAAGATGACCTAAGCTATTTATAGTTGCCCTGACAAGTGCACAACTCTTTTCCTGTGGCGAGCCTCGAACTTGTGCAAGCAAACCAAAGTGTGTGGTAACTGATAATTCTGATTTTATTTCTGATTATTTTTTTTCAGCAAGATTACATGTGTCACCACTAATGAACAAAATGTGAATACCTTTCAAATTAGCCACCCAAACTCTAAAAAACACAAGTGAGTGTAGAACCACAGGCTGAGAAACTCAAACCACTTCCTGACATTGCATGTTGTACTACTTGCTAAAACACTACAGCATTCTAGTATCATCTGCCTTGCAGGAAGACTATTCCATGTTGCAACAGACAATTCTCAGCCGTAGTGAATACAGTAATTATTAGAGTGCAAGACGCTTTCCTACCATCTCCAGTTTTCCCCAGTTCACATTTCCTAGTCAGAACGTAAGAATTCGCTTTGTATCCTCTACTTCCATGTACATTCATCTCAAACAGGTAATCAAGGACATTCACTTGCAATTCAAGACATATTAAATACATATGTCTAACCACAACTCAGCTTTCAACACATTTTGAGGATGAAAACATCTTTGCAATTCCCAAGTGTACTTTCATTACCAGAATATTAAGTTATTTCAACGTTACTAGACTAATAAATATGCAATGAGAGTTTGGCTTTGAGTTTTTGGCACATTTAACCCAACATCAGATGCCCAAAGATCATCAGTGTGAAAAGATGGTTTGTATGAGTTAATCCAAGCATTCCTGCTTCAAAGAAATACCACTGAGGATTTACATTGTATTAGCATCAGAAGAAAGAAAAACAAAAGCACAGTGAAACGCAGCCAGGCTGTTCACAGAGACTTCTCTGAAACTCTTTGCCTATGCTGTAATTTATATTCACTGTAATCTAGTAAATCATACTAGAATGGGTTTCTCTCCCAGGTATCACCTCCTGAACTTCAGTATGGACAGAAGGTTTAACTTGGCCACCATTTTCATAATGTTTCTGCGATGTTTCTTAAAACACTGCAAACCATTTTACAGTTTGGAATGTAGCATTACTCTTGTGCAGATGAACAAAGCTAAATCAAAAAGCAATCAGAGGGCACATGCTAATTCAGTGGCTGACAGGCCAATCTTAGTGAAGAACTTTAGCTTGAAACAAGAATGATATCAGCCCTATTCCTTTAAATAATTCCTTGGAAGTCCATAACAGACTATTTTCTCAATTTCAATAGCTATAATTTCAAAACAATATGTTAGTTTTCAGTTCTTGCAATTCAGTTTAGTAAGGCAGAAATCATGCAACCCCAGAGAAGACAAAAACAGCTTTTTATGCAACAAGATAATTCATAAATACATAAGAGGTAGAACTGAGTAGAAATAAAAAGCCTTCCTAAAAAGCTGATCTACCACTTCATAGAAAGCATAGCCAACTCCAAATATTTCTTGCTTACATAAGAGAGAAAGCTTCAAATTAGGTGCTTGAATATAAAGAACAAAAAAAAACCCAACTGCTCTGATGTGACAGTAGGCAAAGTGCAGCAATACGATGTTAGAATAAGAGATGATTATCCTAATTTTAAAGGCATCTGATTAAAGTTTAAAGACTAAATGTGACAGCACACATTAATAAACAATTAATATCACTTAAAAGCAGAGAGATATCTAGTCCAAATGACAGTATACAATGACAGTAAGTCCTTTTCTCCTAGCTTTCCAGATATAATTCCTTCTTGCTGAGAGAAGTTATGCACAAATCAATTCCCATCATCTCTATGAGCATTCCAGTTGCCAGATGACAAATCTCACAGTGAATTATTGACAGAATCCAGGCATCATCACAAGTTAACAGAATGTGGGGGACTGACAGAAAATATTAATAGAGCACGCCATTTTTACAATGCTTCTAGAATAACAGACTTACCTCGGCAGATGGTCCCATTCCCCACATATCCAGGTTTGCAGGTGCAGCTATGTCCCCTGACAGTGTTGGTACAGATTGCATTCTCATCGCAGTTGTGCTGCCCACTGCCACACTCATCATGTTCTACAAGGGAAGAAAAGAACAAGAGATGGTGAGCTTTTCAGCTTGAAGATGTGGCATCTTAAAACCAAGCGGGATAACAAGGGTGTCACAGCAGCTGATTATTGTTACCTTGATCTGAGAGTCAGAAATGGGTTTGCTTTAATTACAAGATTTTATATGTTGATTGTTTCAACAACATTCATTGTTACATACTCTGAATTAACCCCTCAGAAGAGCCTCTCCATTGACAACAGGAACACAGGCCTTGGCAGGCTGAAGTTCACACTTTCCTTGCCCATGCATTTATACAGGATGACAACCAATTTCAAGATAACTCAAAGCACACGGAAATTTGAGTGGTAGATTCCAAGGAACTCTTCAAACCAATATTTCTGGAATAGCTTTTTAATAGATGTTTGCAGAACAATTGTCTGATGTTTTCTCTTTTTCTAATCCATTTGACAGCTAAATGGTATGGATTGCCATTATTTTCCTCTAATGAGCATCAAAGCAAGACATCATTTGCTCCCTCTTTGCTTTCAGTAAGAAACTCTCATATGCACACACTCAAACATGTCTGGCTTTTGCTGATAACGTCAGGCCTACATTCATACTTGTTAGTTTATGTTGATCTTCAGCTCAGCTTTGTAATTGACTTTAGCTCCTTTCCAATTTTCAGATGCCTTAGATACTCAGAATGTTAGGCTTCCTCAAGGGCTGCTTTTTCTCTCCCTCATCCCTCCTTCTTCCTACTCTGGTCTAGTGGTGCTCAGATGGCTGCATCAGATGCAAAGATCATCAAGCTACCCTGCAAGGAAGTTCTTCATGGGCAAGTGAAACTGAATGATACTTCCTTTCTTTTAAAAAGAAAACCCTTCTCCAGGCTTTCTCCCTCATTCTATTTACCTCTCCTGCAGATGTAGAGATCCTGGCAATGTTATTTAGAACTGACTAAACTGAGGTCAGATTTCTAAGCAGACAAAAGCTTAAAGAATTAGCAACTAAGTTTGGAACGTGGACCCTGGGAATCTGCCCTTATCATAAGAAATACCAAGAGAATCTCCTCTATATGGGGAATCCCAAGATTTCTTAGCAGCAGTTTGGCCGCAATCATGGGAACTTTAAATGAAATTTTCCCTGGTGTAGAGATGTCTATAGAACATGATGCTACAGTGCTAATAAGAATGAGAAAGCTTTGATTTTCTGTCAACTTGGAAAATTCTTTTATTCCAAAAGGGACAAGACCTTAAGAGTCGGTCAGTAGGAAGTTATTTTTGGTTTCATTCTCCCTCACTCTCTTGGAATCCACAGTGGGAAGTGTGGGTTGAAGGTCAGCTCATGTTTTGTTTAAACTCAAAAGATATTACAAGTAATTTGCAAAGAAAGCCACTATCACATATCACTTTCCAAAGTCTCCCATTCAAGGGCTGGTCAGGGAGAATGTATTTTTGCTTTAATGTTATGGTTTAAACTACTTAAATAGATAACAAAGGCTGATAGAGCTGGTAGGCTCACTGAGAAGGATGCTACTGTAGCAACTGCTGGTTTACCTTCTGCTCAATATTACTTTCCTTCAAACAGAAAGAAGGTATGAAAGAAGATACTGTGTCCCAAGCTTCAGATCATATCCTTGCTTCCCAGCCACCTGGCTACAACCACAGCTACACGAGCCAGACATTTAAGTCTGGGATCCTTCCTTTGGATAAAGACTTGGCTGAATTTCCCACAGCTTTCATGGACTTTTCCAGCATCTTCAAAAGTTCCTACTTTAAGCACACCAGTTTAGAAGCAATGACTAAAAAGCTCATTCCTTCCCCAGGCTTTCTCTGAGCATGGCCATTTGTCTCAAAAAGCACCTGAAAGAGCACTGGTAAGAAATTAATCATCTTTTTCACAATAATCTGTCTGCCACCTTTGTTCCACAACCACAGAATCAGGACAGGTATTAAGTGTGAGTACTCCCCATGCATACGTTAAGCAATGCTTGTCTTGAAGAGTATCTTTAAAACTATCTACAGAAAACATATAATTGGGAAAAAAGAGGGGGGGGGGGGGGAGGAAGTGGGAAGAAAAAAAAAAAAAGAACCAAAAAAAAACCACCATTAGGAAGTTAACCCTGGTTATCTACTTGCCTCAGGCAACCTGAAATTGCTTCTGCTTCAGTTCAAGTCCACTATGAATCTGGGGACACTGACGCTTATATACAGTTAGTGCTGCATGATAGCGCATACACAGTGGTTAAAGATAAGTACTGTAGTTATCTTTGCTTTGTTCACAGTCAACCTAATAAAATAAGCTTATCTAGATGAATGCAATACCCAAGAGCAGTCTGACAGAATTTGTTTCAATATTACATGACCTTACAAAGGTAACAATCACATAAAAAACAAAGTTAATTCCCCAGAAAGTAGTTTCCAGCAGACAGTTGCATATCTTGTTTTAGGAAATAGCAATGCATCCTATAAAGTGCAACAAACACCTTCAGGTCTGGTCTACATGCACACTGACACTAGGGCATGCACAATACCTCCTTTCTCCTCAATCCCCAAAGAAGAAACTAGGAAGAGTAAGTGGCAATGGGAAAACAGACTGTTTCCTGCTAAAGCCTCAGTAACACAGATAGATGGGAGACAGCTAAAATAAGCACAATCACCCAACCGCCACAGAGAGAGTTGGGACCACACTGCATCCCCCTGCACTCAGGCATGAGGACAAGACAGACAGACCCTGCTGAAGCAAGCAGCACACCACTCCAACATTTGCAACCAGTGTTTATTGTGCCACCATGCAAAAGGCAAGGGGTAACTAATTCCAGAGCAAGACTGAAAATACAACCAAACTCTGCATCAGTCCACAAAGTATTTGCTATCAAAGATCACAGCTCTTCTAATAGCTGCATTAGCTACACCTTCAGCCACAGCAGACTGATGAGTCATGATGCATGTCAGCTGAGAAGCCACTTCCTTAACAGACCTTCAGCTTTCTTCAAAACACAAGTATGTATTGAGGCTAATAAAGGTAAAGCACCTACAGGTTGCAAGAGCCTGTGTTTTACATACATCAAATATGCACACATTCCAGCCTATTGCCAGGCAGTCTCTTCATGAAGCACAAATAGGTCTATTCAAACACCGAAGAAGTCAACAACCTTCAGGCACCTGTTTTCCTGCAAAATAATCTGTACACACATTTCTCTACCCTGATCTTACTAAAGAAACACATCCCTGTTCTCTTTAGCATTACTTCAAAAACAGCTCTCTGTTCCGGGCTGCAGTGAAGTAGAAGAATGCAATAGGGAACATGCTGGGGAGGCAAAGTACTACACAAAGATTTGGGCCGCCTGAGGTACTGTATTCTGCAGAAAGCCATCCAAACCACACTGCAAAATTGTATGTAGAGTAAAAACCATCACACCAAAATAATTCAGAGCACGTACAGAGCAAAAATAAGAGTCAGTAAATACAAATGCATGTTAATTTCTAAATAAACAGCTACAAGTAAATACAGCCTTTCTCGATTTGTGTGCACATGAAATGCAGTGTTTGTGAAAGGCTTCAGGAAGCTACGACAACCAACATCAGAACTGTCAGTAGCAAAATATGGATTATTGCCATACTCTTGAAGTTTGAAATATATTATATAAATATCATCCCCTTTTTTTTACTGAAAAGATATTTGCAATTAATTATTTTTTATATAATTACACAAGATAGCATCTCGTGGGTATGTTTTATAAAGAGTACTTTACAATTCTTAGGATACTTCTGTTTTCCTTTGTTGAAAGAGACACTACCAGTAGGCTTACTCTCTTTTCTCTCTGTATATTCTTGAGGAAAAAAAATCAAGTAGTTGAGTTGTTAAACGATTTGTCCAAAATCTTTACAGAAAATTAGAACCACTGTTTGAAAATATATAGACACAGCAAAGCTAAGCACCTTTTAGTCAAGAGTCACAGGTAATTGTAACATCAGGATTGCTTCCCCTTACAGAGTTCAAAAGCCTATTCTAAAAAGGATAGTTGATTTAGGATTTATTTTTTCCACAAGTGTGTTGACCTTTCTATCTTGTTTTTATTATTATTAGATAAGAATGTTCTTCTAAAAAGGACAGGCACTGGAATGCAATTACTGGAGACACATCCCATAGAATGGTCCTTCACCATAGCTGCTTTCAATTCTCATTATAAGAATAGGCCCCAATTTAAACTGGCTCGGAAGATGGGAACAATTTTATTATTGTAAGGATTTCCTTCCATTAGTTACCCAAAGCCTTCACACTTAATAGAAAACATTCATCACTGGGAAACTTTGTGAAAAGATTCTGACTATTTCTATTTATTCTTACTTTTACAACATTGAAAAGAAATCAATGTTGATCTCTAAACTGAGGGAGGACAACTGCTTCTGGGGTATGTAAACGCAAATGCAGTAACCATTGCTATACACCAACAGACGTATAATAGCGATACCACTCGCTTAAAGAATAGCAAGGTCATCAGATTCTACCACTGTTTATTAATAAAGAAACCACTTGCATAAAATACATGCTCTCATGTAAAATTAATTAGCTGTTTGGCTACACTAATGCAACGGCCTTTTAAAACTGTGAAAGGAGAATGCCACCTCTCAATACTTTTAAAAGAACAAACAAAGCTCTGCTGCACGTCATGAAGATTCAAATATGTATTTAATTATTAAGGCCTTAAAAATGAGAAATAAAGAATAGAAATCAGGAAACATTGTGGACTTAGCAACAATGGGATTTCAGCTCACAAGAAATTCTGATGAAACAAAAAGGATAGCTTTGAAATAGGCTGAATAAAAAAGAAACTTTACTCTGTACACACGGCTAAAGGGTTCAAACTAGATGATCATCCCCTCCAACCCAAGCCATTCTATGACAACAGAGAAGTCCCATTTCCTTAACATAAGGATATGCTGCAGTTTGATCCTTACGAGCTGTTAAACATACAAAGTACTAGCAGAAATATCTGCTTTGCAGTTCTTTTGATAGGAAACTAAAATGCTATTGTGATTTAAGACACAATGAACAGCTTTTGGTGTTTAATGCCAAATTATTTAGACTGCATTCTAAAGGAGTAGACATGCTACTCTTGGGTAATTAGGAAGAAATAGTGAGATTTAATTTGAATATAAAATTTTGAGCATTCACATATTTGCTGTCTGAATAAGACCTCTTGAATGTCTACTTTAAAATAAAAAATAGAAATTCTTCCCTTTTTTTCCTGGCACGGAATTAGATTTTGGTCACATTTTGCTATCCAAAATCAAGCTTACTAAATACAATACTAATGTAAACTATGCTTATGCTTTTTCTTGTTTTATTTTGATATAGTCTGTTAAAACAGCCTGCCTAGAACCATCTAGAAACTGGTATAACAATTTAATGAGATCTGTGTTCCCAAACGGGTATTCAGAGAGAATCACTGAGATCTGTCTGACGGTTTCTTGTTCCTCAACAACTTCAGTTATTATTTGGTATAGTTAAGATATTTACTCCACAATGAAAACTTGTAGTAACATACTCAAAGATCATAAAGAAAACTACTGTAATCTTATTCGTACACATAATGTGATAGGAATAGTTGTAGTGGAAAACAGACGCTGCCATATTCTAAAGAATCGCTGGAACCATACACCATTGGTCCTTCTGCATTTAAATTGTATTTCCTACTCACTGAAAGTACACGTAGGTTGAGTAGATGTGTCAAATTAGTCAAGAACATGAAAATAATATATAAAAACTCTGCTACTAGCTCATTTGCGTGAAGAGTCACAGTATCATGTGTTTTTTGACATTGAATTCCCATGTCATATATATCAATAATGGAAATATTATCCATTTTGATGCATACAGAAGTACCAGAATGCATCCATAAACACACAGGTTGAAAACAGCAAACCCAATTGTCACACTTTCCATTTAAACTGGCCACTTTGCTGCAGTTATGTGCAGTTACTGAAGTCAGATTAGTCCTGTTTCGATGCAGGGTTCTGTTGTTTTTTAATGCTGAAAAGTGAACTTAAAAAACCATCTGTAAACACTTCAAACTAGGGCAGCCTGTATTACTATATAAAGAGGACTTATCACAGCCTTCTCTTTCCCAGGCTAAACCAGTTCTGTCCCTTCAGCCTGTCTTCATAAGGAGAGGCGATCCAACCCTTGCATCACATTCATGGTCCTTCTCCACACCCCTCTCCAAGAGTTCGATTCAGATTGGATTTAGAGACAAAACTAATTACAATAGTTTGGGAAGGAGTGCATATTTCAAATTAAGAGATGCAAATATTAAAAAAAAAAAATAAATCCATTACAGAAGAAATTTCACTTTATTACCAAGGGAAAAACAAAACGTAAAACCTGTTATCTTTAGGCTTTCAAGAGCTGACAATCTCATTCCACCTAAAGAAGAAGCTCTTTTGCAAGCTCATTCGCTGAGTAAATTGCTCAGTCTCCAGATTCACAGCACTGTGGCTCAACCCTATGTAGATCAAAACATCTTTTAGAACCAAAATGTAGTAGTAAGGATTGTCCGGTTTCTATCATAAGAATTCAGAGTAATTCCTGCATTTAATGGTAACAGATTACTTAGGAGCTCCCTTTACTTTCCTACAGCTTAGAATGAATCTCTCATTAAGCAAACTTTTGCACTGGGGGTGAAAGGAACACAGGAAATATGAAATACAGCGCTGTATTTTTAGAAAATACTAAGTAGTGTCTATGGTGTAACTGACACCACAATGGCAATAGAAATGGTTCACAAAATTACCAAAAATGCAGTACTCTGCACATGGGAAACAGAACTATGCCCTAATCTGTGAGATCCCAAACATCTTAAAGTTCTTCCTTGTTATTGAATTTATGATCAATTTATCCTATGTACGTATAAGAGGTATGCAGTAACCTGGTCTGTATGACAGCCTCTCTCCACAAGACACCTGTAATCTTCAGCCTGATCCCAAATTGTGAATGTGATTTATATTTGACTTCAGAGAAACTGGACACTATACACCCACAAAGACAAATCCCAGACCCAGTTCCACAATTTATGCATGTCGATATGTATATTTGTATACCATTAAGTCTTCCAAATTCCTTTGAGTAGTTATTGCTTCTCTTGACATAGCTATGAAGCAGATAACTTCATACAAAGAACACATTAGCTCTCATATAGAGAGTAAATAAAGCTTTGGAACTCATTGTGATGTACTGTGCAAAAAGAAAGAGATTATACAGTTCCAGCAAGGCAGGAGAGGTGAGTGACGAATAGTGACAGATGAATAGCAAGAACAATTCTATGAAGTTCTCAGATTCCCTAAATCATAGGACATTCACTTAGGAAAATAAAGAAATCACAAAGAATGACAGAATCTGAGGCAGCACAGCAGTTGCCAATGCCTAAATTACAGTTTGCAGGAGAGATGCCTGTTACCATTACATCTTAAGATACAGTTTTATTCTGCCTGTTTTGCTCAGAGCTAAATAGAGTCCAAACACCTGCATTGTGTCAAAAAAAAAAAAAAAAAAAAAAAAAAAAAGCCCCCTAAAGCAATATGGTACTGATTTATTTATAATTGCAATATGACATAAACTAAAAGGACAGGCTGCTTTTTATCCATGAAAATTGTGGAAGCTGCATATTTTATGAAGCTGATATCAGAATCCCATCTTCCTGGTATTTTCAGTTCAACAACAGCTGCAAGCTTCATTGTGCAGAACTCTCAAAATCAGTAATAACTAAAGGTATGAAATTTACCTTTTGGTGCAGCTTTTCATCACGGCTTGATGAACTTTGTATTAGTGACATAAGTTCAAAGGAATTTTTTATGCCAGCACTCCATGACAATTTAACTTCCACACATGAAAAAACATTACAAAAGCCGTACAAAGCCTAGTTCAAGCTTATGCTAAAACTTAGTGGAGCTATTGCAATGTATTAAGGTGGAGTTGTTTCGTAATGTAAGCATGTGTGTGATAAAAGATCCAATCTGCTCACACAAGAACACATAAAATCACAGTTAAGGGCACGCATTATTTCTTTGCTCCCATTAGAGATGCAAGGAAAAGCCTGCAGAGTGTTGGCACGTACCTTTCCACTGATACGGAAGACACAAAGACTTAGAACTCAGTTTGTCATTTAAGAAGTCAGAGCCAAGCTGTTAGGTTTCCCCCTCAGACTTACCACCCTTCTGTTTTATGCATGAGTTTCTAATTATACAAGTGCTGTAAAAATGATGGAGTCCATTATATTTGATGCTTGTGACGGAGTACTTATAGAGCTGCAAGTAAACAGAATATTCACCTACTTGCAACTCCCCTAAGTAAGTCAGTGAGTGCAGAGATTATTAAAAATACATTTTTAAAACTGGCTTCTAACACAGCATTTAGGCACCTAAACTACCAAATGGTTTTCTTTGAACCTAACTTCCCCCAGTGCGTTTAACTAAGACAAATGGGCTCTCAGCACTTTAAAAAGAAAAAGAAGTCTCTATTTCCCTCTTGGGTCTTCAGTTTACTCCAACAGCATTCAAAAGATACCACACAATTTGTAAATGGAAGGAAGAGATCAAATCATTTTACCCCTTGAAGCGTGCAACTTTAGCATTACATTTACTCTCATTATGCAGAATCAATTTTGATTTGTAGATAGGAATGGCAACTAGTGAATCACCATTTCCAGAAGCACCTACATTTTTCCCTGGAGATATTCTACTGTAATATCAGTCACACTAGACCAACCCTGTCCTATGAGACCTGACTATATCTCAAGCTGAGCTTCTTTGGCTGCAGCTGTTCATTCTTACAACAGCAAAACATGGCACAGTGTAAAGATGCCTCTGCTGAGACTAAAGATAGATCAAACAGAATTCCTGTGCCAGGCATTGCTCAGCCTCTTGTAACTAACTGCAGGATAAGGATTGTGCAACTTTATTTTGCACTTTTCTCACTAAAAAAATAACACAAATTACTTAGCTATGCAAACACAGCACTTATAAGGCTGAAAAAGAAGATGCATGGTTGATGGAGGTTTATTCAAACAGAATATTCTTCTCTAAAAGACCTCTAATACAAATGCTTGAAAAGTCACTGGCAAACAAAGGAAATTGGCTACAAACATATTCTACTGCTATCAAAGTCAAACAGGAATTCAAGCAAAGAATGATGCAAAAGAGCGTAAGATGTCAGAAAGGTGACTCTTCTCCAACAAAACTTCACAAAGAATTTGAGGGAGAATAGAGACAGTAACCTCAGCTACCTACAATCATTGAACAACATGGAAAGCACTGCAAAAATACAGTGGAGATACCAAACAAGTGCTTCTAGGGGATGAAGTGGCATATATTTTCTGGATCCCACTCTAGTGTTAACCAGGCTGGCTCACCCAGGTAAAATAAAAAATAATAAAACTTACTAAAAGCACGTCCTTTTTTGGCTTTTTTGCTTTTAGTTTTAGCAGTATCTGTATTTTCCATGTTTTTATACTACATACCATAAAATAATATCATAGAATCATAGAATGACCAAGGTTGGAAAAGACCTAAAAGATCATCCAGTCCAACTGTTCACCTATTACCAATAGCTCCCACTAAACCATGGCCCTCAACACAACATCCAGTCATTCTTTGAATACCCCCAGGGTCAGTGATTCCACCACCTCCCTGGGCAGTCCATTCCAGTGCCTGACCACATCATGAAGAAAGTCAAGGGAGAACAAACACTACTTTAATCTGAGTCAAAACCTACATCAGAAAGAAATGTCCCCTCCAATATCAAGATGAAATATCAGCAAGGAAAAAAAACGTCTTTGCTGTCTATTTCTCAGATAAATTCTTCCCTATAACGAGGAAGGGGAAATGATACCCCAGTTCCTCCACCTGCTGCTCCCACTGGTGTCTTACAGGGCGGGCACAAGAAAAGTCAGTGATATAATTACAGTTGGAACGTAGTTTAGCCAAAAAGCTATTATTTCAGTGCTTTAGTATTTCCATCTAAAGGGGCTCAAAGCCAATCATTAATGATCCGTGTTCTGCGCATTGCTTCTGAAACACAGCTGATAGATGCCTGTGAACAAAGAATACTGTTGCAGAAAAGAGGTATATGCCTTTCCAAAGGATGTACAAGTGCTGCAATCAGCACTAAATTAGCATTACAGAAATTAAGCAACTCTTCCCATAGAGGACAATGGAACTTTTCATCTTAACCACTCCTTAGAAAACCTGAACACACAGACAGGGCCTGCGGCATAACAGTGATGAATTCCCTAGAGGAAGCCTCCAGCCACGAGCTCCCATACATACAAATTGGATGTCATTTAGAGCCCAACATCTAATCTCCATTTTACAGCAACAGAAGCAGTACTCCTATGCATAACGCTGACAAGCACACCATTGCATCAGGAAAAGATCCCTGAATTAAGATGTTAAAAATGAATAATAATTTGAATCGATAAATATTAATAATTTAAAAAGAAAGAAAAAGGATTTATTTTGATACTGATTTGCCCCCTTATGCCAGTTGACAGAACTGTGAAGATTACAGATGAAACAAATGCCATGCAGTGTTCCCCTGAATCGTCACTAGTCCAAGCAGCTACAGGAAACCAGCACATTTGGATTGGGTAAACCAATGGCTTATTCTGCATCCCAAGTCAATTTTTTTCCTTCTAACCCATCCTGCTAAAATACACTCCTACTTTCCATTCTCTTTCTGAACAATTCACAAGGAAGACTGATATTTTGTGTTTATTCCCTTTGAAATACTTGACATTATTATAGCCCACAACTTTGTTTTGTAAGGTTCTCAAAACCCCTTTCAAATAGAAACACTTACTATTCTGCGCTGCTTGCTGAGTGCCATTTATTGCTTGAAAAGTCACAATGTAAGTTGTATAATAATAATATAGCCATCGAAAGAAGACCATTAACTACAAAAGGATTACCGCATCATTTTAGGATGGGCTTTTCTCATATTCCATCTAGGCTGAAAGGGAACACCGCATCTCTGATCAGTGCTGGTTTGATAACCATTGGGTCAGGCATTGGAATATAAAAAGATTTAAAGAAGACAAGCAACAGTACAGGGAAAAAAAAAACAAACTAAACTAAACCTGAAAATAGAGTCTCTCTGAGCAACACATACAATGGGAGAAGCTTTGTAACTCAAATTTCAGCCAGCTGCACACAGAATGATGAAAAAGCAAAGAAATAAGATATTAATTATTTCCATTTGACAATAATAAAAGACGCAGAATAACAAAGCAAATGAATCAATAAAATAGAACACAAATAGCTTTATATTCTAAAAAGGAGCTAATGTACAACCCCATACTAAAAAAAAAAACTGAGATAACACTGAGCACCAGAAAGGAAAAACTCAAACAAAAATTAACTGAGATGAAACACATCAGAATATTTAACAGTATTTTCTGTTAAACAAAAAACACATTTGTGTTAATACACAAATTTCAAGAAACTATAGGAAAAATTGTGGGCATCAGTGTTATACAATGGCTGAAATTCATGCTACTAACACTAAACTTTCCTGCTCCACAATGAAGTTATATGCAGGGCAAGAGATATCATTACTCCTATTATATATTATATATATATATATATATATATATATATATATATATATATATATATATATATATATATATATATTTATATTTATATACACACACACACGCACACTCTTATTTTATATATATATATAAATATATATAATATATATATTATATATATATACACACACACACACATATATATATGGAGTAAAAAAAAATCCTGGATTTTGTGTATAATTTGCACTTTATTGTAAAACTATGATAACATACACAAAAATATTACAATTTTTTGAAGGGTCTTGAAGGATTCACATGGAAGTATCATAGTTCTATAACTGATGCTGTTGCAGATGTTTTTAAATACTCTCCAGCAGTTATTTTCCTCTGACTTTTTTGCTTCTACCTGATCAACTTAAGTCATACTAAGTTCATTTCATCTAATTATATGCAATATTTCATAATAACCTGCCAGTATTTCCAGAAACAGTTTTAATTTAATCGTGTTAAATGATCATATTTTTTATATCAGAGCTTACAGCATGAAGACGTTGATAGTAAGGTATTGTGACAGATGGAAATTATAGCAGCAAATGGCATTTGAAGGGATTTAATCAGAAAGCATCAACTGTCCTCCTCCTTGTGAACTATAAAAATGATGAAAATGATTATTTTTCTGAGATCCTTATAATATTCATGTACCTACTTAACTTTCTTCCTTGGAAGGTCACGCTTGTTTTCTTTAAATAAATGAAAAGATGAAAAAGACTGCGAGTTTTCAGTACTTGAATGAATAGCAGCTACAACAAAGGTGCATCAACTCAATAAGAGAAGGCAGAAAAAATGATCTTGTTCCCAGCACTAAAACATATATCTTTAAAAAGCTCTCTTGCTTAGTGAAATAAAGTAAAAGTTAAAAAATCAGAGCTGACAGACATAAACAGTCATTTTACAGAACGCGTCTAAGACTTCAGATGCTACTGAGCCCAGTAACACTCAGAACAGAAGCTCTTTTACACATATGAATAACATGAGTAGCTAGGATTTAATTATGAAACTAATGATTGTTATGGTTCGAGGTAGAAAATGATCATTAGTAGGATGGAAGGATTCCTTCTACATTTGTAAGGAGGCCAAACATTTTCTCTGAGGCAACCACGTTTGCTGTCAAAGAATTAATACTAGATGAACAGCAGTTCAAGGTGCCAGTTTTTAATAAAAAGAAAATATGTTTCATATTTAGAAAAAAAAAATAAACAATCATGGATATTATACTACTAACTCAATAATTTTGGGGGTAAGACTGAATCCAGGATTGGCTTACACACCCACTAGCCTTCATACGACTTTATTATGTTCATTACTGGCTTCTCATTTTAGGCTGACAGAAGACCAAGTTCACACTCAGGATGGCTGATCTTCTTATCTTTATCTGCGTTTAGCTGAATCACCTCATGCAGTAGTATAGGACTATTCAAATTAACTCAGTAGGAAAACCTCAAAGCGTATTTCATACTCTATTTCCTATTGGTTCTTTGACAAAACTGAAAGCACAGTGGTGTGGTTACCTATGAATCACCGATGAAAGTACAGACATCATTGAGGACAGAAGAACAGCACGGACTTTAAAGACTAGACTTGCACGCTCTTCATCAGGAGGCAATAAGAGTAGGTTTCTCATGCCTTCGCACTAGAAAGGCTAATTCAGCTGCAGTACATAAAGATTTAACACACTCCATGAACAAAAATGATGACCTTTCATTTTAGGCAAACCAAATAATTGGACAGAATTTATTTCATTTCTCATAATAATGGAGAAGACCTTTTGTCTCCACAAAGAACATCTTAAAAAGTACAAGGTGCAGTATGCTCTATCATTTCAAGCTACTCTGTGCCATAACAAGTGAACAACCAACCAGAGTTGACAAAGAGGCATAGCTCGGGGTTATTCTTCCTGTAGTACGTATCATGTCTCATCCTAACAACACGTGCTTCTAAAAGTTAACATCACATTGAATTCCAATGTTTATTAAAAAAATCTAATAAGTAGTTTGTAATAACAGCAATGACAAATAAAAGTAGAGTAAAAAAGAAAATACCACCTTTGCAAAAACACATCTTCTAAGCTATGAAATGTTCAAATAAGTGACTTAAGCTGTACGTTCCCAAGCAAAGACTGATTTAAATAACTCAATAAATAAATAAAAGATTCAGAGTTGACCTGAGAAGTTAGAAGACCTTTCCTCTGCACAGAACTCTGGGGCTCGCAGAGCTATCAGATGAGAAACACAAGCAGTGGTCATTACTCAAAACTTGCTTTCTGTTCCCACACAATACACAGAAAGGAGAGATGGAAGAGTTCAAAGCAAGGTGAAGTCTACATATAGCCTGAGATTTGCTGACAACTCACTAACCAGACTAATGTTCAAAAAGGGAAGGAACTAAAAAATCTCTAGCAGATGCTTAACACTGCAAGCTCACATTCAGCCTAAAAAGTATTGGTTTTGACTGGAGAGCCAATACAGGGCTACAGCAGCATCCAGCTCATCGCCTTACAAAAATCTTACCTATGAATTAATTAGTTCTTAAGTCTAATTAGTCTTAAGTTTCTATGAAGAACTACTACATATTGCTTTATTTAGTACACAAACCTTAACAGTTCATGAGTTGCACCATGCTAATAAAACAAGTATAACAGCTTTTCATTTTAGTAATGATTTATTCTCATACCATCTGTTGCTCAAAAACTTATATAATTAGGATCATCTACAGAACAGGATCAACATTGATCTGTTAATGTTCTTCAAGAGCCGTCTGAATTCACCAAGCATGATAAGCACTTAACCTTCATGTAACACTAGTTTCTCAAGTTCACTGTACTTTGCTGATCGGTTTTAATCTCAGCATCTCAAATTAACTGTGTTAAGCACACTACGCTTTTCATTAGAACAGACATTTGGTTAAAGGCAATTAACCCATTGAAATAATGTGAGAAAAACAAACATCTCTAAGGGCTTCTGAAAAAAAAAAAATAACAGGTGAGAGCTTCATATTTCAAAAGTAGTAAGAACTCATTTTTTCAGGGAATTAATTGGCCTCTTTTCTCCAGCACAGAAATAAAATCCACATAGAGTAATAACTGCCCTTGGTTCCCAATCCAATTTATGGATCCTGTCAGGCAATCTAATGACACGGATGATTTTTAATAAATCAACAATCTCAAAGCAACAAATCAAAAGCAGCTGCAATTTTAAGTGAGACTTTTTCTCAGAGTCCAGTTTGACGCTAGACCTAAATAAGCACATACAGTACGATTTCTAACCCCAGCCTCTGGATCTTGCAGCTTTCCAGGTTAACCTCACTTTCAGCAGCCTCACTGTTGATTGTTACCTGACTATTTAGCCATACAGCATTTCCATCTAAAACCAAGTATACAAGGAAAAACAAAACAAACCCTTGCTGATTTTTACAGTGATATTTTAGCTAGTCAAAAATGCTTATCTGACTATTTATTGATAAAACATGCAAAAAGTCAGCTCCCTGGAAAAGGGCCTACGTGGTTTACATATCAAAATATTAAAGGACTTTTAAATTCACCAAACTCACTACTGCTTGTTTCCAAAGTTTCTTTTAAAACATTTATGTTTCAAATCCTATTGCCTGGAATTAAGTCTTTCAAGATGACTTTTTAAAACAATTTCTTCAGTACCTATGTAATAAGGAAACCTCTTACTGTCTTTTATGGGTAGCAGTAACATTCAGCCTCAAATAGTCCATCACTCAAAATTGGAGACAGAATTTATCAATGCCAGATGAGACAGGGCTGTTCTGTTGCCTCTAAAAACATTCCTTTCAGTTTCTTCTGAAAGCATCTACCTTGAAGAAGCACGTACGCTTATACATCTCACACTGCCCCGGTGCCCTAAACAACGACTCTCTACTACATTCAATTTCTGTCACACATCAGCCAAGAATTTTACTTTTTCTTTTCTTTTTTTCAATTTTCACCTTTAACTTTTTCATTTTAACAGTCTCAGTCTGTAATTCAGTTCTAACAGCAGCAAAACAGAAAAGAATACAAAGGAGCCCACATCATCTGTACAGATATTAACTGATCAGGGAGGGTGGAGAAGTGTCGCTTGGAGTGGGGATTTACTATCTTCACTGATGAGTAAAATAAGCCAGCACCTCCCTGCTCAGGTAATAGAACACCTACAAGATATTTCCTTTGCAGATCTCTGTATCTGCAAGCTCTTTGCCAAACCTGAAAAGAGTCTTGAAGATGCATTGAGGGCAAAAAGACTTAGAGAGAAAAGAAGGACATACAAGGTACTGAAAGAATGGATGGAGTCTAACTTCTTGCTTTTCCCTGTTCTATTGGGAAATGCATCTGGTCACTACAAAGCCATGCTTTGCAGAACTATTTGGTTTTGAGAACTATTTGCTTTTTCTATTCAATCACTTAAAACTGATGATTTTGCATAATGCAGTGTAGGATTTACATAACTCTTAAAAGCATATAAAAAACGAACAAAATAGAAGAACGTTTATCTCTGGATGGAGTAGACAATACCAGCACATGCAATAAAGACAATGACATTTTACATTGTGCTGGAATGTGATTACATTTGGAATGTCTCTGCTTTATTGCAAAGTGACATTTACGGCCTAAGTAAAATATGGGATGCAGATTAGGATACCAAGGAATCTATCTGAAAAAAAAAAGCTCTGAAAAATCAGAGGATTCCTCTGCTCCTAAGCCAAAAACTAGCAAAAAGGACAAATGTCCATTGGAAGTTAGCATTATGAAAGTTTATTTACATTATGTTTTGTGAAGGAGGACCTTCCATTATGAGAATCACAAAGCAGGTTAAACCAGATCTCTATAATCCTGGAAACATTTTGTGATTTGGAAACTTTTCTTCACCAGAAATTAACAGAAAAAAATATATATTTTTTTTACTCTTACAGGTTATTAGGCTCTCTTTCTGCGATCATCTCTTGCTTGAGAACCCTGTTTTCTGCAAAAAGAGCCTTCCCCAACTATATTTTCCCAACCTCTCCAAACTGTATTTTCTAAATATGAACCTCATTTATTAACTGTGTAAAGGAAAAAAAGCAAGAACAAAACTAAGCACATGAAAGTGGCAATAGGCTAATCTAACAATCAGCAAGGCTGACTCATTTGTCTTGCCTTGTGCCCAACTTCTCTGACAGTGAGAAATAGAAGTTATTTCTGAGAGTCACCAGTCCCCAGTATGAGCAATTATTACATGCAATCATTAAACTAAATAGGAATATTTTCATACTACACGGCAAAAAAAAAAAAAAAGAAAAAAAAAAGGAAAAAAAAAAAGAAAAAAAAAGCCTGAAGCAGAAAGTATGACGATATTAACTACAAAGTGAGAGATCAAAGCACATCTCTTGCTCCCCTTCCCTGTGTCACTCCCAAAGGCTGTATTTCTTAAGGACCAAGAAAGTCTGCTTGCCAGTGGCAGTTCCTCTGAACCCCTTAGAATTGTTGCCTCTCTGAAATGCTTGTGAAACACTAACAGATTTTTGCTTATTCAGTGATGTTTACAAACTCAGGTATTAATTTAGGATAGCTAAGCTATCATGCATGCTGGCATTCACCTCCAAATATTCCGCATAGTACAACATTTCTGTTGATGGACAGAACACAAAGATGCTCCAAAAACTAGAACAAGAGAACTCACAAGGCCTGATCACATTGCACACTTCAGAGAAAGAGATATGCTGTCTCATCATCCACACATACACACAGCCCAGCTACTTCAAACAAATACCAGATTGCCATCATTAAACCCAGGTCCTAAGGTTTTTTCCATATCTATGATAGCTCAGAAGGCAATTCTTTGATCACTTATACACAGTAACTGATATTTAAAAATCAATAGCTGTTAATAAAATATTAACTTTCTCCAATCAATATGCACACATCCATGAAATATTCAGCACAGGTACAAAAATGAGATCATAGCGAAGGAAGAAACATAAATATATTATTTCCTTGAGTATAAAATACACACAGATTGAAAAGAAAAACCTTTGGCATGCATATTTCTCACTGTTGGGAAAAGCTTATCAGACATAAGCACCATGAACTTTATGAAAAACATTCTTTTGAGCTTAACAAGCTCTACATAATTCCTTTGTTTCAGAAATAAAGGCCTTATTCTGCAGATCTTATATTCAGGCAGCAAATACAAGTTCCAACAGCAGATCAGCTAAGTGCTGCACACTTCACAGCTATGCTAGTTGCTCCTTGGCAGACTGGTCTCATCTACCATGGCACTCAGCCTTTCACCAGGAACTCCTCAACTCAAATATCTGTCAAATGCAAAGTAATAGACTGCAAGTCCCTGGCCTTCCCAGAGGTCTAGCAGTAGCATCCCTGATCCTAGTTGTCAGTTCTTAAATCAAAGCAGTAAGAATTTGGCATTCCTGCAATCCACCTCTCAGGGCTCCTCTTCCCCTGTATGTAATTTCTTTGTAAGAGATGCATATGTGAATCAGTATTGTGCTTGGCTAACCATTCTTTGGCAGTAGATCCACCCATATGATTTCTCACGGTCCTAAGTTGAGTCATCCATTTAACCCATGCTCACTGTGCCCTTTACCTGGGGATCATGCTTTAGAGCTCTTTCCTTGACACACATTAACTATCTTGCAGCTGGACATGAAAAAGCTTCCGAGACACCACAAATCTGGGAGACACAGACCCAGATCATTCTGATTGAGTTATAAAAAAACCTTGGAACACTTCTGTATAAGTCCAGCCATTAACCTAAAAATAGACTTTAAAGATGGGAAGAATAGAGCATATTCATGAAAAGAGATTTTAAATATTAAAAAGACCTGAAAATAGAATGTGAGAAAAGGTGACGGGCTTAAATTGTGGAGATTTAGCTTAGTGATTAAACAAGCCTTCCCTAGTGGCTGAGTAAGGACTAAGAGAATTAAAAATAAAAGGGATGATATGTGATAGCATATCTACTAGCACAAATGGCCGCACCTAAGAAGTCTACACTAATTGTCCCTAAGTCAAGAAATATAACTACCAGCACAATTTGCAGTCAGTTGTTTAATTAATTTTACTATTAATAAAGTTACAGAAAATTGGTATGTCAGAAAGACTTGAAAGTATTACCAGATCTTCTGGACAAATTAGAAATGCATCTATACCTTGAGAACAAGAAAGCACAGGGGAAGATTTACGACATGAGGGTCATGTGGTTACTCAAGGCCTGTGCTCACCGTGCTTCAATGAACTGCTATTATTTCCTATGGAAATATTCAACATTTTTGGTGCAAGTCCGTGCTTTACCCATACTGAATATTTCAGACTCCATTTCCTAGACTCTCCAACTGTCTCAGTTTGAGCAAGAAACTCCACTTCCCTGTATTTCAACATCTCCTTTTTCAAAACAGCAACTAAATACATATCAGTCTTCTAGGGATGCACTAAAAAGCTAACTTGACCACGTCAGCACAGCTCCATTTAATATTATTGTAAATAATAACAGTGTTGTTGCAATAGTAGCGTTATAAATCATTATACACGGCACTAGCGTGCTAGTTCTCTCTGTACAGGACTTCACTCATGACAAAGTGAAAGCAATTGAAAGCTTTCCTTGGAGCTGATGAGTTCTGTGTCAAGTTCCATGCAGGTATCAGTCACCTGACAAGCATTCACTCTCTTTTTGTTTTGCTAGATTGAGAAATCTTCTAGTTGTCTCTTCTAGTTGTCTGCTGACTTGTCCTGCAGAGCAAAGAAATGTTCTCTGATGCAGACAATACTCACTGGTGCATAGATTTCCTGCTGCTGAACTCAGCCAACAGCCCTCTGAGGGACTCCAAACAAACGTTTCTCTGTTTCAAGGCACCTGAAACTAAACAATGTTTTCCTTCACAGTTCTGGGAACAGAGATGCTATTGACTGTAGTTGAAACAAAAGAAAACTACCTAAATCTAGGAGACAATTCCTGTCCAGCCTCTTAAAAATCAACACATAAAGACCTCAGGAAAGAAGGGGCTTGAATCAGAGTTATTTCATGCCTGCTGAATTAATGCAACCCTAGCACCAACCATTCATTCCGACTTAAGACCAATTTCCAAATGCATTTCTAAATGTCCAAGTGTTGCCCTGAAGATAAGCTGCAACAAGAAGAGAAGCACAAAAATCAAGATCATAGAAGGATAATAGGGAATACTTCAGAGCACTTTATGTGTTAGTGTCAAAAAAAAAGTTCAGATCTCACTGAGGTACTTACCCCCAGTAATACTCACCATACTAAACATCTGCTATCTAATCTATAAATGGTGACACACAACTATGACCTAAATCCAATTTCTATTTTCATTATGTTTCTTTTAAAATCATCTAGTGCAAGACAAGATGCTTTAGAACATCCAAAGAATGTGCTTCCCTTGAAAGAGCATGAAAACTATCCCATTACAGACCTATCCTGTATGCCTACTGACCCAGAATTCAGGTTTCCAGCTAGCAGACAAATCTGTTCTGGCCATCACATGAACTGTGGCAACATTTTTTTATTGACCTCTGAGAGCAAGCAAGACTTTGCAGTGTGTGGAAAATCCAAGTGCCACACACACACACACACACACACACACACACACACACACACACGAAAGTTTCCTATTTGAATGCTAATTCGGTTCACTAAAAAGAGGCAGTAAAGAGTGTCAGTAGATTGGATTGCAGTAAGAGCACTTTCATTCAGAGTGACTATATTATCAATTGGCTACCTAACAGCTTCCTTTTCAGACATATGCAGTGGTTCTGGATGAGAGGCCAGCAACCTGCCCTGATTGCCACTTCACCCTTGCGAAGCTTGCTGCATTATTAGTATTATTATGGGGTCAAATACACCATCTTGAACCTGACAGGTAAATTCCAGCATCAAAATTCTCAAGGCATCAATTTCAGTGATAGCAAACAATTTGAGCAATTTTTGCCCCGACCACAGCGGGAAATTTCTGCAGTTGAGTTACCTTTCTTGGATGGAAGAGGGGAAGAAGGAAAGAGCAGGAGAACGTTGTTGCTTGTTTTTCCTCCCATTCGAATGTATATTTCACAGAACTCTACATCTGCCCATTCTTTCAGCACAATATATCTAGTTACTGTGGACAGCTTAGTGCTAATTAATATAACACAGCATTTGCTAACTTGATTCAATGACAGCGGGGCAAAGAAACTATACCTTGTTGTTCCGAACTACAGAAGAACTGACACACAGTTACAAAATCTTACGAGAGAACTGATGCAGCCCACCAAAATATCAGTTTTTAATTCAGAATTTATAATACTTTAAAAAAAAATAATAAATGAAATAAATTTAAAAAAAAGCATTAAACCATACACACATTTGAAACAAACTGCCCAACCGCTACATAAGAAGAAAGCCATCAAAAAACTAATTTCTCAACAAGCAAGCAAGGTATAAGCCTGAGGTAGTCAATAAAATACTTTAAATCAGTAGTTTCTAGTAAATGAGAGCATCTGGAGCAACAAATCTTGCTGCCATTTTCAGAAAGACCAAGACTGTGATTTACCAGAGAACAGATAAACAACCTGTCAGTGTCACTGGGAGAGATTGAAAGAAGTTTCCTATTCAAGGGTGACTTTCTTAATAAAACTGTCTTCCACCGAACAACTTAATTAACATTCAGAGCTCAAAGCTCCAGGAAAAGGAAAGCACAAAAACATTATTAATGTATCTTCCCTGGTGAATGTAGGTCAAAGCGACTGCCAGGCTGACTAACCTATCAGAAAATGCCATGGGGTGAACCTCTGCTCACCAGGTCGTCTGCTTCGGTGACACTTATATTAATTTTTAATATTCATTACCTCATTTTAAATGATATTTCAGATTTTAACACAATTCTGCATTCATTCAGAGTATTATTTTAGTTACACTTGTGTCTCCGTAACAGCATTCTCTATGCACTCAGCACAGTTTCCAATACAGCAGCTGTTTGCCATATTGATGGAAGTTCCTTCTTCACAGTTCTTACTATCAGGGCTTAGAAACATTATTCAACAAATCTTTGGGGGGTTTATGAAAATCAACAGCATCAAAACAGTACAAGTTTGTTTGAAAAGCATGAAGGTCTATGAGAAAATTCACAGGAAGCTGTATACCTAATAGTCATCAACAGGCAAATTAAACATTTCCATTCAAATTAAATGTTGTTGTGTCCAAACTGCCCCAGCATTTCAATATTCCCTTAATTTCTTTATGAAAAGATAAACCTCCCAACTGCAAACTGAAATGCCTTATTCAGCTCAAAATAAATGGCTTCCACATATCACTGCTATTCAACTTTTGACAATGAGCCACTGGACCACAAGGGCCAGCAAACATGGGGATGGCCAGTAATACAAGCATTTCACAACAGCCCCTGCCTCAGCAGAAGACACTGTGCACCTTTATGAATTAGAGTCATCTCAACAAATTATTGTCCCCAAATACATACTTCAGTGACACAATAATTTTTCACTTAGTTTGAACAAAGAGAAAAATAAAATAAAATGGAGTTATAGCAATAATCTGTTTCGCTCGTGCCTGCTATACATTGGTGCCAGCATGTGGGGAATCTAGTTAAGTATTTCCCACCTGTTTTATTTCTCTTCTATTGCACACTTATTTTAAATAACATTTATTATTGTAACATACTATTATCTGGCAATGAACCAAGCTTCTCCTCAATTATGTTATATACTTGCTGTGCTTTTTATCTATGATGTCAAGAAAAGAGAAGTCACTTTAGCATGACAATAAAAGTTGCGAGAAATATTTACCTCATTCATTCCATTATTTCTCAGTTACATCCATTCTGGATTTTTGTTGTGTATGCACATTCATTTAACTTGTCTTACTACTCTTCACAGCTTTTCTGTACATCACAAATATCCTGCTTTCTAAACCATTTGCATGCTTAATGATACTGCCTCGATGGAAGGAAAGGAACATTGGGAAACTAGTAATACATATATGGAAAGCAAGTGTCAACTATCAAAAACGCCTTCCCCATCACAGTGAAAATCGCTACTTTATATGACGCACACACTGAGAACAAAACTTAAGTTCTGAATCTTTCCTAGCATATAAAAGAACAAGAAAAAACTTACATACAGCTATTTAGTATCAGCATCTCTCAAGAGGTGAGCAGGAACTTCCTGAAGTTTTTTAAACTACATAATCAGAGCTACAAAACATGCTGTCATCCCGAAAGCCTACATTTCCTACGACCTTCCCCTAAAGAGGACTTGTGATACATATGTATTACAATATAATTATTCCAGGCTGGAAATCATTCTCCTATTGAATACTCCTGTGTCATCTTTTCACTTGAATGAATAGCGCACCCAGCGCAATTCTAAACCTGATATCGTGTCAAGTTTGCTTATTTCCATTTCAATAAATCTGTCTGATGTTTTCATTCTTTACCAGGCAGGTGCACCACCAAAATAATCCCATAATCAGCCTTTTTTTGATGGTTGAGATTGAAAGATGCTGTCCAGTTAGGTACAATTAGCCAAAGCATTTCAGTAGCTTCTCACTTCTTTCTTAACAATTGCCAGGGAAAGTCCCTTAAAAACTTGTAGCTGGAAAGGAGATCCAACTACCTCCAAATCATTTTGCTACACTAAAAAGGCATAATTAGATTGTTGGTTGTCACAGCTGACCACACTGCACCGTTTCTTCTCTAAATAACATGACACTGATCTGAAGATATTATTTCTCAGTATTAACACTATTCACGCCACTTAACAATACATCATCAGTTTTGTCCTCACATATTTATCTCAACTTTGACTATAAAACTTTTCCTCCTGGATAATTTTTTGCTTCAATTCATTGCCCAGTTTAAACTCCAGTTAATGTACATTACTTCTTCTCACCACGCAAACGTATCCTTTTCACATTCTTGCTAAATAATTAAGCAAGTTCCAATGGTTTGGACAAGTTATTCTCCCATGAAGAAACAGGAATGGAGCTACAGATTGAGGTGATAGACACATCGGTGCTTGTGAACCTGACATGATCTGATCTGCAGCTGCCCACCTCACACACAAGTGGTGGGATGTGAAGGGACCCTGTCCTGGATGACAAGAGCACTCACTCTACACCTATTGCAGGGCTTCCTGAGCCACTTGCCAGTTAATCCCATTGGGCATCACAGGGAGAAAATAAACCCCACACCACTTGTACCCTCAACTGTGAAAAAGGCCAAATAGAATATAGCTGTTGTGGTCCAGAGACTAAACAGAAACCAAATACTACACACGATAGAGAGCAACACTGATATTAATGTTTGAGCTCACCTGTACAGGAGAAATCATCCACTCGGACATATCCCATGACACAGTCACAACGATAGGATCCAGGCAAGTTAACACACACAGTATTAGCATGGCAGTAATGCATCTTGGCAGCACACTCATCAATATCTGCAGTGAAAAAACAGGGAAAGCCACAGTCAAGCTCAGTTAAGTTAATAAGAGAAAATAAATTTCACTTACGACTCCAAATGCAAACTGATTTAACTCCAGCATTAAAGAACGAGGCATGTTTATTTGGAAAATATTCCTTAAAATAAAGCTAAAATTCCTGCGTCTAAGTGCTGAGTTCCTTCTACTGTTCTTCACCAAAATTTAATTATGGTAATAAATATTATTATCCTAACTGGAAAAAAATAGCACAGACCTTTTATTATTATTATTTACAACTGTAAAAACAAATTGATGCAAATTTAAATACACAAAACAGAACCATAAATATGCAACACCGAAGACATTAACTCTGTCTCATGGGTAAACTAAAATCATTAAGGCATGGTAACTTTGTTCAACATGCTACTGGTTTTGGCGCTGAACAGATATGGCATGATGATATTTTTAAGGGTAAGGAGAGAATATCAAATAGGGAGTTGGTCAGTGAGTACTCCAGATGTCCCTGAAACAAACTCCAGCCTCAGGAATTACTGATCAGCACTCTGTGCCACTTCCAGTTCCCACATCAGCAGAAGAAAAGCCCATTTTCAGTATAACTCACATCATTCCCATAGAAAAGAAAAAGATTGCTTGGGAGCAGTAGAAACTTTGCATCATATTTCTTTATGCCTGAGCAATCCTTATTGTAAATCCAAAATTCAGAATTATTATTTTCACAATAGCAAATCAAACCTATCATTTACTAGCCTGCCAAAATACACCATAGTGATGCTGAAAAATCTTCCCCCTTCTTTTCCCACCAAACCAGATATTATACTGAAGAACTCATACTTTTTTTTCCTCAGCAGGATAGATTTTCTGCTTAGTAGCACAGATTTTACTCCAAGTAATTTATGGCTTTCAAAAGATTAATTCTAGTAGTACATATGTTCACGCAAAAGAAAAAGAATCAGACTTGTTTTTCCCCTATTAGTTTCTCACTGTTATTGATCGCTCACACTCAAGAAAGAGTGTGACAACACTATAATAACTGACAACACAGTTGAAGAGCCTCCTTAGCTGGTGGGGTTTAGATGAGTTGTTTACCCCACAATGCCGTCCTAGTACATCCCTCTACAATGTCATATATAGATCAACTACAGCCTCCCACCCTCCTCACCACTACATCCTCATTGAGATGCAAAGGAAATGCTACTTCCACATTTAACACCAGAAAGGTGGTAGTCATTAACTATGCAAACACTAAGCTTGTAGTTGCCTAAGTTCAGGTATCCCACTTAACCTCCCTAAGCAGCATTTTAAGCCTCTGAAAATGAAACACACCAGCTCTGCTTATGCTTTCTGTATCACAGACATCCATCCAGGAAGAACTATGAGCTAAATCACTTCACACTGGTCAACAACAGCTGTCAGCTGGTAGTGATCTTTGACTCTTACCAGCTTGGGCTGAAGTAGAAACAACAGTTTGAAGGCAAAAGTCTTTATATATCACCACAAACACCTTGAACTATCTCACTCCTACATTTCTGTTGTTCTGTTGTTCCTGTTGCAGTACTACTGGATTAAATGAATTTTAAGAAGTCAGGAGCATCAACACACAGAGGATAAAAGCCAAGAAAAATCCCCCCATGTCTTGTTATCACACCAAGTGCTACAGCCACTTGGGAAACACTCAGGTGTTGATGTGTGTTCACACTGTTCCGCTTGCAGACTCTTTGTAATAGGCTTTTGAAATATAGCTTTGAGGAATTTTGTTCTTGCATATCGAATAATCTTGCCTTTATGCAAGAGTGGAGAGAAACAAAAAGATATCTGAAAAGAAAGCTATAACATCTTAACAGCAACAAATGTGCTTGAAAATTAACCTGATGTGTTGCTATCTCAAGCTTTCTCACTGAATTCACTGGACAACAATCCTCCTCTTTGTTCCCCTGAGAAGTAAGAGAATTATAGCTTGCAGAGGTGGAGAAAATGGAACTCTGACTCACTGCAAGCAAGATCCATGTAACTGTAACACAAAATATGAGAATTCACACATATTAAAAGAAAATCCACAACCTATATGAAAATATCATGTGTGAGGATGTCTTAAAAAGAGATGAGGATCTCAAATCAATAACCTGACTACAAATAGGGCAATTGAGAACAACCTACACGGGGTTGCATAAGTCCTTGAGTCCAGGAACAACTGGGCCTATGAAGGAAGCAGAAGCAGCAAGAGATCCTTCTCTTCAAAATTTGCTCATTTATTTAACTCTTTTTTAAACGTTTTTCTGTGCATTTTCCAAATAGCCTTTCAGTATTTCATATTTTCTTCTACCTTAGCAGCATTCACCTTCAGCTGATCCATGTTTCCTTTACAGAGAATAATATTGAAAGGTAAAAACCTGCAGCGGTACTTTCTTATTAAAGCCTGTAGGGCAAGGCTGAAGCTGTTGCTTTGGGCCACACTTTTACAAATTCCTGTAAAAGGTTAGGTATTCATCACAAAAAGCTTTGGGTTTTTACTTAATATTGTTAGAGTAAAATCCATAAAGCTCACGATGGTATATATCAGCTCGGTTGTAATGGAACACAAATTGTGATTCATGTGTATAGATCGCTTGTTGCATTTGAAATATTAGAGCTCATCTTCTAGTGGTCTTTTGAGGTGATAAAAATACATTATTAATGTTACTCTCCAGGCTGGTGAAGTAGTTTGTTTTTCTTCTAAAAAGGTAAACTTACGGTCTTTAAAATGAGACTTGACATACCATAATGATTCACATATCACCAGCTTCCACCCACAGAAGCTAGTTCTTTGCAGCAACAAAGGCATTTATTTGGGGCTTCAGTTCCTCTGTCAGAACTGTTATGTGACAGGGTGGTAGGTTTGGTGAGGGCTGTTCTGCTGGCTTCAAGCTTCCTTAACCCAAACAGGGCTCATTGCCAATAAAGAGTTCTCTCTACTGCAGTACTCCCCTACTCTACCAGCTACAGGTATCACCACTACTCCTTACAGTTCTAAATAGCATTCATTAACTTAAGATAAAGATACATGTGTTACCTTCTATTATCAGTACCAGCACACCCAGCAACACTCTGAGTACACTGGGATATAGCACAGGAAAAGTACTTTAGTGGGCATATAAGAGTTTTACCCCTTTACCCAAGAGGTGGGACAGACCTACTGTTTTTTAAGTTGTTAGTCCTGTAATAATGGCTAGTGAACCATCTTGGCACACAAAACACTCTGCACCTGTAATGGCAGATCACTGCTTGCCTAAATTCACCAGCAATCCATTTGGCTTAGTATCATCATCACCCATCATCTGGGGCTTCACATTTCCACAATGGAAGACAGTAACATTCAAATGGAAACAAATTGAAACAGTCTTCCAGAGCACTAACAAGTGATGCTTAAGGGTCAGTGGTTTATGGGCTGGTCCAGCCAGGTTCCACGACTAGAAGGGCATGGGGATCCATGGACCCACACCCCAAGAAAGGGGAAAAGGGGGAAAGGGAGAGACGGTTATGTTCTCCCAACCCTGCCCCTCCTTTGTTATTAGTTACTATTTGTTACTGATATCCCATGGTTTGAGTCTTATTAAATGCCAGTCTAAATAATCTAGATTTTCTTTAAATGTAGAGATAACTTGCACTGTCGTTCATATGGCACTAAATCCTAAAATACATTCACAAGCTGATGGAATCAAGACAAAGTTTTCAAAATAGTGGAACACAACAGCAGTGGAGCAGAAGAGAGTTCTTAAAATTTCAGTTACCTTATGCTAATACAAAAACGAACACATGCTGTTTTCACTCCACTGACTTAGCAGTTCCTTCTTCATTACATTTACTTCTTGTTCTTTAGATTCTCCCTGATCCTGTCCTCTCCGGCTATTATCTCCTTTCTACTGCCAGACCCACTTGACTTCAGCTCTTCTTACTTTTATTTCCCCTTCTTATTCTCTCTCCTCATTTTCATACACCTAACATACACCATACCTGATTTTTACCTTGAGCACAAGGTTGGTTTCTCAAACTGTGCAATGCAACCCTCAGCAAAAAGCTTTCAAGGAGCCATAAAGCATGAGAGCAGCAGTCAGCAGTTCCCTGTGAGCAGGCAGCTCAGCTTCTCTCAGTTGGCCAAGTGGGAAAAGACTAGTTCCTGGCTGCAAATGTTTAAACTAATCTTAAAACTGTTTACCAACCCGCACTGCTTGATGGCAATTCATCTCCTGGCACAGTAGCACTGTAGTCACAAGCAACCCTTATCATTCCTGACTTGGAGGAACAGTGCTGCAGACCAGTCAGAGGTCAACAACCCCAAACAAAAACAGATAAGCCAGAGAAAGAAATCCCTTTCAACAAGGCTGGAAAACATTACCCTAACATTCTAAGTAAGCTAGCTAAAAAAACCTTCATAAATTAGGGCTGGTGTAGCATCACCTGGGAATCCACAAACAGTAAAATAACTAACTACCGATACAACTTGGGGAAGTACTATCAATTTGAGAGCTTCATTAAAATGATGCCATCTCTTCCTTCAGGCACAGTGTAGAAGTGCTTTATGCTGATATGCATACAGTTTACAATCAGAACAAGAGTATCAGTATTCCATACCTGCTCTTTATCAATTTAATTGCCCCTCTAGGGATTATAACTACATCAGGTTAAATACACAAATAAGCATTGAAACACACATGCAAATTACACCTGAATAGGGACACTTGGCAGAGCAGAGCAGCTAATGCCAGAACTAATGTAACATTACAGAGGAGGACAAAAAGACATTCAAGTACATCCATCTTCCACCCTGCCTCTTCATTTCAGTGCTTTTAGGCTTAAATTCTTCTAGCAAACACACTCTAAAAAGTAACTAGTCATTCCCAGAGTGCACTTCTTTGCTACCTATTTCTCAGCGACATTAGTAAAGCACCCAAACATAGGTCACACAGGAACGTGCTTGTTTCCTAAAACCTCTTCTGATAAAGTTCAGTCTTAGACATTGAAATACTGTCTAGGCACAAGACGAGCTTCTCTTTACCATCCTTGATAACACACCATTACGTACATCATTACTGCCACTGCATTGTGTTACAATTTTTTAATATATGTATTTTGGGGGGGAAAGGAGCCTTAAAAATGAATTAAAAAACAGAGCTTTTCATAGACTAAATCTTCACTAAAATTATCAGCGCTTTGCAGACAGGATATTTCGGCTACAGTAATATTTCCTATCAGTCCTCAAAATACCACAACCTTCAGACTGTGCTGGACTCTTTAAAGTTTGCTGTCCAGACTATCTTGTGTCTAACTATCTGTCCAGTCACAAGATCTTGCTTTTATGATTCCGCTGAATCGTTCTCCTTTCTCAGCCAGCCTTAAAACAGAGTTCCACTGTTCCTGTGTGCTTTCCACCATCACGCTGGCATTTTACAGTGCATTATTAAGCACCTGTGTGGCTGTTTTGGGAGGATGACCCCCCAGAGCCTTGAGATTTCCTAGCTTAAAAACTGAAGTTTCTATTAAGACTGAAGTTCTTAATAAAAGATCATTTAAATCCATTAGAAAGCTGCTGTTGATGTGTTAGCGTTGACAAAAATAAAAGTAACCTGTTGTTTTTAACAGAAAGGAGCTGTTTTCTTAAACTAAATGAACAATTTAATTCATCTGATAAAGACATTAATGGAAACGTTCACTGTCTTATGCGCTGCTATATCTTTTAGGGATAGACAGTTGATAACTAATTCAGAAGGCATCTCTGACAGCTGAAAATAAGTTATTTTTAAACTACACATCCTGAATTCACATATGATAATACAGCTTAAAGAACACAGGTTAAAAATCATCACAAAAAGCAGAATAACAAGTCTTGGCCAACAGGAGCACCTCACTCATTTGTTCCAACACGCCAAAGAAAATAGCAAATACAAGTCAAGATTCTTCTTGTATAACAGCAGTTGCTCTCATATTTTGAGATCCAGAGAGCTTGACCAAGGATTATTAATACTTGTTTTTTGCTTTCTAATTCATGTCTGAATATATATGGATACTCGCAATTAGACTATAAGGCAACACAATGGGCTATGCAGCGGTGTGCCTGAACGGGTCTGAGCTCTTTCACTAACTGGAATGTAGCCGGCAAGGAGCTTTTCAGTTAAGAATCATGAGGATTCATAACTTTCACCTAAGTTAGTGTCTTTCCAGCCACTTTCTGACCTCTCTGATTCAAACAGAGTGGATCAATGTCTTTCTGAGGGAAACTCCGCCTTAAGGAATTTGTGGATTCTGCAGAACATTCACAATGTCCTCTCACTGACATTACGGCAAACAGAAAGGTTCTTTATCACCCAAAGGTGTTTGAAACAAACTCAGGAATACCAGCAGATTCTCTAAGAAAAAATTCTCTATTTCAGGGAAACAACCCGGTCTCTATCAGGAGAAAAAGCAGAGAACTCTTACATCCTCTCAAGCGCTCTGAAGAGTAAAGAGTGTTACATCACTGCTTCTGGCTATAATGAGGCAACCAAAATGGAATTAATCAAACACAATTAATTAATTACAACCCAGTAGCCCCACAGGAGTAGTTTGCTCTCAGAATTCAGAGGATGCAAAGCTAAAACAGAAGCTGTCCGCCCTTTGGTGGAGAGTAAGCATGGAATTTCTAAGTATACAGAAATCTCTCTGTATTATTCAAGACTATGAATGAAACATTACCTCTACCAACAGAGAAAGTAATCTCTTTAACAGCATTACCAAGGATACTGCAACAGGTAAGGGTTAAATTCAGGGAGAGATCAAAGAAACTCAAAAAAGGATGCAATTTAAGTATGATGCATTTTGAACTCTTTTGTTATAAAAACATGATATTTTATGTAAACTCATGTGGCTCTAAATCCTATGATGGTGTCAGTTTGTTCTTTCAGCTGAGAAACTGCTTCCTATTTGTTTTAAAGGGAGGGTATGTTCTGTAGTAAAGTGTTATAAATTCGTTCATTAATCACTCACACTAAGTTAGGACATAATTACATTTGTACCTTTCTTAAAGAACAGAAGTTTCCTTAAGCTTCACAAGGCACATGTGAGGAATTCTTGCCACCTGATTCCATAATCCTGCCTAAAGATAATAGCTGTATTGTCACAGCCTATCAGCATGGCACAGCTCTGGTCAATTGCAAGCTTTCCAGTTTAGAATCAACAGTTTGCTAATGTTTTTCATTACTCCCTTGCTAAAACCCTAAGTATGACAACAAAGATCTGATCCGCACCATGAACCTCCAATGAGCCATACATAAACACCTAAATAGTCTGGAAAGTCTATTCACTTGCATAAATGGTACTTATCAGTGCAGTACAATTTGCCTGTTTGGGACATGGAGTTAATTGCTTTCCAGGGCTAAAACTCATGACAGAAGCTTCAACAAATTACTGCAGGGTCAAAAGAAATAAGAGTTATATGTAATAAATCTAACTAGACTATTCTCCCTTAGTACTTAGTACCAATCTTCTACTCATTTTTCTTCTTCAAAGGTAAGAACCTTGCACAAGATTACATTCTAAATCTAACTATTGCAATGCTTGGCTGTAAGAGTTACAATTACATAAGTCTAAGTCCCAAATTAATTACAACACATTAGAAAACAAAACAATACAATCATCTTCTTTTTGACAAAAATAGTTCAGTTCCCTTGAAAGGTTGCCTCTGGTTTACTGGTTAAATAGATGTACTCCCTAAGTCCTGTTTGCTTTAGCTTTCATCTCACCTACAAAAGAAACTCCTTTGTATCTCAGTATATTCTGATAAATTAAGTACTGCTTTTGGAAAAGCAATGTCAGATTTCTGTTGTATATGCATCTCCTTATTTATTGTTATGCATTAAATCTTTCCAAACTTGCGCAGCGATGCTAGTAAATGCTATACTGGGAAGGGGAGAGGGAAAGCACATTGTTTTACTCTAATCTTCCATTCAATCACACTAGTCAAGCAATAACATTTACTAAAATAATCCTATCCTTTTTCATTTACTTAATACCTTGCCTTCTCAATCCCTTCTATTCTATTTTCCTAATGGCTAAGAGCGAACAACAGATTACCACATCAAAATGAACAATCCATTCCCCACACTGCTATACTGAGAGCAATTACATTAAATACCTGTTCCATCAGCACTTATCTCATACCGTTGTCCACTATTCTTGCTTCACTGCTCTAATTTTACCCCTAATACTCTTATCCAGTTTGTCTCCTCCTATCCGTGTCCTGCAATATTGACTGGCTTATTCTTTCAAATCCACAAAGATGTTATCTTTGAATGGTAAATTGGAGAAGGCTACCCATATAATTATCTTGAATCTCTGTGCCCAGAGCAACCTTTTACTGTGGCATTTTGAAGGACAATATATCTCACTGAAAAATTAAATGCTGATGAAAACTGTGGTGATTTTTGTGCTTCTTTTCCATGCCTAAAAATACCTCAAGTCCCCAGAGAAATGATCCTGCATTCTACAATGACTTTTAATAGATACAGCTATAGTAAATGAGACTTGTGGTATGTTAACAGCAAAACTTCATACATAATTAACATCTGGCCGTTTTCACACTAGAGTAATTTGCTCACTCAGTGATCATCTCTGCAATGCAAAGCAGCACGCAGGTAACAGAAAAACACTCTCCCATGTAGGTTAATACACATGTTGCTCTATCTTCTCTATTTACAACGCTATTTCTACTTTCCTAAATGTTCTCTAAATATCTTTGTAACCAATTATTCCCATCATCCCTTTTTTTCCTCTGCTCTACTCTTTGCAAAAATACATGTGGAAATATTCAACTCAGCACTGTTTTTAAGCTGGCAACTATGGTACTTCAATGGTGCAGAAGCTAAACCAGGTGAGTTAACATGACAGAGGTTTTACTGATTTGATTTTCATGGCTCAAGACTATTTCATTTTAACTAGGTTCCAGAAAAGGTTAGAGCTAAATGTCTTATTCAGGTAAGAAAACTATACAGTTGTAAAACAGGTTTTGTTTCCAAGTATAAGTAAGTATAAGTAAGCCATTTAGCAAATGATTTTCTCTGTTCTAAGCCCTTGTTACACCATCTAGCCTTATTTTTATGTGCTATTCAAAATTGAATTTATAATGTGAAAATATATAAACAAGCATCAGCAGAAGGATAAACTTAATTTTAGGTAATATGAACTGTTTTTTTCCTTACAAGTATAACCTTAATTGACATAACTGAATAATGCAAGATGTATTTCTTATCGCAGCAAATATGATAATAGAGTGATTTAAAGCACAAGTTACAGATAGAGGCATTTCTGCCTTGGCAATTGCAAAAATACTGCATTCCTTAGGCATAACCTGAGGTGAGCTAAACAAGAAGAGCAGTAAAAGGAAAAAAATAATCTATCCAACAGATGATCATAAAAATATCCTTCACCTGCAACCCTAATTCCCACCTCAAAGATTAGTACTACATTTTATTTTAATTGCTTTGCTTTTGGCTATGAAGTTGAAATGCTGATTTAATGCTTTCCCCTTTGATAACGTAGTCAAAGTTTAGCTGCACTTAAGAAATATGGAATTGGGACACACTTCTTTACTCTTTCGTTTAAAATAGCAATGAATGACTATCCACTACCACAAGGAGATGACTTTTATATGTATGTGTGTAATATATTTACACCACCTCTATTAAAAACAAAAATTCTAACCTGATTTTATTGGTGATTTCTGCATTAGTTACAAATTAGTTACTGTAAGTCTATTTACCACCAAGTTTTTCAGGCATGACTTTCCAACATGGCTTCATCAAAGGCAAGTCATGTCTGTCATGGCCTTGGTGGCCTTTTATGATGGAAATGGATGTATAATAAAGACAAACACAAAGCATTCCATTTTCAAAGTCAAAGCTTCCTCAGCAAAATGAGCCATTCTAATGCCTGTTTCAAGGAGGAAAGGCACTCTTGGATTGAGAAAGAGTAGAACAAGAACCATTTCATCTCTTAGACCACGTGGCTTTCTGGAGGATTTTCAGGGAAGCACACATGAAAATAAACATTAGTATAAATGGAAAGGAAAAGCTGTAAATAGCTCCTCACAGTAACCTTTACTTCTTCCTCTTTGAATGTATAGTGATCCAGATACTAAATTAGCACCAGATTTATATTTAATTCCACTATATCTGACTTTCTTTTCCAGGCTATTTTAACTGCACACGGCTTTTCTCCTGCAGTTTTTAGTACTCATCCTCTGCGAATATGTGGCCTTTATTCCACTGTCTCCTACAAGACAGTTCTTGTACACAGTGTCTTTGAATAATGAGCAATTCTCTCACATCTTTTTTCTCTCATAACAAAACCTTGCCTCTGTGCAATCCTTTAGGGAACTCAAAACTCCCTCTACTATTGTGGTGTTCCATACAAAACTGATTAGACTATTTGAAAATCATCGCTATGATTAACTACAGGGCTCCATAGTAATGGCACATCAGATTTGTAAGTTTTGCATACCTATCTGGGACCTATAATTGTCTCTCTGATTACTGGTATAAAACAGAGAAGACATGGAAGATTTCTTTACAATTGTGTCTATGAAAGACACCATCAAGGGGAAAAAGTGGAACTGTGGCAGATTCCTGGGCTTGTTTCAACAATATCTACTGCCAGCTACCAAGTCATGATCCAACTATAAGGGAGAAGCAGTTCTGTGGCTTTAATCCTGCATATAGCCTAGACAAAGCATGGTACTGGCTAGGGATTCACTATATCAAAGGCCAGGTATACTGAGGAGGCTACAGTCTAGCTAGAAAATAAAAACTGAATTTATCTTAATTCATATTCCTTGCATTTCTGGTTTAATGGGATTTCTCCAGTAGTAAAAGCAATACTACAAGTAGTACTTCAGAGCAACTTTTTTTACATACTTTACAATAAGAATTTTACTTCCATCAGACTGTGAAAAAGTAATCTAAGGAACCATACGACTTAAAAACAAATAATTAGAAACCCCTATAAGATGGAAAGGCAAATTCAAGAACTTTCAAGTTCCCCCTGCATGAATTATGACAATAAGTGTCAGTTTAAGAGCTGGTAGATGTAATTTTAATTAGTTAGGCATTGTTTGTCATTAAGGTGAGTAATATACTGAAATCCTAGTGAGCCACAAAAGCATCATTTAATACAACCTTGAATGTAGCCTTTTTGAGACAGTTCTTTGACATTCTATTAAACTAAAATAGAAGCATAACTATTGTATCTAGACTGCATCAGTATTTCTGAGTACAATAAATGTCAGGGGAAAATTAGTAATGCAGAATAACAAGATTTCTAAGCAGAACACATGCTGCTTTCTCACACAAAACACTTCTGATAAAAAGTAGCTCATTTTTAAAGTCATCCACCTTCTTCCAATAAAGAACAGTTTCTTGTTCTCCTGTAGAACTTTCAACAGTTCAAATACAAGTGAGGGACCTAATCTATCAGCACAACAGACCAAACAATCCTATAACCTAACAAAGATAAATACATAGAAATTTATCCTTAAGTCTTAGCTTCTATTTACTTTACAGGAGTTCCTTAGTTCTACCTTCTCATTATCTTAGTGACCCTAAAATACTTCTTATGTCTAGTCCACTGTCTTGAATTCACATGAAAACTGCACTCCATTTATTCCCCTACATATTTTAGACATTTATAATCCTTCTATGCCTTCAACCAAGCTATCTGCATTTAACTTCTGGTCTTGCCTCATAAATCAGTTTCTATATGCCCTTCATTATTTCACAGTCCTTTCTGAATGACTTTCTATTTATTATTTTTAACATACCTAACTGTAAGTGTCATTTGCCTCAACTTGTCATACGCTCCAAACTCTGCTTCTGAAATGCCATGAAGATTTTGGAAGGGTAAAATTATATGTAGCTTTGACCTTGGGAAATTATCCCAGGACCCAATTCTATCGAAACAATTTTAAAGGTAACGCTAAGGGGGAGTGTGATATAGGAATATTGAAATCACCATGCTTAATTTTGAGGTTTAGGCTATATCATAAAGACCTCCTAATCAGAAGAAGACAGAAACAAATAATAAATACAATTATGTAGCACATAATACAATAATGTAGCATACAAACTATATAGATTCTAAGTTATACACATCTTTCCATTTTCCAGAATCTAGGTCCTAGATTCTCAGGATTCTTCCATAAGTCTGCAATTAATTAAAATACAAGGAAGACATAGCATCCCAAGGATGACAGACAGAGAACTTCAATATTACGGCACACAAGAACATCCATACACCCAACCTTCAGCTAATAAAAGAAACAATTGTCATGTTTACTACTTAAATAATCCAGGTATATATACATTCAAACATAATTAAAGCAGCCCTTGATTCCCCCAAGCAGATGCAAGGGGGGCTTGGCCCTCTGACCATGCCATGCTCATCTTAAATACAGGCATTCGTTTGCACTTTGAAATCCTGAAGTCTCTATCCTGATATCCTAAGCACAGGCGTATAATTAAAAGGACACAAAATACTGTAATTTTTTCAGGTTCCAGTAAGAAAAGCCAACCACTAACACAAAGTAGACATAAAATTCAGAAGCATCCATGTCCATTCAGTCACAGGGATGTTTTAAGGTTTGGATAGTAAATACAATGAGCACATCCAGGCGACTATAACACATGCCAAAATCCATATTTGATGTTAAGTCAGCAAACTGACTTGTTACAGCATCACACATTAAAGCATATGATTAGTCATGTTGTTGATACAATAATAAACTGAACAATAATTCAAATTCCTACTGATAGACGAAAGATGAGCAGGTTGTTTCTGAGCTGACCAAACTGAATCATATTCCTTACCTAATTTCCTTTAGGTATAGCCAACTTATGGCTGCCTTGAAATTTGCAATGGTGCAATTTAAGAATCATTAATCTGCCATTTTATTTAGTATTACAGTATCAGTAAGTGGTGATAGTTAATGTTTACATCCTACACAAAGGGCCCAAACACCTTAAAGGCATAAAGAAATTGGCTCAACGACAGCTGCTGATGCACAGTATGAAGAAACACATGCTGCAGCTTAAAATAGTCTTATAGATTTTTGTCAAAGACTGCTAGACTTAGCCATAAACCTGAGTTCTGAATTAGCCATAAAAAACAGGAAGGATATTTCTGAACTCAAAATCACTTTTGCACATATATAATTGTATTAATTTCAGAAAAGGTAACTGTAAGAATTTATGTCTGTGGGTAAAAAGAAGATCGGGGCAAAGAAGGCAAAGCCTTCCATTGCAAGTTAACATAGACATCTATAGACCAAAGCCGTGCTCAGTTTGCAAGGAGGTGGGCTTTCTAGCTTGGCATCTTCCATTTAGTTGGGCTAGACCATCTGTCCAACTACTGATATCAGCATGGCACTGTATCTGAACAAAGATCCTCTACAGAGCAGTGTAAAGAAAAAGGAAAGTGTTGATATGAACAGTCTGGCTTTTGATGTCTTAGTTATATGACTAAGCACAAAATCATCTCATTGCTTTGTTAGAGATAAAAATTACACAGTTCCAAGATCATTCTGCTACCAACATATTGTTTGCCCCAAACAGAAAAGAAAAAAGCAAAGGAAACCAGTAAAATACCTCGTGATAAACAAACCCACAGTAGACACAATAATATTCCCACAAAAAGAGAACTGCTACACTGACTGCTGTTACTTCCTAAATTAGTCCCTATACACTTTCACACTTACACACTTTCTAAGCTTTGCAAGAAGTGACAAAGAAACATCTGCGATTCCCATAAGAGTTATTCTTGGATGTAAATTTCATGGGATACATATGTTACATGACAGGGGGTGACAGGCTAATCATGGTCTCAGCAGACTCCATCAGCAGAAGTTGGTCATGATATCCTGCTCTGTCTGAAAGCCTCAATTGAAGGGATGCCTGGGAAAACTCCCCTCCTTACTGCAGGTAGTGGAGCCTAACAGGCCCCAATTCCAGCCATCTATCTGCCCTACAATGAGGGAGTTAACAAATGAACAGAGGATATTCTAAGTTTGCAGAACAAGTCAAGTCAACAAGGAAGCACCCAATGAATATACTGCATAAGGTTAAACCGACTTGCCACCTCCTTGGGAATAGCTAATGCAGATATACCAAGTACTGTGGAAAACCAGGATAGCATCACCTGAGAGAGTTTGCTTCTGTTCAAATACCATTTTCCCCATAACTCTAAGTGAAAAGAAAATGATATATCAATAGAAAAAGAGGAAGGTAAAGACAGAAAGATTCAGCGCTGTTCAGTCCTTCGCACTTGTTCACTGCCACTACTGCTTTTTCCCCTGTGAGCAAAAGCAGATGGGGAGATTTTTCTTTCCACATCTGCCAAGTTCTCAATTATTTGAGCCAAAAGCTGTGTGCATTTATAAAGCAGATATAGGCTCAGATCCTAATCAGGCTCTCAGTTTAGAAAATATCAGTGCGCTCACATATTACAGTGACACAGCCAAGCAGCAGCAAAATCTTCCTTTATTTCTCCAGCTATATTTACATATGTTTTTTACAGTAAGGCTCACAGTCTACTGCAGTGCTTGTAATCGTAGCTATAGCTACTAAGTATGAAATGCTCATTATTCATATTCATTTTTCCCTTACTACTTAGTTATGCCAAGAGTACTCTTAAAAAATTACTTGTACAAACTAAATACAGACACAAAGAGAAAGTGTGATGTTGATTCCCTACCTACCCAATAACCCCAGCTTGTACCACTAAGAGCAGAGAGGCTGTCAGTCATTTTCAGACTCCTAAATATTTTAGAGAGCTTTCCAAAGACCACAGACACAACCTGGAGTTTCTCCCTAAGGAATGGAAGCAGACAAATTTGGTACAAGAAGCAGCAAGGTATAAATACAGACTGTACATGGAATGCAGAATAGGCAGCTTTTGAGGAACGGAGCTCACAGAACCTGAATTAGTCTTGCTGAAAGAGAAAAAAAATCCAGAACTAGAAATTATTTATTAGATTTTGGGGAGGTATTTAGCAGGGCTACATGACTTTTATTTTTAGTAAACTAATTGGATGTCAAAAAAAAAAAAGCTTCAGCTCACCAGAAATCATTCAGGACTTCAGAACAAATGAAGAAAGCAGTGCTCAGTAATGCTAATAAAATATTTTTTGAAGGGTGTGATATTTCCGAAATAACATCTTTCAGCCTTGCAAGGGAATAAGTGCCATACGCAGAAAAGAATGCAGAGAGGTTTGAACAGGAATCTCCCACCAGGACATCATCCCAACTGCAGTCTGGAGAAGTTGAGAGGTCATCTTGTTTGAGGTGGTGAGGTTACCTTTGTGGGGACTTGTGGTTGGTTGGTTGGTTTATAACATTCCCCAGTTATAATTCTCCATCCTGTTGCTATGCTTTTTCAGCACTCTCATATGCGTTAATAGCTCTGGAAACAGCCGAATCACTTACTACTGATTCTGCAGCATAACTTGAAGAATAATAGTTTCAGATAAATATTTTGATACATATTTCAGAGCTATTAATGCCCATTATATATATATATATATATATATACATACACACACACACACACGTAATGGGTCAAAGCTGTTTTTTATACTAGTTAACAAAAATCATTTAAATACTCAAAAAAAAATCACTGCTCTTACTGAAAGTATTGGGAGATTGGCCTTCTCATGACAACAAATCATAAAGCTTGTGAAAGACACAGCATTTGGGTCACATTTTAGTTATTACTTTCATAAGACCCGCAGACACCCCTAGAATTCCTACCTCCAATAACTCCAACTCATGCATTGCAGTGCATTATTGGTTCATTGGTTGGTTGGTTGGTTGGTTTGTGTTTTTCTTTTTTTTTACTAAATTATACTATGGTTTCTCTTTTAAGTCCATCTTTGATGAACTACCTCTGTCTTCCCTTCAAGCTGAAGCCCCCTGCAAAGGCAACCCCAACCTTACATTCCTCTTTGTCTAGTTCAATCCACTGATAGGAGCATTGCTTGAAAAATTAAGCAAGCTGCCTAAAGAAAGAAATTGATCAAATGACTTAGTACCAATTTTAATTAAAATATATTAATAAGGTAGATACAGATCAAAGGTAAAGAGAAAATTCTTTACTATAGAGGTGATTAGAGACTGGTGCAGGCTGCTCAGAGAAGCCACAGATACTCCATCTCTGGAGATGCCCAAAGCCAAGTTGGATGGGGCCCTGGGCAGGCTGATCTGGTGGGAGTCAATTGGCCCACAGAAGGAGTTGGGGCTGGGGGGACTTTAAGAATCCTTCCAACACAACCATTCTCTGGTTCTGTATATAAAAACATGGCTACAAAGGAAAATAAATAGGGATCTAACTGAATGCCAGAGTTAGTACAACTGATTGCTGAACTCCAGAAATTGAATGAGGACAACATAGTTAAATTACTTCAATAAAAGGTTGTAACTATATGCAATAAAACTGAGAAATCTACACACAACGATTACAAGTGTACTTCAAAGAAGACTTCAGGAGTAAGCAACAAACATACAAGGACAGGAAAGAATGACTAACAAGGTAAGCCATGTCTCCTAAATTAGCCACAGGGTAAGAATAGTACTTGAGCTCGACCTTTCAAGGGAAATGGAACAAATGGTGAAAAGGCTCTTTTTGACTTAAGCAGAACAGAAGGAAAGCGTGAGGAAAACACAGGACATCTATTTAACAGAAGCTAAATTCAATTAGGATCATCTTTGTGTTGCCTCAAACCTGCATGAATATCCAAGTTTCTCATAATATTCTCAGAAAACTCCAATTTCATAGCAAGTTTAAAAACAAAAAACAAAAACAAAAAATCTATAAAGTGTGAAGCTTTCCCTTTATTCCAGTTAGTCTCACAAACCATCACTTGAAAGTTTTGTTCTTTGTGCATCCCAGATCATCATTGCTAAAGGAACAATAACACCAAAGAATACCAAACAAAGAATCTACATTCCAAGGAGGGAAAAGTGAACTGGGTAAATAAGTATTGATTTTGACACTGAATATGGCAGAGATTTGGAAAGATGGTGATCAAGGGCATCTAACAAATCCAGTTTTAAGCTGGGCATCTGATAGCGTTCCATAAGAAATTACTATTGAAGATACAGGTTATTAGAAATGTTGTAAGAATACATCATACTATGGATCGAAAATCATCTATATGAGACACTACAACAGTCCATACTGCCAAAGCAGGTCTTAGGAAGGAGAAAACTTATTAAGAGTATTTCTCAGGAATTGCTCTTGGGATTGATCCTGCCTAATATATTCCACAGTAACCTTGGTTCAAGGACTAGATTATAAAATGCTACGGTGACAAAGTTATCAGCATGGAAGAGGACAAGATCGTCACACAGAAAGGATGAGATGACCTTGTCGTCTAGAAAACTGAATGGGACAAAATTTAACAGCAAAAAATTGCAACATAAACTAATGAACAAGAATTTCTGCTTTAAAGAATAAAGCTGGTCAATATAATGATTTTTAGGTACCAATGTTTTGCAGATGCAAATGAAATTCTGAGATGTGTAAGACATTTTCAAGCAACTGAGAAGGACTAATCAGATCTCATGCAGAGTGGAGACTCTCATCATTTGTTTTATAAATACCGCTATTATTTATTATTTATTAAGTAATAATAACAGCAATAAGTAACTATAGTTATTGTATATGTATCTAGAAAGGGTTTCTAAGGTAACTACAAGAATGGGAAAGTAACTTTCATGAAAAGAATCAATGAAATATTGGCCCCGTTAGGCCGGTTCAAGAAAGACTCGGATACAATTATTCTTTGTTAACATTGTATCTAAGGATAAATCCTGAGGAAAAAAGGAATAAGAGGAAGTACTAACAGTTAAAGGGTAATCCTGGCACATAATCAAATGGTCATAATTTCTGTATGAACTAGGAAATTTCAAGGCAATATCTGAGCAGTGAGCAAAAAAACTAAGCCAAATACTAGGAAGAGGGAACTCAGAGTCACAGTCCCTGAGCTGCTGTACATTTTATGCTATGACTCAGATTCAAAATGGGTGAACAATTTTCAAAGCATGCTCTACTAAGCAAATTCCACTTCTTATCGGGTAGCTTTTCCCTCTTTTATTTTTTCTTCATTTCAGAGAACCTTTTATTCTTGCCCCTCAAAATGGCCCAGGCAACAGGAAGGATTGCTCATCCCAATCTAGATTTTAACGTAGCACTTAGGACTCCTTCATGCAATGTAGGAACTAAATATAGTCAGCCATAAATATATACGCTAAAGTATTACATTCGTAAGCCAGCTCTACTCTGTCAGGGCAGAGAAGACCTCAGACAGGACCCTGCAGTGTCTGATAACCCTGTCAATGACCACATGCAGAGTCAGGATCTAAGTTTTGCTCTCAGACTCACCAAAAGACTACCTGCCAATTACTGTGAAATCAAAAATTGAACACCCGCAGACTGTGATCTGAAGCAAGCTCCAAGTGGGGAGTAAGAAGGAGAGAGTATCAACTCAGCTGACAAGCAATGGCACATTTATATATGATAACAGTGAGCATCTCACAGCAGCTATAGTGTTACTAAGCTCAAAATGGGAACCCCTCACCATAATAAGATCCTTAGTGAATCAACGTTCCCATAAGCAACAGCTTCAATTTTGTGATGCATCAGAAGCCTTCCAGATGAAAACATATCCCTTCTGTGGCAAACAGGGGATTTGTCTAAGCAACCTGTTCACACATTCAGTGTCACCTCACTGCCTAATGGCTTAGATCAAAAAGAAAAAAAGAACACATCATAACGTACATAACCAACTGTGTAATGCTGCTCAGTGGGGAAATATCCCTCCCGTAACACTACAGTGATTGCCTTATGCCTTGAAGCATGAGAGCTGATGATCTTTATCTTACCTTTCATAACTACAAATGCTACTAGTGGTCATAAAATTATCCAAGCATTTCAAAAATTCAGCCACAATATTTGATTTGATGACCTCCTGCACGAGGGACTAGCAGAAGTTCACCAAGGTATTCAATGTCTGGCAAGTCATTTGTTTTAAATTATGCTTCTATTTTCATCTTGTGGAACAGGATTAGAATAACCTTCTGAATAAGTTTCACTACAGCCCTCATAAAAAACTGCAAGCAGCTAAATCAAAGCTTGCTTAAAGGCTTCGCTGTGACTTCAACTCATGCTATATAGCATAATAAATCCACTCTTGGAATAGACGCCTTCCCAACTACAGCAGGTGGACTAAAAAGGTGAAGAACGCACAGAGACAATATCCCACCTCCTTAGCTTTTCCCGCATGAGCCAGCACAACCCTCACAATCTGCTGCAGGTGTCTCAACCACTTCTCTGCTCCTTGCAAAACTCCGCAACATGTATACGGGGTCTCAGGGAGAGAGAGATTCCTGGGTCACACAACACCTTCTGTCATAACCTTTATCTATTCAGTTTTAATGGCATTTGTTCAGGCAAGTGTCAAAAGGTACTGTTCACCCTTAAGTTCTCTCCTTTTAATTGTTTTACCTTGGATGTTTCGACATGAAGGAACACCATTGCCTCCCACAGCCTAATATACACACACATACACACACAGGCTGCTGTGCATCTCCAAATTTAGCCAAGGAAAGAGGGCAGATTGGAAAAGTGAAAAAAAAAAATAAAGCAGGTATTCTCAGCAAGGCAAGTCACGGGTGTGAAATTTCATTTCCCAGTCAGATTATATAAGTGAAGCCAGCTTGGCTCAATCATACTTGCATACCGGTTATTAAAACAGCTTCTAAAATGAGAAAGACTGGGGGAGAGAGAATAGGAGGTTTCTATATTTATTGAGTAAAAGCACGTGAAAGCTAACTCAGAAACTTATTTATCCCAAACTACTTTTTTAGGAGAAAAAAAAAGGGGGGCTATTTTATCCCCAAGAAATCAAACTACTCAGCAGAAAATATTTAATAAAATGAGCATTGAGCATCTGTCAAAGCAATCAAAAAAGACACTATTTCTTTGCCAGTAGTAATGTGTTTAAGAGGATGCTTCCCAGCAAACTGCCATGGCAACCACAACAGCACCTGGGGTACAGCGTTCTCCATAAGAACAAAATACCTTCTCTTGAGAAATCAAATATTTTACAAAGGTGCAAGAGAGAAGACATTTTTAAACAAAATAAGGAACTCCATTATTCACCCAGACTCCAGAACTGGGCTTCTCCACTGTGCTTCTTTATCCAATAATGTCTATATCCAGCTCAGCTATGATTACACAGCACAGAAGAATAATACAACAGTTTGGGTTGGAAGGGTCTTGGAAGATCATCTATTTCCAACGCCCCAGCTATAAGCAGGGACACCGCCTTGTGTATGAATTAATGCTTTAAATATAAACCAGTCACTCTCCTATATTTAATTTCATTCAGAATGACGTAATAATATGACAATCTAATGCTTTTTGGAAAGGATTCAGTCATATTAGATGCTGTTTCCATTTCAAAAGCAGAACAAAGTTGGGCCACCACAAGACGGTCAAACTCAGATCTTAACCAAGGCACTCAGGCTCACACTCCTTCAAAACCAGTCCGAAGTTGGCACATGCCTCACTTCCTCACTGTCAATGTCACCATTATTGAAAACAATACACACTGATCCCAATATTTCTCTCTGCAGTGTCAGAATTTCATACCCAGAAACAGCCCAACCCAATCAAGTTACCAAAGGAAGAAAAAAAGAGGAAAACCTTAGCTATAGATCTGTGAGAATGGAAGATTATCTCCCTGCAATGACAAAAACAAAGTTGTAAACAGAAGGGTTTTTTTTTTTCCTGTTGAACTGACTAACAGCACAAACATCGCACACACTTCAGCTCAGCTATTTTCTACAGAAGACTGCACATAGTGATTAAGTCATCTTTAGAGAAGAAGCAATTCAAAATTCATGTCATCCTGAAACCTAAGATTTTATACTGGATGATTCCTGAGTGTATTCCATCTCGACTTTCATTTTTTGAAGAATTATATTATGCACCACCACTGGGGCGTAACAGCACTCAAAGGAAACTTCCCTTCCCTTGTTTTTCTGGCTTTCCTTCTGTTCTCCATTCTCAAGGCTAAAGGAGAAAGAAATTACATAGATCATCTCAAGCAACAAAAGGGAAAATACTGCAAGTAAATAATACTGCTGGCAATGGCAGACACCAATTATTTTCTTTTTCTGATACCAGAAAAGCTTCCAGTGCTTTTAACTTGCAAATTTATGAAAGTCATTGACTTCTGCATTTCCAGCAGATTCACTCATTGCCGTGCTAATGTTTTATCAAGCTTCTTTTTCTTTCCACCCCCCACTCCCCTCAACACTGTTTACCTTAACTGTAAAACATTGCTTTCACTCGCCAAGCAAGGCTGATGAGATTAATAACAAAGACACACTGGAACTTGAGAGATTAAACACATTTTAGTCACCTCCACCTACCGCTACACTGAAGAGGGTGTTTTTATTTGTTTAGAGAAGGTGAAACAAATTGCTCTAACCGTGCATATATATGCACTAATAACATTCACTTCTAATAGATAAAGTATTACTTCCTCATTCTTATTTCTTTTTTCTTCTTTTAACTCACTTTAAAACTAGAGTTTGATGTATTATCAGATAATGGCTATTAGCAGGTACCATACATGAAAAGAGTGCTATGCACAGTGCACTGATGATTCTCTTATTGGTCAAAAACTTGCAGTTAAATCAAATGTTTTCTCTCAAACAGATGTTAGTATGTCATTCTTGAATTGGGTCTTAATCAATGCTTTGAATTTCTTTTATTTAATTTATAAATGGGAAAAGTTTAAGTCACCCAAAACAGTGAACACTGAACAGGAGCAAAGCCCATGATATTGAAACTGCTTTGTAAGCACTTTTATTACTTTTTGCTATTACTTCAGCACGGCAGCAAGCCCAAACCAACTGCTCTATGGATTTCCTTTGAGTTTGACAATAGCAACTGACAGTCCAGTCTGGCTTCAGTAAACTGAATCTACACCTGTAATTAATCTACTTAAAATTATTTAAGACACATATTAAAGACATACTGTTTAAAATTCCAGACTGGTTACAGATGAGAGTTTGTTCAAGCTAAGAAGGGACAGTCTGGTGACAAATACAATGCAGTTCAAGAAGGACAGAAATCACGAGGGAAGTTAAGATAACAGGTTTTATATAGTATAAAGACAGTCCCAGCTTTCTATGCATCATTATAAAATTAGAATCTCAAGAAAAAGCTCCAGCAGTTAGGAGGAGTTGCAAATTATTTAAAGCTTCATGAACAAAAGAGCTTTCTAATGCCTGACATTCATGAAGTTGTGATCCTGCAAAGCTGAGAGTTTTTAAGACAGCATCCTCATTCAACACAAATATCCTCTAAAGGTGTAACAGTCAAAGTGCAAAGCTACAGACTGGCAAAGCACTTCACCATGTGAGTGGTTCCAGGTTACACGGTGAGACCATTCACAAGATTAAGATTAAAACCTAACTTGGCTTAAACCAGCTGAACTGGGACAGAAGATTCTGATTCTGAAGCAGCGATACAGCTGAACCAACTGAGCATCCACACTCCTAACTCCCAAAGGATGCAGTGGTCACCACGAGCATTGATCACATCTCCTGATGTATAAATAAGAAAATACATATATTTTGCGATGAGGATGAACAATATCCGGAAACCCTAACATAGAACCTACTTTATCTACAGTAGGATACCAAACATTTTAGCCCTTTTATCCTTTAATTTGCCCCTGAAGTTCCTAATTATTTTAAAACACCAACAGACTAAGGATTTCTTGTGACATACATCTTGTTTTACAATCATTTATCAGCCATTTGTAAGGTTTGTGTTTGCTGTAATAATAAAACTTGATATTAAGTACAGTTTACACAGGGTTTGTCCTGACAATTATTATTCAGTGCTTCTACCTACATAGTGAAATAAAGAGTTTACACACAAAATTTGCCAGCGATGCTAACAGTAAGTTTATATATGAACACAAAAATAATGAACTACACTGATACTGGAAGGAAGCCCAAAATGAGATTTTTTTTTTGCTTCAAAGTAACTAATTAACTCTCAAGGGTTTTGAGATTAGATGTATATCACAGCATCCAATGAATCAGTATCACACTGCTGCAAAATGAGGCCACCTCCATTGTGAAAGAAACACAAATGGTAACAGATCTTTCTGCTCCCCTCAGAATTGCAATGCATCACTTACAGCATCTCCTCCAGGTTGGGGCTGTACATGTTGGATTAGGACTTACTGGAGGAAGTCCAAGGAAACCCAGATTTTAAGATAGAATAGCTTTCCTTAAAGGAACTGGGGGTTTTAGACCGTGAAGAGGAGAAGTCATCATAACAATCCTTTAGTGCTTCTGCCACACATGAAATAGTCCACGTCGATGATTAGAAGACTGATATTGCATCACAGATTAGTTATTAGAAAAGTGCTCCAAATACTAAGAGAATGAAAGCAGTGTAATAGAGTAACTCTATAGTTTCCATTTCCAGTAGTGTTTGAAGACAAGCTTAGATAAACATAGGTCAGTGTGTTTTTATCCAGCCATCCAATGTAATGCAAGCAAAACACAACTATAGTGATCTCTTAGATCAATTTCCTATCTTTCTACTCTGGCAGAAGTAGAGGCACAAAAATATGTGAAAGAAATTATAAGCAAGGATGATTAATAATTTTATTCTCTCTTGATAGCTACATGGCTCTGCCAGCGCATGTGAGAATTCACAGCTTGAGGAGGGGATGTTCATACAGTCAACTTTCAAAAGCCTGAAAGCTTGTATGTCTCACCAATGTTTAAAAGATAAAGCAAAGAGAAGATGTATTGGCATAGACCAGTAAAGGCAGTATGTTTTTATAAGATAAAATACTGGCAAATAGTTTATTCCCCTCCTACACAAGATTCTCTCTAAATTCCCCTTGATGATGATCAGCAAAATGTCTTTTTGAGGCAGAAATTAGAAGAAATTTTGAAGAACAGAACACAGTTGCTTGGGACTTGACTTCAACAGGAAGACAACTTTGATGTGTGGGTGGAACATATACTGGCATTTTCACTTATCTCAGATCTCATTATGGAGGTGAGGCTACAGAAGGAGCAGAGTAGATGCTAATTCGTGAGAAAGATTCTTAGCTGTAAGTATTGATTCTGCTTAGACATTGTTGGAAAGAATAAAAAATTGTGCAGACAAGAAATGTGCTGTAGTATTGTCCCCTACATTCTATTTCAAATTATCTGTAGGAAAAAATAAATAAATAAATACAAAAAAAAAAAAAAAAACAACCGAAAGAACTGGAAGGACTTCTAAAAGACCATGGATCTCTGTAGGTGGTAAAGAATAGCACTTTTAAATCCAGCTCATGAAACTTGGCATTAAGAAAAGAGTATTCTTTACTCAAAGGGAATAAAAACTCAAACAATCAAGCTTATAAACAACTCAAAGCCAAACAATTTCAATTTTACTTCTGCATTTTTTCAAGTTAGCATATAAAGTTACTCAGCTTTTAATGAAGACAGTAAATGAAGCATGAGCCACAAGACAGATGAATATTATAGAAAGCTAATGAAATTCAAACTCTAACAACAGATTCTTGCTTTCATTTCAAAATGAATTTCCTAGTTTCTCTTATCTGCTGCTTCTATTGCCATCAGTTAGAAGACTCACCTACTGACATTCACATAATCTACGTAGATTACTGATACATCATCCCTTCAGACAAGGAATGCTAGCACTCCTACAAATACACCTTCCTAGTCTTTTTTCATTGCAGGTTTTGTGTTGCCTACTTTGTTTTGTCTTGGCTTTTTTTTTTTTTCCCAGTGGGGCACCACTACAAACAGTTAAGAACAACTAATAGGGACAGCAGTTAAGTATTGCACATGGCATTCACCTAAACACTGCACGAAAAAATGTTTATTCTTCATGGCTTTATTTCCTGTTACCTTCTTCCCTCACTCTTCTCAGTTACTCAGACAATGAGTTACACAGCTTTCAAGTACATTATTCATTCACCTGCATCATCCATTGCTCAAATGCAATCCAGAGGTCTCCCACATCCCCTCAGCATTACTCCGCATTACACCAAATTATGTTGTAACTTTCAGAACGTAAGGATCTTAAACTACGCATTTAAGATCTTCAATAAGGGCATAGCTCTTAATTTAGCTTTCTCTCTCATATCAGGAAAATTGTGCATCAGTTTCTAATGAGAGCACAAACATCAATTACACCTATTGATTATAGTTATTGAGATATCTAAATCAAATATTTTTTGTTGGACTGAGAACACACCCAGGAAAAAGCTTGTCACATTTCCACTTATTTTCCCTTGCATTTAAGAATGGAAAAAATGCACACACTTTCCTAAATTATTACCCTCATTTTTATCTTTACACTGAGCTGGCCAAGAGCACTGTTTAACTGACCCTTGAGATAATTACTGCAAGTATTTACTCCTCAGAGTGTTAATAAATACAACTTGTCCCAACTTGATGCACACACACAGTCTTTCCAAGTATTAAAGTTTAGTCAAATAACAGAGGTAGGTAAGCTTGCATCCAGACTATTTTAGAGTTCATATAACTAGTACTAATTCTTGAAGATGAACCAGGTGTCTTTTTACTAGATCAAAATCTACAGCCTCAAGACAGGTACCCAAGTATCCACATATAAGTGATTAGCAGCACAGGATTCAGATTAGCAAGTAGTACGCTAGCACCCACCCTATTGGCAAGGGCTTGTCTTAAATCCCACCTGTCTTCAAAGCTTAGATGCTCTCCCTCCTTTCCATAGGGGACATCCCACATTTTCCTTAGAATATAAACAACAAGGGGGGCCAAGTCGTGTAGCTTCTTAATTCCTTCTTAAGCACTTAGAACACCCATTAAGGTCATAAGAACTTATGGATTTAAATAGAATCTTTAGAACTTGGTCCTCCCTTCATCTTTCCTTCCTGTCTCTCCAAACAGTGACAACCTTCCCTCTCCCCTCCTCTTTTTACTGGAAAAAGCAGCAGCTTCTCCTGTTTGTGCAGCAGCCCGATAAAGTATTCAGACACACTGGAAGTCCAGGTCACTCCTACACTTTAGAGGATTTACACTGCTGTTTCCCTGGTCACCATCCCAAAAATCAAAGCAAACCCATCTTCAGATGAACTCTGGAGCTGTTTTATGTTTCCTCATAGAAATATTAATCAGGAGAGAGCGAAATTTCCCCTGTAAGATTAATGGCCAGGTTATTAACTAAGGCAAGAGAAAAGCACTCACAGCTGTTATCTAGCATGAGAACTGTACACTCCCTTTATGCTGCACTCATTCTCATGCTGTAAACAGTACACTGTACAGAAGAAATTCAACTATTTTCTCCACGTGATTCAGCACATTCTGGACACAAAAAGTTTGGCACTGTGAAGTTGAAGCCAACTGTGATGTTGGCTGTGAGGAATCCTATTAATGCTAAAGATTCCTATCAGCTAGACAAAAACAGATTGCTTATCTGAGTACCCTGGGAAATCTTTCGTTGAAGTTCTTCTAAAAACTAAGACCCACATATAAAAAACAATAGAATAAGGTACAGATCATAAGAGAAGAAGAAACACATCACAACTTGCAGAGACTTCTTTGTTGGTTTGCTTTAAAGCTGCTGGTTGGGAGCACTGCTCATCCCTACAGTGATCAGCATGTATCTGCACCATTACTGCTTTGCAATAACAGCTCCAAGTACTCAGAGAAACACGTTCTTGGGATCCAGTATGTGGGGAACTGTGGCAACACAACAATACCAGGCCCTGGAAATCAGCTGCTGTTTTTGTTAGAGCACACTGAGTTCCACTGAAATGGAATTTAAGGAACCCATAGGAAACTAGGAGGTCTTTTCAGTAACTTTGCACTTTAATCTCTCTTTGCACAACTCACTTTTGTTTGTCACTGGGGGTGAGAAGGTGATGGATACATGAAACTGAGTGTGAGACACCTGTACTCATTAAATGGAAGCAAGCAACAAAATAACAGATAAGTACACAATTATTTGATCATACACTGTTATTTATCCTCATACTTACATCTCTCTATTCAGATACCATTCAATCCAAATGTGACAATTAAATATTAAAAGAATTGACCTCTATGTGCACAGGAACATGAGAACAGAACAGTGCATTTAAGCCAAAATTATGTGAACTCTTTATGTGATGTTCAAATTCATTACTTTACAGTTGCAAATATAATCACCACCTTACTATGTATCAAGGACTTCATTCTGTGATTCTGTCCTGCCAGGAGCTCATAGGAAAAATACCCTGACACATTTAAGGAACCATATTTCATCTGTACATAGATTACCACAAGCCATCTCATAAGTAGTAACGCTACCACTGTACAGACTGCTGAGCTCAACACCTGAGCTCAAAAAGACTAGAAAAACCAAGATGGGTTCCTGCAGAGAAGTCCTCCTGATTTTAACAATGCTTTTTCTTGTATCAGAAAAGTCAGCAGAACAGCCTTCAACTCTAGGTTCAGTGACCATCAGAGAACCAACACATGGAAATGATGTACTACATTGCACTTACCGGTCCTACTCTTGGCAGTTTCCTCTGTTGCATCGTGAGAACCTACACAAGACAATACATGACCCCAAGCTTATAGTATTTAGATTGAATAAAAAGATTTAATCATACCTTCTATGCTTTTCCTGACTGATTTTTCCTATTCTGTTTGCATTCACTTTTAAGTGGTATCGCAAACTTTTCTAGTTTTAATTAGAATCACTCATTCGGTACCACGAGATGCCAACTAGAATCAGATCATGACAAGTACCTTAGACAGTTTTACTCATTCTCTCACACTGTACTTGAGATTCGCTCCGAATTAACATCACTACATATCACATCATTCCCTTCAATACCTCCCTGGAGTCATCCTTTTCCATAATGTAAAAATCCTGACAAATACTGCAGACTATCTCTGGGGTGGAATTGAGTCACTGCTCCCTTCAAACAACTGGCAGCCCTTTAAAGCAGGGCAGAGAGGAAACCCTTGCTGAGATCTTAAACTAGGTATCTGGGACTCCTTCCCTTGAGGGCAAAGTATTGAAGAAGTTCTTACATGGAAGAGTTTAGTGCAACTTTCTGCTTTTCAGAGGAAGACAATTCTGCCTTCCCTTTATCATCACAACTAGTACATGTCAACAGAATTATGCTTAGTTTGAAAAAAATTTTAAAGTAAAACCTACTCCCTTAAAGATCAGAATTTTACTAAAGAAAAAACAAAAAGAGGAAGCTATTTCAGGATTTCCATTTCAAACCACGTTCCCTCATTTTTCTTTTCCTCCCACCTAAAATATTCTCTTGGCTTACATTTGGGTCATAAAACCTACTGGGAAAGAGATCTCATTCATACCTATTAATAACACCCAGAGATAAGAGATAAGGATGTGGTAAGAGACCTTGCACAACATCTTGGACATCTTGCACAAGTCCAGACAGACAACATCAGTTGCCTTCCCTTTGACGTCATCACTCCATCAAAGAAGGCCACCAGATGGATCAGGAGACACAACCTTCCCTTGGTGAAGTCATGCTGGCTGCCTCAGAACATCCTTCATATACCTTAATATATCATCTAGGAGGATCCATTCCATTATTGGTCCAATAACTAATTTTAATCCATAGGCTCTCCACCTGCTCTTGACCATTTCTCAGAGAGAGCTCCCTGGAGTTTATCCACTCCTTAACACAGAGAGCAGTTCCCCCACCCTTTCAAAACACCTTAGTGACACATCACAAGCACATCAATCCAGCTTATGTTAATAATATGCAGATTCATACACATACCCAGGCTGTTTCCTGTCAACATGATTACCAAAACATCACATTATTCCAGGAATCCAGCTAAGCAGTACACATCAGTTCAGTCCTTCTGTTGGTTAAACAACTCAAACAGAAATATATACTCAGTTTTTCAAAGAAACAAGGATTTATTTTTTTTCTTGAGATAGCCCAGCATTCATCTGATACACTCCTATGATAAGACATAAAAACGACATGGTAAAACACATTTCCCCGCTAGGGTTTAAATGCACCCCTAATCAAGAATATCAAAGAATAGCATCTAATGCTGCTGCAGTTAAATCATCCCTAACTCATTTTATGCCCTGTAGCTCTAAACTGTTTAACAGATTATAAAGTCCTTCTATCCACAGGTCAAAACACTGCCTACTGCTATATATATATTGCAGTAACACCACCAGCAACTTAGGTTAGTTGTTAGATGCTTGCTTTTCCAGTCTCAACAAAACTATTTCAGTAACACATCTTCAACTTAAATAATACTATTTTGAAGACTCTGAAGTTAAAGAAATGGCACGAAACAGGTTATCAATTCTAAAACATTTTTCAACTAATTCAAGTTCCAAGACGAGAGAGCTCAAGCCCTTTGCACTCTTAAATTACAAGGGTATAACACCCACACACCCAGCCTCAGACTTGACTGGATACCATCTCAACCTCCTTTATGTCTTTCTCCAGGGAATTACAAACCATAAGCAACATACTAACTAGCAAAATACATATTTCACTGCAAATGTATTGGTTTTCCCTCAAGATTTCTGCTTTTCTTTCAGTGTCCAACCTGGACACTTTCTGTCTGAGGCTTTCTCAGCATCACTAACTACTGAAAATCCAATATACTTACTGGTTTCATAGCGCTCAGAGATTAGAGTTGTGAAAACAAGTAAGAACTTCCCTCTTTTAGTAATAAAACCCAATAAAGAGTTATCAAGTCAATCACTTTAGAATTAATTCAAATACAGGAGAAACTACCAGGGAATTATTTATATTCAAAGGGGATTATGGCTAACACTGAAATGTTTACAAAATCAATGGCAGCCTAGCACAAAACAGATATAGCTCAGGGGAATGCACACTGATTAGATTCCCATGTAATCCAAGACACGGATCTCTTCCCTGTCTTCTTCATTAATTCATTTCAAGATTTATGAGAATTGCAAAATAGATGTAACTGAGCTTCAGTTATTCAGTTTGTGTTAACTAAGCAAAAAATAATTCTACTTACCTGAAACAGGAATTCATTTGTTTCCCAGTATTTAATGGGAGAGGATGTTCAGTCTGCTCACACATTCATCATCTGCTGCACATTAATGAATATCCAATAATGTCAATACTAACTGAGAAACAGCTGCCAGAATCTGTTAGTGCTCAGACAGGGGCAAGTATGTAGCTTCCTATACTGACACAAGTTGTCCACCTTTATGCAATCCAAGGTTTCACCACCTTTTAGGAGAGATAAGGCTGACAGTAAAGCAAACCCAGCAAGGGGCTAATTATTAAAAGCCCCATTGGTACACTGCAGCCCTTGCATTAACAAATGTCAGCTGCCATAGGAGCCAAAAAGATTTGTCTTTTTTTTTTTACCAAATGTAATATTACTGTTGAAAAGGAAAAATCACTACATGAAAATCACGCAATTGTAGTGCCAGGTTCTGAATTGATCCTCATAGCAAAGAAAGACTAGAAATTGTGCTTTACATTCTTCCACAAACCAACTGCACTTCAGATTACTGCTGACCTTTTCACAACAGCATTGATTCAGCTAGCTAGACTGGAAGCCAAAAAGTAAATAAAGTCACCTAAGGGGTAATGGGTTAAAGTAAGCTGCAGAACAGAGCAAAAGGACTGACCTTCAAAGGTCCGTGTCGGTTGTGCACCAGTAAATGGGGGAAACTTTTTATTATAATTCTAGAAGAAGTTTTTAAACAGGAAAAATAATTCATGTGTATGAATCTGGCCTCCCTAAGGCCAGTGTTTTAAGAGTCTGAATCAGCCTAAATGTCAGTTACCCAGGTACTAATATCTATCCAGCAATGACCTTCCTAATACACTTGCAGGGAAGAATTTCACAGAGAGAAAAATTACAATAACTCCTACTCCAGGTAATGGGAATGTGTTAGTAACAATTACAGGCTGCCATGGGATTCCCTATTGCCCAAATGATGCGCTATAGTCTTTGAGATGTTTCAGAAAGAAATGTAAGTCAGCTAGAAGCAAGAACTGAAGAACTGAATCAACCTGGCATAAAACAGAGCTTTCCTACCTTAAGAGTAGAATCTGGAATGCAAGGGAGTGAGGAGCAGAGAGAATGCTATTCCTGAGGTAAAAGAAAAGGCAAAAAAAGCAACAGCTTCTTCTCTTGGGTTCCATGTCTGCAATGCAAAGAGCAAGCATGTAGTCCAACTGCCTCAGGAAACTGCCTGCTCTACCCATGCTAAAAAGCCAGCCGATAATTTCAGTGACCTCATTACAAACTGGATCTCTCTTGTTCCAAAACATAGTGTCTCTGAGCTAACACCAGCTCACACACACATCTGAAGACATTCCTTTGCATTCATGTAAAGTGACCAATATGTACAGATGCATTCTCTGGTGAAAGCCTGAGGGAAAAATATGAGTCATAAGAATAGGGCTAACAAAATAATGTGTTGAAAAATAAATAAAGTGGAAAAAATGGTGGTGTGTCTTGGGGGAAAATCTTCTGAGTTCTGAAAAAATCACAAACGTCATCAATTCAACAGGAAATGAGCATCAATGCAAGTTATCTTTGTAGATGCTGCACGCATTTCTGTGCTCAACTCAATTACTTGAATCAATATCTCACGTTAAGATTCTTTTCTTCCCTAAGTTCAAAGAAGCTGATTATTAAATAGATGCAGGTGCCTTCAAAAATTGCACTGAATAGATTTTTCAAATATATCTAAATAGCCAAATCAAATTGACTTCTTATTCTATAAGATTTCTGGCAGAAAAAGGAATTACCTTTCAAGAAATTAGATATGCACATGAATATTTTATTAAATACCTTTCCTTAGCTGTCAGAAGCATTAAATAGATAAAAATGAATATTAAAAATATATATATTTTTATTGTATAAATAGTACGCTTGCTCTTCTACACCTGCTTCAGACTATTTTCTTGTACTGTCATACTGTTCCTTATCTAACACCTTCACCCAGTGAGCTCCACAACACCCCAGCAAGACAATGGATAATTTTGTTAACACCATTATCGGAGCTTCCAGACTGAAACCAAAACAGAAAAAGCTGCACAGAGGTACACCAGGAAACAGGCAGATCCTTTAGCCTTGAAAATTCTAGCTTCCTTTTCTTAGCGGGACTTTTAATCCCACAACTGGTCTACCCACAACACCTGGTAGATATCCTTCTCTGGAAGCAGCAAAGCTGCTGTACGTGTTACCTACACTATAGACCCTGGGCCCTGTAGGGTTTTTAGCTCTCCAAAAGCCACCCTCTTGACATATGTTTTTTAGACAAGGGCTTCCATACCCTCAAAGCCATTGCTTAAGAGCAGTGGAGAGACAGCTGGAGCATCAAGTTGCTGGAAAAAAATCTTACCAGTATCAGCACTTAAATCAGTTTGGTTTTTTCACTGCCGAACTTTCACCTGTACAACAGAGCTGCCCCTTCTGCACTCCCCACCTCTCCAAAAGGCAGTAATACAGAATCTAATGCCCCTCCAGTGCTCCTAATGCAAAATACAGTATAGGATAAGTGAAGAAATGCACACACATAAAAGGGGTTGGAAGGGACCTCAGAAGGTCGTCTGGTCCAGCCTCCTTTTGAAAGCAGGACTAACTTCAGACATCTGGTTACATGGGGTCCTTGTAACCCTAGGTACACAATCACTCCAAATTACAGCATCTATCCAGCCATAGCCAGAATACATTCCAGAAATAACATCCCAAATCATGCTTGTCCAGTCACCTAAAATAAATGTACTGGCCTGTTACTGGCATGTGTTTTCCAGTTAGTGCTTTAGTTGTTAAATTTTCTTGACAACTTAAATTGTGAACATCCACTAGTTTTTTAAAAGAAATGACCTTCCAGGTAGTGAAAAAACATTAGTGATAAACTCCGCAGTAATGATGTCCTTCACAGAACACGTATCATACCGAAAGGAAAGGACAGCCAAGTAACCTTATCTCGTGTTGATTGACATTTCCATTTGCTAGAACATAAATCCATGTTCTCAAAATGTATCACCCTTGCTGTTTTGTGCTATCGAAGGTAGCTGGACTTGGCTGCAGTACTTAATCCCATAGCTCCTCTCAAATGCTCATACAGTATACTGCTCACTAGAAGTATCTGTACAAGGTATATTCAATGCTTTTTTGCTCACTCTGTGTTTATCACAGTAGTAACTACATTTTCTGACAATCCCACATTCAGGAGAGAATTCAGACAGCTGATTTAGTATGCAACCCAGAAGACTTTAGATCAACTTTAATCATTAATGCTCTTTGTTATTATCAAGGGAATCTGGCCTCATGATGACATGATTTCTTATGTTTGATAAGGAAATAAAAGCAACAGTATTTGAGAGAGGAAGGACAGGATCTGATAGGAATTCCTCTCTGAAGCAGGCAGACCACTAGATGAAAACATCTGGCCTTGGAACCACTTTAAATTACAGCATCTAAGAGACTGTTGCCTGTCACAACCTTTTTCCAAATATAGGACCTCATATAAAGTCTGTGGACAAAATCTGAAAGTAAAACACATCACTGGGCTCTACATAACACAGAAAATCAATGGAAGGCAAAACTTCTATGACTCAAAGTTGCCTTACTAGTTCTCAGAACTACCTAAAACACAAGTCAAAGCAACCCTCAAAGCCTTCATAGGTTCATGAGTAAGTTGACAGTCACCTCCAGAGTAATCAAAATCTTTTTGTGCTACAAGAAAGACACTTCTGCATACATGCAGACACACACACACTCATGTCACAGATACATACTTCTGTCATTTTTGAATGAACCCATTTACACTCCAGAGTTTAAAAAAGGCAGGATCGCAGCACCTCAATTTAAACTTTAAAAGCTAGACAAGCAATTTTCAGTGATTTCTATAAAAGTACTGGCAATTTCCATTCAAATTCAAACAAAACCAGTTCATTATAAACACATACTTCTAAGCATTTTATAGTCCAGCTCAGTCAAAAGTAAACTGATAACTGTTAGGAAAGCCATTCAGACTTCTGTCTTTGCTTTGCTCCAGTTGTTTAATGCAAACACTTCCCTGGTAACAAATTGCCACTGCTTCAACTAAAGTTTCTCAGTTTTTTTCTGCTGACATCAGTAAAAAGAAATGTCACAGTTTGCACGAGGTAAGGAGCAGAACTATAATAATTTAAAGAAAGAACTCTGGTGATATCAAGTCCAAGCCTTAATGGACAAAGAGCAGCAGGAGCTCTTTCTGCACACAGTGAGGACGACTGACTTAAAAACATCACAATTTCTGGCATGAATTCCTATCCTCTTTCAGAACTGAAACATGTAATGGAAATGGTTTGCTACAAGGGTCATTACAGTGTAAAGATAATGATGCTGACCCTGCAGGAAGATAGTCACTTTTTTTTTTTCCTCCTGCCAATGAGCTCTTACAAATAATAGTCAACATCATTATCAGGCTTTTGTTTAACCCATTTATAAATGAGACCAATTTATTTTTATATATGTATTTTTTTTAATTTTTTTTTTTAAGAGAAAACCTTAAAGAAATAAAGGCAGTGAAAGGGCAGTTGATGATATAATGCACTTTGCCTCTACTCCTAACCACCCTTCATCCACAAATCTAAAAATACATAAATGCTTCCCTGTTCCGAAATCTGGAGTCCTGGAACACAAAAAGATCTTGAGTTTTCATACTGGAGGTGGAATTCAAACTACAGAGTAGAAACACTGAACTGCTTAAAGACAGATAGAGAATAAAAGAGCATTGTTTCATTCTGTATTAGAAATGATCAGCCTATTCTTGGCAAATGACAAAAGCGAAAAGACAAGTTTTTACATAAAAGATACCCAATTCTGTACAATGCAAGTCAGGAGAATTCACCTCTAACATACAAAAGCATTTGCTGAAGTCGAAGTGGTTTTCCCATGCCCCTCCATACAGACAAATGTCTGATCAGCCTCAGAACTGCAATGAAAAACCCATTCAGAGGGAGTGAGATTTCCTTTAATAGCAATGATTGTAACGTATTCAAATGCAAGTTGCTAACAGAAGAACTGACAGTTGCAAGGTTGAATTCCTTTGGAACCATAATTATTTATGACACTTTATTACAACAACTGTAAAGCATATGGTTACCTTATTAGAAGTTAAAATTCATTTTCATATAAATCTCAGCATGACATTACACCAAAAGAATTGAAGTTACTCCAGAGGATGGCAAGTAATTTCATCTATACCGCTTCCAGAGCTCAGTAGTTGGAATATGAATTTAAACTAATTTACTTGTAAGTATAAAAGCAGTTCTGATAACATAAATAATCCATCTAGAGTCACATAGAGCATTTCCAACAAGCTCCAGGATTCACTTAATATAAAAAATATCTATCTGAAAACTTTCATCCACTAGCAAGCGTGTCATCCCCAGCTTTCCATCTAGGTAATTACTTTCAGGAAGGAGGTCTGTTTTATTTTTAATTCTATCTCCTCCACTAGCAAGTCATAGTACAATAAAATTTCAGTCTCATTTATTGAAGCCCATAAACAAAACGCAAATGCATTATTGGGGTTTTATTAACAAGAGAAGAAACTTTTGCTGATAAACAAACATGTGGAATTTTGAAGCTGGCACTGCCAAGTAATTTAAGTCTTGAAAAGTAGGTTAATAGGCACCTTTTAAAGATGATATGAACTTAAAGAAAAATGATAATGTGTATTTTTTAAATGGTACCAAGTCACATGTTCATGAAATGGGGATAGATGGGAAGGAGCTCTTTCTGGACATCCCTCCTCACAGAGTTTCTTGTGAACCTACAACACCAGTGAGCCCTTTTCATTTATCTCAGTTTATCTTTTCCTTCTCTATATCCTATATGACATCTATGTGCTTATTGGTCATACACATTTCAAACACAGAAAATTTCAGTGCATTTGCAATAAACACAATTCTTTTCCTACCAACAGCTGTCTCATTTTCTTAACGCTTGGTAATTTTGCTAAGTATCCAGAGCATGCAGTTAAGAGTATATGTACATCAATGCAGTACAGAATATAAGTTTACTATGACATGCAGTGGATAAAAACTGCAGGAAAAAGTGATACATTGTGAGAAGGGTTGTTGGTTTTGTTTTTTTTAGTAGAGAACAAACAAAAGTATAATCATCAAAAGCTGATGCAGAAGTTTCAATGGAAACCATCCAAAACCACAGTCATCTATCACTGCCACATGGAATCTTTATATTACTACATAATGTTAATGGCACCTCCCAGTTAACAATTCAGTGAAATTAAGACAGCTGCAATAAAAACTCTAAAACTGGTGCTGAAGAAGGAACACTGCACAATATATTAATTTACTTCATCCAGCAATAAATGCATCAGCTAAGGGTTGCCAGTTGACTTGTACTTTAAAGACCACATGCAAGAATGGGTCTATTTCTTAGTCTGTTTAAGCTGCTTGGAAAAAAGGTCTGTACACTAAATAGTCATCTACAAAGAAGATGTAAATGATCAAAGGTAAGAGGTAACCTTAACTGAAATCTCTCATATTAAGAGCAGTAAAAGAAGTCACTGTGTGGTGAAATATTTTCTTCTTTCTGACATTATAGCAACAGGGTTTTTTTTATTTTCATTATAAGTAAAATAAAATAATATCATAGGGCTACATTTTCCTGACTTCCATAAGGATGAGTTTTAAAAAAAAGCATGTCTTTTTCCTCTACATTTTGCTTTTCTTTCTGTTCTGCTTTCACAGAACAGGTGTTTTCCAGCCAAACCTATATGAATATAAATATCTTCAGAGTGTAATTTTTCAATACATTTATCTAAGGCCAGCAGTGATGAGATCAGTGACAGAAGCCTGAGGACTATAAAAAATGACTGACCATGAGATGAGTGACCATGAAATGGTAGAGCTCTCAATTCTTGGTGGAGCCAGAAAAGGGAGCAGCAAAACTGCTACCATGGATATCTGGAGGGTGGACTATGAATTGTTCAGAAGACTAGTAGGGGGAGTCCCCTGGGATTCAGTCTTAGAGAATAAAGGGTTCCAAGACAGTCGGTTCCTCTTCAAGAAGGAAATCTTAAAGTCGGAGGAGCAGGCTGTTCCCCTGAGCCACAAAACAAGCTAGGCTGCCCAGGGAGGCGGTGGAGTCAACAACCTTGGAGGTGTTTAAGGAACATTTGGACACTGTGTTGAGGGACATGGCTTAGTGAGAACTATTGGTGATGGATGGATGGTTGGACTGGATGACCTTGTGGGTCTTTTCCAGCCTTGGTGATTCCATGATTAGGTGATTCTATGATGTGTCTCTCTTATATTGACTTCAATCTTAACAGGATTGTACATAGATATGAACATAAAGGCAACAATGATAAGAATAATGGAATTATAGCAACACATTCTTCATTTTGCAAGACAAATTAATTCCACAAAAATAGAATACTCTCATTTTGATGTGACTGAAGCATAGAATAAGAAAGGTCATCTTCAGTTTAGGTTGTTACAAACTCTAGGAACAGCCATACTTCATCAGTCAATACCAGTCATTTTTTGCCATGTTGACTTCAACTGTCTTAAAAGTGGTCATATCCCCTTGAAAAGAGTTATTTGCAAGTGAGTTAGTACAACTAAGACCAGACTGATCTTTACTGGATATATTTTGTGATTGGGATTGTCTTACTTCATGTGATAAATTCTGAAAGATTTAGAAGCCCCAGGAATACTTTCTGCTCTCATTCACAGATGTAAATCTAGAATAGTAAATTAAATTCAGACATTCACTCATGTTTTTGAGAGTCTACTGACTCCAAAGCTTTTATGCTCAGCCATAAAATTGAAATACAGCCTTTCTCAATGTTGTGGTAGACATCAGAGACAGACCTTACAGTAATTTTGCCTCTGCTGGGGAAGAATCCCTGCCTGTTTAATACCACGGAGGAACTTTTGTTCCGGCTGTGGTATAAAACCCCAAACACCTGACCTATATCAACCATTTAAAGTCTGAAGAGAGAGCTTTATGCCATCCAGTTTTGGGTCTCAAGTATGACTCTCAAATTTGCCTGCCAGTTTCCATCTTTTTCACTTTACAAGCCACAAACCTACACAGATTTAATTTATAGAATTCTAACAAATTATGATATTACAAAATAGTAAGTTATTTCAACTTCTTTCATATCTTCAGCTGAATGAACTTCAGGCAAGACTGGGAGTTCTATTAGTATGACCTGAAATGAGAAAAAGATCTCACAGCCCCAGTAATATGTAATGGGCACTGCTACTAACACTGCAATTGCTAACATTAACATAGATAAGAATGAATACAAATAAAGAGCTTCTTATTTCTGATTATAGGAAGTATATCCAAATGAGCGATAGTTTGCTAAAACACTCTTACATGGAAATGTTAACAAACTAACCTCAGGACATTTAGACTGCTTCATGAAATTATCTTATTGAATACATAAAGGCAGTTTTCTAAGCCAATAATTCCAGGCCATAATTTGAAAGATTTTCTAAGCCAAATGGGTAGGAATCTTGTCCATTATAAATCTCTTGTCCAATAGTAATGCACTGTTGAAAATCAAAAGTCATTGAGTTAACGTGATGCTGAGTTCAGCCAACAAGAATGAAGGGGGACACAGAAGTTTCTCATTAAGCCTGTAACTTAGCTCTGCCTTTTTACAGAAAGGAAAAAGACAGGAGTGAAAGACTAGTAATTTGGAAATGCCACTGTATGCAGTGAGTCACACTGCACTAATCAACTTAAGAATAACAAAAGATTAATTACATGTTAAGTGTATGTTAATTTTTTTTATTTATACCTAACCTTATAATTATGAACTCATATATAGAAGAACACACTAATCAAGAAAGATGTGATATGCAGTCAGAATGTAGCATCTGCTTAAGTACAGACAATCTTCAATTTTCAGAATTAAATATTTAATGATTCACTGCACAGGTAGACAAGTGATCTAAAAAGGTAATAGAAGCTCCAAGTTAAAAAACAAAGCATGGATTTCTTGTAAGATTGAGGTTTTTTTTGTTTTGTTGTGGTTTTCTTCTCCCTCCCCCCAAAAAATAACACATATCTCTATCTTATCATTTCTTTCATATACATATATAACATAGAATCACAGAATGGCCTGGGTTGAAAAAGACCACAATGCTCATCTCATTTCAACCTCCCTGTTATGTGCAGGGTCACCAACCACCAACATCCAGCCTGGCCTTGAATGCCTCCAGGGATGGGGCATCCACAGCATCCTTGGGCAACCTGTTCCAGTGCATCACCACCCTCTGAGTGAAGAACTTTCTCCTAATATCTAATCTAAAACTCCCAACATACATATATACATAATATATGAAAATCGGTACGAAATACACACATATGTTTCCTAATTACTGATCTCAAAATTATTCTGGAGGAGATGGAATATTATGGATTAACTTGAACTCGCGCCAAAAAAGTTTGCATACAGCCTATTTCTATGGGTGTGCTTTATCACTACACTGAGCAATAACTATAACGGTACTATTTAGCTTACTGTAAAAGGAGAAACAACCTATAAGAAAAATAACATTGCATCATTCTCTATAGATTCTGCCAATAATTGTTAGAACACACCAGATTGGTGAAGATAAATTAACACAATAAAAGTAGAAACTATCAGTCCAGTGATACTCCTAGGAAGTTTTGTTGCCACTCAAGTAAGCTGAATAAGATTTTCTTGATGAATATTATCAAAATTATTCATCTTAATGTCATGTCCCCAAAACCTGTTAATCCAACAAGATGGTTGTAACTACAAACTGAGCAGGTTTTCTGCAAAGCACTTAGTCTTCAGATAATATTTCACAGCTTATGTGACATTTTTGAAAAGAGCAATAATGTGCAATAATTTCATAATGACAAATTAAGATAAAATGTTCCAGACAGAGGAGAGCAATGAGTGACTAAGTCTGAAGTTTCCCTCTGAATTAAAGTCACGAGGGATCCTAGCGAATGCTATCAGGACAAAAAATACAATAGTTCACACAAACTTTAAGGCGTTTATCTTGCTAACTCCTTATGCTGAAGTAACATCAGTGCAGTGACCATAAAAGAGCATATAAGAAAACTAACAATGCTGCTTGAATTAATCTCACAGAAATATATTCTTCAAAGATCTATGGTCACTAGCAGCTTAACCAGTAAAGAAAAAGGGGGATGGGGGGGAAGCAGTACCAGACATTCTCAACAGTACATCTGGCCTTAAAATTTTTTGGCATTTTTTAAGGGAAAGCAGCCTCATCCAAGATTTCTGTCCTCATCACCACCTAAAAGGCTGCTTCTGACACAGAAGTTTTCTTTATGTTCTTGTAAAATAGCTTTATATTCATCACACCAACAACTGGAAGATACCCTAGAGAGCGTGTCATCCTACTACAGCATACAGGGAAATAAAATGCTACAACATAATACTGAGAGTATTCATCTTATAGGTTCACTTGAGTCAATGGATCCTTTTCTACATTATATCCATTATGACAAGAATGATCTGGGGTGTCACTGGTGAAACTAGAAAGGAAAAAATACCGCTTTGTAGCATGACAGGACTTCTTGTGGCTACAGTATCACTTATACTAGATGCCTCCTGGGGTATGATTAGCTCTGCATGAAGCAAAGAATATTAATACTAATTTTGTTTGATGCACTCTTGTCAGCAAGAATAGACATGCATTTATCCTAACAGGGAGATTCAGCCCACTTAAGATTTAAGCAGCTCTAACAATGAATCAGAATCCAACCACAATTAGGTAATAATCACTTTTGTACCAGCATAACTTTGCAGGAAGAAAAAGGCTGTCAGAATATCAAGCTAGAAAGTAGTACATAACAAAACTGAAACAGGGAGGGAGAAAAGAAGTGTTTCTTGCTTTTTCTCTTCACTGGGAAACACATAGCAGAATCTCATCAAGTTCTCTTTAGAAGACACAGCTCTTTGTTTTTTAGCATCTAGAAGACAAGGATAGTTGTGCTAGTCACAAGCATAATTTTAATTGATTTGGCTTCATTTTCCTCATTTCATCTCTGACTCTTCATTTGCCAACACTTTCCCTTCTCTTTTCACTTTCTGGACAGTCCTGTTGATATTTGTGTAGTAGTCCCAGACTGTGAAGCAGTCTGGCTTTTCAAAAGTCTATTTGCTCATCTCCTCTACATCATTTATCATGTCAGGAAGAATCAATGTGACAGAGATTCAAATGGTGTGCCAAGAAGTCATAGCTGCATGTCATATCAGTTAGAGACTCTGGTTATCTGTGCAGTTACTGGAATTTATCCATGTGACTGAAGTAAAACACTGGTCTAACACTTGTGCTTAAGTATCTCATCTGTGGTTAAACCTCAGCCAAACTGGTCAGACATATTTCTATATATTGTTCTGCAAATGGCAAATGCTTTAATTACATCTCGGACGTACAAAACATGCAAACAGACCAAAAAAAAAACAAAAACACACTTTTCTGTTTTTAAATATATGTCTATAAAAGCAGATCTCTGCTTTCTGCTTTCATTCTCTACAAGCTTCATGCATTCATTTTTAGAAATGATCTCCCTTAAAAACACATTATTTCTAATAGTGAATAACTTTATCTGTACATTCTGACACAAAGAGCTGGTAACTGCTTTAAGAGTAGTCACTAGGAATGGACTATAAGAGCTTCTCAGGGTTATTTTTGTAATTTGTTTTACAAATAAATAAACAAAAGCAAAGCTATCTCAAATGCAATTTGTCAGATACCTTGCAAGATCAAAATGATGCCCATAAGGTTCATCAATACACCAGAATAAAACTTAAGAGTAAGCAGGAACAACTGTAAATTAACACCATGCATTAGAGCTCATGCACACAAGTGTTCCAAGTTACAATGGCAGAAACAAGAAATCTGGAAAATATCAAGATCCAAAGCACTCTGAACTCAAGTGCCGCTACAGGAAGGCGTCTTAAGTACAAACTAGTTTAAACTCACTGTCTCGAAACTGTAATCTCACGTGCCTTTTAACTTTAAGTGCTTAAGAATGATGAAGGCAAAACCAGAACTACAGAAGATATCCTTGCTTCCACAAATATTTTGCATGGGTTTTACTTCTTGTTCGGGTGTTTCATGCATTCAGTTCTTACACGGTACACACAGAAATCCACTACTCCACTACACCAACAGATTCTGTCTTCAGATGCACATCTATGATCTCACTGATTTAAATAACAGTTTTACCAAGTCTTCAAGAACGTTTTACAGCCAACTGTATGTAATTTCTTCCCAAAGCTCATTTTTCACCTAACCACTAACACTCCTAATGTACTGTCGACATCACCAAACTTACTTGACTCAAGGTTTTTAAACTTCTGCCATAGGGAAAAAAAGGAAAATAGACCATCTGCTGCTAGATTAATAAGAGCACTGGACATTGCTCGTACTTAAAAAGGAAAAAAACAACAAGTACTCAGTTTCTCATTGTGGCTGACAAGGAGCCTTGAAATTGTCTGTTGTTTTCTGCACAGAACTTGTAGTACTCTCATATAGCAGCTCTCATACTTTTTGTAGGAAAAAAAATATATGACAAATGGTCTCTCTGCTCCCTGCCTTCCAAAATAAATCTATCAATTGTTTTCACAGTTGTTGAAAGCACGTGTACAGGAGCATTCAAACTTCTCTTTGCAGATATATAATTGGAATAATACAAGTGTATAGTTGTAATTACAGGGTAAATAGACGGAGAGTATTCTAAGCAAAGACTCACCAGTGCTGAGGCAAAATGAATGCACACCACAAAAACTCCTCACAGGAGAAATCTCCAGAAAGAAATGCTACCTTAATGGTGGTCAGCCTTTAAATGGTCAAGCTCTACCCCCTTCCAGGAGCACAACTGAATTACCTTCACCTGTGCTCCCACAGCTGACTCATCACTTGCCTAAGATGGTCAATCAGAGGTTCAGGCTGTGATCAACAGTTTCACTTACAGCAGAGAACTGAATAAATGCCACAAGATTTCTAAAAACAAGTTACCAAATAGCTTTGGTAGACTGTTTAATAGACTGTTTAAAGCAGTCCTGTTCACTTAAGTACTTTTTATTAGTAGGATTATTTAAACCCAGTCCACGCACACCTCTTATCCTTTCATCCTGTCTTCCAATTCTTCATGTACTTTAAAAGCTCATCAGAAGATGCCCATCCCATCACTAGTATCACTAGATGAAAAACCTAGGGAAATATTTTGTTTTACATAGTTCTGATACTTCCTATGATGGCCAAAAGATTAAATACTGTAGATTAACATACAAGAGCACTAAAAAAAGCCTTCTAGGCAAAAGCAGGAAGAAATGCACTGCAAGTTGATTCATCAATTCATTTTCTAGTATGTAGATCATTGCTAAAAATAATGGCAAGCAACGGAAAATGCAGAGGAACAAAAAGGAGAATAACGTCCCACTGCATCCTTCCCTGTGATGGAATAATACACCAACAGAAGTAGTTCAGCTACAGTCCTCTCAGAAACAGCAATCATCTGTATCATAGGAAGACCATTTCAGACCAGTAGCTGGTCCACAGAAGTACACCCGGAAATACAACAGATCACCATTTCTGTGTTCAAGTCTCCATATCCCTTCTTCATGATAACTTTTCTCATGATTGCCAGCGGAATACATAATACTTCGTAAGTTTAATACATCTTATATAGATGTTACTCTCTAGAAAACATTTTACAGGGTAGGTTATAGCATTTGAAAAGTGGTGTTTTGGAAGCTGTCATGACAACATGACCATAGCATGCCAAAACAAGAATGCACCAATGAAGGAGAACAACAAATACTCTGAATAGTCCAGCACTAATTCCTCCTTTTTTGATCATCTCAAAATCACACATTCTAAACGGACCCATTTTGAAAAGTGACATTCACTATCACAAAATTCAACTTTGCAATGGAATTAATTCTTCCACCATTTGTTTAATACTGTTTTTCTGACTATGTTATTAAGGGAGCAGATCTTTCAATTTATTTTTTTTTTTTTACCTTCACAATATGCGGAGTCCCCCTGGACAGAGAGATAACCATTCTTGCATTCACAAGTAGCCTTTGTGTTCCAGTTTTTACACTCTGAATTTTCACCGCATCTGTGACCTTCTGCACAGAAGTTATGGCCTGAAATACAAGGAACATGCAAATAGATATTAAAACATGCTTATTTCAGGTATTAAGGTTTAATATTTACATTCACTATATTAATCTCTTGAAAGCTTCAGCAAGCTATATGTTAGAAATTCACTCTATAATCAAATTTGGTACATGCAGGCTTTTTTGAGTCCTTGATCATTGTGTACTCAAGTAAAACCTTTATTTTCTCTCTGAACATGTAGTTGCCTGGCTGGCTTTGGTAAGGAAAAAAGACAACTTCAGACGATAAAAAATTATGGCAATACATTAGTTTCTTACAGACTCTATGCACTTTATATACTTTTTTAACTGGCACCAAAATAATAATAATAATAATAATAATAATAATAATAATAATAATAATAATAATAATAATAATAATAATAATAATAATAATAAATACTTTGAGCCAGCACACAGTATTAATGTGTTTAATTGTCATTTGTAGATATAGCAACTAAGAGCCTATATAACATATCAGTGTGTTACACTAGTCACTATAAAATACTGCATTTCAATTTAGCGCAGATTACTACGACTGTGCTGGGACTTGAGTGACATAGCTGATCAACTTCAGGCAATGATAAACCAAGATAAAAAATGCACACAACTTTTTCCTTGAATCCCAACCTTTAAAAACAGATATCATTTTTCTCTATGTGTTTTCATTACAATAGCCCTTACATCACTTTCTGCACCAAAAAAAAAAACAAAAGAAAAATGATACTAGGCTCTCTTTAACTCAGTCTTTAATCGCATGATCATTTCTTGGCAACTTTAATACTTGTAAGTAGCCAACAGGATGATCTACTGGTAAATTTTCATCACAAGTTTTAAGTCTCAGATCAACCATTCATTTCTAACAGGAATTTCTCCCAATAACAATTCCCTGTGTTGTATTCTTAAGAATCATTCACTATTCATTTACCACCTCTGCAATTCAACAGAACATACGATTTATCTAATTATCCATCCAGGATCCGCAGATGTACCTTTATTTAGTTACTTTTAAAGCCACTCTAGAAAATCTGGTCTTGCATTAATTCCCTTATTATGGTCTGTATTAGAGATTAACAGTCTCAGTTTCTAGCCTGATTGTCCATTCAGAATGAGACTCTCTTGTTTTCAAGCTTCAAAACATAAATGAGCACACACGAGGAAGAAAGTAATGCTCCAGTTCTACGAATAAATTGTGTGAATATAGGCTCTAAGAAACTTTCTGCTGTTCTTCTCACACTAGGAATATATGATAATGGAACCTACTTTTCTAGATTGTGTTAGCTTTTAGTACTATAAAAGACCTATGAAACACCATTTCCTTTTTAAAGGTCTTCTGCCTTTTAGAAGTGTTAACCAAAAGAGGCTCAACCCAAGGCATTTCAAAAAAATTTGTTCTACACCTCCATAAGCAGAAAGCAGCAAACCTTTTCTTTTAAGAGCACGTGTGGTGCTGTATGCTTTCAAGCTTTTACAAAACACATGTCATTTAAGGTTAACTAGCAGGAAAATGTGCATGACGGTATAGAATTGTAAGGGATCGCTCTGCCTCTGTCAGAGTACACATACCACTGAATCAGAGGTTCTTGCAAGTGCTTTTTTCCCCCCACTATGAAGACTCACATCTAACACTTCAAAAGAACTAACAGGCAGGAAGCAGTTTTGTATTTCTTAGACCTTGGTCTGCATTCTCTCCAGTGAAGGTTGTGAAGGCAAAGAAGGAACAAAATGCTATCTATTACTGGTAGCTCATATTGGGTCTGAGTGTTTGTCTTGCTTTTCTAACAAAAAAATAATAGCTACCTGTGTTATTCACACCTTCACATCCAACTCAATGACTAATTCAGGTAAACACTAAAATTCATTCATATTAACCAAAAGTCTGGAAGAAGTCTAGGGCTGCTGTTTGGCTAATGCTATGCTTATACTCCTGACTAAGAAGCAAGGGCCCTAACAGGACGGTCTATTGATGAGAGCAACTACTCACCCTCAAGCAAACAGAATGCAAAAGAACATGAACATCTGATATTTATCAGATCAGATTTATTTATGCGTTCCTGACTATGAAATTATCTACAAGGTTCCTTCATAATACCTAGACAAACGGCAAAACCACCTGATGATACTGCAGTAGTATCTCTGAATAACAAGCAGCCGTGGATGGCAGCCAGCAGAGGGCACACACTGCAATTGCCCAGGTGAAAATAAATGAATTACTGAGACTTCAGAATACTCAGCCAAGTCTTATCTGAGACATTCAGCACCTCTCTAAATACAAGGCTTAAAATAGAACCATCACATGTGAGCAAGCAGGCAATTGGAGAGCATTTGACAGAAGCACAGAAAATCTTAAATAGTTCTGATAATCTAAGCTAATTTCAGGCCAACACAGATGATAATGCAAATGTGCATGAATTAAAAATAAAGATAAACGCATTCAGAAGAGATGTCAGAAACCGTTCCCCCCCCCCCCCCCCCCGCACACACAGTCATGAATGTTCACAACAGCCCTTCAAAACCATTTGAGATACTACCAACGAGGGAATTAAATATTGAAGAGCGTGTTTAGATTTTTTATGGGCACTATGACCTCTGTTCCTTGCCAAAATATTTCTAATAACATTAGTCTCTTCCTTATCAAGGCTGCAGAAATGTTTGCTCATATTTTCCTTAACAACATCATTCATATCTTTCCATCTGCAATATCTGACTGCAGAACTACCATCCCTAAATGTACCAAACCAAGTGTGAAAGAGGTCAATTTCCATGATGCCAGACATAAAACTATCACTCATGTACCATCAGAAATTGCACACTTTACTGCTCCCAAGTCAGATTATCTAAAATTAAACATTCATTCTATTTGGGGAACCCAAATGTTGCTCTCTTTTTTTTTCTTCCAGGCTTCTCAATATCTTCACATTCCAATTCCCCAAATCTGCTTTTCTAAAGCAGCATGTTAAACTGTTCTGTTATGACATCAAGGTTCATTTGTCTTTTTAAGTACCAACTATATTTGATAACTTGGTTTAATTGCTGATCGAAGAATGCAAGAACTTACTAAAAAGTATGGCTGCAGCCAAACATACCCTACATACGCATCCTCACAATGATGAGCCTCCCAGCTCCCAGATTTCTGAGGGTTTCCTTGTAACATTTGTAATGCTTTCTACACTCCTTCCAGATCCTTTAGCTGTTCTCTTGAGAAACTGTAACCCCCCCTGCTTTCTTGCTGTTCAAGAAACTACCCTACAGCAATCCAGACTTTCACTGTTTCACACATCAGAGGCTTCTAAAAACAATGCTGATGATGCCTCCATTAATAGTATTAGCGATGTTTAAAAAGTTTAAGGTCATTTCACCCTCAGAATCTTTTAAATTCTTATGGTTTAGCCCCACAGTTACTACATAAACATGTAAAGTAAAATCCGGGAAACACCTCATAGGAAGTCATAAAATATGCACTAACAATTATGTCCTTTCACGATCTGAATCGGCTTTTAAAACGAGTCATGAGCAATGAAGCACTTTGAACAGCAGTTTTTATGCCTTCAGAGTCTGAGGTCCCAGAACTCAGTGGTCTGACATAAAAGAGCGACTTCATAAATTCTTTCAAGCTGCTGTTTTGACTGCAGATCTTATTAAACGCTGTTTATTTCTGTGCATTAGAATAATTGTACTGCACATCCCAGCAACATTCTAAATACTTTCCTTTCTCTTTTGCAAACAAAGGTCTTTTAAATCCCAAATACTGTTATAAATATGTATTACTTGCAATACGTAGTTAGCAACCTCCGTTAAATCTTCATAAAAATAAAACCTTGAAATAACACGTACTTCACAGCAACACAAGAGAATTATTTGATTTCTGAAGAAGCAAAGCCCAAGCATGCTAGACAGAGAGAGATGGGGAGTATGTTAATTGAAGAGCATCTCATGCTTTAAGTGAAATAATTGAAATTCCCTTAGCACAAAACAAAGCAGTACAAGTAAGGACAGCAGAAGCCACCATTTTTTAGATTATAATTCTGTTCCAGAAGAAAAATGCATCCTTCAGCTTATCGGTAGGATCCTCCACTTCCTGCTAAACCAGTGTCAGCAGTCAATCCAAATCTACCAGCCAAAGCACATCACAGGACAGCAAATAAACATTACTTTCTACAGGAAACCAGCTCTTGCTACTTCATTATTTCCTCACATCCTCTCATTTAGGGAGAGTCTGATGGAAGGAGCTATGGCTATTATTGAAGCTGTCCTAACATATCAAAATCATGAGCATAACAGAAAAAATCTCATGAAATTTACTTGAATCACTCATCAAAAGGAGAAAAAAACCCACTCTTTAAAGATTATACACTGTCTTTGGTAAAAAGAAAAACAGCTGAAGGGAACAACAAAACTTTCATGACAGTATTTTTTGTATTATGTTCGTCCCTGGCGCATAAAAATGTAATAGTCATGCTATAAGAAAGAAAAAAATGAGTGATTTGCAAAAAAGAAGTAGTAAAAAATACATTTTAGCACACAAATGTTTTTCAACATTTTGCAATTAACTTTCTGCAAGTCTGAAAAAGAGCTTAATAAACAGATAAATAGACAATATGGCTTTATGTGGAAGATCCATGATAAAACAATATGCAGTGCACATTATATTCATGGATAGATCCTATATAGGGATCTGTTGAGGCCTGTTTTTATATTCAAGTACATTTAAACCACCACAGCTGTCGTTGTATAGCAAAGTTCTTCCATTCTATGTCTACTTTGCTACATACATCAAGCAATCGTTTTAAACACAGGCAGAATGTGACAGCTTAGAGCAAGTTGGCCAGAACTGGCTCCCCAGAGAAGATATGGATGCCTCATCTCTAAAGGCATTCAAGGCCAGGCTGGATGGGGTTGTGGGCAGCCTGATCTAATGGTTGGCAACCCTGCCCATGACATTCAATGATCAACAATGTCTCTTTTATCATAAGCCATTCTACAATTCTATGATTTTACTGGAATACAGAAATTTCAGCAGTCACATACTAGTGTTATAAACTAACATGTAGCAAACCTGAGGAAGAAAAGGTCTCATTCACCTGTTTTACTTTTCTAATCATTTACAAATAATGGCTACCTAGGATGCCCACCAACCATGTACACTACAGTTCTCAACTCAGTCTGTTGATTCATGATTTCCACCACCATAAATATCACAGTTTCTTACACTGGGTTTTTTGTATTTGTCTTGCATACTCTATTTTAAGCAGTTAGCTATTGCTGTGGTAGATATTAGAGATCCCTGAAGAGTGCATAGTGTTACATCACAGCATCATGAAGTCACCATATTTCTGTTTCTTGTTTTCCTTTCTGTTGGCCCTCATTCTTTCATTAAACTGGAATTCCTTGGCTGCCATACTAGGAAAGCAAAGGCTGCAAACCTACTGTTGCCCAAACTTTGTTCAGCAAAGGCATTTTAAAACTCTACAGAACATGAAATTCAGCAAAAGCTTTCCACTTTCCAACAGTTGAATACTTAGGAAAGCAAAGCCTGATACAAATAAAGAAATGATACAAAACAAAATCTGTCAATAGTGCGTACTAATAAACTTTGTACAGAATTGAAGATCTAATTTAATATCACTAGTAAAGATTTATTAATCACCCTGTTGTCTGCTCCAGCTAAATGCAAATAAAAAGTATTATCTCTGTCATCACACACACAAAGTAGAATCTACACATTATCTGCAAATGGCCCAAACAGCGCTCACTGCTAATTGCTCTATTTGCCACTGTATTTCTTCCTCACTACTTTTACTTGGGCAGTAAAAGATGAACACTGTCTCTTAAGGAAGTCATAATTCCAAAACGGCTTTCCATTCTTTCTCAACTCTGGCCTGTTTGCCATATCAGAGCACACTTGTTTGTATGAAAAAACCATGCCAAAAAAATTAATAGTCCTATATACATACATACACACAAACATATATGTGTTCTACATACAATAATATTATTTACTATTAATTTGGATCACATGGGACAGAAGCAAAAAACATCAAGCATGTATTCTAACTCAAGATACATATATATTAAAAAAAAAGACTTAGGAGTGCCAACTCCAATTTATTGCTTTATAAAGTTGACAAAACTAATCATAATCTTTATGCATAATTTGGAAAAGAATTTGAATTAGCCAAAATGAAATGAGAAAAAAAAAAAAAAAAATGAATTGCTTTAGTAGTCAGCTAAAGCAGAACAGACATGGAAGTTTGATGTATCGTTTTGAAAGCACTGTCTATCAGACTTCATAAGAAGCAGAAGTACAATTCCTTCCTCTGCCTCTGGAGACCATCCCACAAGTATAGACATTCATGTTATTTAATAAATAATAGAAACCAGTTTGGGGATGAATATCTAAAAGGAGTACCTATCATTAGCAATAATGCAGAACTGAATAATTCTAGAACTTATCTTTCATCAACTTTGAAGCTTTCAGATTTCTAGTGCTTTCTAAACTAATGAAGCTAATTTTTTCAGTGCTACACTACATCAAACTGGGCCATCTGTTAAGAAGCGTCATTAAGATACCGAGCCCTCTAAGGGACAGAGAAGTAACATTTAGTGCTTGCTTAAGTAGTTACAGATGTTTCTAGAAAGTGCATTAAAAAATTAATGTGTATATTCTTAGTCCATCATCCAGCAAACCATCTCAGATGTGCTGACCCCGGCAACCACACGCATATGCTTGTAAGTTCAAGGTCTTAGTAAATATTTAACTATGCACGTTTATTAATTATTTTTTACAGGCTAAGGGACGGATTCAGAACTCCTCCATTGGCAGTTATATGGCTCCCTGGAGGAATTCACATGCAGGTAAGAAGTAGTCCAGCAGACCTTGCGATAACCGTCTAAGCCTGGAAATATTTCACCTTCACTAGGCAAGCCTCTTCCTTGAACATTCCTGATGTGCATTGCTAAGTCCTGCTCTGAGAGACCAGACCCCCTTAAGCTTATCCAAGTCTCAGTGCCATAGGGGAGATATGGAACAAAAGTAGCATAAGATAATTATTCCTTGGATATGGCCATAATACCTTACACCCAATAGGTCATTGCTCACAACGGACCTGAAGAAGAAAAGTTATTTGAGTTCTCTAACCTTGTGAAACTCATGTGTTCCTTATTTAAGGGAACTTCCTCAGTGAAGACGTTAGCTACAGCTCGTTCAGTCTGAAGTAGCATGCAACCAGGATTCACAAGAAATGAAAGAGAACAATGAAAGGAAACCTATGTCTCAACACCCCTCATAGAAAAGAAGAAAACTGCCATTCTGCACTCTAGGGTTATTTCTCCATTTTGATTTCATAATTGTCCAGCTCATCTAATAAATGAATCCTGAGAGAGTTCAGAACCAAATCAGCCTCAAAGCACGCATCAAACTCAAATATTATCGTCATTCTAAAATAGAAAGAGCTTAAAGTGTCACCCCCCAAAAGCTTATAGCCCTGTACGTTCAGCGCAGTTGCAAGTTCAAGCAACACAAAATACCTCTTGTTTAAATCATTTCTTTCTAATGGGAACTAGAGATATCAGACCTTTTCTCCCCCAGCCCTTCCTTTTCTTCTTCTCCCTCTCTAACAGCAATTACAGCCATATATCTGATAAATCTTGTACCTAAATGAATATCACCACAATCTAGCATTACGTGAAGGTTAATTACAGACTCAAGTTTATAGAAGTACCCAATATATCATTAGAAAGGAATCGTCCCTTACAACGTATCCCCCAGTTGAATCAGCAACACATACTCCTTCAAAGTACACATAGTTTCTGGCTTACCTCTGCAAACACTGCAACATTGGTTCTCTGGAAGAACATGATCATTTTCTGAGCAGTTCAGTGGTGGACAAGTCTCTGTTACCTTTACCAGAACTCCATTCTGAAAAATAAATGATAGTTTAAAAAGAAAAGTTTAAAAAATGACATCAGTGAAAACACACACAATGGAAAGGATCATAATGCTCCATCTACCAATTCTGGCAAACTCCAGTAACAACAGCAAATTAGCAGTGAGCAAACTATAGATTTTTTATTATTAAGTATAACAAAATCTAAAGAAGTTGAACTTTTTTTGCACACAATTGAAAGAGAAAAAAAAAAGATACATAAGGACTCAAAGGAATTAAAGAACTTCACTGTAGGTTTTTGTAAGAAAGCTTTACGAAAGTCTGCGTTCTGCTTCTCTTAGTTCATAGTCTGAATGCTCACTGCTAAGTTCTACTTGAGCACTCAGCAGATAGAGAACCAACATTTTCGCATCGTGTAGTCCTCTGCTGTGTCCAGTTAAAAGGGCTGTTCTTTGGAAGTACTAATCACACCAGAAAAAGACTAGAACCTCCACTAAGAAAGCTGACAGCCTACTATATTGCCAATGCATATTTTAATATGAATTTAGCCCACTCCTCCCAAAAGATTTTTCATGCTGCCTCATATAGCAGAACAAAAAGATGGTTAAAAAATAACAAACCACAAAGATTATGTAAAATATTACCTAAACGTATCTAGGGCTAGGGAAGCAGAGAAAAGCATATAAGAAGACAAAATATGTTACTGAAGACAGCAATCTCAGTCTGAGGGTTAGATACGTGTCTTTGAACAAATCACTGGCAGCATCTATTTGTCCATTTAGTACGAAGCAAGGAACTCATGCTTGCCAGAAGCTTGCTTTCCCATCTACAAGGCACTGTGCAATACCATGCTGAAGGACTAACTCAGGTGTCAGTGCAGACAAAAGTCCTTGCTGTTAATTAACCTCATCAACAAGTCCACACTGGTTCAGCTGTGTCTCATCAGACTCCAGATCCTGCACGGTTACGCAAATGAAAATGCCTACTGGATCTACAAGGCACAAACAAAGCACGAAGTGCTCAGCAACTCCAGGAAACACAGGGAGTGACCATTCTACTGACACTGCTAGTGACTGTTTCAGAAACTGCAATCTTAAGTAAGGTCAAGCTGTCTTTTCCTGCTTTCAAAGCTGTCCTTGCTGCAAGCTGCATAACTTGCTGTCAAGAAATAGAAACAAAAACAGATATTCATTTTGTTGTTTTGTTTTACCTTATTTTGTGGTTTTTATTTAAAGAAAAAGCCTAACAATTCCCTACACTATCACACAGCACACATCAGCAGAGCAAGTGCCTGCACAAGCAGAGAAGTTAATGGAAATATTACATTCCTGCTCTGACATCCATAAGCGAAAAGAAAGAATGCCTCATGGTTTCTCATGCAACTGCAGTAACAAAGGTGATAAAAGAATCAGGCATGGTGAGCCATCATTTACTGTCATGTTATCAAACTACCAGCTGGATAAAGCTCTTGCTATAACTCATCGCTTATTAAATCTCAGATAAGACAATTGCAAAAGGGGTACAGCAAGTCATCATATGAACAAGAAGCGTTGACTGATGATCAATCTAATCAAATGGATGGCAAGAGATAAAGAAATTGTTAAAGTCAAATAAGCTAACGGGATAAATCAAGAAGCTATTAAAAAATTCAAATCAAAATCACACTGTCTTAATCAGAAGGAGATTAAAAAAAAAAAAAAAGATTTCTCTTAACTCAATTATCATTAAGACTTTATTTCCCTAAAGATTCCAATTTGCTGTAAAATCTGCTTCTTGGGAAAAGAAACATCATTCAGAAGCTTCAAAATAATAAAAAACTTCTCATATTGAGTATTCTTTGGGTTATAATCAATTCAGCATAAGCCAGTACACATCCAATTACAAGAATTGTCATCATTAAATTTCAGATTTTATTGACTCATAAGTAAGGGTAGTTCACATTTCAGGCTGCCTTAGGAAAACGACTGACTTTTTATGCTCAGTTCACATACATAGACACACAATCCGAATGGACATAGATATCAAAAAGACCTCATTTTTTCCCTGGAATGACTAGGTCAAAAGCTTCAGCTGTGGCATACAATCTACAAAGAATGAGATCTGGAATTAAACATTTACAAGATAATTAAGTTTCCTTAATTACAAAGCTAAGTACATTAAGTAAAAAGAACTGAGTGTAATCCGAATCAGTGACAAGCAATGGAAATTTGAACTATGGACAGCTCATGTCAGATGGTTAACTTCAAAAAATAATAGTCTAGGTTACTTTGGTTGTTATCCCTTTTATTACTGATAAGCTTTTCAGTTCCAAACAGAGATCTCAGATAACACTATAGGTAGGACATTATTCCTTACTTTCACGAAAAACTTAAAAGTCAAGCTTTTGAAAAGTTAACAGAGCCTTATCTGTCTCTCTAGAAATCATGTGGCACTCTGACTCCCCACTCTAGCAACAGTTAATAACATATTGATGGTTGGACCGGATGATCTTGTAGGTCTTTTTCAGCCTTGGTGATGATTCTGTGATCTTCTTGTACATCAGCCAGTTATGAATAGTAATAAAGTCATTCACAGATATCAAGCCAGGCTTTAGCTGATCAGCAGTAAACTCCCAATCCAACAGAAGTTACAGATTTCTCTCTATTGTCTTCAAGTGAGCCACATTCTGAAATCCACAAACTAGAATAAACATTGAATGCACTCATGCATTCAGTTTTCTGAATCACAGACATGCTTGCATTTTCCATAGGGACCTCAACAGGCTGGAGAATGCAACTGGAACCTGAGCAGCAACTGCCAAGTCCTGCATCTGAGAAGGAACAGACCCAGTGCTCAACTTATGAAGAAGCAACATTATTTCTGACAGGTTCTTGGCGATACCAGTAAGAGTATTCACAAGTAAGCCAAGAGCCATATACAGAAAGAAGAACTGAACTTACCCAATTGGTGGAGGGGGAATCTGTGTGGCATTCCTCTTAGGAAGCAGCCTACATCCAAGAGAAGTTCTCCCTTCAGTGGCTGGTCTTCATATGACTGCTGGTGGCTTCACCCCAGGTCCACCCCTTCTGGTGGCATGGGGAGCACAGGTGCAAACAATGTTCCTGTGCTCCCTGTGCCAGTCACACCCCTTCACCAGGTGCTCAATCACCAGTGCAAGCTGTGGCCTAACAGTTCCCTACACCCAGGCACCAGTATGTGCATATCCAGGACACACAGCTGGAAAGCAGATTAGGCAGAAAAGGACCTGGGTGGTCCCAGTGGGCACCAAGTGAAACACAAGCCAATCACATGCCTGCTCTACACAGAAGGCTAACATTAGGAAAAGCAGTGCTAGCAGGTGAGAAGAGGTGATTCTCTGCTTAGCACTGGTGAGACCATACCTAGAATATGGTGTTCAGTTGAAGGCTCCCCAGTGCACAAGAGAGGTTAGACATTGGTCCATATGGATCCATCAGTATTATTTTATTAGATGACAAATCTAAGTCTAAAGCCTCATTAGCTTAAATTGGTTCTTATGCAAGAAATAAAACTGTACCTTCAAGTAAAAATTGAAGCATGAAATCTTAACTTTACTTGACATCAATGCACCTACAAATACATTCTCCTTTACAGCCAAAAGAGCTGCTCCTCAAGACTTTTTCCCCCTCAGCATTTTTAAGTCACTCTACATTAATAAACTGACAGCTGACCTGTGCCTCCAACTGTACGTCTTTCATGGATCAACAGCTTTTGAGACTTGAAATCTTGTTTTTCAAGTCTGGAAATTGAACCACACACAGTACCTTTTTTTATTGTTTTTTTTTTTTGTTTTTTTCTTTTTTTTTGGAGCCATTTCCCTAAGCACAAAGCTCTGTCTTTTAGTCATACAAGTGGCAAAAAGCAGCAAAAAAACTCCTCACTTTATCCACCAGAAGGCCTGTACTGAATAGAAAGTGATCACTTTTGCTATAAGTTTGACTTGTCACCACTCAAACTTTATCTAGCAAGCATTGCTAATTGAGGCAGTAAATAAGCAGGTGTTTCACTTGAGGTCGTGCTTGAGATACAGTGAATGAACTTCCTGTCAACAGGTGCTGCTAGAAGCAGAGGGAGGCATTCACTTAAATATTCTCTAGAGTCAGAATGACAAAGTTTGCCAGCAAGGTCTGACATCACCTAGAAACACAGCTGTGGTTAAACCCTTCCCCCTTTTTTGTTGTTCTGGAGGCTCATTTTTTCATATCTCAGTATCACATTAATATATTCAGTTTCAAATACTTATAATACTCTTCATCTTCATTCAGATGTAAGTAATGCAAACTGCAACATTACTACAATGAACACTGACATACCCATTTCCTTTAACAGGATGTAAAATGCAAAAGCTCTTCTCATTTTTTTTCCCATCCTTCTTAATATGAGAAATATTTTATGGTCAGTGTGTGCTTTCCGTCTTCACAAATGTATTATCATACTTGTAATAATGAGTATTATACTCTTATTTATAGCATAGAGGAGTTCCACAGAGGTAGTTCAAATCACTCTGTTCTCACTTTAATGTGAAAATCCTCCCATTCTCCTCATCTTATTGCCCACAGTCACTTTCCCTCCTAGATATACAGTCTAAGTCACATTATAAAAGGACCTTGCCCTCACATTTGTATATACACTGAGCACCCCCACACAGACAAACCCTAACAACGGCAGAATAATTTTGCATAAGCTGCTTTCACATCTACAACCCGTTATTGTCCACTTCCATTAGCAAACAAAATTACTGCTCCGTGCAGTCAAGCACAGAAATAACCAGGTCATTGTAATTTTTTCCAATAACTGCTCTAACACGCTGATCTATTAATAACACATGTACGTTTCCCCTGTATCACCTTCCCTTCCATAAATTCAACAATACATAAAAATCAAAAACAGTTGAAAATTACATGTGGGAGCAAATGTGTTTAAAATAGCCATGCCTCTCCTAAGTAGTAAATCACACTACAGTCACAGACATACTCTAGTTACAAAAAGTGCATGTCTCAGCAGAGAAATGGGCTTTTAGTAACAATCTACTACTGAACATGGAAAAGGATCTCCTAAAGTAAGTCCTGCCACATTTGCATACCATGTTCAGTACTCGCATATTCATTAACATTTCTTGTTATGAATGTTTTCATCTAACACAGCCTTCCTTTCCTTACATTCTCAAACACCAACGGCAGTTTATAGAGTCATAGAATGGTTTGGTTTGGAAGAGACCTTTATCATTATCTAGCTCCAGCCACCCCTGCTATAGGTGGGAACACCTCCCACTAGAGACCAGATTGCCCAAATCTGTACCCTGAATGCCTCCAGGGAGAGGGCACCCACAACTCCTCTGGACAACAAGTTCCAATGTTTCGCCATCCACACAGTAACAAATATCTTCCTAATATCTAGTCTAAATCTACCCTCTTCCAGGGCTCTTTTTTGGCCCTCCTCTGGACATGCTCCAACAACTCTCCTTCTTATGTTTGGGGCTCCAGAACTGGATGCAGTGCTCTAGGTGGAATCTCATGAGAGTGGAGTAGAGGGCCAGAGTCATTTTCCTTGACCTGCTCATCACACTTCTCTTGATGCAACCCAGGACACAGTCTGTCCTTCTGGGCTGCAAGAGCTCATCGCCTGCTCATGTTGGGTCTTTCATCGATTGATACTCCCAAATCCTCCTCCTCAAGGCTGCTCTCAAACCGTTCTCCAACCAAGCTGTGTCTGTGCCTGGGACTGCCCTGACCCAGGTGCAGGACACTGCAGTTGGCCTTGTTGAACTTCATGAGTTTGACACATGCCCACCTCTCAAGCCTGTCCAGGTCCCTCTTGATAACATCCCTTCCCTCTAGCATGTCAATTGCACCACTCAGCTTGCTGTCATCTAGAAACCTTCTGCATGTGTACTCAATCCCACTGTCCCACAAAGGTCTTATTTAACACCAGATGCAGCACCAATTTGTGAGGAGCGCCACTCATCACCGGTCTCCACTTGCACACTCAACCATCTACCACAACTCTGAGTGCAAGCATCCAGTGAGCGATCCATCCATCCATCAGATCCAGGTAGATGACACCAGTTGTTTTTCCTTTATCCACTGTTGCTATAGCTCCATTATAGAACGCCATCAAGTTTATCAGGTATGACCTGGCCTTGGTGAAGCCAAGTTAGTTACCACTAATCACCTCATCTTTAAATTCCTTGTGCCTTAATAGGGCCTTCAGGAGGATCTGCTCCATAATCTTGCCACACAGAGAGGTGAAAATGACTGGTCTGTAGTTCCCTGGATCTTCTTTTCTCCTCTTGAAAATGGAGTTATGTTTCCCCTTTTTCAATCAGTGGTAACTTCACCAGACTGCCATGAACTTGGCAAATTCATCTGTCAGTTCCCTCAGAACTCTCCCATAGTTCTCCTTGTGCCCTCTCCTTCTCCATCTCTCTCCTTGTGCACCTACAAGTTCTTTAGATGGTCTCAAACCTGATCCTCACTTACAACAGGAAGATTTTCCTTCTCCAAGTTCCTCTGTCTTATGCAGCTCTACATCCCTAGTTACCTAAGAGTTACAAACTTGACAGAGAAAGATGTTAGCCCAATCCTTCATAATTTACCTTAATTAGTAGTAGGGCATGATTGATAGTTTAAGTAACACTAGAGCAAATTTAGAATAATTCAAACAATAAAAGCCAAGTTGCTACAAACTTTAACGCATGTGGCTTAAATTTGCAACTGGCTCAACACGCTACTTCCTCTTTGTCAGCCTTATAAAATCAAGACATAAAAGAGGAGACATCCCTCCAAGTCACTTCACACATCCTTACTACACTGCAAAGGTCATATTCCTGCCTTGTTTACATGTCTATGGCTTTCATCATCTTCAAGGTCACCTTCTCAAGACAATGAACATCACATTTACATGAAGAAAGTCTTAAAAAATACATTAACTTAACGTTACATTTGGACATCACACATTTAAAAGCCAGGGAAAGTTTCTACAGCTTAAACTTACTTGACATTCCCTGCAGCTCTTGGCTAATACTCGTTGGCCTTCTGCTAGCACTTTGCCTCCGTAGATACACTTTGCTGTAATTTGGTAGAAGAAGGTGAGGGATTAAAAACGTATAAATAAAATCAGCATTTAAGTAATAAAAAGCAAAAGTATAACACTAATCAAGACCGGTCAAACTGAAATATAAATACATTAAAAAAACAATACATTTTGTTCTCATCAGAAGTCAGTATGATACGTAAAATGAATGTATTAGTAGTTATTAAGAGCAACTCATTTTAAGAGCAGATTTCCTCAACCGAAAAGGAATAAGAGCATACGAACAAATAATAGAGCCCAGTTCATTAGTATTCATTAGAAAATATTCTCATTACTGACACTTAGACAGTTACTATATACGTTACTAGAAGCCTTCATTACTGGTTTCAAGAAAACTGAGGCATTAGTGTGTATCAAGAGAGTATATAAGCACAGATTTCAATTAAACCTTCAAATTATTTTTGCAGGCACAAAGGCAGACTCTTCAACTTACTGGCTCACTGGCAAATGGATTTGATGTACCAGAATGACTATTGAATGGGGGCTCTGTTAAAGACTAACAGCTCTGGAAACAAACCGAAAGTTTAGATTATGAGCTTTCCTCATCCAATGAAAAATCACCTAGCTTAGTTTAGACTTACCACCACTATGAAGAACACAAACTCAAGCAAAGCCACAGCAGCCAACAGCTTGGTCAAGTATTACCATAACCGCTCACAGTAGTCTTGAAACTGAATGTCTAAATTTCAGTTCCATAAAAGGACAATAAATAAACTAAACAACTGGTCTATTATTATTTTTTGCAAATCAGGTATCCATCATAAAGACACTCTGCATTACTAACAATTCAATGCTGAACACTGATAATACGACTTTTCTTGCAGTGTTCCAGCTATCTCTATTCTTGACCAGTAACTGACTGGCCAATTACACTAAAAGGGAAGCAAAAAGATGCACTGTAAGCGATCAAAAATTTAAACATTTCTGAGTTGCAGCAAAAGCACTATGAAAGTGGAAGCATTCAAAGCACTCAAATCTCAGAATATAAACCACAGATCCACTTCTCTCGTAAGCAACTGCAGGTGTGCACACAATTTTAACAGGTGATGCCAACAGGCAGTTTTCCACAACAGTAATTATCACAGCCAATTTGATTACCTTTAACACCTTAAAACTAAAGAAATCCTAGGTCAGCCATAATTTTTGCACATAAATGTGCTTCTAAGGAAGTTTATATGCCTGAGTTGTGATCTCACAAGGCAAAGCTTCAGATCAGGAAGTTTCATTTATGTTAGTAATTCAAGTAAATATTTTAGGGAGACAATGAATTAAAGAACTTTTCAGTTTTCTTCTATCTTTATCCTAACATGACTGCTTTTAAGCAAAAAAAAGAAAGGAATTGGACACACCTGACAGCAAGTCAAGTTAAACCATGACTGAGAAAAATGATGAGATTTTCAACACAATTATAGTCTTTTGTCAGAGAGTAATCTAAAGCCAACGCAAGATGGCAGGGATCAAAACAGAACCACCTCGTTTTTTAAAACCCTTAACATATCAGACACTAGAGCTGCTTTGTTAGTTAACCCACAGCTGAGACAGGAAACTTCAATAATCCAGCCATTCAATAATCCCTAGAGACAGTAAATTACAAGTGATGATTCTATCAGAGCTAAATAAGAAAAGCTTAGAGAAATTAACACCTGTGGTGCAGCCCCTTGGAAGTCTCTTGCAATTACTGCTACATACCCAAAAGCAACTGACTGTGGCCCTAGTATATCATTCTGTCAAGGAGCTGGCATTTGCAATCAATTTCAATCAACCTCCATACATCTCTTCCCACTGACTGACAAGCTGAGTTCTTGTCAGAATAACGAGTCAAGTTTGTGCCAATCACTGACAAAAGACAAGTTTGATTGTTCATCTTTCCATTACAAATACCAGGAGCAGTTTTTCATGGGGATATAAGCTGAATCTACAATTTGGTGCCTAGCAATTCCTTCGTGTCCAAATTTAACTGTTGCACGTACACGAGTGTCAGCAAACGAAAGGCAAAACTGGCAACAGTACTCAGGTAAAGTTCCCACATATAAACTGTCTTTGCCCCTTATAGTACCATTAAAGCATTGACTATTTCTTCCAAGAGTGTTACTTACAGCTTTCATTTCCAGAAGACTAACAAGACTATCTACAAAATGAACTACTTTCCTTTTCACCAACATCTTTTGAAATGAGCAAAAACAATCACCGTACACAGGGACGTTCACTCAGGATCTGAAATTCTATTGTGTTTAATGAAAACATTCCAAATTGAAATAAAAGACAAAAAGATAACACCCGAGTTTAGTACTTGTCACTAGGAGAAGTTTAGACCAAAGGTTTCATCAGCAGGAGGTACAAGCTGAAGCAAAGAATTCTTTTTATTACTGTTTTTCCCAAACAAGAAGAATACTTTTACACTGACTAAACATAGCAAGCCAATCTTAAAAGTTTCCTATGCTTATTCACCTAGAAGAAAATTACTGAGAAAATCGCATTCACCTCTGTGACTCACCTTACCTGAATTATCAGGAGGTATTAAAGTCCCTGTAAAATGCATCTGCTTTTAGGACAAGTTTATCTGCTTGACAGAGGGTGGAAGAAAAATATTTTTATGATCTACTTACCCCTGCATACTTTACAGCACTGGTTATCTACATGCACTGGGAGAGCATCAGGAGGACAATCAAGAGGGGGACAGGACATCCTTCGGCATTCCACAACTCCACTCTACAAACATGTTTTTAAGATGAAATTCAACCACTGCAATTAGTGAAGATTACATACTAAATAGATAATGCAGAAAAGTACTTTGGTAAATGAAATTGGCACTGTGTGTTATACAGTCATCTTTCATTAACAAGTTTAGTCCACTCCAGCTACAGATTTGAATCCAAAGCCATCTGAAGATGAACCATCCCTGTGTAGGTACCTATTACTGGTTTTACTCTGCTTTCCCTTAGTAAAACACATCAAGAAAACATAAGCTCATCTCTACAACAACAAAAGCACCACTTTCTGTAAGCTGTGCAAATCATCTCTGAGATTTTTAACAATCAGTTTTCTATTTCCTTGAACAAACATGGACTCTCTTCAGATATTTATCAAATAATTTCAACAAGACAAGATTTACATATTAATATTCTTCTGTTCCTTAGTTCTTCGTAGTGATAAACACCGAAAACAAGATCTGCATGTTGTTACCATTCAAGATGCAACTAAGCATCTATGAATACTATTAAGATAATGCCTCCGTTTAAAAAAATCTACTGTGAAAACAATTCAAAATCAAATATAAACAATGTTTGCATTCACCCCAAAACCATGAAGTCCTCACAAATATAATGAAAACAAATAAGACATGATTGTCAAGGGAAAGAAGATCTTATCTTTAAAGCTTCTACATAAGGTACGTCAGATTTGCACTTATTTATTTTTATTATTTCCCTCCCTATTGTTCATTCTGCCACCAGATGCATGCTAAAAACATAACAATCCTTAGAATCCACATTATGTATTCAAGGATCATTTTCACATTTCAAGTCCTTCTTCTTCAAGTCCTTAGAAATTCTTACTTTGCACGTGCAGTTCCTGCAGTGATCATCTTCAACCCACGAGTCTTTGTCTCTATAGATCAATCCATTTGCTTGACAAGTCTTCTCACAGTGACAGTCTTCCAATCGACTCAGTCTCGTTTCTGCATAATTTAGCTACAAATGAAATTAACTTGATGAGATTTCTTCACTTCAAACACATGGTTTTTAAAAACCAAATGTTAAAATGTTATATTTATTTTTATCTGAGCCAAATTTAACAACATTTCAAACTCTGAACCAAGATGTCATCAGGTAACAAATAACCCGACTCTGACTTTGATGGAGCTATGTGAGAGAACTAACAGCTTATGAGATACGCAACTGTCTCTTGTACTGTAATGAACCCCACTAAGATCTCCTTAAGCACTACCAAATGTGCATAAGCTACAATTGATTTTAAATCAAATTTCTTAATTACTCATCAATTTTGTTTACAAATCATAAATCACGACAGCTAGGAAACTGACTTTTTCTAATTACTTCCACCTCTTCATTGTCAGCATCAGCTAGACTAATGCTCTCTGACTCATAGAGAGGTCGTAACTTTATAATGGTAAGATTTACATCATTTTAATGCAGAGTAGTATTCCTAGACTGATCCATGGACAAATCCTGCTCTTGGAAAAAAACCTGGATTTGTGGATTGCACTTAACACTCCTTACTGTTCACGTTACCTCCTCAGTTCCAGATACTACTACCTACATGCTAGCAATTGCTGTATTTACTGATGAGATACTATCTATCTCTCTCTGTGTGTGTGTGTGTGTGTGTATACACACAAATAATGAGTAGTGGCAAAGCACATTCATATATGAGTAGAAAAAAAGACAAGGCTTTTGGAATTCCCCCACCAGCACAGACCTTCCCTTCCTTGGAGGCACCATCTTAAACTGAGATTTATGCAAGGAGGAACACTCTCACCATATGCATACCTGGTCGACAGTGTCATCATATCTAACTCCAACACAATTCTAGTGACTTGTGCCCCGGTGGCACAAGTGGTAGGAATGCCACGTTACAACACCAGAGGCCCTGGGTTTGAATCCCCCCTGTGGCGCAAGTGGTAGAAGTGCCGCTCTGCTACACAGAGGCTCGAATCCCAGGGGGTTGGACTCGATGATCTCTAAGGTCCCTTCCAACCCACACGAGACTATGAAACTATGATGATGATGATGAAAAAAGAAAACAATCCAGACTGGATATTTGCAAGTAAGAGTCCATTCCTTCAGACTTCAGAACAGCCATGGCTCTAAAACTATCCCATTGCCAGCTAGAAGACACTTTCTCAAGGTCTTCTTCTTCTTGAAGAAAAGGCAAAAACAGTAGGCAAGTGGCTCTGGTCTTTTTCTATGTAGCCCTCAAGACAGAAAGTCTGTTCTTTATACCTTAAACTGTTAATCTGGTGTAATACTGGGATTGATCCTCATCTCCCTAAAACGCACATCTAGTGATTTCAAAACTGCTCTTCATATCTTCGAAACAAAACCATTCACTTAGAAGTTGTTTTCAACAGAAGCACTTTTCTAATTATTCTATTTAGTCATTATATTTACTGCATAAAATCCACGTTCACTTTTGTTTCAAAGGTGTGTGATCTGTCTTGTGCTTCTCCTTCATTACAGGTCTTGTATGTGAATGTTCATTTTTAATTCTTTTTTTTAAATACAAGTTTGCTATACAGTTTTTTAATGCTTTTTCCAGAATATACGTATACTTTGTCAATACTATAAATTACTCCAGGAAGAGAAGAAAACATGAAGAAAATAAATATTTTCTGCCTCACAGCTTTTTATATTGTTTATATTATCTTGCTTAGTAAGATTTATTTGTTTAAATCTCATTTACCTCCTACTCTGTGAAATTAGCTAAAATGCCCTTTCAAATGTCATCAAACGCACAGAACTAAATTTGTTAAGCATTTAAAATTTGGATCTTTAAACGTCTTATATTTCCTAGGATGTGAATGGGATTATGCTACTGAAGAAGCAGTCCACACCATACCAGTTTCCACATGCTAACCTAACCCTGAGTTCTTAACATTCAGAAATGTTTGGCTGGCTGTTATTCACATAGTTTACTTTCCATGCTTCTTTTCTGTCCATACAAATAAGTACAACGGCAGATTTCTGTTTGAAGCATATTATTTCTACTGAGGTTAATAACAAATGTCTCAAAAAACAACCCATCAAACATGACCAGGAAAATTTTGTTCACAGTATTATCCATGGTCAAATACATTCATGATATGAACAAACCAGATGAACTATTCCATGAACACAAGAGCTTTACCTATTTTTTAAGTATCAAATCCAAGCTGCAGCCTATCTGACCTCAGTAAAGGAAGGATTCACTAGAAAGCTTTGCACTGACAGTCTTCAGAATCTCCTTTCAGCCCCAGTAACAAATAAATGAATAAAAAGCAGACTCATCATCATTGGATACTTCTCTTTACTGTCTGCACAACTTCTGCAGGCAGTGCTTTGCCTCTTATCTCATGGGGCCCTGAGATAAAGCTCAAGGGAGAGCTCTCATAGCTCCTTCTCCTACCTACTGCATCATTTGCACCACTACCAAAATTACAGGACCCCAGTCACTAGATTTGATGTTTTCTCCCCCACAAAAGCCCTGGTGCGCATCTTCATAGTTCTGCATTATATAAACAGCACACACACACATTCATTGCAAACAACATTCACTGTGTCATTCAGTGCTGTAATACATCTGTAAACAATTACAGACTGAGAGAGTAAGTGAAACTTAAGCTATTGCAGATCCCAAAAGCTACAGTTGAACGCGGAACCACAGGGCTCACTATTCCAAAGCATCACACTCATTCTCTGCACCTCCTCATGCAGGGCCAGAAGCCAGGCATCATTGCTCAAGCACATTAGCAGGCCATCCTCTGACCACCTGCCCTGCCAAATGGGATCTCTGCAGGATGCTGTACATCCTTCCAAGTCCTTCTCTTTGCTTGCCAAATGTCCCATATGATATTACACGTACCTGCACTAGTATTACTTGTGGCTACTGACCTCCAGGACTGGAATGATAGATACAAGTCTTAATGCTTCTCTCACACTTCTATTTTTAATCTGTGTCTGTCTAGCAAAATCATTTCTTTTTCTGCTGCATGTTGGGTTTTTTTCCTGAATAATAGTATTTCTGCACATACTGCTACCAGAAAGTCCACGCTTCTACAACTGAAAAGGAACTCAATAAAGGATTATCTCAGTACCATGTTCTGGAAGAACAGAGCCTTTGCAGTACAAATGCTGCATTACTTGCTTTCCCTTGCAAAGCACTAGCAAGCAAAAATATAATTAACAGCAGAGAAAGCAAGTTACTCAGTACAGTGCATAATTGGAACTTGCTCATGGCACCAGCAGGGCTCAAAATAATTGCCTGTTTCACACTACAAGCAGTAAATTCAACTAAAAGCTTCACATTTACTATTTGGAGTCAGCTTGTCCAATGCATGTCAACTTAGTAACTGGACTGTCAGTATAATGTGCACATTGTCTTTAAAAAGTTCCCCCCTTCCCATTAGGAAGGAAAGGGCACTTAGAAGCAGCACAGAAACAAGTATTATACATACCAATGGTTTTTTCTGCTAGTAGCACTACTTCACACGTCTTAGTTTTGAAACTCATTTTGAGTAACAACACTAAGATTGAAAGTAACTATGGGATGAAACCACTGAAACTATGTGAAACCACTGTTGCACTTAAATCTACAAGTTGTTAACACATAAAAGCTGTTTTAGATAAGACAATTAATTGCTTCTTACCAAAAACAGACGTTTTGCTAACATTAAAAAACATTTCCCGAGTATCCTTTAACACAAGCCAGGAGATCATCCACCTCAAAAACACAGCTTCCTAACCTGACGCTTGACCACAGCCTGAGCTGAAGGGCTTTAGCTAAGACAGATGTTGGCTGCACAGCATGGAAGCAGAGCCTAAGGAAAATCCCCAACACAAAAAATCACTAGAGATTCCCATTCATCGTTTTCCCAACCCAAAACAGAGATCAGCACAGACAGCAGATTTATAGGCATTCCCTCATTTCAGCTCCCAAGGAGAAAAGACAAAGATTTCACAAGACTCCCCACAGGCAAAAACACACTCTCTGAAAGAATCACATGGTTAGGAAATTGTTGAGGGAATTCACTCCTTTGTTTCCACGTTTATCCCTCAGCATGGAAAGGAAAAATCAAGCTAAGGTTTCTTACAGAAATCAAACCATGGGCATTTTGTCACTAGCAACCCAAATGGTGAGCCAGAAAATAGAAGCTGGATGAGAATTAAGTGACATCCACAAAACTGTCTCCTTAAATCCACGACAGATAGGGCTACAGGGAGAAGGAGGGGGAAAACAGCTTTACCATGAAAACATAAAATAACTGCAAAAAGAACAAAGACTTATATGATTATCTTAGCCCAGAAAGGAATGGGGAACTGACAAAAGATGATTAGGTACCTACTTTTGCAGTCATTTTTGCCAGGAGTTCTTGTAAATCCATGATTCCTTGCACCAGGCTTAAGAAATCACTGCAGGTCGGGCACGCTCAATAAAAGAAGTTTAAAAAGAAAAGGGGAAGGAAGAAGGGGAAAAACATTATAACCCATAAATAAATAAAGTCTGTAGCACAGCTAAAATGCCACATGCTGCTTACCTGAACATAAAATGCAACCTGTTTACATATATTGTGTCAGCACATGTAAGAATAAGAATCCTGAAAACATACACACACACACACACATATATATATATTTCCAAATAAAGAAATCATCCACATTAAAAACAAATCTGATTTAGAAAATAATACTTACTGCGATTTAAATTAGGGCACTGCGTTATATATCCATTAGGTATAAAGACAACTTTCACATCTTGAATAACACCCTTTGTAAAAGAAGAGATAACTGGTAATACAGAATACGAACATTCACTTTGACCTCTTTCATAAGTCAGTTGTTGACGGTGAATGAAGTTCAGTCTGCTCATGTGGAATATAGCTCAAGATGATGAAAGCACAGCAATTCTTCCTCCCTAGATTCTTGTGTAATTATCATACCATGCTTTTTTTAGTTTTGTGTTTTGCAATCAACAAATGTAATCTGCTTAAGTGTCCCAAAATGGGACTGAACTACTGAATAAATGCATTAAGTAATACCCATTACATGAGACACTTAACCACAAGAAAATAAAACGCCACCATAGCACTACTCTTTAATGATTTAGCCAAAGACAACTGTGAAATCTATCATTATACAGAGAACAATATAAAGAGCAAGAGATAAGCATCTATATTTTGACTGTTCATTCATGCAGCCCGCTGGCCTTGCATCTCAGCAAACAGTTCATGTAATCACACCATCAGTCAGAATTAAATCTGCTCTTTAACCCAGGCAGATGGAGAGATCCCCTGTATAGGGCTAGAGGAAATCAGGACTCTGAGGTCAGGAGCAGACTGTGCATGTCATGTGAGGCTCCCCAGTAGCGTCCACTACCTTTAATAATGACAAGGTCCTTAAGGAGGAGGAGCAAGGGAACACAAGAGACTGCACGTTCCTCAATTTGCATTTCCCCCGCTGTTCATCAGACAGAATGACCTGCCTGTCTCCTCCCAGACACAGAAGAATTTAATACATTTCCTTTCAAATTAAAGATCACGGCAGTTATTACCTAATTCAATTACTGATTTGTAAGATCACCATAGTTTGGTTAAATTGCAGCGAAGCAGTTTCTGCAGACTAAGGGCAGTCACTTGCTCAAAATGCTCATTTCAGTCCATAAATAAAATATAGGCCATTGTGCTTGAAGCCTTGCAAATGCAGCAACATTTTACATTTACATATTCACTTCCTAAAACAGCAGAAGGTAATGAGAAGCACGGTTCCTTGCTTACTTCTCTATGATGAAATATGAACTGAAGATATTAATAGACATAATCAGATCACGCTGTCTTTCTAGCAGAAGTGTATACATTTATTAACCTTTTCATCTATGAGAATAATGAAACCATCATAATAACGAGAAGCAATGCTGTCAACAGGAAAAGAAACATCCTGAAAGCCATTTTACGTGCTTTCTGCTGGTAGTTATCAGTAAGAAATTAGAAGCTGAGGGACAAAAACACATTTCAGGGCTTAAGCCTCTCAAGAGAAAGGCTGAACCACGAATAAGATGAGTTTACAAAGTTTCAGTGTACCATAACACAAAGTTAACAAGGCGTCATCCAGAGATAAGGAATTACTTTTTTCATTCCTTTTTTAATCTTCAGTAAGTGCATAAGGAATTTTCATTTTGCTTATTGCATTACAGCTCCTCTTCTCTACTGTCATTTGGTCAGATAAGTATTTAAATACAGCCAAAAGGAAGGGGGGGGAGGGTGGTATCTAATTTGCTATAGGCCCAAAAGCACAAACAATGAAGAGAAAACGTACCTATTTCTGTGTCTTTTTCTCGCTAAACAAAAACACATTATTATGGGTTGATGTAAGAACACCAATTTACCAAAATAGATGGCTTCTGTATCAAAAACCCCTTCTGAAACAGACAGCATTACCACGATCAAATCCAGAAGTGAATCTTTAACTTGTAAGAGCAACAGATTTTGCTGATGTATTTTTTTTAAAGAAAGCCTTCATTACAGGCAAATGCTTATTACAGCCATAATTACTACAGCACAAATGAAGAAACTTGGACTATTCCTCCTTCAGCATCAAGTCTAGTTCCTTAAAGCCTTCTACAGCTGCAGCCAGAAGAATCAGGCACGCACAGCTCCCAGTGGGCAAATCCTTGGTTTAGTTTAGCACCATTCAGAGTTTCTCAATCCATGTTCTATTGTAAAGACATAAGAATTTGGCCTTGATAAGGAGATATCAAAACCTTCTTTATTCTTTCCTCGAGTAGACATCACCATTTATCTTTGCTATTTAAACTTACGACTAACTACAGCCAGAGCTTCAGGTTGCTCTAGTGTGAAGATCCTCCATCTGCACAGATTACCGACTAAGGTTTGTGGCACTCAATACCAAGCCCATCCCATTAGGACTCACAAATACAAAAGTCCTATTTATTGCACTTTTCATGTCCATATTATATACAGGACTTCTCCCACATACTGTGAAAAGACCCATGCATTGCACAAGTCCTTTATTTCTAAATTTTCATTTCCTCCATTGCTTTTCACTCCTCTTTAAAACCTACTTCTGCCTCAAAGATGATGTGTGCCTCACAGCTGTGTGAAATGCATTGGATAAAGTTGGTAATAGACTGCACAGATGCATCAGCAGCTGCTCTCTATGCCCCGTGCCTGGGCAGTGCTACAGCAACCCTGTAGAAAGCCACCACATCAACATTATGCTCCTCTACACAGTGAAAATGAACTCCATTGTCAGGCACCTAAACAGCTGCCTTGGTGCTACATTCATTTCACCTTATTCCTTACAGCTACAGGACCAAATTGACTACAGAGGCTTGAGTGTACATGCAATGATGTGTAGTTAAAATACCAAGCACCTGCTGTACCCCAGAAACAACAGTGGGATTTTGTAAGATCATCAAAGCCTTCTAGAGCAGAAAATTACTGTTTTTCAACAAGGATCTATGTACAGCAATGCATTAACAAGCTCATTTCTGCAGTAGTATTTGGAAGGAAACTTCAGGGGAAGGTTTCCTCAATGACAAAATGAATTTTTGCAAGTAATTCTGACAACCTTAGCCACCAACTCTATCTTAAGTTTGGTCTGCATTAGCTCTCAATAATGATATGCTACAACTATTCAGCCTTGTCTGAATTCCAAACGTTTGGCCACAACAGGCGAACTACACAGTGAGAGATACCAGTTGCAAGGGCTGAGACCTCCACTCCCTTGATTATGCTGTACAGCACTTGATTCCCCAGCAAGCTTAATTGTGGAATAATGGGGAACAAATCATAAGGAAAATGGCAGCCACTGACCAGTCACTGTGCCTTAAGAATATTGTATTAGAATACCATATACTTCCACTTACTCTTCTGATATATTGAAGAGTCATCATTTGAAATTAGCAGGAGAGAATGGCCCAGAATGAGCATTAATGCTATTCACTCATAGGATTAAAAAAGGAAGAATTAATTAACTAGCTACCATTAAAATGAGAATATTTTTGCAACGTTATAGATGATGCTTAGAATGGCATCCAGTGCTTTTTCATACCAACATATTATCATGGCTCCAACACACACAAAATGCTAATCCTCTTTTAATACTCCTTATTTCCCTGCAGATTTCTGTTTACACTGGGGAAAACAGATCTATTTACTTACATGTTAAAATGGTGAAACAAACTGCTCTGAAAAAGAACGGGAGGTCCTGCTGAGCATGTAAATATACAGAAAGGGATGCGTACTCTTTACAAACTGGCAAAATCCCATGTTTTTTGTATGAGTAACATACAAAAGTAAGACTTCTGGAACTAGAAAGCAAGATTAAAAAATACCACCAATTATATTCTTGCCCTGAAGAAAGTTAGAGAAATATTCAAGCACACATGAAGCAAAGTAAGGAACTTGCTGCGTTTCATTATGATCAGTAAAAATGGTCAGCTCATTGGCATATTATTAGCTAACCCTGCTGTTTTCAAAGTGTTAATGCATAGAATTATTAATTATTTACAATCATACAATATCCCAGAGTTCTGAGGCATCGAATGTCTGCATAAAATGAGAATTTAAGATGAGCAAATCCAAAATGACTTCTTTTTTTTGTCCTGTGTAGCTATAAACATATGTTTACCATCTGTGGAATTATGGGAAGCAGCTGAGTTTAAAAAAACAACAGCTGTAAAATAAAATAATGCTATCAATTTCACTTTACAGTGACAGCTCAGCTGCTCAAAGATGAAATGAACTCCAGGTTCAGAGCAACACTTCTACTGTAATTCAACTTAAAAGACAAGTCAGCTTTTATCTCTGTTTGATAATTAAAATCATTATTTGCTACAACAATCCTACCCTAAATAATTTTAGCATAAATTTCCTTGTTTCTCAAAATATAGAGACTTTGAGGCACCATCTTCAAAAATGCAGCAACTTATAAAATTATCTTATGAATTGACTGCTTCAAAGCAAACTGAGTGGGCACTAAATCACCTTGGCAACAAATCCATGCCAATATCAAGGATATACAGACTGCCCTATCAATACACTATATAGGCTCTTTTACTGATAGATATTCCATGGCTTGTTAACCAAAACTTGAAGAAATGTTTTCAGCTTTTCTGTAGATTGCTTTTGGAGTGCAAGTATTAATATTAAGGTAGGGGAGGTGTTTTTTGTTGGTTGGTTCTGCAATTGAAAATCGATCATAAAATCATATAAATGAAATGAAACACATCAGAGAGAACTTTTCATGCTTTTGGCCATTTATCCTTCCTTTGCAATGTTTTTATTTCAGATGCATATACTGGCATACTCAAATGACAGCACCTTGGGAAGACTTATAAGTGGGAAGATCATCCTGGTCCAAATAGCCTGGGCTACTTAGAAGCAATGGAAGCTCCAAAAGGACAAAGAAGTTTGCGAACAAAACCCAGGCACCCATTACCCACTCTGCTGGTCACCCATTACCCACTCTGCTGAGACACATTACTTCTTTATCTAAGAAAAATATAGAGAAATGAAGTTATTCCAGAAACAGAAAGTCTACTGTTTTGCAGCAAGGCAAACACTGCACACAACAAGAATTATCTGCCAAAGAATGCAGGAACACAGCCTGGAAGACCTCCTCTAATCTGGAAGTCAATGCTGAAAAAGGCAACAAAGAAGAGACACCTCAGACAACTTGCATCACATGAGGATATTCTGCTAATAAAATCAAGGAGAGAGAAGTCTCCAAAAGCATTTAAGGTCACTATGGACTGGACAGGAGACTACAGTTCAAGCTTTGCTTTGGGAAATTTTGAAGATTAAAGCCATCAACTCCAATGTTATCAACACAGTATCATTACATACACAGGAGTAGCAGGTGGGCACAGTGGGTAGGTGAAACCCCAAGTAAGGAAACCAAAAATACAATGCCAAATATGAGGCATTTCAGTAGCTACAGTATTCTACCTTGCACAATCAGATTCTTCTCTGTGTTGGACCTGTCTCAAATCCCAAGTTTCAGCTGAAATTCATACAAATCACATTTCAGGAGCATAAGATAACTAATCAGAAGTATTGCATTGCCTAGCTAGTTTCCTTCTTCATGTACTATTTCATATCTGCTTACCTTAAAGAAACCATGCTTCCTGTTTCTCTGTCCAAGCCATAAATTACTTTCAGGTATCAGATTTGTTTCTGGGGGATCAACGATACGTTCATAAATCCTGCAGAGGGAAAGCATTGCCATTACTAAAATACTATTTTTCCCCTTAAAAAATCCTGGTCAAATTCAGTCAGCAACAACAACAACAAAAATAAATAAATAAATAAATAAATAAACACCACAAAGCAGAACAAAAACTAACCCTTCCATTAAATGCTTAATGTCTATTGCTGACAGTTTTGCAGGTACATTATAACCTCAAAAGCAACAGTTAAATAGAAAGTACTATAAAACCCACTAACACACAGTGACTGCATTTTCCCCTTGTGCAACTGTGCAGTGCTAAGTTGAAGATGCCAGGGAAAACAATAAGATGGGAAACCATCCTATCCTTAGTAGTCTACTTCAAACTCAGCTTCAACCAGTTCTGAGGAAGAAGAGCAGATATAAGATCCAACCAGAGAAATAACATCTTGGTATTTTCACACAGTCTCTAATTTTGAATGAACTTTGCAAAGGCCATTTATTCCACCTCATACACCCACAGCCTTTTAGGCTTTGCATTCATTTTATTTATCCCTGTGCCCAGACCTTTCAGTTTATCCACTTGTCCCATTCACAGCTGCTACAGAATTCATTTGGTTTGCATACATATTCTCCACATGTTCCGCCAGTACTACACAGCCAGTTTGCTCACATCAGTGGCACAAATCTGATAAAGAATAGGAACTTTCTCTATTTGCTCAACCTTTATAGGCTACAAAAACTTGTTCATGAATGCAGTAATCTCTAATTTCTAAAGTCAAATCATGGTAAGTTGCTGTAATGCATTCCGAAATTCAAGAAGCATTTGGAGTTTTAAAAAGGTTTGATTTTCAGTTGGTTTTGCTTTTCCTTTGACTGATTATTTAAGAAACCAGTAAAGAAGTTGACTTCATACCTTCTTCAGTAAGTCAGACCACCACAACGATGATATCTCACTACAGTGGATTATGAAAAATTCAAGACCAAAGATGTTACTGACTCCAGATTCTCACATTATCATGTTCCACATGTGGGTGTCACAAACTTTCTACTTCATAACAAAACCAGCACATTTAATAAGGATTACTGAAAGACGATGACATGTATTTCCACTACTGTCTAGCTCAAAGGGGTGCGTGCTGCTCTGTAATCATACCAGCATGACAGCCAATAGATAAACTCTAAATATAAATACTTCATGGGACATGGCATATCTTTGAAGGAGTGATTTGTATTTCAGTTTTTTCTTTAAAACTACAGCTTTAGACTGAATGTACAAAAATGAACACCAAGAAAAAAAAATACAAGGCATTCAACACAACCCATTGCACAGTAATTTTCCCATTTAGAGTCCAGGCATTTCTAGCTCAGGCTCATCTAGAATAATTATTAATTTTTGTGTCCTGTGTTGCCATGCTGTCATGCTGTTGGAAAATTTATACATTTACAGGGACCTACAATGACCTTCAAGTATAAAAGAACGTCAAGAAAGCTCTATGAAGTACAAAGAGTCATCTGTGCTACCTGAGTCTGCTGAACCTGAGAAAAAAAATATGACTTATCATTAGAAAGAACCGCTACCACAGCTAAGAACTAAATAGTTATGTGAAAATTAAGCTTGTTGGTACATTAGTCAGATGATGCATTCTATCAGTCATCATTTTACTGCTCAAATTTGTTATAATTACAATCTATTCTAATTCATTGCATTTCATCAACATGATACATTCAAAGCTCCAGGAAATTTATACTTCTGCTAGTTAATTACTTGTTACTATCTCCTAAAAATTACTATGCTGCATTGTTTTACCTCTTCAGACAACAAAACAAGACAGTGTTCTTTTAAATAATGCTTTGAGAATTATAGGAATGTGGCATGCACCATCTTTATCAATATTTTAAATGTAAGCAGAACCGTTCCACCATGCCTCACACAAAGCTGTACACAAATGCAAAACTGCTGTAAACACTGAAAAAAGAGAAAAGAATTGAGGTTCTCAAGAAATACCAAGGAATAAAAAACATAGAAGATGGAAATGATCAATAAGATCACCTAATCCAACTGTCCACCCACCACCAACATTGTCCACTTACACCATGCCCCTAAGTACCACATCTAAGATTTCACTATACACCTTCAGGGGCAGTGACTGCACCACCTTGACTTTGCAGCCTGTCCATAACACCCTATCAGGCCATAGGGTATTTAATGCCATAACACCCTATCAGGCAGTTGTAGGGAGGGAAAGGGCCTCCCCTGAGCCTCCCCTTCTCCATTCCTAGGTCCTCTTCCTCCACACAGCTTTCCAGCCACTCTGCCACAAGTCTGTAGCAATGTATGGCGTTGATGTGACCAAAGTCACATTTGCAGAACCCTACATCTGTCTGTTACACTATATATAAAATAACTAATCTCCATGAATATGCCCATTAAGTAAGTAGTGATTCAAAAGAAGGCATAAGAAGTGGGTTGGTACTTACCTTCCTAGGTCAAAAGATATCCTGGATCATGCTATTTGGTTCATGAGCAAAGTGAATGTGCTTTACTATTGTTTGCTGTAAAAAATCAGCAAGCGTGCAGACAGCCTAATGCTACCACTGTAATACTCTTCATACTCACAGCAAAAGAAAAGGTCAAAAAGTACACATGAATTTATAAGAATAGCAAAAAAAATCTGCAGCAGGCTACAAAAAAACAACCACCCACACATTTGCAGGGAACAGTGTTTCACCCAGACATTTAGATCGCCCATGTGCATAACACATCTTACAAACCTATGAGGGGGTACTGATTAGTCAGGTTATTTTCTACACTGAGAAAAACCCGTTAGCATAAACGTTTTGTACCCAGTCTCAAAGTGAAATGACAAAAGATACTACCGAAGGGTGGAAATTCTATTATAATTATTGTTTATTAAACAGGATAAAGCCTTTGCTTTACTCCTCCTTCCTGCACTGATTTTCTTGTGGAAGAAAAAAAAAAAAAAAAAAGGCTTTTTAGTTTGGGTTTTTCCTTTGTTTGTTTTGGGATTTTTGTTTTGTTTTTACAGCTTCTGCTTTATTCACATCTCCTTACTTGATTTTTCTGGGCTGAGGAGCCAGCTTTATCCACATTCAACCATACCTGCTGTTTGGTATTTGAGTAGCTAAGCTGTATCCAGTTAAAGTCTTCCAACTTTGGATATGCTCTAAAGCATAGGAGATCAGTTTCTGATACTCTTTGCTTTGATACCCAGAGTACAGCATGCTTCACAAGAACAGGAACACTTGGAAAGAGAACCCCCAGGAACAGTGGTCTTTAGAACTGCTGCAGACTGAATAGCTCCTCTAGCACCAGCAGACCAGGTTTCCAAGTTAAAAGTTCTACTCTGTCTCTACTAAGAGCTGCAGCCTAGCATTTCTATGGCTGATTTCAGTGTGATCTTTAAGTCTCTTGTCTCTATTAATAAAAGAACAGGTTTATACGATCTGGCTGCCACACTTACTCTCATGAAGCTGTAACTCTGCTTGTAGCTATCAGGTGTTGAATTCATCGTATCCATTTTTAAATGTCTCAAAACTTTACACCTACAGGGAAGCTAGTCCTATAGACACTCTCCTGTTAATGAAGAGACATAAGCGTTTCTAGGATATGATTCATCTTACAGTAAATTAATCACTCTCTGAAGGCATCTCCAATGACTGCACAGGAGCACTTTCTGACATCAGGGTGAGTCATCGAAACTGATTTTTGCAATTCAAAACCTGATCCTCGAAGCTGATGTTCTCTTGTGGCCATTCCTTATCTTATATACACCTGTATTCTCATATCCCTTAAAAAATAAAGGATATGGCTAAGTCATACAAACCAAGGCAATGTTAGAGCACCCTAAACTTCAAGAAATGATCTTGAAAAGAAATACAAAGATACCATGTGTCTCTGCTTCAACCCATTTTCTTAAATACTTTCCAATGCAAATGTATCAATACTAACATCATTTCTTTTTAATGGTGTTTACAAATAGGATGCACTATCTGACAGGCATTCAGTTCTAGAGCAACTTCAACTGAATTATTCATTTCGTTTCCAGCATTCTGCTTCAGAAAAATAACCTTCCTGAGGGAAATTCTGATTTCTTCAGTTATCTCATCTGTCATAGGATAGGAGTTCACAACCACTCCAAAGAGGAAAACAATTTAGATTAAAATTTCAGCTTTTGAGGGAAGCTTTTAGTTATTAGATTTTAAATGTACAATAGTAACTACAAACTATTTAATCAAAAGTAACTGTTCAACTCCTAGGGGAGAAAAAAAGCTATTCAGTAAGTAACTGTATATGTGAGGTAAAGACTCAATCAAGATCACATACTCAGTTAAATTCTATTAAAATCTTGCCACCCAAAAGATTTCACTGATTTTCCTATATAATCACCAAGATAAGGTGATATAGAAGTAGACATACTCTACTTCTCAGCTTAATTATTTCAACTATAATTCTAAGTTCAGAACTAAAAAGTGCACCTAACTAAATCTCTAAGGCAACCTCTTTTTCATTCAAAGGATGCAAATTAACTTCTAATATCATGCAGCAGCAAGAGGAAATGAAATAAACACAAGAAAAAACGTTTAGAAGAGCACAGTTCACTGTCTGCTTTGGGGGACTTCACACAAAACTTCAGAGATGTTTTCTATCCACGTGAGGCTTTTATTTTCTTTATATATATATATATAAAGAAATATATATATATATATTCTTTATATATATATATATATACACACACAGAAATATATATATAAAAATATATTTTATATATATATATATATATATATATATACAAAGATGACTAGGCTGCTTAGGCTTTTCACTTTCCTATAAAACCATAACAAAATTACTGATGACTTACAGAAGTGTTGCTTGAGTATTGGACTAAATCCTGGTTATTGTTATTGATTTAAAGTAGAGAACCAGCCCCAAAAAAGGCAGAAAGCCACCCTTCTGAGAACACTACAGGGTGTCTTTTACCTGGAAATCCCAAGGTGCCATCAAACACCTTTACGAACAAGATCGATAGAATTAACTTTTATTTGAAATGAACAAAAAGATCATTTTTTTTCCTGATGATAACAGCCTCCAGAGCCTCAACAGGAGGTTAACAGCCTGTTTACAGGGCTGCAGTGTTTACCTGTCTTCTTATAGCACTCCTGAAAGTATGAGCAACTCAGAAAACAGCTAGTCAGCAATAGAATAGCAAAAATGTGCCAATACCTGCAACATATAAGGAAACAGGCCCTAAACAGAGACTGCAAGGACCTTCATTCCTCACAAGTTCACTCTAGTCAGAGATAGCAAGTTAGCCATTTGATTTAAGTTTTCAAGATTTGTGGGAGGGAAAAAAACATAATAAAAGGACAAACTACAAGGTCAACTATGATGTACCCAGAGAAACTGCATTTTATAATACACGCACTATTCACATTTGTTGCTTTTCTGTTATAATCTGTTTGTTTTAAGATAAAATTACAAGGTACCCAGCACAAAACCAGTTGAGCTTGATACCCAAATGGTTAGTGCACATTTAAGTTCTGAGAACCTTTTTATAGCTTTTCTCAAAGTCTATCTTGATCTGTCACATCTGAAGTAAACATCCTGTGTCTCTGATCCTGGCTGTGAGCATAAGATTTGCATGGAACTTGCAGGTAGCAGAAGCAAAAGATAAACACACTTGTCACTTTCTCTGGTGAAGATGCCAGCTTTTACCATATTCAGCCTGTTTTGCTACAGCAAAGCTAGAAGTAGTGCCTGAGTCAAAAAGATACCTTGATTGAGGAGCTTTCACACATACTTTTCTTAAAAATCAAGGCCAATTTTTACAAATTCGTGTGAATTTAGATACATATCTTCAAACATCTCAATACAGAGTTAAAAGCCATCTAGCTCAAATATAAGTTTACAAACAAATTCTCCAACTTGCCACACATATTTCGGTTGTCATTTTATCACTTGTAAGTAACTAATGCAATCTGAGTGCAAGAGCATAAAACATGCACACAAATATTCCACTGCAGACAACTCCACTTATATTACAAGACTAAAGCTTTCAGGTTGACTAAAAGACACCCTTTAACATTAGCAAGCATTGAAACAGGTCCTAAGAACCAACACTGATTCAAATAGACTGTCAACAAGAAGGCCAAAAGCACACTGCTCTCACTTGTTACTCTACTAAACATCACTCAAATAATTCTCACACAGCCCAGATGGTCAAGACTGGGCAATCCAAGATTCCACAAGTAAGAGGGAGAAATTAATTCAACAGGTTCTTCCAATAGATAACAAGAAAAGCTCTCCTACCACAAGTTGAGCAAGAAGCTCATAGATAAAGTGACATAGGTTCAAGATTAAAAAAGAAAACTCTATTAAAGAACCCATTAAGTAAGTAGTAAATAATTAAGTCTATCTTGCATCAGAAAGCAATAGGTAGAAACACAGCACAAAACATCACCGCTACTTAAGATCTTGCAGCAATATTAACCCTTAAATAGCATTCTACTAGAACAAAGAGGTAAAACCATGGTTACATGGCTTATCTCCACTTTGTAAGGAAATGTTAAGCTTGCTCTCTGTGTTCTACACAAAACATTTGTTAAGTGAGAACTGGCAGTGCAGAAACTTGGCTTCTATTACGCCTACCTGCATTATGCAGGGACACGCTGGCCCCTGGCCCCAAGATCTGCAGCACAAGGGTCTTCACAATTGGCAGTTTACAGCCTGGAAACAACCCTTCTTCACAAAGCACGTGGAACATCCTGTTTTCTGTTTCATGGCTACTCTAAACCCCAAGGTCATTTCACCTAGTGCAGTAAGACAGATGTGACTGTGAGAAGACTCAGGCTTTTAACTCCAAGTCCTTTCTGTACAGCTACAAAGCACGAATTTAAGCCAACCACAAGCAACCTTCCTGCTAAACAGCTTCTTTTCCCCCTCCAAAAAAAAAAAAAAAAGGCATCTGCAGAGAATCTAATTGCCTTGATGAGATGATCCTGTGACAAGATACATGCAGTCATCAAATCAACTCATCCGTATTCCACAGCCAATTTCCATTAATGACTGAAGGTAGCTATGGGTTGAGGACCATGAGTTTACATATGAACACCCTACTCATGCTTCCCCACTCCCACCAGAGCCCTGCTGTTAGTTGTCTCAGCAATACTCAGAAGTACGTGGCTCTCCCAAGAGCTGCCAGTGCTCCCCATCTAACTGCTGCTTCAGTAACCCAGCACAAGGATGACTCATTTCACATCCCCCAGTTCTCACCAAAGGTTCATAAGATAACCCTCATCTCTGTTCTCCCACGGTATTCTTGAACTGCCCATTTTATCCTTGGTGGTTTGAATGACAACATTACTCTCATAATAACTAATTGGGCATGACTGAGAAAATGTATGAAGCAAACAGTAAACACAGAACAAGCCATTATATTGGTTCTAAAATTAAGTTTTGATGGAAACTGCCAGGCCAACAGACAGAAAAGCACTATCCAGGGACAGCATTTGGGTTTGGAGCTCATTTCTTTAAGCATTTGACAAGCTCTAGAGATGAAAGTGTGGCTCAGCAATGAGATTTTTCACTGCAGACTTCAATGGGGCCAGAATTTCACCCTGGAGACACTCCACAGCACATTCTTCAGTCAAGTTTAAGGTAAGTGTCTGGTGTGACACAGGAGGAATGAGCTAGGGCTGAGGAAGTTCTTTCAGTTGCATTAGTTGGCACTGTGATTTGCTTTCATTCTTCTCATGCTGAAGTGAATGCTGCTAGAATTGCAGCACAATTATGTAATGCAGCTCCCATTGATTCTTTCATTAGTGACTGGTCTCACAGGTACAAAAAAAAAGTTATGAAACTAGAAATAGCACACAACCTTACTGCTATGCTGAATACGGCTCCTTCAAAATATCATTGTAATGGTATTACTGTTTATAATGGTTCTTCACATGATTAAAAAGTACACACAATAGCCAATATCTATTCACTAAACACTTATCCATGAAAAACTGGGTACTTCCTGAGCTCCCAGAAAAACTTCACTACTTGAAATGTGATATAGGACTGCCTTTGCTATTCTCTCAGCCTTTTTCCAAAGAAGCTCTCACCCGACAGGCACTTCATTGCCCCCACGTGCTCAGTACTGAGCTCACTTGCACCCTGATGCTCAGCAGGACCATTCAAACCAGAGGACTGGACAGAGCTCTCCCACATACAACAAGTCTGCAAATATACCAAGAAGCTCTGCACAACACATGAAGTGAGACAGGACAACAACCATCACTGCAGCAGCAGCCTTACAGTCATGGCCATGCACACCCTATCTCCAAACTTTGACACCTTCCTCAGCACCTGTCAGCACTCCACACATAGGAAATAAATGCAATCACTCCTAAACCACTAAGTGCTTTCAGGGCTGGCAGCTTGCTTGGACACCGAACAGTGAAAGGACAGGCAACAACAAATAATTCAAGCAGCCTCCTACTAGTTATTTCCCAATAACTAGAACATTTCAGACAACCCTGGGCTGGTTTAACAGTCTTGAGCAGCCTTGATGCTGTTCTCCTGGTTGCTCTCGCCCCTCAGTACTCAGAAGGTTTTACATCATTTGGGAAGTCTCTACATTATTTGCTGTATGGAAACCCAAATCTCAAGTCAGCTTCTGAATAGTTCAGAGGGTTCTCCTCCACAGTCTGGCAGAGCTCCAAGGCTTTCCATAAAAGTATCTGCTAAAATTATACTACCATTTTTCAATGCAACTCCAGCATTACCCTCTGTGACTTCCAGTCCTGAACTCAGACCTCAGCTAAGCATTTCACAAGGGAGAGTTCCTTTATGTTGTGGATCTCTGCTGGTCTGCCCGGCTGGTGCAAGATAATTGTTTTCTACAATCAGAAAGGAAGAGCCCAAGCAATTTGCTTCATGTAGCTGATTCTCCAATTACAACCATCTCCCCTCTGTCCACATGACTCCATTAGCACTACATTAGCACAGAAAACCTAACCAAGCAACAGGAGATTTCTCCTGAAAAAGATGCACAGAAATTCATCTCTGCATAAAATTATGCATGCTAAATTTTTCAGCATCTGTTCTTGTAAATAGTCATCCCAATTTAAGTGATTACTGCTTTATTGCTTAATCACGGAATCACAGAATGACCCGGGTTGGAAGAGACCTTAAGGATCATGAAAATCCAACCCCCCTGCCTGGCAGGGCCAACAAACTTCCACATTTACTAGATCAGGTTGCCCATGGCCCCATCCAACCCGGCCTTGAACACCTCCAGGGACTGGGCATCCACAACCTTCCTGGACAGCTGTTCCAGCACCTCACCACTCTCCTAGTAAAGAACTTCCCCCTGACATCCAACCTAAATCTTTCCTCTTTCAACTTAAAATCATTTCCTCTTGTACTGCTATTATTGGCCCTTTCAAAGAGTTCACTCCCCTCCTGGTTATAATTACATGTATGTATGTATGTTATAATTACATAATTATATATGTTATATATATGCATACAGGACAAGCATTAAAAACAAAATCTGAGAATAGAATAACACACCTGTTCACACACTTTATGAAATGACAAACTCAGCTGAAACTTGCTAGTCTTGGTTTAATATTATTCCGTCTACCATTCTCCATCCCCTCTGAGCAGGAGCTATGAAGCCCCCCCGCTGCAGCACTGCCCCACACCAGGCAGCCAGCTGCTGACCTTGCTGGTACTGCCTGTAAGCAGTTTGTTTCTTCTACACGTGGGCAATGCAGCCAGGCACAACTAAAATTTATATTTTATTGAGTCCAACTGATTGCATCCCAGCATTTCCTCACAGCTTAACTACGCTAACAATACAGGATGGACAGCAGCTGAGATGAAAAGCCAGCTGGAGATCTCTCTCATGCTAAAGAGGTTATTGCTTTTCTGTCAACCAGAAGGATCAGTAGATGAAAACTAACTCCCAAACCAGAGTTATTACACACCAGAAGTTGGGTTTACCTGTAATGCACAATTAGAGCACTCTGCCTAAGCAACAAGCTCTGTGACAATTTTTACAACTGATTAAAGAATGGAGAAGCAATCCAGGACACCAGAAGTTTTCAGCACAAAGTACTAGCTCCATAACACTGCCATCATGCCATCTCTTTGGTTAAGAGGAGTTTTAAACTTCAGGCTGGCAGCTGGAAAATGTTACTTATGAGGATTCAGGGGTACGGGGCTCCTTTATTTGGATGATGTTGCTTTAACAGCTAAGAGTGCCCATCAAAACCATACGCTGGATTCATAAAAAAGACTAACGTTTTTTATTGGAAAGCATTAATTTTCACAGAAAATCGCCTTCTTCCTTTCACACCTGCAGACAGAGTTCAAAGGAAAGATCCCTGATACTCTCTGCACAGGTGAGTACCTTTGGAGCAGCATGGTTGATGAGAAATAAAACAACAAAGGTAAAAAAAAGCAAGCAGCCTTTAGCTTACCTCCCCAGAGCAATTAAATACACAGAAAAGAAATATAAACTCAAAATTGTTAAGTTGTCAACAAAAGCATTTTTATATGGTTACTACCATCTCTTAAAACCACAGCCCCAGTGCTGCTACTTCAGTCATTGGCGACATTACAGACTCTGTACAGCTAAAACTAATTCCCATCAAACTGAAAGCAAATCCCAGCTATTACAGGTACTGACAATCTCCTGGGGTAGAAAATCTCCTGACAACGCAGCCATGCACTGCAGGATCCTTTACCTCTGCTCTCCAAAGAGAACAAATCTGGGAAGGTTCCTGGCAGAGCCTATTTCATTACAGAGTAACTCTTCAGGGCCAGTTTATTTAACGATCTTCTGACAGTCGCTCTAGGTTAGCCCACATGCTCATCAGAAAGGCAACCGCTGACAATCTCCTTTTCCCTACAGTAGGAGAGGTACAGATCCTAACCATAGCTAATGCTTTAAAACAAGATTTCTATGCCGCTAGTGGATTCAGCACTGGGGATGGAAGGAGCTAAACAGCACTGCAATTAATTTCCATGTCGCTTTCAGCAGAGGTTTTACTGTGCATGAGCTGGACTATCATAACAAACACAGTCTTCTAATTTTTCTCAACTTTCTGAACCTTATCAAAATGCTCCAAATCAAGTGATATTTTTACAAGCTTTTAGCCTGGGCTTACATGTAGTTTCCTGTGTCATCAGCTCCAAGCTATAGCACCAAACTCAGCAACAACTTTCACCCTCTGTTTTCACAAAGGAACACCAGAAGGAGTCAGAGTAGGAACTGATCTGAAACGGCCACTACTGTACTTTCACTCAAATATACATCCCTCTATACGTACACCTTCCCCACCATCTCACGTACATATAATTGCAGTTATCAGCAATTAAGTGCCTTTAAGGACAATCTTTAAGACAGTAAAGTCTTTTACCAGACCTCAGACAGCTTTCCCTAACCCTGCCAGGTCTGAAAAATAAGAAATCAGCTTTGAGTTGAATCCAAAAGACTATCAAAGTACCAAATGGCAGAGCAATTTTACAAATCAGATTGAGGTGGGTGGTAAGGCTGCAAAGAATTTAAGTAGATCTAACTATCAGTTAACAACTTAGAAGTTTCTTTTCCAATGCTTTTTGATTATCTGCAGTTTTTAGAGGCCAGAGGTTACATTCCAGTATCAAAGCAAATCCTGTAGCAAAGGTATGGGGAGCGTGGATATGTTTCCCCAGTGCAAATAGTTTCGCATACAGGCTAAGTTTAAGAGCACCACATTCATATATCACTCTTAAGTATGGTCTACCAAATACATAGTGTGTTCCAGTTACCAAAAAGGAGTAACGCTCCTATGCAAATCTATACACATTTGGAAGTATGTAAAGTTGCTACTTCCTTGAAGAAATTCAGTAGTGATCCAAGGAGTGAATTTTCTTCTTATTTCTTTTTCTTAAAATACAAAGAAACAAGAGACAGAAACTCAGGAGCTCAAAATTACCCCTCATTGACTTGCCCTTCTTTAGGCCAAGCAGATCATTTTCACATCTTCTGATGCTTACTGTAGTGTCAGCCAGAAATGCTGCTGCCAAGATGAAAAAGATGTGGATTCATTCTTTGAGCCCAAAGATGCAGGGGGTTAAATTATAAAGCAAACTACAACACCAACATGCACAAAGGTCTCTAATTAACTGAGCTGAGACATCACATCTGAGTCAGGAACCCTCTCCAGTTTCATTTAAACTTCTACAATAATCTGCCCTCAAGTCAAGCTTTCAAAACTACTCACATCATGTTATTCAGGAGTCGTTATAAACAAGCACAAATGTGTAGCCAAATGGCATTTAGGTATGGATCTGTTCTGGGTGTAGCCTAGAGGACACTTATAAATGCATGAGACATCTAGCAGAGACATCTGTACGCATTTATCTCCTCATTTAACAGCATACCTTATTCCATAATCTTATTTATCTATTGCTGCTTGTTACTGTTAAGGAAGTCAACCACAATTCTATGCAGGTCTCTTGTTCATGGATAGAATTCTGTACAAGACTTCTCATATTGTCTTCCTTCCACACAGTATTAAAGAAGGCAGACAGCAAAAAAAAATAATCATAAGGTGGTCTTTCAAGAACAATCTTGCTATTCATAAAAAAAAAAACCAACACTGGACATGAGTAATCTGTCCCAAAACCCATTATATCAAGAAACAGAGAAGTACACTGTGGTAAGTGAAGAGATAACAACAGATGAACCAATAGCAGTAAGGTAAGTAAATCTGAAGACTGAAATGAAAACAATCATTTCATGCCTAAATGAAATTAAAACTCCTTTAAAAGCACATAATTGCTTTTAGGGTTCAAACAAAAGGATTTAATACGCAAGCTTACTCGAGATGAAGTTTTTACTGTCAATAATTAATGCAGTTGTAGTCATCGCCTCAAGTTGCACCAAGGTAAGTTTAGGCTGGATGTTAGGAAAGACTTCTTTACAGAAAGGGTAGTTAAACACTGGAATGGGCTCCACAGGGAGGTGGTTGAGTCACCGTCCCTGGATGTGTTTAAGAGCTGTCTGGATGTGGTGCTCAGAGATATGACTAAGCAGAGGGTTGTTAGAGTTAGGTTACTGTGGATAGGCTTAGGTTGGACTTGATGTTCTTTGAGGTCTTTTCCAACCTGAGTAATTCTACAATTCTTACAATTACTTCAGTCAATATTAAAGCTTTTCCAGATGTTCTAATGATCTCTTACCTCCCACAATAGTCCCATAACCTTTTTCTGTCTGAATGAAACAAGGACTTTAGAAATAAATATCAGCTGTCACTTTGTCCACTCAAGTGCCGCAATTCCAAAACAACCCATGTACTGGACAGATCTTCTCACTGAAGGCAACAAGAATATTTTGATCCTCATTCCTGCACTAGAGTAGCTGAAAGTAATGGTTTGTTTTCCTCATTCCTAAAGGCTATTTCTAAGGTCCCAAATCTGAGTGACTGATGGGGGGAAAAAAAAAAACCTAAGTCAGCAAAGGCCAGTCTTCAACACGTGAAGTCATATCCCAGTGGACAAGATTCTGAGAAGAGATTCTAGGTCTGTTGCTTTTTTATTCCTTGAAATCCCAACAATCTGCCTTACTGAAGTCTTCACAACTTCTACAGCAAACAAGTGATGGACAGAATACTCCTCAGAAAACAAACAGCATCCAGTTCTACACATGCAAAAAGAGCTTTCACATTTTTCTGAAGTTTATAAGTGAAGCAGTGGGTAGAAATCAAAATAAAACGTACATTGCATATGTGAAGGGAAATTAAAAAGCCTCTGACATATCTCTCTGTTCAAGTTTTCAGGTACACTGAGTGAAGGGGCTCACAACAGAACAGACTGCACACTCATCTATCACACTGAAATGCAATCATAGTCAAACATAACAACAGCAAGCATCTAAACCACAGAAGTGCATTTATGTGGAATGTGGAATGTGTAAAAATAAAAAAGTAGCAATCAGCCACTTCCACATTAGTTCATAATTAACAACGTATTGTTTCAGCTTAATGCTTTGCTTTCCTTTTCTTATTTTATTGCAGTTTGTTGTACTTCTAAAATTAAGTTGTTCTTAGGCAGCAAACAGACAGTGCTTTTAAAGAAATAAAGCATATGATGTATTTTACCTGTTGCAGTCCACATGGAGCAGAAGGTGGGATGCACTAAGCGACAACGCAATCCTGTGCCACTGCCCGTCTGCCAGGCGGTATGGGAACACCTCTGTTCTTGACTTCCCATTAAACCTGTAGTGGTATCTAATCTCATCCCGTAAGCCACTGCTCTCCAATTCAAAATAGCTGTATTTAAAACACAAAGAAGAATCAGTTTCATTTTTTTGGTCTATTCATTGCGTCTGTCACTTTCTTCTTAATTCACAGAATTCCTCAAGCAAAGACTACACGGAAGGTCACCATTTGAGGATGTTACTCAGCATAAATCATTCACTTTCTAAAAGAGGTAGAGAGGCAAGTAGTGTGCATGCAGCACATTACAAAAATAGCAACGCCATTTACACGAGAACAGCTCATGTTCAAAACCATTTCATGGTCCTAGAAACTGAAGTCCTCTTGTTATCCATAGAATAGGCTTGACAACAAGAAAACGATCGTTATTCTTTTCACCAAGATATTTTCTATAAATGCAGGTTTTGTAGGCAATACCAAAATAAAGGACCGTGTGTATCATTACTGATGAACAAACAATAAGCTATCAAGATAAGAAAACTCCAGGTAATCACTGCATTTGTATTCACTATTTGCAAATCTAGTTTAAAAATTGTTTACTTTTAGGACTCCCCTACATGCAATTGTGCTTAATTCATTTTCTCAGTTTTATTTTTACAGCTGTAATTGCTCAGCTTTACAAGGGAGCAAAGCCTCCTGGCTAGATTAGGTGTCTCAACATCTGGCATAAGCAATCAAAGCCTTCACAGAGTTGTCACAAGAGAATAGTCTTCGGGCAGTACTGCCTTGCTAACAAAGTAAAGCTATTAATTGATGTCACACTGGCAGGAGGAGCCAGATCTTCTAGGGTGAATTTAGCCCTTACCAGTAGCAATGCATTGACAGCATGAATAATTAAAACTCACCTTGGACCTCAGATCACACAGAGTATTTACAGCATATCAAATCAAGTTGCTCTCTTTTTCTTGTAAAATGGTGGCCTGCTTATAGAAAGGTGACACTGACCTCCCTTTAAAGTAGAATAATTCCTTCATCTAAGAACAGATGTTAGGTTTTATAGCTAGTCCTTATGCCAGTCTGCCTGCACAATGTCATGTTCTCCTAACTGAGCAATACCAATGAAACACTGCAGCTGAAAGATGGGTGCTGATTTGGGGTGTTAAAACAGAACAAAACAACCAACCAACCAGACAATAACAAAGACTATTTCCATAAAACAAAAGTAAAAACCCAGGATACCTAGGTTCTGATTTTCATTTCCACTCAAGCCTTTTACCCAGCTCTGCTCTGCACAGTCCTCATCAGCTGGTGTGGCCAAATATAGACAAATTGCATGTAAGAATTATACTAATCAGTGAAGCAGAGTCTACTCAGAACCAAATTTCTCCCAGATAGCTCAATTTTTCAGATTTTATGTTATAAGATAAAATAAGAGACAAAGATACACAACAGATCACAATAGATTGAGAAGGGGAACAGCAAAATGATGCTTGACAAAGAGAAACTCCCTCCTTCATACTGACTACACCTTATAGTTCAAACAGATAAAACTTATTCCACATGGAACATAAACATTATCAGGTCACCTGAAACAAATAACAAAAGTAAAGCAGATAGAGGCAAAACTAAAACTAAATTAAAACCGGACAGACATACATAGGAATAAAAGACACAATACGAAGAGGAAAAAATAATAAGAAAAACTGGTGTTGTAATGAAACTGCCCCGTTTCAAACATACAAAAGCAGGAGGAGGGCAAAGGAACAGGGCTTCTAAAGCAGATGAGCAGAATCTTGATTAACTACAGTCACCATCCCCTATAAATACCTAAAACATTTGTAAAAAATCTGGGGAGTAAGTTTTTATTACTTTTTTTGATACTTGGTAAAAACACAGTCAACATATATTGGAAACTACTAGGGAATGTATCATCCGTGAACTGAAAGGTTTCATAATTGCCATCTTCTGTCAAAGCTCAATAGAAACTCATTACAGAAACTTTCACTCTTGTCCAGATAAGCAGCAGAGAGGAAGAAAAATGTATCAAAATACATCAAAGAAAGGAAAAAAAGAGTAACACATCTTTCTCACACACAAATAACATAAATATATTTACATGGTTGACCATAGAAGAGCTTAAGAGCAAAGCCAACTGCAACCTGGGCTGCACTAGAAGAGAGGTGGCAGCAAGCAGAAAGTTGATTATCCCCCTCTACTGAACTTCTGAGGCCCCATTTGGAGTACCATGTACAGTCCTGGGGCCCCCAGTATAGGAAAGATGTAAAGCTATTGGAATTGGTACAGAGGAGGGTCAACAAAGATGATCAAAGGACTGGTTTACCTCTCCCATGAAGAAGGGTTGAGGAAAGATGGACTTGTTTAGCTTGCAGAAGATAAAGTTCTGGGGAGACCTTATTGCAACCTTTCAGTACTTGAAGAGAGCTTAAAAGCAGGAGTGGAACCGACTTTTTACACAGTCTGCTAGTGATAGGACAAGGAGGAATGGCTTTAAAGTAAAAGATTTAGATTTCAGAAGATTTAGATTTTAGAGTAAAGAAATTCTTTACTCAGAGGATGGTGAGAGACCAGAACAGGTTGCCTGAAGAAGCCGTGGAACCTCATCCCTGAAAGCACTCAAGGTCAAGGTGGTTGGAGCCTGGGAAACCTGATCTAGAGGTTGGTAGCCCTGCTCATGGAAGAGGGGTTGAAGCTCAATGATTTTTAAGGCCCCTTCCAACCCAAGCCACACAATCAAGGACAAGCTACTGCTGTGGGAAGCACATCACTTCCTGCAATCTTCACAATGCCACGTAGCTATGGAGCTAATCACTTACACGATGCTTTGTTTGGTACTGAAAAAGGCAATATCCTAGTTCTGGGAATGGCAGTCAGATACCACACTCACATCTATGCCATATTATTTGAGCTGCATAGGGAATTACAAAGCAACACAGCTTCCATCTAATAAGCTTTAGCTTCAACTGTTACTTCTGAACTAAAAACAGCTTGTTGTCTGTCCCCTGATTAATTTTATAAAGAGCAGAAGTGATTTGTTAAAACTTACTGCAACAGACAGTGCTAACTATATACATATACCTCATGCACTGCTAAGTGCCACAGGACTGTCCACAAGACATTTTACCTCTTCCGTTGCTGGAAAAAGAGGATGGCAGCAGACAAATTCTGCACCTATTTTTCACCACCCTTCAACAAGATCAGAAGCAGTTACACTCAAACATCAGCAAATAGCAGCCAACAGAATCCCAGCGGTGGAAACTGGCTGGTTAAGCCCAACTCACACCTCTGGTATTTAAATATAGCACAGGCACAGCGCTATGTTCACAGTTCAGGCACAGTTGTCTTCTATCAACCAGAGTATAGTTCATTTGCTACCAAGAAAGCAACTTGCAAAACATCTTTCTTCCCTCCTCCAACTAGTCTGTACAAGAAAGCTTCTTCAAATGCAGCTCACCTTAGAGTTCACATGCCATTGCACAAGTTTTCATCTGCTGTAAATTTACAGATAAACAATAAGAAGAAGAAGGAGAAAACACAAAACAAGTCAGGGTTCCTTGAAGTATTACAGCACATGGTAAAAATGAGTCAGCCTTCCACACTTGCACCGCCTAAATAAATGCATCAACAGCAAGTGTGAACTTTCAGTCTTGCCATGAGATCCATGTCAGTAGCCCAAGGGAGACTGAGTATTACATCCAGTTCTGCTGCTGAATAACAGCTGCATGAAGTCTGACTAGAGTGGGTCTCAGATACGCATGTCAGCTCGTTGTTACAGTTAGCCCCCTGCTGCCCTCCTCATCACTTTATCCAAGAGACATGTCAGAGAGCCACCTATTTGTCAACTTGTTTGCACAAAGTGATGCTTTCTTGTTTTATTTATTTCCCAAAGAGTGGACTGTGGGTTTTTTCCCCCGTTTTTAAACAGACAAAATCATTTTGACAGATTAAGTTCTCAGAACACATGTATTAAGAAAGCACGCTGTTCACAAAGCACAAATACAAAGCACTATATGACCTTGGTTGAAATTATTCCATATTTGCTAAGCATTTAAGCTACCACTGACTTCTTTTACACAGATGCAGAATTCAAATGTTTCCTACATATGTGTTAGCAGTCTTTCTCAGTCAAATCTCAACACGTAAAAGAGAGAAAAGCAAAGAAGTGTTTCTAAATTCAGATTAATTTTATGCACAAAGACGTTGGGTTGTTTTAAGGTCATGGAACGTGCTTTACAGATGGCCTATACTATTCAACAATCAACTTGAGATGCTTTACAACTCTTTTTGACAACTTTTGCAACCCATATCTACCTCCTGTAAGGGTACAGTTAAGACAGGATAATGAGAGTTTACTGATTTTTACTCTTTTTGGTCTTTCATTTTTGTCATATCATAGCAAAGATTTACCTGCACACCTGACAGTTCATTTCACTTCCAGATAGGAAGAAAAAGGTTCTGGTTCCTGAAAGCATAATGTAAGTTGGAAATAGATTATATAGATGTAATGACCCCCCAAAGAATAGAGAAGTCCGTGCCGACATTAAATAAAAACAAGATGCCTGAAGCTGAAAGACCTAAGTATTTTCCTAAGGTGAGTTAGCTTAATCTGCTATATGCTTTACAGAAACAAATTCATGTATTCATTACACTTCACACAGCAGTGATCTTAACATTTTGTCACATGACACACTCCATTCAAAGATGTTATTGCTCTGATGTTGTCAAAGTGGACAGAGGGAAGGATCACACACAAGCCACAAGCCCTGGAACAGCTCTGGGATAAAAGCATTCTTATGAACATCACTAGTGTGTACGGTACTTTCTGTTCTCATCTTAATGACACTAACACCTATCATGAGAAACTAAAATGCTGCACAGAGAAGACAGGGCACCATCTGGGAAGGATAATCCTAATAAAGGGCTTTGATAAGAGCTCTAAGAACTAAGGCAAAACCACATTTTGCACTTCATTCAAGAAACCATCCCCTTTATCACATTCAAACATAAATAAAGCAGAGTAATCATTTCGACTGTACAGCTTCAGATACCTGATCAAGTGCCAAACAAAGTCCCACAGCCTCTTTCAAGAAGCAGCATCAGCACTTACAGCAGATGTTTGTAGAGCTTCTGAACAGATGTCCCTGGGCAAGGCAGCAGGCACAGATAGCATCCCTGTGAATGTGTACAAACTTAGGGTTGCCATCTAGTCAAAACACTTGTGCATCTGCTTAATCTTGTGTGGGTTAAGGTTGCAAAAACCACATGAATTCAAGACTGGAATCACTATTCACCATGTTCAAGCTGCAGTAACACTACAACACCTGATCTCTCAGCTAGTGAAAAAGTAACTGCTATAAGAGTCAGACCTGTTCAGTGAGGTAGATGAGCAAAAGACAGTTGTCAGCCTAGTCGAGGTGCTTGTTTTTGTTTTTAAATAGCAAAATGAATTCAAGAAAATTCTATGACCGTTGGATGTTATTAACTAGAAATTCAGAAAGCTTTTACACCAATTTGTCTCTTAGCACACGTTTATAGATAAAGGCTTTTCATTTAATAGCATCATGCCAAGCAGAATATCACAACATTTAAGGATGTTAATGGGAAAAAAAGAAAAGGGAAAAAAAAAAAAGAAAAAAGAAAGAAAGAAAAAAAAAACCTACTTCAGAAACATTTCTGGATGTATTCAGAAACAACGGCCAAGGCACCTGAGTCCACTACCATAAACTGCAGGACTTTCAATCCGCACAGATTCTGTGACGAATCACAGATCATTACGCTTTTGGCCTAATGTTGTTCCTCACTATTGACTGAGCATATTGTTATTTTGCTTCTGCCAAGTGGCTCAGCCTGGACAAAAGCAGAAAAGAAACTGAGACCGTGTTCCAATGCCCTCCTGATGGAAAGTAAGTCAAGCTGTGAGAATTCATTTGGAACATTGTGCTAAACTCTGCAGCTGAGCTAGTAGGCCTGTATCCATAAGCATCACCACAGTCAATGAAGCCATATAGCACAACAGTGATGCCTCTTAAACAAGAGAGGCACCTCAGCTTCAAACCAAAGTAAACACTTGCCTTGCAGTTGTTACCAGAGCTCTGTAAGGATACAAAACTAGTACAACTGTCAAGGTAAATATCTCAGCTGCTTCTACAGGTGCTATTCTTATAGCCCTAGTTATGAGAAAGTGACAGGATGAAGATTCCAAGTTATGAAACACTGTCAAGCACTAGATTTTGAAGAAATGCTCTTACACGCTGCAGAACCAGCTCTCTGCCACATAAACATACCTATAAAGCATACAGATCTACCTTTTGCAGCTAGTTTAAATATGGACAGATTGAGATGGTGCACAGCAAAACCATACACAGCAAATCTTCGCTTGCGTGGCATTAAAGACTTACTGCTGTTGCAGAGATTACATACTGATATCAAAGGCTCTGAGCAAAATCAGACTGACATCTGGTAGCACAAAAGGTGCAGTGAATAGAAGAAGGATCACCTGTCACACTGAGCGTATCTTGCTGAAAAAAAAATAAAATAAATCAGATTAACTTTCTACAAAAGCAAACGCAAAAGCTGAATCCCAAATGTTTCACTCTATGCTAATCTACAGCTCCGAAGTATTATTCCTGTGCCAACTATTCCAAAGCAGGCCAAAACTTAACACACTAAACTCATTCAGATCTTCAAATTAAGAGCCCAGAAGTTCAATTTCAGTGTGCTATTAGCTACCTAAGCATAGTTCCTTCAAACAAAAGGAACAAAACCTAGTCAATTAACATCTTCCTTTTTTCTGTTCTGACAACACTGAGGACAATGACAATGCCTATCTAAGCCTATATCAGCCAACCTTGAAACACTTAGCAATAACTACACATAAATGACATTTTCTATAATAAACATTTACCTTCTGTTCTACAAATCTTCCATGAGACAACTGGGTATGCAAGCTGCAAGGCTTCAAAGCACTTACTATGCTCAAAATATGCATTTGTGTACCTGCAACAAGGCAGAGGTCATCCAAATACAAATTTACTTCCTTCCTTGATCATATAAAGAAAAAAAGCACGACCCCAGCATCCACCTGCTGGCTAAAATACAGTCTAAGTCAGAGCCTGTACAACGCAGCTACTTATTCTCATGGTCATGTGTTGCAATGGCTGAGCTTATGTGTTACTGTTTCCATTTCCTATGTCTAAACAGGTCTTCACTGTAGATGCCACCACCTGTCTGAATAAAAAAGACATGCAGCCTCCCTGTGCATAGTGAACCTAGAAGAGAGTCCATTATTTGAAGAAAGGTAATGACAGCCTTTCAGATGCTTCCTCTTAAACACACACAGCTGCAATAATTGGGACTTGTCTGCTACACTCAGTTTCTGCAAGAAGTGCTCAGCCAGCCAAGTAATGGGATAAACTTTGATTATATTCCCTCACCAAAAGCAGGTGCTGATCTTACTGAAAGGGATGGATGCAGCCTAGCACTACCTTTCCTGAAAGGGCTGGTCTCGTTTTGTGGTATGCTCATTCCAACCTTATCCTTCACATCTGATTTAGCCTTTTGGTTATAACAAGGTACGCCAATCTGAAGAACTAATCTGACAGAAATGTAACACGAAGGGGAAAAAAAAGAGAGGAAAAAAAGGAATCATTTACTCACATACCACCCCGCCACTCCAAAACTGAACCATTCTGCACTCATACAATTGCTATATCTATAAAAAGGAACACAATCCACAGTTGTACTCTGGGTTACTCAAGTGGTCCTCAAAGAGCTCATCACTAAAAGTGCCTCAAACAAGGGGGTTACTTTCCCCAGTGTTCCAGTGGACCATCTGCAGTCCATGGGTATTTATATCTAAGGATTTTCTGAAGGACCTGACCATTTTTTTAAGCTAGACACAGGACTCTGAGGCAGCATTAGCTGAGGCATCTTTGTGGGTAAAGAGGAGCCACAAGAGCCAGCAGAGAACCCCCAGCACAGCTATAACCAGTGCAGAGCATAATCCTGCCCACTCCCACACCTTCCTTCACACATATCACTACAGCTCAGCACATTCCCCAAATCCAGTCTCTAAAACACCCAATTTCAATAAAATGAAAGAGAATAATGTGGCCTTTTAACACAATGAGACCTGCCACCCAAGAGCAAAAACATGATGTCTGAAAACAAGTTACCCTGTGTCCTGTCTTCCCTCTGACCTTGCCCTCCTAGCCAGCAGCTTTTCAGTGATTTCTTGAATTATGACCAATTCCATTCATTTCTGCCAGATCCTACAAGTCTCCCTTGCTATTCCATCAAGGCCCAGCCATGTGCCTGCTCCCTGCCCCTCTTCAGAAGCCCACACTCCCTGCCTGTCCTGCACACTTGCCCCTTTCCCTCCTTCCCTCCCCACTGCCACCAGCAGCCTCCTGCAGCTGAGAGCCCTTAGGGCAGGCACTGTGCCCCTCTTCCTTCTCACAGGCCAGCACCTAGGGCAAAGCACACTAAACTGCAAACTAAATAAGTGAAAATAAACATCAGGCATCACCTTGCCTAATGTCCAACTCAGAAAATCACCACCCATGAATAAAAAGTTGTGAGCATCTAAGCCTCTCATTAACTAGAAGCGTTACAGTGTTAACGAGCAACCAAAATTGAAAGGACAGTTTGCACAAAGATGACTTCAGCCTAAAAGGAGATGTTTCAGTGCTTTCCCTATATCTGAGGTCCATAAAACAAGCCAGCAGAATAACTCAGCATGTTGGAGAAGACTCCTGAGGGACCCATGCATTCTGCTTCTGGTTGACCACAACATTTCTGCACCGCCCAAACTCAGTTTTAAAGAGTTCAAACTATCAGCCATTCTGTTCCAATTGCCAACGAGGTCCAATCAGTGTGTTTCAACAGCTGGTTATCAGCAGCATGTTAATGCTTCAGAGCCAGCCTAGTGTACATAAAACATCTGCTCTCAGCAGGGAGCCACAAGATGGAAGGTAGCTCCTCGACCAGTAACCCCTCTTTCATAACATTTAAACCATTGGGAGATATATGGAATATAACCTTCCTGCCCTGTTTTCATCTGTTGCATATCTGAATCAAAAAGTTAGAAGCAGGAAAGCATAACTCTATTCCCACCTGTATTTTTTTCCAAAAGGTTTTTAGACATGCAGGAGGCAGAGGGTCAAGGAAGGGAAAGATGTCTAAATGCCTCTCATTTTTCACGCTACGTGGTGTGGAGGAACAGAAGTAAGGCTGCATCTTTACGTTCTCTAAACAGCTTGCCAGTTTAGCAATTCTACATATAAATATTAATTATGACCTTCACCCTAAAAGAATAGTGAATACGTTTGCAGAGTTTTTACTGCCTTTTGTTTAGAATACTGGGTATCTCAGAAACCACTACACTTATGCACATCTTGCCACAAATCATCTAAGATGAAGCAGTGGGCTAAATTCAAGCTTCCAGGTTCGTAAATGGGGCCAGAAGACACTTGCGCAGGTTTCTATTCATTAGAATATTTCAGTGCTTGCTTCAATTAGTTTGATACCTGTTTAGCTTTTAAAACAAACACCGTATCTCCATAACATTCTCCAATTGTTAAATGTGAATGTACAGCTTTCTATCTGCTCCTCAGCAGCCTCAGAAGTTGTTTGTGGTGTAGCCTGGGGAAGCATTCAACTTATTAGAGAGATCCAGCCAGGTTCCCTCTCCCCATCCAAAATTGCTTCACTAGATATAAAAATCTTTCACTACCAACCTAACATCTCCAGTATCACCAATACAGCTTGCTGTTGCAGAGTGAAGAGACCAGTTCTCTACTCAATAAACCTATTTTACCACAGCAGTGCAATTAACTTGCAAGCTTCCAATTACCCAGCGTGACAAAAGTTTTTAAGGACAGGCCTTAGACAGAGGTTAGTGCTAAATGTTAAAAGAATAAAAACATTTAAAAACAAAAAAAAAAAATCTAGAAAAGCTTTTAGTGCTTCCTGTAAGACAACTTTAGAAACACCAATTTCATCTCTTCCTAGTTCTGTCACAGTGGGATCTTCCACTTCTAAATACTCTTCAGAAAGAATGACAAGACATGGATAGAAAGTTAGTGTTCATAAGCACAGAAGTCAGATCCAGGACATGCACAAAAATAGTACAACAATGCAATTGTGGGGCTTTTTTTCCCCTTAGTGTTTCTTTAGCAACCAGTAGAAGATGCAACAATAACTTCTTTGGGAAGGCATGAGGGGGGGGAAACATAAAAAAAAGATTAAGTACAGCTCCACAATCAGTGACTTTGAAAAATGCATTGGATAACACCTTGAAGAGAAGGTCAATAGGTTTTATTTCTTATGAGTAATTCCTGGATAACAATTCCTCTACTTACTGGAGTATTTCCACTCATTCTGCATTGCCACGTCTAATCACTCTGCTGTCAACAAAAAAAAACCTAACGGACATGAAGAAAATATTTCTTTGGAGGGCAACTTGTTACAGAGCAAGTAAATAACCAAGAGGTTACTTTCAAAAGATCAAAGGGAATTTTGTACTATGAAAAGTGAGAAAATCTGAGTTGAGGTTGTTAACCCCCACATCATGACCAGAAAATAGCTTGGCTGCAGGCGCCCTCCTCATATCACAGAATTAAAGAATCATAAAGGTTGGAAAAGACCTCTAGGATCACTGAGTTCAGTGGTCAACCCATCCCCACCATGTCCACTAAACTACATCCCTCAAGCTACATATACACCTTCCTTAAACACCTCCAAGGATGGCAAGTCTCCCCATCAACATAAAGACTGTTTCCTCTTTTCCCTTTCAAGGTTCCTCCCTGGACTGAATGTTCTCTGATACCTTAGACCAAACAGACCTACAACATGAGTAGAAATTCAAGAGTGGCTATTCCAATAAATAAACTAAAATGATATAATTGAGTCAGTGATGTGGCCAGTAGAAGAGATCTGCACCACCATGTCTTATCCATCACTTCCAAGCAACATAAACCTACATTTTGTATGTTCTTAATAAATGCTAAGAGAATAAATGCTTTTCTTTCCCACTCACTGTCATAATACTGTGGTACAGTAGGAAAAGCTTATGGCTAATTTGGGGGCAACATTTTCACATCAAGAGAGAAAATAGTCTTACAGCTGCAAGTTGTTTATAAATAGTGCCCTCCAGGATCAGGCAATCATAGCCAGCTCCTTCAGAGGCAGCCAATATTTCAAGCTCTAACCTGGGTATATGAGCATCCTTGGCACATTTCTCCAGAGGCTGATCTTGGCCAGTACTGGGGAAGAAGCTATCAATATATATCCAACCCAAGGAGTCAAGAGAAAAAGGCAGTGCTGACTCCCATTTAATTTAAGGGGCTTCGGATCACAGAAGGCCAAAGCAGGTAAGAAACAGACAACTCTGAGTTAAACTCTACTAAATCACTTTTGAAACAAGGATTCCTAATGTGTGGGTTTCCAAGCATCTCAATGGCCTTTTCCAAACTTCTTCATGGTTGAAAGACTCAAAGGCTGTGAACAGCCTACAAAGATCTAGATAGAAGGGGCTAGCATAATTCTCCAACAAAGTTTCACCCATTCATTATATTTTGCCCTCTTAACTTCAGAAAAAAAAATATATAATCTGAAGATTCACCTTCATACTCTAGATAACTAGCACACATATACCAGACTGTTCAATTACACTTAATCTGTGTTAATTAATCTTACAATTTTCCAAGCTGTACATTAATACACTTGGATCATGAAAACAAAATCTTTATCATCAAGTTGATTCAATAAGATAAAACATCAACTAAGATGCATTTATCATCTTCTCAGCAGAATAAATCCTGCCCATCATATTATAAATTAATGACTAATCTCTAAATGCTGTGAGATATCCATTTAGTATAACAAAACAGCATTTATGAACAACTGACTTCAGGGAATGTTGTACTCATATTAGTTCAATACCTTTCGTACTCAATTTCTGTTCATTCATTAAGATTCAAAATCCATTTACCTACATATTTCTAAGACATCATAGATATCTCGGTTTCAGAGTTCCATATTACTAAAGAATAATAAACTCCAGCAAATACATGCTAGAGAAAGACAATATAAGCAATCATTCAACCTCATAAATTTTCACTTGTTCCTTATAGAGACTGTCACCACTACAAGACATGATGCAAAACAGCCTTTTCAACTAGTTATGCTGACACACACAACTTAGCACGTAACATAGAATAAAACCTATTTCTCAACCACTAAACAAGCATGCAACAAAAGGTCTCTCACAAAGCCACAAACTCATCCACTGATAACTAAACACAGTTACTGCTTTTATTATTTTATTGTTGACCTGCATGTTGTCAAGTCTCAAATCTTCAATTTTGCAAATTTTGGTATTCCAGCAAGTCAAAAGCTGCTTTGTCCTAAGTACACTTATAATACTAATATAATACTTACAAAGGCTTACTGGTGTGTCAAGGACCCTCTTAGGTTCACGTCAGGCCAAAACACAGCAACCTAAGCAGCTGATATAACATCCAGCAAGAATCAAGCTGAACATTCTGCTATTTCACTCATTACAATCTAACCACTGTACCCTTCAACAATGCACCAGTGTTACAAAGGATTTTCCATATTTTCATCCACATTATTCATTTCTGTCATCACAGACCTAAGGGTTTTAAAAAGCATTACCCTTATCAAGGCCCAAGTAGCAAATTCAGACATCGGGAAAAGAAACAGCCTATTTTAACAGATACACAATACATCTAGAAAAGACGAATAATTGCATAATCCATCTGACTTGCAGAATGTAGCAGCAGGCATTAGCAACACTGGACATGTCTGTTTTGGCTATTACACAGAATTAAGCAGACAAACTACTTTCACTCTTGCAGGGAAGTAGAAACATTTAAGTGAGGCTAGCATCCAATCCTTCAACAACACATAGTTTCTAACAGGCCAAGTATTAACTCAGAACACTAGAGATAACCTCAGGGCCAAGGACAGCAGCAGTACATTTTATTCAATCAAGATTACTCCTGTACAGTACATCTCTCTACCAGCTGCTGTCTCTGACCACTGAGATAGAGAAGTTTAGTAGTTAAATTCAGTAGAGGCTGTATCAAGAAGCCCACATGCCTTGCATTGCATAATCATCACCGCCTGTCTGGTTTGACCTTGGATTGCTGAAAACACAATGTCCCTAAAAGTAATGGTGTTCCTGTGTAACTGTCTGTCCTCAATGTCCTCTCTCTCAAATAAGAATAAAAAAGTCCCTTAACATGGCAAGCTGTTCTTGTTAACCATGACTTCAGAGGGCTACAATCACCAGGAAAAGCTTGGAGAAAATAGAAAGTAATGACAAAAGGAGTGATGGGGTGACAGGAGGTAAAAAAGAAGAGACAGAGATGGATTTTTGTGTAATATTATATATGTATATTTTTATAGAAAGAGAACAGCTCCAAAAATGAAAGCAGGAATAAAGTGAGAGATTAGTATGAAAGCTGAAGTGATAGAAGAGTATTATGAATGAACAATGAAGAATCAGAGTCCCTCCCTTGGTTATCCTTGTTCAGATGTCTGCTGCTGAAAGTCACTACCTTCTCCATCATAGACTGCCTCAACAAAAGGTAACAAATGGGGTAGTAATTTGGTGCCATATATATGATTAGCAAAATTAAATACCAACAGGAACTTACAAAAAACACTGCAAATTGAACTGGAAATAGAAGTAAGCCAAAAAAGAATGGTATCACTTGTATTAGAAGAGAAGGTCAAGCTACATTCGGAGATTCTTCAAGCCCTAAGATTTACATATACACTTATTTTTTAAGTTAGAACATCAAAACATCATTGAAATCAATACTATTTATACCACAAGCTGCTTTTTTTGTTGTTGTTTTTACAGAAACTGCTATTTGCTACTGTAACAGCTAATGAAAGAAACCTCTTCATTACCTCCTACACTGACGATAAGAAATGCACACAAGAAATAAAAATACATTGTATTTATGCCAGGAAGAATAAAACGCATAACCGGATAGAAGAACAGGTTTGAAGGAGAGTTTAACTGCTGAATCCCATACAAGCAGGCATATCATTTTTAAGATATTTTAAAACACAGTGAAGCAAAAAACATGAGAGGGAGTTTAACGTCCCTGAAAAAGCAAACTCCGAGTGTGCATGATAAACTAATAGTAGAAACTGCTTTACAATATCCAAAATACATTTTGTCTAAGCCTCATCAGTTTTTACCCTCTTGTTTAAGTTAATTGAGTTACTTTATGGACCAGGGACACATAAATAATGCACATCTGTTTAGATATTTTAAAAAAAAAGAAAAAACAGCAAAAAGTAGCAATTGCAACTTAAGTCAAGAGGATTTAACTTACACATCAGATTTTACATCTACCATTTCAACACACGGTCACAATGGGCCACCAAGCACTCAGTACTTTTTATGTCACTACAACTACAAGAGAGAAAATTTCCTCTTACCTGTGCTCTAACTCCCGGATGGACAGTATAACTCCCGAAGTCGATGCCTTCTGTTGAAGGGTCGCCAGAAATGTGAACTCACTTTTATTCCGAAAGAGCTGAACCAACTTCTCGCTCACGTGGGGCGGTGCATGGATTTCTCTTTCTACATCTAAGAATTTTATTTAGAAATATAAATAAATAGAAATAAAATAGGGGAAGGGGAGAGGTGGGAGGGGGAGGGGAGAGGAACAATGGTCCAGTAAAAATGCTAAGTCAAAGATTCAGATTACATTTCTCATTAAGAGACATCTACCACATGCTACCGCTGCATTTCTGCAGCGGGGAAAAAAATAACAACAAATGGCACCTTGTCAGCATGCCCACTTGTCACTTTGACAAGTTCACAAGTGGTCAGCTACTGATTTTCTGACAGTTTTTAATGGGATGCTGAGCCATTTGTGTCTGCCGTGACCAGATTAAGTCGCTGTAAATAAGGTGTGCTGCAGTCAGATAAATAGGCTCCTAAATACTGAGGAATCTCAAGCACTGCCTCTCCCAGCACAATTCACCAAGCTCCAATTTCAGCTTTTACCATCAGCTTCGTTACCATCTTTCCATCATACATCAGAGGGAACCTGTCCTTGCACTGTGTAAGGCAAAGATGTATTATTGCTAATAATGCTATATGGCTGTGCTTCTGCCCAAGAAATAAATACAAGACATGCTTGCAATATGCTATCGTTTCAGGGATTTCTCAGTTTAAGCCAGCAAAGCGTGACAGCTCATGCAATATTTATTAAAACTGTGGTGTGACCAGGCAGATCCAGAAATATTTCAGTCTCACTAATCCTGTCCGTGTCCAAGCAGCAGCACGCCTTCCCCTATTTCATCTCCTAAGATTCAAATGCACCATCTCCCAACATATTCCTTTTCATTTCATCCTTTTATTCACAAGATATCATCACTCCCAAAAGATGATTAAATGACAAAACGGAGAAATCGTGGCATTTCACCTTCCCACCCCTTGTCATGTCGCTCATGCTGGGCCTTTGTCACACATTCATGAGACCTGTGATGCTTGCAGTTCCTGGGTGTCACAACCAATTAGAAGCCTAGCGAGCCTCCTTTAGAAAAGGTTTACTTTGAAGCCAAAAATGCCAACACAGATTCTCAGCTGGTAGAAAACCATATAACTCCACTGAATCTTGAGAATCTGACCCAGCGTGAGTGCTGTAATACACAAAGGATTGATGAAATTTACAATTCAGAATTTCACTGCAGGGGAGGGGAGGGGGGGAGAGAAAAAAAAGCATCATTAACTGAGGCTTTGCAAACTGAAAGAGAAGAAGCTGGCTTGAAAACAACGTGAAATTCAGAAACGTTGACTATGGAGGGAACGCCACAGACTGAAACCAAACTAGAAGGAAGAAGTATTCAAGCATGTTTTGTAATTGGGTGTCTCAACTTTTCCTGGACAGCTTAAAGCCCTTCAAATGAGCCTCCACACTCAGAATGCATAACACACTTGCACTTTGGAAAGCTCACCTCTGAAAAGTACTGCAAATTAGACATCAAAAATCACAACTCATCACTTAAAAATCTTCACCAGAGGCTCAAATTCATCCAATAAATAAATATAAGGTCCACCTTACAGCATCTATTTGTTCAATACCACTTCCAGTACCACAACAGAGCTTCAAAGAACAATAGTTTCCACAGCCAGCAGAAAGAGGAATGGAAGAAAAAAGCATACAGCACAGAAGAGGAGCAGGTTTAGTGTTTACCTACAAGATTTAATTTTGTCTATCACTACATTCATGCAGCTTACCAAGTATTATTCCTGCCCATAAGTAAAACTTGTTTTGAAGCCTAAGAACTCCTGTATCTCAGCAACTTTGTTGTTAAAAGTGTTACACTCATCAGAAATAACATACTGCTTAACTGAAGTTCTCAAATATTCTGTTAAGTGAAAGCATAGGCAGTGCTGTTTGTGGAACACACACAAAAATTAAACTCAAGTCATATAAAACCCAACACGTTCTCATTATGGATGGTCCCAGATATAAAGCCACAGCCTTCATATGTATCCACCAAATCTTATACAAATACCAGGCTCCTTAGTCAGATTCATCAGTGAATCATCAATGAACTGGCTACACCAGTTAAAAATGTGCTTGAAATAACATGTTTTATTCTAGACCTGTGCACAGTCACAAACACATTAACAGCACGTACAGCAAATTGCATTCACTCAAATGATTAAAAGCAGTATCTGCTACAGATATAAAAATCCTGAAGTTCCACAAACGCCATCAATTCATGTTTTGCATCACTTCTGTAGGAAATACCACACTAATGAATTGGGAGTACAAGCCACTTGAAGTAAGAGCTTTCTATTTACAAGCTGATTTTCACTCAAAAAGAAAAGAAAAATACCCTGAACATACATACACCACCTCACTGCAGGTGCCCAAAGGGAAAATGTTTGGTTTTTTTTACACTCTCTATAAAAATAACGGCCTGCTTGTAATGAAATGCCATATTTCCTACATAATATAGAGCGATATAGGCTTATACGGCAATCACCAGTGAAACATCGCTTCATGCCTGAACGATAATGCAATCTCAGCAATAAATGAAATAAATAAATAAATAAATACAACTTTCATATGCCCTTCGATGTGATTATATTTTCTTAATGTGAAATACCGACTGTCTGGAGGGCTTTTTAAATATACTAGAACGATTGTAAAGGAAAAAAAAACAGTCTGAAAAGTACAACTAGAACAGCAGATACAAATCATCTCAGAGCGTTAAGTGAACTTTCTTCCTTCAGCCAAACAGAGAAGCACAAGATATCTCTGCATTAAGAAGGCAAAGCAAGCTCAGTTCTCAGTGTCTACAACCCATGGTACAAAAGAGAAGGGAATTACATGACTGTGTTTGGACTGGAGTTTGAAGCCTTGAAGAAAATCACACAACTGGTCTTACAAGATGAATTCCAACCCATCCAGGAAATGCAGGCCTAAATCAAAACGGGTCTTCTGTAACAAGATACTCTTTGTCATTAACTCCCTTGCTTTAGTACTTTTTTGTTTTACTTATTTTAGCATGGGAACACAGACCATACAGCTTTATTGGTAACTTCAATCATTGCAAAGCTACTTGTTTAAACATGCTTTTGGGACATCCTTTGCACAATCACGCCGGACAAGCACATAGAAATTAATCCTACAACAAGAGAGAATCTGGATCTCAGTGACAGCAATTAAGGAATCGAATGTTGCAGCTCACTGGCTTTTACCTTGCTACGGGCAAAATCCAATAAGACCTAAATCTCTCTATAGAGGAAAACACAGAAATAAATAACTTACTCAGCACTCCATTTTTAAGACTCCAGCCTTTCAAAATGGAACCAAAAGTAGATATGGCAGTGTCCAGATGTTGCCTGGGATGGAAACAGAAGACAGTGCCACAAAACCCTTCTCAGAGAAGGCAAGTGTTCACCAAAGCACAGGCTCTTTTCTCCATGTTGGTCCCACAGACTGTCATTCAAAGACCTAATAAAACCAAACAGTACTTGTGCCAGATGCCCCTGTTGCCCATCTGCTCCCACTTCCCTACAAACATTCCTCAGCCCAAACAAGAGGGTGACAGAACCTTTCCCTTCTCCTTCAGCTGCTAATAAATAGGCTCACAGAAAGAATGATGTTTTCCCACTCTGCTGCTAGGTCTTCTCACCAGCATAAAAAAAAGACATTCTAATTGCTTTATTCACTCTTGCCTTGCTAGCTCTGCTCAGAGTTTGTAATAAACAGTAGGAAATCATGTTCAACAGCACGGTTTTCTAAATTATGATTATTCATTATAAATCACTTCTTACATGTTGCTTCAAACAGCGTTCCTCAAGAATAAGATCCATCTGCAGTGAAATGCCTGGCGATTTTAATATGCAAACCTCCTACAGAGATGATGTCTCATTTTAATTATTCTTTCGGTTTAATGGGTTTTCATTAAATTAGAGGAAGGAGCAATTATCAGGGTGAATAGCTAATGTTACAAAGGTAAGTTCCCATGACTGTACAGCAAAGGCAGTCCTGCTAGAGAAGGTGGAAAAACAATATAATGCAATGTAAACTCTTCTTTAGTGCCATACAAAACTACCCTGGCAGTAAACATTCAGATATCACTGTCATTCTGATGTATGTTTGTCAACTAGTTTTCAACCAGGTCTTGCCTAACAGAATTAATCTAGCATTCAGAATTATAGATGTGTTTCCTTCCATTCAGGAAGCTATTGCAAACCCAGCCCTAAAACTCTGGATGCCAGGGAGAGAGGAATTCTCAGCCACTAAATAAATGAAACCGCCTGCTTATCAACTTACCTCTTCTCCCCAGCAATAAGAAGTCTTAGGGGCTTCTGTCAGACTCTTCGCTACTTGAAAGCTCTCCCAACCTGAGCATCGGCTGGAATGACCACACTCATATTAATTAAGTTGTTGTTTGAGAGGTTAAGCCTCGTGTTTGCTTTATCGGCGTTTCAACCTGAACCAGGGAAACTGAGCTGCTCTGGGATAAGCAGGGCAGTAGATAACTTGCAAGACTTCGTAATGAATACACACCGAGATAGATGGAAGCCGCCTCTGTTTATCAAGTCCCAGCCCATGCAGGGGCAACAGAGTGTGCACGGCAGCAAAGAGCTGCAGCAAAGCCTCCTTGCTGCACGTTGCCCACTGCTCAGGCAGCTCCTTTTCTTCGCTCGTAATACTTAAAGCAGCTACAGAGCACAGGCTCGCCTCCTCAAGTATGCTCAGCTTTGTCCTCAAGGGACTCGTGCTGAAATCAACACTATTTACAAATGGATGATCCCTTAAATTAGCTGCTTACTCCAGAGCTGGTAGAAATGCTCCAGAAGTTACGCTACTGCTAACAGTGCATCATCTGCTCTTAAATCATGTGAGTTAATCAAATTACACGCCTTGTTAGTTAATTAGTGCAGGAGTCACTGATTATAACTTCTTTTCCACTGTTTCTCTGTATTAACTAACATATCGCATCAGTGCAATTGCGATAAAGGCTGCTTTTGAAAGTAATAGCAGTTCAAAAGGGTACCCACTGCACCAGCAGAAGAGGCCGAAAGCCCAAATTGCTCAGTGCAGAAGACCCCAGCCTCACCCCAATAGGGCTGCACAGAGAGAAGCACCCATCTCCCTTATGAAGGCCTGTGTACCTCAGCATGCACATCTGAGCACCAGAACTCAGCTGATCCTTAAAACAGAGGCCTCTGGCTCAGCTTCTTTGCTTGTAGAGAGAGATTACAGTGCCCAGCACTACTTCTGGCAGCAAACAGAACTGGCTACCATCCACACAGTGGTTTTACTTCCAGTCCTGTAAAGCCTTTTAATCACAGGAATAATCCAACTAAAGGCAGTGAAATTACCCCACAAGTTCAAAGTTAGTATATGACGACACGCTCTTGTGGTCAGAAGCCCCAATGGTGGCACTCTAAACAGTTGCTTAATTATTTCTAAAGCATTTTGCTCACTTCCTACTAAAAATCATATGCTTTTTCATTTTCCTTATGCAATTTGCAAACAAATACGTGCCACGAATTCATTCTGTTTTCTTTACCTCAGAAACACCACTCGCGTGTTGCTGCTGAAGAAAATTAACTCCAGGCTGTGTGTTTTATTTACTAACTGCATGATAATGGCACGGGGCACAATGCATTTGTCAAGGCTTCTCTCTACTGAAGTATAATTTCTCCTGTCAGCCTCTTCACAAGTCTGAATACGTTGAAAATTTATGGCCACCCTTGTTTTGTGGAACACACGTGAGCACATGTTTATACCCTCGTCCCAAATACATATCAATTCCATCTCTGTGAAGCACTGCATATGGTCCTCCATCAAAGAGGCACAAGCACAGCTAACACACTTAGTCATTCCCCACAAGTTCTATATGAATTATTTGAGAGACCTAACCATTTTCCAAAATGCCACAATAATCACTGTTTTATCTTTTTACACCGTAATTATGATTTCGAGCATTGCTTTTCTTATTTCATCCAAGCACACCACAACTCATGAATAAAATATGACAACTTTGATAGCATCCATTGCTGTGGGTTCATCCGTAACAGCAAACGTGCTCAGGATACTAAGCACTCCCTCTTGCTCCACAAGCCTTTGTTTCGGAAAATAAGCTTTTATTTAAATAGAGCTGCCACATGTGTCCCCCTTTTTTGCATTTCTTGCCGTTAGCAATAACACCAGCAATCATGTTTACTTTTTGTTTTAATGACTGCATTTTGAAACAATTAGGATGGCATCAAGCTAGAGAAGCAGAATATCCCATCTGAAAGCCGGTACTCACAAGACATCGAAAAACCATTAAAAGCACTGCCAGCATCAGAGAACAAAAGGCTAACACGCAGAGAGGAATAGTATCATTAAAATAAACCCCCACACTTCATTCTGATCTGGTTTTGTAATTAATTACGATGAAGTAAACCTACACAACTCCCCTGCTTTGCTAAGACTACTACTGTAACTAATAACGCAGAGTCCTACTTCGACAGCTCCTCAAGTAAGTTCCCTTAAAAGGAAGGCAGGAGATAAAGGCCAACGCATGAGGTTTCCAAATCACCAGCCTTTCCCAATTTATACTCCAAATATCACATTCTGAGCTGCACTGCTTCATCTTTCAAACAGCATGACGAATATCTGTGGAGACCTCCACAGACCACAAAAAACCCATGACACATGCATCAAGCCCACTCTCCTCCCACACACCTTGGCTTGGTTGTTTTCCCTAGTCCCAAGAACAGGCTCTGAAATTCCAACATGCAACGAGAAGAGAGAGAGAAGCAGAGGCAGATCTGTGTGACGGCTGTAGGCAGCCTTTCATCAGAGAAGCAATGAGTATTTAACCTCCAAGATCCAGTTTCACGCTTGTTGCACTCTCAGGGCATCTATGCTACCTCACAGGTTACAAAATGTAAAAGGAAAAGACGGAAGAAGGAAGAGCACTGAGAAACTCGGCTGCCTTAACAACACCAACTTGCCTTCTGTAGGAATCACCTGTTCCCACCGCTGCCAACTGGAGAACTCCCAGCTTCAAATGGAGGAGCTACCTGTATGCACAGGGTACTAAAGCAATCCCTACCGCTGCAGCCATCCTATACATATATATACACACACATATATATACACATATATATTTTCCTATTTATAACAGAGGAGATCAAAGAGATATCCAAAAACATTAACAGACAGAATGGGAGGATAAATAATGGGAAAACCATAATAAGAGATGTTAGGAAGCCAGAACACCAGCCCTCAGCTGGAGCACTGACTGTGTCAAACCAGTGATTCACAGGCCCCTCTGTTGTCAGAATTACAGAATCAATTTGGCTGTTTTAGCAGGTATGCAGCCTACGTAGCCACTGATTTAATGAATATTATAGTGGACACAAGGTGCCAAAATCTTCTGGTCCATTTACTTAAAAAAAAGAAAGAAAAAACAACCACTAATGCTCTGCATTTTGTATCATTGAATAGGCCACAAAAGGCAAAGCAATCACATGATATTATGCCATAAACCAGCTCAGTATGACATGATTACTTCTTACCATTTATGTGGCAAAAATGAAAAACGAGGGGGGGGAAAAAAACAACATCCCCCTTGTGTCATTTATACACCCACACTGCAGGAGGCAAAATTAATCTTGAGTTTGGCATAGAAGAAGTAGGCTGAGGTCTCAAGTAGCTTCTAATTTTTATTCTTGATAGGTTGTTGAAGACAGCAGGGCTTTTCACTGCAGGAAGTTTTTCCATGCCCGCCCCTTGCATTTAGTCTGTATCTGCTTTTGTGTACCTTCTTAAGATAGAAAATCTTAAAAATAAATAAATCCTCATTTTTGAAATAAGTAGTTATGAAAACCTGATTACGTGCAGTATAATAAGAGTATCAGGTCCTTCACATCCTTTGTGGGGGAAAAAAAAAAAGACATCTTTGTTGTGTTTCTGTTCTGATGAAGATACAAGAAACTCAAACTGTTATTCTTCCCTTATCTAAATTGATTTCCTCTCATTTTAAGGTCCTAACTGCTAATGTGAGGGGGGAAGCATGCCACGTTTACCAACAACATCAGGAACCAATTCCTCCATTCCCCCCTTACTGAAGAGTACAGACCTTTTGCTTTCTTTCTGTTTATCTTCCTTACAGGACTTTGTCAACAGTTTGCCAGAAGCATTCCAGGCTCTTAGCATACTACAGAAATACTGAAGTGCTTCTCCCACGTCCCTCTGTACTTACCACAGCGGCAATGAAGATAGACAAGGAGAACAATTATTATCTCCTAGCAAAGCAAAAATAACTGCCAAGAGCAGAAGCAACGCGTGCTCAGAATTCTTCCCTCATCATTAAAGACATGATGGGGAACCCAAAAAAAATGTCAAGTATAACAGAAGGCAGCGTGACAACTTTCAGGATGGAAAGAAATAATAATTAGAAATCAGTCACTGTAGTTCCGTGTGGCCATGTTTCTATTTTAGTCTATGCTTTTAGTTTATTTTTGGGGGGGTAAAAAGGGTCTAATGAAGAAGAAACACTGTGAGGATTTACAAATACATAACAAACATAAATATGAAGTTAGGCAGCTGTCAGTATCGAAGTCATGGAAGAAACTTTGCTCAGCCCTACGTGCTACAACACTGTCCTCAATGGCAGGATCACACACTGCTTTCCAGAGGGCCCCTGCCTCAGTCAGTGCACAAAGCAAAGAACAAAGAGCAAACAACACTTGTTAACGAGTAAGGATTTTGTCTTACTTTTATTGTTCAAGGCACACCTTGAACAGTAAATCTACTGTATTTAAATCCTTCTCTGAAGACAGAACAGACCGTGACCAAGTTAATTATTCTAGCGCAGTATCTGAGACTCTGCAATTAATTAATTCTTTTCACACCACTGCTGTTAGAGGAAAGGGTAACACTACCTCAGCTTTACAGGTGAACAACCTAAGCAGGGAAAATTAAGGTTCCAAGTCACTAATTAAACACACATGATCCAAGTTTTTTATCCTCCAAAAACATTTGTTAAAAATTAACACGAAGCACAGACACCCCACAGCGCTGCCAAATCTGATCTTCCAATGCTCCCCCCCCCCCAATTTTGTTGTCTTTACTGCAAGCAAACCTTCACCTGAGCCCTACCTACTCAGTGTAAGACTGCAGCATCTAAGTTTCTTGCTCAGTCCCAGCTGCCCCCTTTTAAAGCTTTCAGGGAGGTCTGGGGAAGAAGGGTGGAAAGCACAAGAGCAACTACAATCTCAAAGAGACCGAGTAACCGTTCACTGTTCTGCTGACAGACATAAGCTGGAGAACAGCGCTTTCCTTCATCACCCTCAGGCAGGGCCGCCAAGGAGCAACAGGCACTTAGATGCTCAAACACACTGCCTGGTTTCCCCACGGAAGTGCCATGGATCCAGGCAGGCACCCATCAGTGAATTAAGCCATTAAAACCTTCTGGCATCTTCACTCTTAGCAGCACTTGATAGAGCAGCTTCCACCCCACAACCAAACCCAGGTGCTGGCCCAGTCCCCAGCCAACACAACCAGCAGCCCCAAAGCTCCAAGTAAACCCTAAAATGCTTTATCTTCTAATGTTAGTAATAAGATTATTACAATTGGAAAGCACTTCAGAGATACTGAAGAACAGAAATGGTCAAAACTGAGCACTGAAGAGGCAACAATACTGGAAACGCTGCCATGTGCATCAGGCCAGGCTGCCTGCACAACACTTTGCTCACACAAAGGATTTTTATTTAACCATTGCAAACTTCTCTCACAAATACTGCAACTGTGCAATCAGGTAACGCAGGAAAAAGAGGGTAAAAATGCAAAACCTACTCATTTCTAAGCACAGACCCACACCAGGTGCTGAGGTGCTGGAAGCAGAGACACTGTGAGCAGACACGAGCCCACTTCTGGAAGACCCCCACCGCTTCTAGAAGGTTCCAAGGCCCTCAGGGCAGGATGTCCTTACAGGGCACTCTTGGCACCTCAGGAAATCATGTAGAAAAGAAGGGTCCAAAATCACAACTAGGGGGTCTGTGCCAGCTGTATAGAAAAGAAGCCATAAGTAACCGATGCAAAGCAGAAAGGAGTATGTCTGAACTCTGTGCTGCAGGAGCCAAAGGCCAGGTGTTTCCCTTGCAAATCCAGTGCTTGTTTAACACAAGCAAAAGAAATAGTCAAGCAAGAAAGGACTACATACAGGTAGACCTTCAATAGTACGTGGTGGTGGTCAAAACTACTTCAAGCTGCAGATAGCACATAGAGTGAAAAGACAACCCCTAATTTAAAGACAAAGTTGAAAAATACTTCCAGATTGGTAAGAACCGGGCAAAATAAAACCTTAATCAACTTCTTTAGGACATGCTTTGTAAGTAATGACTTTAAGCCTCTGTCCAAGAGGTTCAAGAGAGGTGTTGAAGGAAGAATTAGAAAGAAACGAGCATGGCTGACAGGTTGTAAAAGGAATAACATTTTCCTTCCACAATGAGAACTGAGCACTGAACAAAAGTCACTGATTAAGGCAATCACGATGTAACAGGCTAAAGACTGGGCTCACTGCCTGGGAAAAAGCTGACCAGCTAAGTGCCTCCTCAGGCCTTATGTATAACTAAAGCCTTCCTCTGCCTCTGAACCTTCAGTTGTGAGTTAGAAACTAAAACTCATCTCATTTGTGCAGTCAGCACCGACGCCACTTTTCTGATTCCCTCATCCCTATTTCATAGAGAACGGGACTGAAACACCCAAGTAACAGAACTGATCAATTAAATGAACAAACTAACAAAAAAAAACAAGCTGAAGTACTCTAATAATCAAAGAAAAATCCAATAGGACCACTCAGATGACTGAACCTAATTGAAGGTTTCTATGCTGCTCTGAATTAGGAACAGATTAGCTCGTCCAAAAGCAACCCACATCTCTCAATTGCCAGTTTGGTTCTGTCACGCTGTCACACAATTTGCAATGGAGTTAAATTTGATTCTTTGCCTGTAAAACGTGGCAATCTGAGTTTCAGCTCCTAGTATCAATAGTATAAAATCAGAATACTGCACTGGTTACAATTAAGGTCGTTTTGGATTCCAAGGAAAAAGTCCTTCTACATTTCGTCTGTGATGCATCAAATCCTGAGCTCAACTCCAAGTCATTTTGTAACAAACAGCACTTCTAATGCCACTGATCAAGAAATCCAAATTAAAACCAGTCATTTATCTTCCTGCTGTGCACTTCTTCTATCACTACTGTTCCTCCTTTTTTATCTTGTTGCCTCTAAATACAACCAAAAGAGCATCCAAAACTCACAAAGCTTTCAGAATCAAAGAGTTTAATTCACACAGACAGAATCTTGCTTGAGAAAACATGAATTGTTTTCACTACAGCAGCGTGCAGTCTGGTCTGGGTCAGCAATCAGCCTTCCAGGTGTGGTGGGACCTTTCCTGCCTGGAGCCCCTTGTGCTGACAGGAGAGCAGCAAGTCACAGCACACACCAGTTACCAACACCTGGTAAGAGCTGATCAGAGCAAAGCTCTGCTGAAAGAGAGCAGCAAGTCCAGCAGAATACAGACATTTTCCAACTAAGCACTGACTTTCAATCTTTTCTCTCCTCCAGGACGGCCACATTGGCTGGATTTTTGTGAAATTCTATGGGGAAAGAAAGTGTAATTCCTTCCAACTTGGACTTAGCCATTGCCCAGCCATCCCTGTGGGTTCTGTACTAGTTTTAGGGTATGGCAAGATAAAAATGGAAATTAACTATCTTCTGGTTCCAGCCAAAGGACCTGGCATATAGCCTAACTGTAGCTGTAAAGTAAGTCACCTCCATCACTAAATGAGACTTTATACATCTGCTGACATTTAGCAAATAACAGATAGGAACAAGAAGGGAAGCAGCCAGCGGGCAGCCTCAGACTTCCATCCTATCCGACAGCAGCAGCAAAAGAGCCCTCACAGACCTCTCTCAGGAAGGAACAATATTCCAAAGGTCTTGAATCTCCTCCTTGCTCAAGGGCTGATGAGCTTGACTAAAGACAGTAACTTCCCATGCCATCTTCCAAGAAGTTCTGTACTACAAGCAATATCCAAGAACAAGGCTAATCCTGTGTGCATTTAAAAGATTTCTTTTTGTTGGGGGAATTAGAAAAAGAAGATTGGAAATATGACTAACTAGATCTGAGATGGTCTCCAGAAGCATCTGCTATGCCACATAAAGTGGCCTTGACCAGGCAAAAAATGAACTTCAATTATTCCAAGTAACAGAAGAAGCAGATCTGTAAAGTCCACAGTATTGCAGATCATGAAGAAAAACTAAATGAGATCATAATCTTTTGCCTCTAAGAACATCTACAGAGAGGGAGAGATCAAAAATTAAGACCCTAACGTACCCACTTTAATACATAGTAAAAGCATGGTCAAGAAAAAAACAGAGGGATTCTCCGTAATAGAGATGCTCCTACCCATGCTTTAATGTTTGTTAATCTCATGTGATATAAGTGTCCCTCTCATGAGGCTGCCTCCTAATCTGGGCTTATTATAAAGCTTCCCAATTCATCCTTCATTTCACTCCCTTAAAATAAGATATATATATATAGTGTTTCTCAACCTTTAGAATATTGGATGAAAAATTACATTACCATTCAAAGCGGCCGATGCTCAGTTCTGACAGTTAAACGCAATACAGTTCGATTTTCTCACTTGGGCGGTTCTCTCAGTTGATGAAAGACTTGCTACACGATACTAACCAGTGCTGAGATATTTACTGCCTTCTCCTATCTACACAGCTTCAGCTCTGTGCGCCTCTTACATGTACGACAGAGAGGAAGTATCCAAGAATACAGTAGTCTATGCCTTGGAACCATTTTGACATGCTTAGTTGGGGGAAATAATATATATATATATATTGGGGAGCGTCATAAACCTACTAGAAAAAAAAAAGACCTCCCCAGACACCAGTAACCTTGGTGACCTGGCAGCACACACACAAAAATCAAGAACCAACCAAAACTAAACTTATTTGAGCTAAAGAAAAAGACATTAAGACCACTATTGCAGGGAATCGGGCATTAAAGCTCTTATGAGCTCACATAGAATTGGGGAAAGAGAGTCAAAGAAGACGCATCTTACCTTGAAATAAAAATGCTTTGCTGGCATTGTGCAGTCCTGGCACTTGTGTTACCCCGATGGTTGTATTCAGGAGATCCAGTTCTGTGATGATATCAATTTGTAAGTCAGGATCCATTCCAAATCCTACAGCTGTTGGAGGGAAAGGAGGGAGAGAGGGAGACCGAGTTAGATCAATTTTTATTTCAAATCAGATAATGAACAGCATGGAGAAGAATATCTAGTGTAGGTATTTCCAGTATCTTCACACACACACATGCAGTATACAGTAATTACTTAGAAGATGCAGTAATTCGCTTGCAAGAAAAAGAGATATTCTTTCCCAAATATTTCAATTAAACTATTTCCTTTTCACAGCTTTTATTACACGCAACTTAGAACATTACAAAACTGACACATTAACCCAGCATCATTTTGAGGCTGAAAAACAATAAATAAAAGCATAAGCACCTACTCAAAAGGATGGAAGAGATGAGCAGCATACAACTACTGGCTACAGAATTTCCAGGGAGACACGAGGGCTGGAAAACCCTCTCACATTTCACTCGTAGCTGAGACCAACAGATCAGGCCTTACAGATCAGTCAAAATAGAATCTATTTTCCCAACTGGACAAAATAACCCTGAAGGAAATACGGTACCATGATGAAAGATGTCATAATCACAGAGCTCTGGGTGAGTCATAAAACCGATAAAGCTTATGGAGCACATCTTCTGTATTTAAGCTCAGCCAGCCCCCATGAAGCATGCCAAAGCCTATGTACAAATAAGAGACGTTCATTTACCTAAACCTTCTGATCTGAAGTAGCACCTCTTGTATAAAGATGAACCCAGACCTAAGATTCAGAAAGGCTCATGCCCAAGAAAAAGCTGGTCATTCCTTTAATTGATAGGGGAAAATCGATGAGACTGACAGAAAAGATGCACGTTCAAGTAATTTGAAGTTACTGCATTCAAAAGTTCAGGGCAACTTAATGGCTATGGTACACTGAATTTTTAAACATACCTCCTTTTCCAAGGGATGGCAAGAGGCCAACCTGACCACACTATCTTTCTCAGCATAGCAATAAATACAGCACAAGAGCTGTGCCTGACACGTAGGTCAAACAACCTCACACAGGATCCAAGCACTTTCCTAATGAAAATTTTTGCTAACATCATTAGTAATGGGAACAGGTTCTGAGAATGAAAGCCTGATGCAACCAAAGTCAATAGTAAAACCTCTCACTGACTTCTGTGGGGCAAGGACGTTACCTGTGGAGCACATCTAGACTGATATCCACTAAGTGGACTCCATGATCAGGTCTAAACTGATTTATTTGGCATTCTAAGACTGTGCTTCTGGATCATTTAAGCAGCAAATTCCCTAGTCCGACTCTTTGAAAGGCTCTAAAAAAACTACTGAGATGTACAGAATGAACAAGAAGTTACATATTCTGCTCATAAATCATCTGTTCCACAGTACTTTCTCCTTTCTTTTATTTGGAAATTAAAACTCCTCCTGATAACAAGCTGCGATAATCCAGAGGACATTATTGCACAGTACGCTGAGTAGTAAAAACCAGACAGTTTTAGTTTCTCATCTTCCCTACTGAAAGCAGAGTATGCTATTCCTTATCAAGAAGAGGTTAGATGGGTCTGGAGCAACAAGAACCTACTACTATGAGGGCAACCAGGGTAGAGACTAAAACTTGCTCAATGGAAAAGACAAACCACATCCAGTAAGACAAATCCTGACCCCGTTAAAGCCAGCGAATGCTCCACCACTGACATCAAGAGGGTGAGGACAGAAACCACATCGAGCATGTATAGACACTCCTATAAATCACCGAAGCTCCGCTGCTCTCTTAAGGCTGTTTATTCCAGCATGGATAGCTCAACAAGTACAGATCACTGCAGCTCCACAGACTTCGATTCATGCCAGGGAGGGATCCCGTGTGACAATTTCAATGTGCTCCCTCCCAGCTTTTCGAATGCTTTCAAAAAAGGAGCTTAGTTCTAATGTCGCAGCATCCATTTAGCAAAAGACTAACATTGCTTTAAATACAGTCATTTTCCTGTGCTGGCTCCCCAGCCTGCAGCAGGCACTCAGAAGCCTAGTTAAATAATTAATAAACAACAAATCAGCAGCTTCAGTATCATAACTAAGTCTCCTTTTCCCCTGTGGTCTCTCATGCTCTATCAAAAGGATTCCACAAGCATACCAACTGCATCCAGCACGTTCTGCTGCCTCCCTTCAGCATAAGGAAGGCTAAAAACACTGCTGCTTCTGGAAGTCAAAATTAACCATCAACCTGTAAGTCCTTGCTGGAGAGCTGTGCAAAGCTCAACCCTGACCAACAGTGCTTTCAATTCCTATTTAAAGTAATTGGGCCATTTCCCTCACATCAGTGGCTTACACAAGCAAAACTCCTACTAATTCACTCAGGGGGCAGGCATAGAAATCGTCTCAGGACTTGGTAGATTTGGCCCAATGCAAATTGAAGGCACTAGAGTAGATTAGAGGATTAAGCCATATAATTATGAGTTATGTCACTAGGAAATCCCTAGAAGAAATTAATTCCACCTCACGGCTCCGACAGCTCATACGCTCTGCTTGCACCTTTATCATGAGCACCCAAGCCCTGGCAATTACACCACGCTCCAGCTACCTAATGTGCACCATATGATGCGTGCAGTACGTTCATAATTTCCTTGACCCCGCCGTACGTGGGCTGCCTGGAGACAGAGAAACTTTGAAAGCACAGCCGACACAGCCCAGCTGTGCCCACACAACCATGTGCAATCATTCAGGTGGTAACTGGAACCTCCACCTGAGGCGTTTTGCTCGGCCCTTCCGCAGCTCCAGCAGCAATTGTTGCACACAAAGAACTTTCCGAGCAGCTTTGCAATTCCAAGCAGGTGAGTTTAGGGTCCTATTTACCACCGCAAGTGCCTGCGAGCGTTGCTGGGGCGAGTATTAGGAACGGCGTGCTCTCCCAACTACTCCACTTACCACCTCTCAAAAGCAATGTATTTCAATAAGAAAACACTAAGAACAGTATTAAAACACCGCTTCTTTCGCACTTCGGCTAATCGCACCGGCAAATTTCCCTAAGGACACCAACTGACACCAGCAAGGAAACGACCCCCAGCCGAGCTCCCTCCGGTGCAGGGCGACTCGCGGGGTAAATGGAGAGAACAAAGCCGCCACCGGGAACAGGCGCCGGGTCTCGCGGCTCCCCCGGGCTCCATCCACCGCGGACAGCTCCGGGCACAGCGCAGCAGAGCAGCCGTCCCCGCTCCCCTCCGTGCTCGATCCCCCGGGGCGCAGCCGCTGCCCCGAAACTTTCCCTTTCCGACCCCAACGCTCGCGGAGCGGCCGCGCCCAGCGCCCCCCGCCGCAGCCCCCAGAGCCGGGGCCCGGCCCTCAGCCCACCGCAAAGTTTCCGCCCGCGCTCCCATGGGATGCGGCTCCGCAGCCCCATCCCGTCCCATCTCTTACCTGCCCCGGCGGCGGCCGCACACGCCCATAGGAGCAGGAGCAGACCCATCGGCGCGGCGCGGGCGGCGCCCGCCTGCCTCCCTCCCTGCCTGCCGACAGCTGCTGCGGAGCGGAGCCGAACGCAGCCTCCGATGCGCGGAGCGGCACCGGCAGAGGCGGCTCCGCCCGCTGCCCAGGCACGGCCCCGACGCCCCCGCGGCTGGGGCTCCCCGCCCGCCCCCCGCCGTGACGCGCGGGCCCCCCCGGGCCTCGCCAGCGCCGCCGCCCGGCCGCCGAGTGGGAGCGGCCCCGACCGGCGCCCCCGAGCTCGGCAAAGGGATGAGACCCCCCCGCGCCGCCCCGCAGACCGATGGAGCGCCGAACAGTAACGCGGATACCCGTACCTTGCCGAGGGCAGCACCGGTGTCCTTGCTCGAGTGGCTTAACTGCTCTCTCCTCCACGTCCATCAAGCTCAAAAAGGGGACAGCACTTCGGTATACTTGCAAGTCATCGGTGAAGCTGCTCCAATGGCTGTTCTAAAGAATCTCTTCACCTACTTTTTTTTTCCTCTCCAGCCACAACCTCGGCTCACGCACGTAGAAGAAACCGGCTCTAGCTCGCGACCCTCCCCCCCTTGAACATCTGGTTTAAAGTTGGGTTAGAGATGGAGGGCAACTACTAGAGCTCCCGTCCCACCCAAGGCCAGCCCAGGTGGTCCTGCTTGTTCGATACAGTTCCAGTCAAGCCCCAGCTGGTGGAAAGGCAAATACTCCTCACCTCATCATGCTGTACTTAGGCTCTGCTTAACACAAAACTAGGCCAGCTTGCACGCAAAAACAAACAGTTAAATAAATGTTTAAGTGTATGTTTGAAGGAAGCTGGGATAACACAAACACTGAAATAACTGGATTAGACATAAGGAAGAAGTATTGTACAACGAGGGTGGTGAGGCACTTTGAGGCAAAGGTTGCCCAGAGATGCAGAGGAAACCCTAACCCTGGAGACATGCAAGGATGGGGCTCTGCACACCTGATGGAGCTGTGGGTGTCTCTGTTGCAAGGGGAGTTGGACCAGGTGGCCTTTAAGGGTCCCTTCCAACTCAAAGGATTCTATGACAGAAGAAAATAAATCAAACAAAATAAAAAGCAATTCTTAAGGGGCAACTGTGCTCATGCACATTCACAATAGTGTGATCAGAAGCCAGCATAGCTGCCTAATCATTAATTTAGTAAGATCACTGAGAACAGCTGTTCCTGGCTGCTAGCAGGGTGTGCACTCCAGGAAACCTCAGGGTGCTCATCTCAGCAGCATCTCAGCCATTTACCCTCCAGTTTCAGTAAACAGCTTTTGCTCCAAAATAGCTTTGTACATTCTTGCTTTTGTTTAGTGTGTCATGCTATCAGCACTGCTGCTAGCCCTCAGGCACGGAGAGGTGGATTGTATACACATATGTGTGTATGTTATATAACCATAGCAACAAGAAAACAAGGCAACGGCACATCCTTAGGTGAAGGCACACCCTTCTATCCCATCTCAGTGCTCTGATGTAAGAGGTTTCTTTCTAGGAAATACAGCTATGCATCCGATTCATAGTAGCTTAGTTACATTTGTGCTTATGGAATAACAAAATCAGGCTCTATCTACACACAAAATCAAATCTAATCCAACTAAAGTTTCTGAAAAGTCTGATGGCACTTTAGCAAGAATGAAGTGTTCCTCCTGGCAAACTAGCTAGATTTCAGGTCGGATCATATTCCTGTCCTTGCACTGCCAGCAGGACATTGAATGCTTCTTGATTTTGACCTAAATTATCACGACGTCGCTAGCTGTGTGGTGTTAAGCTGCTATTTCTTCCAGCCACAAAGCTTGCGGCATTCTGTTGTTTGACAAAGAGTTCCTGACTAGGCCTGGCCTCTCTCAGAGTGGCTGCAATGCTGTTTGCAGCCCTTGGACAACAGACAATTAGAAGTGCTAAGTATTGCTTACAGCGCTGCCAAGCATAGACTCGGATGCCAGCGGATGTGCAGACACTGGAGAGACAGCAGTGCTTACACCTGGATAAACACCTCCTACTTCACAGAGTAGGAAATCTTCTCTTTTCATTAGTGGTAAGGTTCACATCCCCCAAAGCCTGTTTCCCAAGGGCTGCTTAGTGATTCATACAGGCAAAATTGACTTCGCAGGCAGTAGAGGGCGACAATGTACAACAGCATTGATACCAAAATACTATGTGTGTTTCTAAGTGATCAGTTCCCTGCGCCTCAGTTTTTTCCTCCTGGAGAGGAGAACAATGGCACTCACCTGCCTCTCAGGTGCTTGCTGGTAACTGCAGCCCTCTCCAAGATGAAATCCATCTTACATGCACGTGGAATTCCTGCAGTACTCCATCACTAGGTCCTGCCACCTCCTCTGTCTGCACACACACTGGTCAGAGAAAGGTACATTTTCAGGTAAAAGAAACAAAAACTTTTCCAGGCTGAACTGACTACCAGGAACAACTGGAGCAATCCATGTGGCTGTTGGGTCACTCTCAGAATGAGGCTTTGCTTGGAATTGCCATCACGTTCTTGGCAGAGCTCTCGTGTATCATTTGCCACCATATCTGATGCTGTGTTACGATCAGATATCACACTTCAGCTATTGTATTTTGGGTATGCTTATTAAAAGCTCATTTCCCAGAAGAGGAATGGGTCAGATTAGTATCATTAATGTCATTAAGTATCATTAGTACAGCGGTATTGCGGCACACACTGCTTTGTATTGCACTCACCATACTGCAGGAATTCAGCTCTAAACAAAAGGTGTGATAACATCAGGAAATGTGAGTTTAGCCTGCACTGTTCTCTCTCCTCTGTCCCCTTTCACCTTCTGTTTGTGCCTCCATCTGATACGAACCTCCATTGTTTGTAACAACTCAACAATCTTTGGGGTGACTTAATTGGCGGGGTGAAAAGGATTTAAACAAAGCCAGTCGGTCCTCTGATAAGTAATCAATTATTCTACAAGCTCCTGAGCACACAAACAGTTACAAACCCAGCCATTTAATTGATTCTTGTTTCTGCAGCTGTGCAATATCTCCCTTTCCCAAGAGGGCTGTTTCCAGTTGCTGCTCAAGGTTTCTAACAATCAAATGGATCAATTCTGCAGATACCTTAAGGCTGTGTGTTAAGTAAGAATGATGTTTGTAGACTGTGTTGGGTGGAGGAAGAATAGAAAAGAAAATCTATTCACCAGGAAATGTTAAGTAATTTTGTTTTAAACACTGGACATTTATTTAGAGTCTTTAGAGCCCATACATTATTGAATAATTTTCATTTATCACATCCAAATATAATATGCAAATATATAATACAATAAATTGCATTTGTAGACATAAATACAAAATTTGAGGTAGGGCCTCAAGAATAATGACTTCTTAAACGAATAACATACAGCATTGTATTATGCACTACATGAGATACGTATGATGCAACCTTAGTAACATAATACATTGTCTCCGCATAGAGCTAATGAAAAATAAAAGTGACCTGGTTAGGGTACATATCTTTATCCATAGGCAGCAGTACCCCATAGAATGCCTGTAAATATATATATATATATATATTTATATATGACATTACGCAAGTAATTAAGATTTAACCCATCAGCGATGGGTCTGTAGTAAAGTGCCATAGGACACAGGGAGCAAATTCTCAGCTGGTGTAAATTGTCACAGCTCCAAACAAAGCTGGGACAATTTATACCACCTAAGCATCTACCTTACAAGGTAATACTACATAATATAAATGACAGATAACATGTTTTTAGTCAATCTACAATTTCCCTAACAATGGAAGATCGCTATAAGGCAAATGGTTACCTGAAGATGCATTTAGGTATAATGGGCAAATAATAATATTGCAAGCGATAAGGTCCAGCCCGGTTCTCGCCCTATGTTAAACCCATCAGGAAAACCTTCCCTCTTTGGTGATAGGCTGCCTGAAGGCAGAAACCATAAATAACCCACCCGCTCCCCTCAAGTCATCAACCTGAGTCCCTCTGAAATACCAAGATCTGGCCATTTTACGAGAATCTGATGTGCAAACAGTTTAGCTACCAACTAACAAACACCAGGCACAGCAGTGTTCGTGGTGAAACAGAGACGCCTTCTGGGAGGCCTCTTGCCAAAAGCTCTGCAGCCTGCAACCCACACTCCATACCAGTCTTTGATTGCAAGAAAAAGTGGAGTTGCAGAAGAAGAAAACAATAGGAAATCAATCTTTGTCATAAATAAGCAATTGCTTTTGTCACAGGCAGCAAGAAATCATATTATCCATATAACTCTACATATATTCAAAAAAAATAGACCAAAAGGTATCAAAATAAATCAGCATTTTGAGTTTCATGGGAAGGGATAGCCACAGTGCATTGGAAGCGATGACCTTCAGTGCCAAGGCACATCTAATGCAGACATCAAAGCAGAGCAGAACCTAATAAAATAAAATACTTTGACCCAACTGAACATCATGTAAAGACAATCCAAACCTCTCAATTAAAGGTCATTTTGTTAAACCCTTTTCTTGGGAACAAAGTGCTGCCACATCTAGTTGAAACACAAGTTTTGAACATTGCATATTAAAAACACCAGTAGGAAGACCCCAAAGACTTTGAAGATGGCGAACATTTGCATTGTGATCTTTAATGCATACAACAGTGCATTTCAGCTCATTCCGAAGTTCAATTTCATTTCAAAGAAAATAGATGCGACAAAACTAATTCTCATCAAATTTGAACGTTTTTACCCACAAGACAGATAGATCTGCAAGTAAGCACATCACACTTTTACTAATATGGCTTTTTCCCCTTGTTTTTTTGTGGTTTTTTGTGTTTTTTTAAATGTTTAAAGATCTTTACCAGTACTTAACTAATTACTAAATTTCTTCTTAGAAAATTATTAAAGTACATGCAAGCTTTTCTAGAACATACTAAACTAAGTGCATTCCCACACTGCAAGGTTACTTCTCATTTCAAGAGGACACTGCTGGTTAATTTAATCTCAACATTCAGATTTGGCCAGTGAAGTACTTATTTTTAGAAACTTAGCATGAACAATTTCTTCTTTTAATATATAGTGAACATTTCATATCTTTGGCAACTTCTGTACTCTTTTCTCCACCTCTCCACGTGTTTTCACATATCTATTACTGAAGGTCTAAGCCATGGACAAAAATCAACTAGAAAAACATCACTCTCTGAAATCTGTCTTCAGTTTCAAAGTCAGGCCTAATCCTGTGGTAAAGACTTAACAAGCACAGGAACAGCACGTACTAAAATAGCACAGATTAATTATAGAATTCGTGAAAGGTAATTTTTTGTATTTATTTTGGCAATCCAAGCCGAAGGACAGATATCATCACCTAGCAGTATTCCTTTAAATGAAAGATCTTTTACTCTTAACGTAGACAGCAGCTTCCTCATACTGAGACAATTTTGTTGCAGTTAGTTAATTCCAGTTCCAATGCACATCCTGAGACAAAGATAGGATGTGAAAGGATTCAGAACCATTACATTATTTGACCGTGGTTTGTTTTTTTTCTTTAAGAGGAACAAGCCTAAAGATCTATTATTTTTTGTCACAATAGTAAGAAAAACAAACTGGACTGGACTCCAAAAATCAAGCCAAGAATCCAGATACTATCAGTAAAGAGAGGCCTAGAGCTTTTCATCCTGACCAAAACTCACTGACTTAGGTTCCTTTCTTCACCCAGAAAAGTGCTCTCAGCCCCAAGCAGATGTAGGGGCCAAACTTCCATTGGATCAGCGTGGCTTCTCACACCTGCCTCTGCCAAGAAAATAAAAGCCAGAAGTAAGAATAGAAACCCCCTTGAGAAATAGCGGGCAAAGCTGAAAAGTAGGGGCACAGCTTTAAGGCAGAGAAGCTGCAGTGGGGTCCCATCCTGCTGCCCCTGCAGATGGGGAGTGGCAGAGCCTGTGGAGTAGAGATTCAGGGGCCAGCACAGACTGTAGCTAAATCCATCCTCAGTGACAGCCCTGATGGCGTTTTCTTGTCCTGCGTGAGGATTAAAGGTCTCCAGCAGTGCTTTCAACTGGCAACACTAATTGCCCCGTGGAAGAGGAAGTTCAGCAAAATGATTAATATATTTCATATACATATATATATATACACACAGAGAGAAAACAAGTTCACACATAGAAGTGTTACATCAAGGTTTAGGTTTTGCCTTGTTTTCTTCTACAGGAATGGAACAACACATCTACTGATCTACGGACGCACAGTAACTGAGGATTTACCTGAGACCCTGTAATATGAAGACAGACAGACAGACAAAGAACCGGAGAGAAACAGTCCCCTGAAAGGAAAGAACATTTACTGGCTACTACAGGAGTGTGGGGGGGAAGGGAAAAACAGGCTAAACTACTCTAAGCTCACCATTTCTACACTGGTTGATAAGATATTTATAGGGACATAAAACATCACTAGTACACACTACATGAACACTGATCACTCTTAAAAAATATCATATAAGTATGTATAGGATATAACAAGATCATAAAGGTTATTATGTTTTTGCCAATTAGTCAAGATATATTTTTCTCCCTCGTTCTAGTGCATTTACAATAAAATGGGCTAATTTTCTATTCAGTTAAATAAATGTACTCCTAAAAAGCTCTATTGTTTTTTACCCTGCCCAGTAAGTAACAATTACTTAAGTCTAACATTCCTATTGCCACACAGAACTGATGCCTAAAAGGTAATGATTTAGTATGTCCTATCGCTCCCCACCCCAGCCCTCATGTTTTGTACATCTGTTGCTGCAGTGGTTAATCACTGTTTTTTGTTTTTTGTTCTCTATGTCATGAAAACATTCTAAATAGAAAAAGAAAAAAGAAAAAGAAGAAGAAAAAAAAAGAGAACCTATGTGAACTATGTACATTCCAGAGAATACTACTTTGAAGAATTTACCTGCTATATATATAATATATAGACAACCAGGGTTTTGCCATTCCCCATTGGCTGAAAGAGAAGAATACATCTAAAAGTAGTATAAAGAATGAGAATGAAGGGGGACTCACAAGGCTGGACAGCACATCTAACTTCTAATAAATGTTGATGAGTGATAACTGGACTACACTTACCACTGTAAGAATACAAAGTTAGGCACAAATTATATGATGGCTTCTTGAGGAGATACTGTAAACGAAAGCAGAGAAACAAGGTAACCATGTTCAGAGTACTATAACTGCAATCAGGAGTCAGGTATGTGCAGCTGGCCAGCATGGCCAGGTTTCAGATGGGTGGTATAACTGAGTTATTTCCAATGGAAATGACAGATAGCAAACTTCAGATAGAAACATACAGCAGCACCCTAATTGCAATGCCCACGAACCTCAGTTTGGTGCTATTTCCAAACCACCTCTTGACTCAAATGCAATTTGCTCCTATCTCAAATGATATTTTCTTTTTTTTCCTAGACTTTGCTTTATTTTCCTATTCAAAAGCATCAAATGGACACAGTTCAGTGTTTCTGCTCTGAATCCTAGTCCCACCTTTAGCTGTCACAAGGGATCTTTTGTTTATTCCTACACGACCCAACAAAACCTGGGCTGTAAACCATTGTGCAACACATCTCAGCCAAAACATAATACAGCATGGGCATCACCTACCCCTGGAAATGGTCTAACTAGGTCTCCCCTGTGGCATGCAACAGTAAATGCTACTTCTCTAAGCGACCACCTCCAGGTACTGCAGGGAAGGAAACAAAAATGGTGGGGAAACAAATCAGAAAGAACAGCTGAAAAGGCTGACAATGTTACTGTCACCAAGGTAAGAACCATTAGCATTGGGTCCCCAGTTCTATATCCTTCACTGGCAGTTTAAGTCCCAGGGAAGATGTTCCCAGTGGATCAATCATATTCATGTAACGTTCACCACGGTGCTTGGCCAAAAACGGACCCCAGTCTGGCTGTGGAGAGCACACCAACTTGAGTCGCTGCAATGTAGGGAAGAGAAAAGAGAGTCTCATTTGGAGTTACGGAGCAAAGCACGGTGCAGAAGAAAGAAGAGCAGGCTTGTTTGAGGTTTTTGACAGTGGTCCTGCAATGCTCCACTGCTCAGTGTTTGTTTTGCACAAAGTTTGCAAGACTAATAGAGGATAAAGTGCTCAGGTTTTAATTATTCATTCTCTCTTGAATCATACGAGGAGAGCTAAGATCTACTGCTACAGATTGCCAGGCTCACTTACTGAAGGACATGTGCACCATTACTTAGCCCAATCGTCTAAGCAGTGGGTAACTGCATTAAAATAATTGGATTTCTGTTTAGCATATTTCCCCAAAGTATACAAATGACCAAAAAGTAGTACATTGCTATGAATGAACCGAGATTCTCATTCTGAGATGACAAAATATTTCACTTCTATCCTCAGCAAAAAGAAAGAGGAGAACATTAGCGTGGCAAACAACAACAAACTTCTCATCTTTCTGCTGATTTCCTTATTGAATAGATCACACGATTGGCTATTTACAGATAAAAAGGAAAGGAAACATATTTCTGATGACTTAAGAGGGAGCAATTACATGTTTATTACCCAATAAAGTGAATCAGGCCTCTATATCAGTTATTTTAATCTCTGCTTAATTACCAGTTTGCAACACTTACCTCCCAGATCAACCATAATAATTTTATGAAGCAGACCCAATGTTCAGAAAATACTGGGCTAGGAATGAAATAACTTCAGTGAAAGCCCCTTCAAAATATGTCCAGCTCTTTGGTACTTCTTTGGGTGCACTACCAATAGGACAGTAAGGGTAGCATCCTATAGGTAGCATCCTATAGGTCACATACTGTAGTACAATACAGCTGAGTTAGAAGATCTGAAGCAGAGCTACTCAATGAGAGAAACTTACAAAGCAACGAACAAGCAAATCTAATTTCATGTTAACTCATCTCCAGTAGTAGTTCCCTCTCCTGACCTCTATGCTCCAACATGCACTACACAAGGGCTGAACAGCCCTGTAGATAAGTGACTTTGCTGCCTAGCTCCAGCTGTGTGCTTGGATGCTCTCCCTAAGGCATCTCACCATTTCATGTTAAATTCCTTTGCCCTTTAAGAAAGGTAAAAACGTGATCTCAGGCACATGTCGTGTGACATATTAAGAGACCAAGTAAATTTTGCTCTCTTCCCATGAGACCCCCATGGGACTTAGGTATGACAGCCTATCACTCTGTAACCTGGCATGTTGCGATGCCATCCCCCAGAGCACATAGGACTCTTGGCAGTGCAGCACATACCAGTGGTTGGGTGAAGCTTACTGCTTTGACATGCCACAAAGCTGGGATAACAGCTTTCTTCCACTGACACCATTTCCAGGGCTTATGAAATTTGTAACACCATCTACCTCTGTTAAAAGCCATCACTTAACGATTTAGGAGCATTTTGTTGAGGAACAGAAAATAGAAGGTCTGCATTTTAAATCAACAGAGCATCTCTTTGTAACACAGTGACTAGCTTACCAGCGAGTAAATCTTAGCAACATTAGCCGTTCAGTACTACAAAAATCTATGTAAAATAAAAAAGACAGTCTCCTGTTACCGTATTTTCAAGCAGCAAAAAGACAGCAGAGTTACCTCAATAAATTTGCCTGGGGCTAGATGCATTTTTATCACAAACATCACTGGGATCCAAATAACTGAGCAGGCCAACATCAGCCACCCAAGCACCATCGACCAACCAGGGTAGTGGTAAGCTCCATAAGTCATCGGTTCCCATTGGTAAAAACTGAAGCAAAGAATGAACTGGAAACAAGGGAGGAAAAAGTCTGAATAAGCAAAAGGAGCTCGCTGTGTAGCCAAGGGCAAGTATATGTGCACACGGTAGCTCTGCATGGGATATAGAACTAAGCACATGCTTCTAGGCAGGGGACTCTCACCAAATGCAACGAACAGGTCAGAGCCTGACTCTAATAAGTTTCATGGAAATCTTGCAAAATCCCACAAAATCTGTATTTATGCCAGAAGAATTGAAATTAGAATCTTGCCCCTAGAGTAACAACCTTTATTACATGGTCTATTGGCAGTTTTACCTAATGTGATTATGTTAAGTTACTCCATTTCATTTATGGTATGAATAGCAATGCATCTGCTTACATTTGTGCATTATTCAGTAACTTTTGGGAAATGCCTGTGCTTACAGTAATTGCACACGGAAGATTTATAGCAGCATAACTAGGTGAAGGTGCATATAAAACGATCGCTTTTATTTCCAGAGATGTGGAGAAGCTGAAAGTCTAATATTAGACTATTCAAATGTATCAAATATTAGTTTTAAAAAGCCATAATAGAAGGGGAGGGGGAGGAATGTATTGCTTGGTTTTGCTTTGTCCATTTCCATAACACAGAAATTGAATTATGAGTGATCGGTGTCAAATTATTTCTCACTCTAAGGTCACTAAATGTTACAATTGGAGGAAACAGCAGCAACACGTGAAAGCCTGAACTGACCTCACTTGCTTTCTGAATTTGCTTCTCATAAGAGACAACATAATTTCGTATTCCCTAGTTGTGATTACTGGCAGCAGCTAAGTATGCAAGTCTGATCAGTAAAGCAACCAAGCAATTGGCAGAAATTGCCTTATCGCTCCCTTCGGAAGCATATAAATTGTTCTAAAGCAGATCTTGAAAACAGCCATTGGAAGAAATAGGTGAAAAAGAAAAGAGAACGTGTGCACATCCTTTTAAATAAGACCCACGAGGAAGCACACGTTCACATTGATACAGTCCTAATATTGTTGATTAAAATGGGCTGTTCCTTCACCCAAACCCCTCTGTGCTAACACAGACTTCAGTTTTCAGTAGAAATGACCTAATTCCTGAACTAGCATCACCTCAAAGAAGTAACCAACTATGGAAGGAACCTTCTACCCTCTCTCCATCCCAAAATCAAAGCGTGATTTCATTCTGGTGCCAAAACATGGCATGCACTCAAAGAACGCCATTGTATTTCAGGTAAAACATAAAGGAAATATTGTGTTAGAGGGTCAGACTGTCAACCGAGCTGCTGCTCATCTTTAAACGTTACGTCGTTACGGGCAGCAGCGCCTGCAGTCTGGGGGAGGAGGAGGAGGAGGAAGAGGAGGAGAAGGAGGAAGAGGAGTTCCCACTTCCCGCAGGGCGCTGTCGCCACCTGCTGTCCTGCACTGCCACCGACATGGAGTGCCTCGGGGAAGCCCGAGCTCCTTGCCATAGAGTGGGAGACACGCCGAAGGAGGTTTTATTTGTTATTAAGGACACGCATGTTTCAGCCTCTGCAAAAATAGCTCCGTCTTTGCAGAGCAGCTGTCACTGAGATCTCCATGAAACCCTTTCCAAAGCGTTTAACATGCTGAAAACATGTTTTTTCCCTAACACAGCCTGAGTAGAGATTTTGTCATGCTCTCTGTATATAAACATACACATCAAATACACACACACACAGAATAACCAAACCATGCTGCTATGCCACGGTGTGCTGTGCATGGAAGGGCTTCAACAGCACTGCAGGGACACCACCAGCTCAACAGCAACAACACAGGAAAAGGCACCAGCAATTCTTGCTTACTGTTAAGATAGTTGGGGTCACAAAGGCCCAACAGACTCGCCAGAATTTACTCGGCTGGAATCCAATCATCATTTCTATATCTTCACAAAACCTTTGCAATCCTGTAAGTTGAAAAGGTAAATGCGATTAGGGGTGAAAGAAACTAGTTTTAACCTGCGATACAGCTTTTGTGACCCTCTTTATGTCCAATTGCAGTAATGAATTGTGACATGTTAGCTGAAAACCTCAACTGAAGGATTCTAAGTGGCATAACATGACATCAATTCCAATGAGCTGCTTGATTCCTAAGGTTTATACAAAAATGGAGCTCTCAGCAGAGATTAATCATTGCGATTAGAGCCTTACAGGTGGAGACGTGGTGAGCATCTGCTAATTAACATGTTACAGCTCATCTAATGGTGATGAGAAGGAGGAAATCTGGGGTCCTCCATTAACTGGACATTTCAAACTCAGGCCAATTTGATTTGATAAAGCGGGTGACTGTGTCTGCCATTTACATTGTACAGTGCATCATTCTACACTGTTTAGTCTCATTTCTATGATGTGGAGACAGGGAAGGAGCTTAAACATCGCAGGAAAGTCATTAAGTGAAGGAAGAAACTCTCAGAAGAAAAGCAACAAATGGCTTTATGTTCTCAGTGCCCCCATAGCCAGCCACTGCAGCCGCTAAACATAAGAAGGGATAATCCCCAGGTTTTATCCCCCTAATTTTGAAGCTTTCTACTATTATTGAGGAGAAATTAATCTGTCCACCTGACTTCTAACAATTAAGAATGGATTTCCTAGCATATAAAAAATAGCAATGGCTCAGAGCTCAGCGACTTCATGTTCAGCATCTTCCGATAGGAGAACAGCAGGAGCTGGGGCAGCCCTAGAGCTGAGCTTAGCAATGAACCCAGAGTAAGCCAGCAGGGGCAGATAGCATGCAAGAGAAAAGCTGAAAACTGAAAATAGGTTCAAATATAAAGGACGCTTTAGTTAATAAAGCACTGATTCAATCTTAGTGCATCTGGTTTCCCTCTCAGATCTGTCAGGCCTGCTGCATGACTAAAGGGCCATGACCAATGGGAGTATGGTTGGACTAGATGATCTTCTAGGTCCTTTCCAACCTTGTGATTCTATGATTAATATCTACATCTTTAAGTTATTCCTTAATCATGCATCATCATCTAAACAAGTAAAGAACAAACATCTATGCTGGCAAGCGAAATAAAAAGCTGCACTTGACAGGATAACTTAGCATGGGCCCTCCTGAAAAAAATAAGTGCTTGCAAGAAAAAAAACCAAGCACGCCTCTTTTTAATTTAAAAACCTCAACAAGCAGAGCATGTAACAAGAGCTAAAGAAAGATTTATTTCATCATAAAAGCACCTGCCACTATTCTGCCAGCCTGCTTGCCATGAAGAGTACAAGTGTACAGAGAAAGGTGTCAGCAGAGTGTAAAACAAGTAATTGTCAGAGCTTGAAAATACATTATGCCAATTTTAAGCACCGCTTGAAGGAATTTAACAAGGGCAACAGCCTCACTTGTATTTGCAAGATACAAATTTACGAAGCCGTATTTAGATTTAATGCAGTACAAGTAGTTACAGTGCATTAGTGGAGTGAGTGATGAATGTACAATAAATCCTTCGTTTTTCATGCTGAGAGTGGAAGATTTCAGTGTTTAAATAAAAAGAAAAAAAAAATAAAGGTTAATTCCAGGTAGTAATCTTTGAAGTTGTCATATGAAAGACATGACTAACATCTATTGATTAACAGTCAGTTGGTACAGAAAGCACGAAGCAAATGATTCGCCATTTGTCAGATCTTTGCCACATCTGATTTCTTTAGAGAAATGTGTAACAAAGAAAAGATTTCCTCTACTCAAATCCTTCCTTAGCAGCACTGTAGCTACTCTGCATTATTTTACATTTTCCAGATAAATTAGCATTTTAAGGAATAATGAATGTATTGGGTAAAGCCAAGCAAATCTGATAAGGTGCTGTACCATGAAGGCAGAGTTGTACTTCTTCTGCCACTCAGTGTTCAAAGGTGAGATAGAGCTATTTTCTTCCTGTTTACCTTCATGCTTATTTAAGAACAGGCAGAGCAAATGAATTCTTATGAAGACAAGTCTTAAGTGGCATCAACATGCTCCAGACATAAATTTAAAGCCTGTTATATAGCAAAGTCATCACATGTCCTACAGTTATCTTAGATAACACATTCCCAAGAACCAATTTCCTTAAAGTGGGCAAATTTGGGAACAATCATCAGCTGTCAGCTACAGAGGCATTGAGGTAACTGCACTACTTTACAATAACTGGTAATCTTTCCCATAACTTAAAGTATGGGTTGATGCAATTTACTTTATGGGTTGACTTAATTTACTTTACCATGTACTGAAACGCTGCTTTGACATAAGCAGCAACAGTATTCTTACCATAAATGTAGGAAACTCCAACAAGCTCAAATATGGCAATGATGACAAGAGAGTAAGAAGCTGCATAAGTGTCCACAAGTTGTAACATATACATTCCACCCTGAAGAAAAAAGAAAACAGCTGTTACTTGTGGCATACACGCCTCTCCAGGTGCCATCACAGCGCTGTTCTATTTCTTGCAAGAACGGAGAACGGCCACCAGAGGGGGACTGGGGGCAGAGAGTGATGCTCAAGGACTATATCCTTACCTGAGTGATCATAGGAAATCCCATGATGAAAAAGGAAATGCAGCACCCAAGAGTGAACAGTGCCTTGTGCGTACGTAAGTATTTGGGGAACTCATCTGACACAGAGGTCACTATAGTCTCGATAGTGGCAAACTGCAAGGCAAAATAAAGAGGTTCATTTTCACACTATATACACAAAATAGTCCAACTGGATATACTGCAAAACGAGACAGAATGCTCTGAATCCTTGGTTTTAAATGCTCAGAAGCCAGTGCCAAAGCTTTGCCCAAATTGTTTTAGCGCTGATGGCCTTAATTCTTCTCTCTGTTTATAAGGCAGTACATGGATCACACAGAAAATAGTAAGCACTGCCCTGGTCCTCAGAACACATAAATAGGAAAAGCACCAAGAAAAGAATGGAAAATGAAAGCAGTTTTACCATAGTGTCCAATCCAAGTGTCAGAAGCATCAAAAAGAATATGATAGCCCAGAATGGAGAGAGGGGAAGCCTAGTTAAGGCTTCTGGGTAAACAACAAAAGCAATCCCAGGACCTGGAAATGATACAAATAAAGGTGGTGATAAAATCCATTGCATTTATTTGGTTGACTTTACAGGGGGGAAAAAGGGGGAGAGAAGCAAAAAGTAATGTTTCAAAGTATAATGCTATGTTACTATACTTGATAAAAGTAAAAAACAATCCAAGTCAGTCTCTGCTGTATATAGAAAGATTCTACCACTGTAAGGTTGAGTCTCAAATGATTAACTTCCATTTTAGCTCTAAGGTTCAAGACATTTACACACTGCTACCTTCCATGCTGCAGAACACACTTTTAACCACTGTGCTGATACACTGATCCAAATAAGGGTAAACAAAGCTATGTACTGTGGCTGCTTCTTTCTCACACACCAGAAAATACATTCTGTGTTAGCAGCATATGAAATAACCTACACAGTCAACTCGTGAAGCGTTTCAAGATCCTTCTGAACTAAGGACATGTGAAATATAACAGCAGTGTGGACTGTTAAAGACCGGAAAACTCCAAAGGCTTTGCACATGTTGGAATTTAAAAAGTCAAATGGCCTTCATATAAGAACTATGAAATGCAGACATGCGATCCAGAAGGCGCATGATCACATACAGTGATAAAACCTGTCTTACTGCCCCATCCCTAGACTGGACTCAAATGACACCCAGCCAAGACAAGTTTAACACAACTTGGAGATGAAGGCTCACCCTCAGCTAAGCTCATGTTGTTTTTCCCTAATACAATAGCCTAATTCATCCAGAAGACAGGGGCTACAATGGAAACAATGGAAAAGTTTCATTTCCATTCCTACTCAGCTGACTGGCAAACCAAAAAGAAGAAATGAAGCAGCGAAGAATTAATTGACATGGCATTAGCCTGCAGGTATACTAACCCCTACTACTTTCTACCAATAAACAGTTTGCCAGTTGGCCATCCTCTCTGGTCAGGTCAGAAGTAGTGCAAAGTCTGTGTCATTATGTATATTTCAGTTTCAAATAGGGGGGAAAAAAAAGAAACTAAGAGCCTTTTATTTCTCTAAACTGGCAAAGCACTTTGTTCCCTTCAGTGTTATTTGCTTCCTTTTGCCTTCAGTAGCAGCTTTCTAATGAGCAATGGGAAATATTAGGGGTTCTGAGAAAAGGTCAAGAAAAAAATTAACAATCCATTTTACCGGTGCTTGTTCCATCAACTACAGGATTTCTGCTTCCCATTTAGCTCTGATAAAGTTATCAAATACGTATTAACCTTAATACCTAATTTTTCTATTAGTATCAATGTTAGCACACATAAATGAAGGAAACTTTTCTTGGTTTCTATCCCCTACTGTTGAAGGTTAATATAATACACCTAGCACCCTCACACACACACAGAAAAATCTATGCTAGGAAGTGTAAGTCTGTATATAGGTTATCATAAAATGACTTCAGGCTTGTCCATTTAACGCAGTTTGAACTGATCCTAAGGGTTGGCGTAGAGTTGAAGTGCTGCATATTTCACAGGAAACAAAACTGAACTACACTAAGACTTATCTCTTTATAATTCAACCCTTTAAGCTTCTCTGCGTAGTACCCCTTCCTACATCCTTCTGCTTCATATCAAATCATACACGACTGCACCAATTACTCCATCAGTCACACTCTTCTCATATACATTCAATACAATACAATAGAGTCATCAATAATAGAGCTGAAGGCATCACCAGTATTGTGTCCAGTTAATGAGATGGCAGCATACCCTACCTTGGTCTGCCACAGCTTCAATATTCACTTTAAGCTCATTTGCCATGAAGCCAATAACTGAGAAGATGACAAAGCCCGCAAATATACTCGTGGCACTGTTGGTACACGTGACTATCAATGTGTCCCTGGAAAGAAAGCACAAAAAGGGAAGGTTCTATATGCACTGCAAGACTCTCACATGACATACACGTTCTGTAGTAACACTAACCAAAGGGAACTTTTACACTAATCCAGTATTTTAGATACCAGACTGAGATGACAGAAGTCTTCACACCACAAGAAATCAGCTGTGCAAATTTTCATGACTTAAACACCATGTAGGAAGCCATAGGCTAAACAGAAGGCTGAATGTTTCTGCTTCTGGCATCTCTAAAGACAGGAGCAGTGATGACAGTTTGTAACAGAGTGCTGTAACTCTGCCTATGGTGGCCATCCACTCACTGCAGTGTATGTGAAATACCCACCAGAGCCAAGACAAGATTATTTGGGTCCTAAATATTACTATACACAACATATCCATTTGTGGAGGATTCTCCACTACTGTCCTCATTTTTTGGTGCTGTAATGGGAATCTCACGAAATCCATATCTGAACGTCATGCTATGCTGGGTAAGTACATGTGGTCTGGCAGGAAGCAAGCCATCATTACCCCATAACTTCATGCAATAATGGGGAAAAAATATTTAAGAGAGGTTAGAGGCACATACAGAAATTGGATGTTAAATGTATGAACAATAGAAAACTTTAGCTTATTCTACGGTTGTTCTTCAGTAGACACTGACAACTGGCACGGTTTCATAAGCACTGCTCACACTCGCTGGCAGCTTCTCAGATTCTCTTTCAACTTACAACTGCCAACTCTGAAAATGAAGTGTCAATAGGGACTATAATTAACTGACAATTCATCTTGAGACCTGGATTAGATTAGGACCCTGGGAGGCAACAAGACGAAAAGGGGAGGGAATGAAAACAGAACACTATGGAGCATTTCAAAGCACATTTCTACAAGCTGGAAAATAACAGCATTTTTGGACAAGATCTCTTTAATAAGTCTCATGGACTCCCACGTACCTGTAGCAGTTATTATGGAATTTATTGTAAGAAGAGAGAGTAATTAGGCCTCCCCATGCTGCAGATAAGGAGAAGAAAATCTGAGTGGCAGCATCCTTCCAAACCTAAATGAGACAGACAGGAGAGGAATTGGCTTCAGGAAAGAATTAGTGAGATCAATAACACAAAGAATTACTGCTGGGGATTAACATGTAAGTAGTTCCAATAACCTTTGGAGCTGTGGATGTAAATAGAACACTATATACACATAACATCCTGCCCTGAAATACAGCAGTCATTTTATTAGGAATACTCTATTTGTTCAGCCCAACTGAAATGATATTATATCATCTTTGCCATGTATGAAGGACACAAGTATTCAGCACATTATTTTGCTGGGTACAAGGCAGCCTCAATACATTCTGCAAAGGAAACACAAATCAAGAGGAAAAAATCTGTATTGGGCACTGATGGGACAGTTACATTATCTTCCTAATGAAAGCAATGAGATTCTGCAATCCTGTTTTGTTTGTGAAAGATGTAACACTACCAAAGGATTACAACACTAATTGTTTTTAGGGATAAGGACATGAAGACCTGTTGAAGTCACACTGCTATTGACAGAAGGAGGTGCTCATGTGCCATTCCAAGCGATCCAAATCCCTGTGTGGGTTCATATTTACACAGATACAGAGTAGGTGTATTTTTGTAGCATCTTTTATTGGTTTAATTAGCAAAAAACAGCATCACAGAGATCAGATGCAATTTAAGTGAGGAAGCAGAGCTGAATCATCCAGACCAGCCCATCTTCTCTAGAGAGCAAAGTCAGGTACTGAGTCCTTTATTTCTGAACTGTAATGGCTGCAACAGCCATTAAGTGAGAAATCTGTATGGATCATTCATCCTATCAGTTACAAGCACAGCAAGCAGCTCACCATAGCATCAATGAGCTTCTCCCACTTGGGCGTGATGAAGTACCAGATCCCAGCTCCAGCCCCAGGTAGTGTCACACCTCGTATGAGTAGGATGATGAGAACCACGTAAGGGAACGTTGCTGTGAAATACACCACCTGGACAGACCAAAAAGATCATTAGAGGGATTCTTTGGATCTATAAGAAGAGGGGGAAAGAACTGGAATTGTTATGCTATTGCCTTAAAAAAAGCAATTACTAGGGATCAAATAAACAGGGGATAAGACTAGGACAGAGCTGTAATACTTTTTACATCCCTTCTTAATGCTGGGAACAGGAATAATATCAATGATACAACTGGGATTGCAGGGGAAAAGAAAATGGGAAAGAGAAATCCTGGAGAGCAACAGTAATTTAAAGCTAAGTGGAAACACCATGTTTGATCTTTACCCAGAGAAAACTAATACAGCTCACTGGAATTCAAACGAGCAATGCCATTTAAATACCTAAAGATCTGAGTCTTTTCCTATGTATTTCGCATTTTTCCTTATTTAACTAAGCCAAAAAGGTATCAGTCTGTACCTCTTAGTAATTATATATCAGCATGAAATTACTCATGGGCTCAAAGTGTGGGGGGGGGGGGCAAAAGGGGGAACATCAGTGGAACGATCCAGGTAAGTATCATAATCACTGGGTCTAACTAAACACACAGCAGAGGTTGTGCACTTAATGTCTTCATAATTATCTAGTACAGAGCAGAGCTCTCTCTAGTCAAATCAAATGGCAAAGTTACAACCCGTTAGGATATACTCTTTACCCAAAAGCATTTAAAATCCTTTTACACTTCAGCTTCTGGATCCTACATGGACTGGAATCTTCTGAGCTGACGTGGCTTTTGAAACTGCTTTTCCAGCTTTCTTCTTGCTTTTTCAACAGTCAAACACAGATGCAATTGTCATTTAGATGAGACCTACACAACCTGAGCAGGTTAGTAGTCTCCATATCATTCTACAGTAACCTAAGCATTGAGACCTCCAAAACTGGTTGACTTTACCAGCCTGGTCTCCTGCTCGTTCCATAGACAGACCAACACTGCAGCAGTTCACCACAGTCAGCCTCAAATGCTGCATTCAGGGTGATAAAATACACCCAAACCAGCACTGCTATCAAAGACAGAGCAGCGTTTCCCTGCTCAGAGGGCTGCCTTGCCAACCAGTGCACCTGTACTTGGCTATGCATGAGAATACAGCTTCCTTCTTTACATGATTGCAGGTTGTGATACTTGAAACCAGCTCTCAGAGCCTTAAAGGGGGGCATGATTCCATCGAAGCAGAGCGCTGCTTTCTTGAAGTGTGAAATTACAAATGATTTCCTTACTTTTCCTGATGACTTGATTCCTTTAGCAAGGGAGGCGTACACAATCACCCAGGCAAGGAAAAGAGACAGCGCCAAGGGCCACCTAATCTCACCGGGGTATTCAATCCCTGCTGAAATCTTCAATACAAAGTACCTACAATAATAATAATTTAAAAAGAAAAAGTAAATTTAAAAAAATATATAGGAAAATAATACAAGCGCAGAGAGTAATTCAGTGCATAATCCTACAGTAGTTTGTTCTGCTTTAGCACCCTCACTGGTTTCTCTAGAAGGTTCCAGTGAATCTCACCACGTATTATTTTATGTATCTGCATTGCAGTAGGAGATAAAAATGCCAAGCGTGGGCCAACCCCCCAGCTGTGCTGAGCACCACAGGAATAGGACAAAAATGATACAGTCTTTACAAATGAGCTCTCGTTGTTATCACACATTAAAGCGGATATTATTTATAGTCCTTCCAAATGACATTTCCAGTCTCCCAAACAGTTTGTTCCTGCATTACTGAGTGACTATCTGTGCTACTGCAGATTTTGAAGTAAGCAAAGTAACATTTCTAAGTCTTACTTGAAGTATTCTTCGCTTCCGCTGACAAATGTCTTATTTCCTTCACTGGTGAAGTTAACCATAGTCAAGTTTGGATAGGCACTCATACAGAAAGTCGAGTTCTTGATTTGTATTTTTGGGTGGTCACCAATGATGCATGAATCTGGGGAGTGGGGGGAAAAAGAAAAAGGAAAATGGAAAATTTAACTTGGATTGTTTTACACCATTTGAGCATACAATGACAATGAAAGCATTGCTTGAAAGTCAGTTGCATTTGGTTTCTGTAATACTTTGCTCTAAGAGCAGTAAGTCTCAATAGCTGATGATTTCCCCCCTAATAGCAAAAAGCCCAAGGCATAAAAATTGTCTGCACCAAACAAAGCTCAAAGGAAAAGCTTATATTCCAGCTCATCACAGGTCTGTGCAATGTAACATCTTCCTTCCTGTGTAAATGTAGGCTTGCTTATCGAGATGCTTAGGAGTTCAGCTCCACTAAAGAGAAGCACATCACTGTCAGCAGGATGGGGTGGGATTTTACCCTTGAACCAAATGCGTACTTGAGGACACAGAGCCAGCAATGGAGCATGGGTAAAGGCATAAGCCATCACTAGTCAATGTGGAATTTGGACCAAGAATGCCCCATCAGCCCCCGCTTACCCAATAAAAGTTTGTTTTTGTCTTTACAGTCCGGCGTGTTCCAAGGATTGTTACAGGACGCCCAAGGGAGCACGGGTACAAAGGAGGCGAAAAGGTAGAAAAGAGTGTAGCACAGGATAATATTGTAATATATGGCTATCAGAACGGAGATGATCAACATCGCGATGCCGCAGCCTGAGAGAGAGGGGAAAAAAAAACAACAGCCAAGAAATCCAGCCGGGGGGGGGGGGCTCCTCAGAAGCAGCCCGGAGAGGGGGGGGGCTGCTGCCCTCTCACCTTGCAGGGCAGGGATGGCTTTCCACACCGAGACGGGGCCCTGGCTAGCGAACTGCCCCAGGGAGACCTCCAGAAAGAAGATGGGGATGCCAGCGAGAGCCAGCATCATCAGGTAGGGGATGAGGAACGCACCTTGAGGAGGAGAAGGGGAAGAGCAGAACGCAGCGTGAGCAGAGCGGGCAGAGCGTAGCACCGAAAATAGTTCTCTTTGTTTGCGGGTAGCGATGCCCGCAACCCCAACGCTTTGCTGCGTTTCCTGCGCTGGCTCAACACGGTAAGAGCTTCAGCTGCTGATTTTAACGCCCCCCTGCTTTTGTAAGCGTAGATGAAAATAAGAATTTTAAAACGGCACAGCTTTTTAAATATATCTATATTTTAAAGGTTAGCACCCTCTAAGCCGCTTCCTCTGGCACAAAGCAGCCCTCATAGGGGCGATGCAGCTGTTTAACACGATCCCAGCACCAAGAGCCCCCTGCCATAGCGCTGTGCTGGCAGCTGCAGCGGGTGGGCAACGCGAACGCCCTCCAGCTGCAGGGAGTTTGAATGAAGCCTCTGCGGGCACAGCTTCTGCTGATCAACTTCTTCCTTTAGTGAACCGTTAACCCCCCCCTTCCAAATCTTCTCCCCTCGAATCACATTCTATGCGTTAAGAACAATTCTCGAACAGCTCAAAGCAAGAAGAACACTGACTCTGCTTCCACCCGCGTCCGGGAATCCTCTCCCTCCCCCCTCCCCTGCCGCTTTCCCGTCCCCACGTCGGGGACCGTTGAGTAAAGGATGCGGCTGCAGCGACCCATCGTTCTCCCTTCGTTCCCCTCCCTGTCCTGCTCGGCTTTTTCTTCTTTTTAATAGGAAAACACCAAATGCGAACGAAATCTCGTTGGAACTTCCCTGCTGACCACCAGCTTTTCAATAGGAACCAGAACAACAGAAAACCCAACCAAACTGAAAGCACAGGTTAGACTTCCACTCAATAGGATGCTGTGGGCACACTCGCGACTGCCCGGTCCCAGCCTCCACTCCCCTCGGGTTTCTCCCCACCGGGGGGACTGGGGCAGCTCCCAGCTCAGCCACGTACGGTACTGCAGGAAGAGAGACAGGAAAAAGCCGTCCTACCTCCCCCATTCTTAAAGGCCAGGTACGGGAACCTCCAGACATTGCCCAGCCCAACTGCATAACCCACCATGGAGAGGATGAAATCCAGCTTGCTGGACCAGTTCCCTCGGGCTTTGTTTTCATCCCCCACATCGTCTTCCTAAAGGGGGGGAAAAAAAACGAAGGGGGGAGATCGGACAACAGCCACGGTGGCAAACAACCATCGCGATCAGCAGAGGGCTTTGATTTAGCGGCTGCCCCCAAGGGAAGGGAAGTGGTGGGTGTAGGGCTACGTCTGTGTGTGTGTCCCTTGTCCGGTCACCACCCCCCCGTGCTCCCCCTGGGGTGAAGGGCGCAGGGCTCGGCCCGACATTTCCCTTCCGAGGCTCCAACCCCTGCAATGCGCATCTCTGGCCCTGGGGGATGGGGAGGAGGGGATAGGGAGAAGGGGAGGGAGCTGCCTGGCTCCGGCCCCCGGACCGGGATCCCCACGGCCACAGTTCTGGGGTGCCCAAAGGTGGACAAAGGAGGTTCACCCCGCCCCTGCAGGCTTAGTCCTTTACCCTGAGAAAACTAAAAATCGTTCTTAATGATCGAAGCCTTCTCCTTTCAGGGTAATGGTAGGGACGATAGGGGTGGGGGTACTCCTTCCCGGCCTCCTACCTCGTTAATGTTAATCCCCTCAGAGCTCAGGGGTAGGATCTGACGTTTTGGGGTCTCGGTTGATTGATTTAGGCCCTATTTTTGGCTCCGGGGCGTTCAGCCACCAAGGACTCGGATGCTCGGAGAGCGCAGCTCGTGAAGGCTGCAGAACCTCCTGCCGGAGCCAAGGGATGCCCAAGGACCCCAAGTTTCCTTCTCTGCTTTCTCCTTGGACAGACTCAGGAACGATCACAAGGAACTTCTCTCCCACTGGTCCCAGGGAGAGTCGGTGCCTGGAGGGCACGGCTCGTCGAGCACAAGGGAATGAGCCCGGAACTATCGATCTGCGTTTATACCGATACCTCGTTATTAACGACCGCCAGCAGCACAGCACCTTATCTGCTGCACTCTCTCCCCTTTTCTCCTTCTCCTTCCCCACGGAGCAGCCCCTATCCCCACACCTGTCAGGACTGCTCCCATTAGAGCTTCAGCCCCAAACGATCCTCTACTCCCGCAGGGGGGGCGAGAAATCCCGTAAGGAGGAACTTACCCCCTCCGCTCTGCCGGGAAGAACAGAAGTGTTGCCATCCGTACCCAGTACCACGGTGCTCTGGCTCAAGGTCACCCAGGTGCTTTTGGCATTGTTTTGCTCCAGCGTGCTCTTACCCAGGGCTGGGTTAGCGTCCCCGTCCGTGCTTTGCAAAGCGGCAATTTTGCACTGAGGGATCACAGCTTGCCCGGCAGCCGCTGCCCCGGCCACTTGCTTGTACGGAAAGGTCTCAGCAGATTCCCTTCGGAGCATGGAGTTGGCTTGCACCGGGGTGCTGCTGAGCTTGCAGATTCCAACTTTCGTCCTCTCCAAATCATTCGGTTTGGTTTCTTCGGAGTGAAGCGTTTTGTAGTCGTTAGAGAGCGACCGTGGCAGCCGAGCCATAGCGGCAGGGGGTTGCAGCGAGGCGTTCTGCGGCTCGTTTTCGGGGCTGATTCTTGCAACTCCCGCACCTTCATTTGGTCCAGGAGGAACCGTTTCAGGACTGTTCACAACCTGCCTGTTCATATCCCTTTGGCTGGAGTAATCCTGAAATAACAATGTCGCATATTTTATTAAAAGAAAAAAAAAAAATAAATGAATGTTCGGACTGCAGAGATTTTACAGATTTCTTTCCTCGGGCACAAAATGTGCTCGCTAGAAAATTTGGATTTAAAAAAGAATAAATAAACAAATAAATAAGAAGCTTTGGCTAATTTCGAGGTGTCCCGGTTCCTCTGCTCGCTCTCTCTTTCAAGGTTAATACTTTGGGGGAGAAAACAGTCAGAAACGATGGCAAAATAAAAAACCACGGTGGCTGGAAACCCGCAATTCGAATTTGAGATAAATGTTTCTACAGCACTGCGCCGCCAGACCTCGTTAGGTTTCATATCACGAGCGTAGGATGCTCCCTTCCCTATCACCAGTGTAGAAAGATTCTTTAATTTTACGCCCCATTTCCTTTCTGTCATTCAACAATGCACATTGGCTTTTCTCGCTCCCCTTTATTTTTTTTTATACAGGCAATAGACAAGCTGCCCTATGGGCAGGCAGAGATGTTAAAAAACGAATAGTGCTAGTGAGCGTTTCTGAGCCGTCTGCCACCTTCCAAAACCCAACAGCGAGGCAGCGATACAGGCAAATAACCGCACCACCACAGAGGAATTACGACCAGTAACTGCTGGCTTTCCTGCTTGCTTTTCTAACAGTTTCTACTCTCACACACTTCTGAAGTTTATTTTAAAACGTTTCCTCTAGGCTAAATATATTGACATTCCCATCCACCTGCCTTTCCATCAGTCTAAAGTTATATTTCAAAACACATCGTCTTTTCTTTTACCTCAAGAAGCCCGCAGATGGTTCCCCTCTTTTCTCTTTTAAAAACGTACCTTTTTCAGCCCTACAAGCTGCGAGGTTTCACGGAACAGCCCGTCGCTCTTTCTGTTGCAAGTTCTCTACGTCGTAATCCCATCTCCCGACCCGTAGCAGAAGGGCAGGGTCCATTCTCTGCCCCATCACGGCCATGGATGGCTATACCCCCTATATCCTCCCGACCCCCCGCACCCACCTCCCTGCAGCAGCCCTACCCCGCTCCGCAGGAGCCTTCATCCCTCGGCGGCTCCGCGGGCAGCTCCCCAGCATCCCTCCCCGTCTCCAATGGACGAGCATCCGAGAACCAACACAAGCACCAAATTCATCCACGACCCCCCATATCCTTCAGTCCTTCTAAATTTCAAAGAAGAGAAATCGAGCGCTTACCATGTCTTAAATAGCAACGGATCGACTTGGTAGAGGTAAAAGCTGCAGTACAGGCAATTGACGGACTGGATTTTGCCCAGTCCAGAGCAAAGCTTCTATACTTCCGTGGGAAAGACTGGGTTTGCGTCAGTGCATAGCAAGGTGCCCTTCCTTTGACATTTTCGTGATAATAAGAGTTTGATAAATCATTATCCTTGGATTCAGGTTTTAAAGGGACAACGAGAAGCCAGAGCGTCGGGCTGGCTGTCACTCACGCAGCAGTGGGATTGCGTGTTCCGTGTGACTCATATGGGGGCTGACTACTAAACCAAACCCAGCTAGAGCACGGAAGAACTTTCTTTCTGGTCATTATGGGAAACATGTGAGAAACACACAGCACTGCACCCAGAAACGTTCATGAAGGGGGAAAAATCATCTATTTCTATACCTCTCCCCCTACACACTATTCTTTCTTTTTTCTGCCATTCTTGTCTTTCACGTTATAACCAAATTTAAAGCATCTTATGTATATGAAAATTATACATATAGCCACATCTACTTATAAAGAGAGGTGTTGACCGTGCATATAGCATACAACCACTTTAGTTGTCATCCCTGGACTCTGTGTGCCATCACACGACACCGCATTGCCTATTTTTTACAGTGCATGATGGGGGGAAGCCCTCACCCCTAAATAAATGAAAACGATACACACTAAGTCATTCTCCTTCATCAAAACGGTCTGAATAAGACTTAAGGGGGAGCCAAGGTGAAAATAACCGCAGTCAGGTGCGTGAACTTCTTTCACACCCATCAAAGCTTTTTTTGTTTGAGAAATGGAGGACGATTCCTCATCGTCTTAAGCCACAATCGTTTTCCAAATGAAGTAACCTCACACTGAAGAAATAACGCGTAGGCAAAACGGGACGGTCCCTAAGCAACCTTCTCAATTGTTTTAACGTCAGAGGGAGCGCTGCTGGCCCCCTGCATACACTGCGCTAGCGTCAGCTTCTCCCGAGACTATTTGCTGTTTCAGCGTGAGCAACTCGGGATGCTCACCTACTCTTGGGACGGGCGGGCACTGCGCTGCTCTCCCGAGTACCAAACGCATCTCAAGCACGTCCTTGGTTCCACCGCTCACCACCGGGGGATGCGAAGGCGGCCCCTGGTCACTGCGGACGGCAGCAAGAACTCACCTGCGCGAGTTCTTCCCTGAACCACGAAAGCAAAGGACACAGGGGCTAGAAAAGCTTTTAGCAGGGATCTGCATCGCGTCTCCCAGGCGAAATGAAGAAATTATTTCACCTTACAGCAGAGCCTAAAAGCGCTTTTACAACATAGATAATGCTGGTGCTTAAAACATTCTTAAGCATGAGTACCTGCCTTCCCTTTCCAGGCGTATAACTATACACATATAGAGGTATTTTTACGCACATACACTTTCATGCGCTGCTTTACGCTCCTTTCTTCACCTGCCTCTTATGTTTCCTTGTACCAATGCATGCGGCACTGGGAGCACACAGATTGCAGTTGTGCTGGGCTGGGGGGGGGGGGGTGGTCCTTGGCCCTGCCTTCTTGTCTCTAAGGGCACGGAGCAAACTCAAAGCGACAAGGTATCAGCTCCAAACTTCTAAAATCTAAGGGTTGACTTTTGACTTTCTGTTGGGTTTTTTGTTTGCTTGGTTTGTTTTTGTTTGTTTGTTTGTTTGTTTTTGTTTTGTTGTTTTGTTTTTTTTTTTTTTTTAAAGATGATATGATGCAGTTAATTCCCTTTCTCCCTCGGCACTGCAACGGGAGATCCATGTTCCACTCCCTTTAGGAGCCCCTGGCCCCCTCATTCGGTTTCTCACCACCTCCCCCGCTCGTTGAGGACGCCGGGAGGCTCTCACCGAGCTCCGCAGCAAAGGTTCGGAGGAAAACCCGCAGAGCAACACAGCTCAGCCCGGGGCCGCACCTGTCCAAAAAGGGGAGGACCCCCCAACCCTTATGAAAAAGTCGAGTCCCGCCGAGAGCCGGCAGTGAAACCTACCCCGTTCAGCCCCAACCCGCAGCCCTGCACTGAGCTCCGGCTGCAGCCGCTGCTCCGACATCTGCCTCCTCCCCCCACCCTGCCCACTGCGAAGTTTGCCTTCGTTGGACGGCAGCAGCCGCAGTGCCGAGCTGCTCCCGTGTCTGCGCACCCACTCGTTGGCACCGATCCCTGGGTTGTTAACCCGTCCCCGTCCCCAAATCTTGCAGAGATGTTTCCCCTTTGGGCAACACGGCAATACTGATGCGTTTGCGTGCATTATATATACACATATATTTAGCAGCAGTGGTCGTAACCGTTGTAGTAATTTACCTATAGTGATGCGTAATGCAAAGCCGAAATAGCATTGCATTCCCGCAGCTGTGAGCAATCAGAACAAAACACTTTTCACATCTCCGATTTTCTCTTTTTCTAACCAGACGTAGATTATTTTTATAGTCTTAATTCAGATGAACACAGTCTTCCATGCAAAACCCTTCCCCTGGACCCTTCCTTAAGCCAAAGCACCTTATCAGGCTGCAATATTTCCACTCTCTCAGTTAATTATGTCCAAATAATGAAGAGCCTGTAAAAAAATCTTTAAGGCGATAATTACCTGTTAATTCTCTCCCGTGATATGCCTCAGGCTCATTACTGGCTCTACTATACACTTCTTGATGCGCTCCCCTCCATTCGCTTTAACCCGGCTAACTCACTGGATGGCCCTTGGATTTTCAGCACGTTGCCAAAGTCGTGCATCCTCATTGCGACAAGGAGCCAGTTTCCAGAGAGATTTCGCTCCTTCAGCTGAGATCTCTGTAAATAATCGAAGTGAAGAGAAAGGGGGATCAGGTGGGGTGGGGATGGGAGAGGGGAGGTGGGTAACAGAAGCATCTGGAGGAAATTTCTGCACCACTGGCCAGGCATTGATGCTCCTAACAGCTATTTAACCCATACACGCATGTTTCTTCATTCATCCAGACACTTCCCCCCCCCCCCTTAACCACGGGCCATCATCTCAATCCAGGGCATAATTGACACAGGTTTGAGTTCACCAAATCTCTTATTAAAAAAAATATAAATAAATAAAGACACATAAATAAGAATTAAAACAAAGAAAATCACAGGAAGAAGAAGAAAAAGAAGATGACAATGTATTTAATGGAAACCAACAAGCAGACACTATTTGGAGCTCTGAATATATTCCCCCAGTTTACTCAAGTGCAAGCAAGTCAAGGACGGTTTCTGTAGTGCCACAGTGGCCTCCAGACCTTAGCCTGGTCACTGTGCTCATCACTCCCAGCCAGGAAAGAATGACCTGCCCTTGCATCACAAACAAGATAAAAACACCTCTGTTGGAACTAATGATGCTTAACACTGGGATCAGGAGTTTCCGTTAATTGCACAAATGCATATTAAGTAGGGTTAGTGCAGAAAATAGACAAAATAAAGCCTCCTTAACATCATGCTGGCTCTGAGCGAGGAAAACGTAATTAAAAACATAAGCAGACCAGAAAGGAATGCACTGTAGAGCTATCCCAGTGCTTTTGGATGTCATCAACCAGGTTATTTTATCTCAGCTTTGACATAAATCTGGGATGGACAATAGAATCAGCTATCTGAAAAACGATAACTCACCCAGCTGTGCTATCTCAGTCACTTGATATTACTTAAATACATCAAACTCATGGGTGAATTCCTCATCAGAAATTTGGGAAGAAAAAATATCATAAAGAGACCATCCCTAAAAACAAGAGAGAAGGTTGATTTTCTACTCAGGTGCCCCAGGAGGATGCCACAAACATCCCACAGAAAATACATCAGAATCAATGAATCACCAAGGTTGGAAAAGACCTAAAAGATCATCCAGTCCAGATTCTAGCAAATAAGCTCAATTCTAACACCTTTCACTCTGTGTTTTCTCTTGTGGTGTTGCTTTTTTCCCCCCTACTTTTAACTGTTAGGTCAAAAACAGTATTGATGAAACGCAGTAACACTTATACCTGTGAGGTTATGGGACAATACATTACATAGTTCAATCTTAAGAAAAAATCCTCAAACACTGATGTAAATGCTTTGGTGTTTCACAAGGCATTGCCTGATTGGCATTAGGATCTTTAGAGTTTCTGACTTGGTGGGGAAAAGAAAAGCCTTAAGCTTTTTTCTGTGTTCCCTCATAGAAGATGCTTAGTTGGAGCCCTTGTTGGCCATGAAAAGGGAAACCTCCCCCCAAAAAAGTGATATGAATCATGGAAATTTTCACACAAATAATGAGTTAACTCTGATCCCTGTACATAAGGGGGGGGGGGAGAATCCAACACTTCCATCTATATGAGTACCAAATGAAGAAATCCACCTGTTCACCACGTTGATTTACAGTCAGATTTACACCAGGTTGGGATGTAAGCCTGAATAGTAGTAGTCTGCAAGACATTCCTTAGAGCAGCGAGCTCCCAAGGCTGTAGTTTAAATCTAGTTTACCTTTATTTTGATTGTAGAATAAATATTAGGGGCAGTTATTCAGGTAGTTCTACTCTATTAAAGAGGTAGCACCAACTCCCTGTCCTGAACTCTTGAAACAGATCTGCTGGAATATATTGGTGGTAACACTTCACCTAATCACATCCCACTTAGTAGGCTGCCTATTTAAAGCCCGACAGAGCCCCGGTCTGGGTCCAAGCCTTGAATGAAAGACAGGTATGCCAGCACTGTGGCAGCTGGGAACTACCCCACAGTTGAGAAACAGAAGACAGGGATATATTACACAGCCACTTTTCAGCTTCATTACACTGTCAGATGGCTCAAAGGGGCTGGCATCGCAGCAGAGAATCTGGCTTATAGCTTATACACATGCGGCTGTTACTCACAGGCTTCTCAGCTGTTAGTCAAAGCTACATAAACCCATCACATCTGCACTTCACTAAGAGCAGACCTACGTTCTCTAATGGCACAGTGCTTTTTCCTGGTCATGCTGATCTAGGCTTGAATTGCAACATACCTTCAACTTCAGTTCTGAAGAGATGACTCCAACAACATTAGCAGCAAAAAAATATTACTATTCATTCCCTAAGACAATCCGTTCATTAAATGTAGATAATTAGATTTAAAACAAAGACATGTAGTTGCTTACAAATAACTGAAAAAGCAAGTCAGCTTCTACCAGTCTGTTCTACTTAAGAAAATCAGGTTTAACCACTCTCTTGAGTACAAACCTCAAAGTAATTAGGACGATGTTGCTGTCCTAAGGAATGAGATTCACTGTTTAAATGACCACTTTGTTTATTCCTATGGTTCATCTGGAATTCTGGACAGCTTCAACACCGAGCTCCAAATGCACCGAATGGTCATATAAGAAATTCAAAGTGATCCACTATCTAGACGGATGGAAAACTGAAGCCAGATTTGTGTGTCCAATTTATTGTTGTTATTATGCCACACTGCAAAGAACTTAAAACACAGTTAAATACCATCACTTCTCCAATTAAAGAAGCAGACAAAATAGGAACAGTATATGCAGCAGATGGATAAAACCAGAGACAAACGTAAGGGTAACATGAATTCAGAGCTGAGCTCTACCACAGGCTTCAATCTGAGTGAACACGGGCAGTACACTCCACTCTCTCCTCCTGTTTTTTCTTGCAAAAAACCATTTATGTAAGTAACTTTTAAAGGTATTAGTCATCTCAGCACTAGGCAAATGCATGACTATAAGCTATTGTTATGCTGGCAGCCAGGATAAGGTTTAACACAGCAAGTTCAATCCTCCCCACTTGCTCCAAAGAGAATCTTCTTTCATGCATCAAAAGAAATCAGTATAAAACTCGCTTATGAACCAGTTCTTATTACATACTCTCATGTGTCTAGAAATAACACTGCAAGGCAACTGACTGACTGCCTTGAGGACATCATGCAACGGTAAATCCACACCATGGTTTCCAAATTGCATCATAGTGCTAGAAAACCGTCCTCAAAACTTCAGCTTTTTTTTTTTTTTAGCATGTTGGCATTAAAAACCTGCATTCTGAACAGGTAATTCAATTATTTCTTGCCCTTTGCACAGAACATCAGCTAACCTGACTTTATAGGCATTCTCCCTTCACTGTACCATTTTACACTGACATCAGAGATGAACACCTGATCCAAAAATAGGTGGACATCATTAGGAAGCAATCAGAATCAATACAATCAGATTCCTCAGAGCTGCAGGGGGAAAAAAAAGAAGAAAACATCTGGTATTCCAACAGCCAATTCTGTACAGATCCCAAGATTAAGTTATGAGTCATCTTGAGTTGCAAAGCACAAGACAAAAGAACCTTGAAGTTTGTCCAAGGTAACAGTTGACTAAATTGACCTGTTACATACACTTGGTATCAGCTCAGAAACGTTCTTCAGCTGAAGGACAGAATTCCCACTGACTCAGGCTTGGCTGGTAGACCATTGCCATGCACTTCTGCAACTGAAGGGGACACTGTCTAAAAAACCTGATATTTTCCATGTCAGAATATGCATGACAGTGTACTGCATCTGTGGCATCAGTGGTAAGATTGCAGACATGAATCAGCAGAAGATAAAGAAATTATCCTGTCAGTCTTTGCTTGTGGATTGATTCCCTCCCCCCATAGGTGTTTTTGCAATGTTTTGTGTCTGTTTCTCCATTTTTCTTTCTTTCCTTTAAAGTAGCATTTTGTTCTACCAGCAGCAGTGGAAAATAACTCCAAACTCTAACTAGTTTTTATTGTTTGTTTTTTCCCCCAAAAGAAAGTGCTTTCTGTTTTTAGAACCTCACAGAAGAGCTAACAGATGTTATTTTGTTTCCCTTTTTCTTTTTGTTTCCTTGATGTAACCCTAATTAAAAAAGAAAAAGCAGTGATACTGTGCTTGGTTTCATGCCTCTGTGTGTATCATAGAATTACTCAGGTTGGAAAAGACCACAAAGATCAAGTCCAACCTCAGCCTAACCATAGTGCCCTAACTCTAACAACCCTCTGCTAAATCATTATCACTGAGCTCCACATCCAGCTCTTAAACACACACAGGGATGGTGACTCAATCACCTCCCTGGGGAGCCTATTCCAGTGTTTAACTACCCTTTCCATAAAGAAGTGTTCCCTAATGTCCAACCTAAACTTACCTTGATGCAACTTGAGGCCATTTCCCCTTATCCTGTCACCTGTCACCAGTGAGAAGAGACCAGCCCTGCTCTCATTGTAAGCACCTTTCAGATACTGGAAGAGAGCAATATATATTTCCCAGTTCAAATGCACATGAAAGAAAACCAAAAATCACATTATTTGTGAAAGACAGAAATAGATATTAATAAATGGCTCACCTCAGCATAGGTGTGGGATTTGGCCAAGTGAGGAGATAGAAGGGGGCTGCTAACTCTCTTGATGTCACAATTACCATCACCAAATATAAAACGGCCACAGCACCACTCAAGTTTGGGCATTACACAGTAGTGAACTATTTGGTCAAAGACCAGAGACAGTTCATGCTTGTACAGATGTATGCAATATATCCACTCGGACAAACCAATTACTTCAGTGTCATTGTTCTTGCCTCTGCTGTGTCAGAGGAAATTTTTCAGAGTAATAGTTGTTACTTTATAATTGAAACAAAATAAACTGAAACTTGTTGGATCCAGAGCAAGGCTCCCATCTCTTTCCACCCAATCTGCTCATCCTCAAGAAACACATCATTACTCAGCTCTGAGCAATGACGTTTAGACAAACAAAATTGATTTTGATGTCTGGAGACTCAAACACAGAGAATACCACAGAACTTGACCAGACATTTCTTCCTCCAGCTTCCTTCTGGGATTGACAACTATTAGTGATTTCACTTCAAGTAAAGAAATGTCTGGTCTGTAGCAGACAGAGGAAAATTCCAGGTATCACTTAGCCCTGATGTTGAGGAAGAACAAAGAACCTCCGAAGAAAGTGAAGCCCACACTTCAATGCAATTTTGATGGAGAGAGAAACGAAGTCAGGGAGCATATGCCAGACATAGAGGAAAACAAAAGCCAGACCAACATACAGGATGGAAACAACTGTGTTGTGCAAGAAGGAGTAGCAAAAAGATTTGCAAGATAGAACTATCAGCAGCCCAAAGTATCAGCTTAGTGGTCAGCAGTGTTTGATCAGGGCATCCAGGATCTCCTCATTTGATTTTTAACTTAGCAAAGTAATAAAGAACAGTTGCAAACATCAGACCTTGTGACAAGAGGTGACACAACATGACACATGGCAAGAAAGTGACATATACCTGCTTGGTATTTTCACCAAACATTGAATTTAGAGAGCTGCTATGTGGAATCATGAAAATATTAACACCTACGGCAACTTTTACATCCCTTTTGTACAGATCTAAGGAAATATTCCAACTCCTACTTTATCATGTAACTTAATATCAGCCAGTCTGATTCTATACCTCTGAACTAAGCTTTGTTGTGTGCTCCACACAGGCCACATGTGGCAGCCTGCTGTCATCTCATGTATAACCATAAGTTCTAGACTGTACAATTGCCTGTTTCAGTGAATCTCACCACACTTCCACTCTGCAGATGTCTTTGAATATTTCTGCAGCACATTAGACACTTCATATTCACCTCAGGCACCGTGTCTCAGTCTCAGCTTGGTGCCCAGATCACAGCTAAAGTTCAGGCACTGAAATTGATGTTCCCCTATAAATTCAGATTGATTATTATAGCTTTCTCACACTTTTCTATGTCACTCCCATTCTGGAATGCCTGCCTGCTGTATTATCATTCTGCCCCATTTTCCCTCAAAATACAGCAACCTGGGCTCGCTTATTTGCTCCCAGGAACAGAAACAGTTCACATCCTACAGAGGATTTTCCTAATCCAGAATTCAATAACCAAACCAGGTTAACAAGGGAATTCCCTCCGCTATGTTTTCAAACAGATGGGTTAAATATTGTCTAATGCAGAACAAATGCCAATAAATCAGACAGTGTGACTATAGAAGACTGCTTCTTCTTCCTCAAATAATGTAAAGCTGCACGTACCAAGCAGAGTTAGTGCAGGTGTGGAAGATCATTTAAAAATATGTGCCTGTCCCTTTCCAAGAGATCTGTAAGCTCCAGTGCTTTAAAAATATCTCTGGCAACGACCAACTCTGCTGAAAAACACATTGATCAGCAATGGCTTACTAAAAACATGGCTTTCAGTACTGGTAATCTATTAGCTGGGCATAATGACTAATGGGAACAACTTCCATTTTGTTTGCAGGGCCATAACAAGATGTATAAACACGTGGAGTTACTGGAAACATCCAAGCACAGAGTGGTCTCAGAGGAGCAACGGCAGAACTGAGGAAAAACAGACAGATTGTGGCAGGCATATGAAAGAGAAACATCTTACTCAAACCTCATTAAACTCTTCTATAAGCTTACTGAATGCTTCTTCCCAACTCTACAGACTACTATGACAATTTCCTGCTGGTAATGAATTCAAGTGGCACAGGAAAACGATGAGATGGTCATAATAGTTCTATCATTGCTTCCTTTTCCTGCTAACAGAAGCAGAGATTTCATATGGCAAACAAAGAAGCTGACTGTAAGATGGTCTTCCAAGAGTTGATTTTGCTAAGATTTTTCTGTTGACAGCTCTTTGCCTTCAATAACATCTCAATTACTTCAGGAACAATTAACTATTATATGGATGACTAAATCAGGCATGAAACATGTGATTTGGGGGAAAAAATGGGGATAGAAAACAACGGTGTGTGAACAACAAAATCCCATCAAAGAATGGTCTGAACCACAACCCTTACTCCACGATAGATTCCTTTCCTAGTCACTGTACCTAACATTCAATGCAAAAGCACACACTGAAATCTTGAATTAAAATGCACTCTGAAAGGCATCACAAACCCAGACTTTAATATAGCCATTACTTCACCTGTCACCTTGCCTGCATTTATTTTAATATAGGTAGATGAGAAATAGCATGATGTCTTCAATGATTAAAGCACAGACCAAGTTACTGCTAAGAAATAATTTCCAGGAAATCTATTTAATCAGCCTTAAATGGTACACAAATAAAGGCTTCCCTTCTCAATATACTTGGAAGAATAAAAAAAAACAAAACAACTCTATTTTATCCCAGGAATTTCATCTCTCTTTTTAAAGCCCTCAGCAGCTTCACAACAATAGCAAATCATTGTCATACACATATCAGAGAAGCAGAAGAGTCCAAAAATGACTACAAAAGAATATTGACAACTATTTACCTTGATTCTCAAAAACGTTGTTCTTCACTTAAGACACCACAAAAGGGTTTTCCTTCAGGCATCTATGAAAGATGAACTCTTGCAAAGCAAATAAATAAATAAAATTGCAGCTGAATGGCTTGATAGTAAAAGAGATTGGCATATTTTCCTCAATACTCTTTACTTCTAACATCATTAACTTTGCTGGCAAACGCATACTCTCATGAAACCATTCTCCTTCCATTTTCCTCTGATGGCAACATTCCCTGCTGCTCCTTGCTGTTACTGCCAAGAACTGCTGGTCTGCCCTAGGTGACAAAGGGGAAAAGAAAGAGGCCACCAAGCTCCAACTAGGCTGTACAGTGTAATGGCATTGCTCTGGTGGTCAAAATTACATTTAAATCAATTTGCAAGAGCATTATTTCCCCCTCTGGGGACACTGCACGGTATTTATTGCCACCTAAACCAAATATACTTGAGGGCCCAAATAGATGAAACAGTTGCTCTAAACACACAGGTTTCAAAATGAACAGCACTCAGAGTAAGGCTTCATATTAATTCAAGCAGGCAAGCATAGTGCCATTGTAACATGTGAGTTGCAGAGAATTCCTTCTTCTCACATCCAATTTTCCAGCTGAGTAGACTTAGTTTCAACAATGCCCAGCATTGTGACAGAAGTCAATATTATTAGGAAATTCTCTCTCTGCACTGCTCCTCTTTTTGCATAACCCATCAGATGGTTTAATCAAAGTTCAATTCTACTTACTAAGTCCTACTTGTATTTCAGGCTTAATTACCTAAGCCATCATTATCTAGACAGGAGCAACACTACCTTCATGTAGGGCTCTTTTCCCCTCCTGTCTCTGATAGTAAATAACACCACTAAGAACTTTGATTTTAATTGCCAAGTTGATCATCTACCTATGAACTTCATACAAGGTCAAATAGGGGAGTAAACTCTTCGAAAGGGTAGGTAACAGCAGGACAAGGGGAAATGGTTTTATGTTGAAGGAAGGAAGATTTAGGTAGGATATCAGGGGGAAGTTCTTCACTATGAGAGTGGTGAGGTGCTGGAACAGCTGCCCAGAGAGGCTGTGGATGCCCCATCCCTGGAGGTGTTCAAGGCCAGGTTGGATGGGGCCCTGGACTGCCTGGTCTAGTAAATGGGAAGGTCGGTGGCCCTGCCTGGCAGGGGGGCTGTAGATTCATGATCCTTGATGTCCCTTCCAACCTGGGTCATTCTGTGATCAAATAGTTAATATTTAAAGTACTTAAAAAGCCTGGAAACTCAACTACGCTCAGGTTCTTTTCCAGTCCAATTAAATAACCTTTTTATCATTCTTAACCAAATGAACCCTTCTGCAAACTCTGTCATGATCATAGCATTAACTGCAACTATTTCCCATGTTCTCCCTTGTCACACAATACAATATTTGTCTTTTAACTGGATATTGCCCCTTTACTGGTTTTAACACCTGCTAAAGCACTATTAAACAGATCATAGAAAATTTCCTGGAAGAAAACAAGTCTTAAAAACTAACAGCCTACTCCTTTTAAAGTTGGCAGGTATATCTTCCCAACCAGCTTTCTGAATCCTCTCTAGACCTTTATCTATTTGCAGTTTAAGGTTTGATTTTATCTGGATCACAGAAGCTGGAGCTCTCTCATTATAGCATGCTCCATCAAAGAGAAATCAGAGGGTCAAACTAAGGTGCACACGGAAAAATCCTATTAGAGACCTCAGCATGATGCACACAGAAGAGAGATTCAGTAAGGAAGGACCAGGAGCATCCATCTTTCTTGTTTACCTGCTCTCTGATGGGTACAAACAGAATGAGCTTTACAGTGTAGCTAAGAAAACATTTAAAAGCATTACAGAAAACAAGGAAGATTAAATAATATGTCACCAAAAGGGAAAAAAAAACAGTTTGGCATCTACGTGAAAATGGAGCTCTGTGTACCCACAGTCTTTTCAGATGGAGTTATTTATGATCAAGTGTGCAAACATAGATATCAGGACACAGATTGGCAGGCAAGAGAATGTAAGCCAAACTTCAATTTCATCTGAATTTAATTTTATTTTAATACATCTGACCTTGGGCTAAGCATAACAAACTACATAAGCATGAATAAAGATTGATAGCTGAGGATTTTTAATTGGGAACAAGGTTGGATTCATTGTCCTCGATGCTATTCAGGACTCCTGGACTCCATTACAAAAACATGGTAAAAACATACTTTCCTAATCTTAAAAATAAACCCCAAAAGCTCAGTTATTAATCACCAAACAAGCTTCCCTCCCCCCTCTCCATCTAACCCAAACTATTTCCTATACAAAAGAGTAAGCATAAAAACAATTATGGGTTATTAAAGCCATTCCAATAGGGCAATGTTTTCCTCAATATTGGCGCCTACCACTCTGCTAGCTAAAATAGCCCAAAGCACTTCCCCAGTTATTCAGTAATTAGTTTGCAAGTTAATACCAGAAATGATCAATTTTTCAGAAATCATACTTAAAAATGCCAGCCCACTCTCCTGAGATCTTAAAACCCACCTATTAGTTTTAACAGCAGACAAAAACGCTAACCACTTGCAGACATTGATTACATGTTCAACATCAATTGCAGGAAAACATGAAATAAGCAATAAGCCTTATTATTCAGAAAAAAATTGTTCAGCCAGCAAATCACGTTGCTGACAGATTAAGATCTCAATCAGTTGTATTTATATTCTACTTGTTTACAACAATAAAAGCATTCCATTGCAGTGCTCAAGATATAAGCACCTCTCCCTTACCTTCTTGGTGCGAGGGGATCTCAAGAGAAATGGAACTTCCCTAACACATAAATCCTGCTTTCCTGGTATGGGCTTTCCTTGTTACAAAGAGTATTTCTGCAGTTAAATTTACCTTAACTACAAATCATTCACTGAATATAGTACTGGTCTATAAATACTGTCTTTTCAAAACACTATATACTAATAACAGTGCAAATGTGAAGATTTCAGAGCACTTACCATATATTCATATATAAATATTACGATGTTTACACACGTAAGCAGTTCAGGACACCAACACTCACCATTCCTAGATGAAATTGTAGTTTGGCCATCTTTTCCAAGTGATAGCGACCAATAGTTAAGGGAAACTGACATGCTATTACCATCACGCGTTCATCTGCCCTTTACCATATGCCAGTTTTCTTTGGAGGGGGATATAAGGGACATTTAAGTAAATAAGTAAATGAAGGGTCCAAATATCAGTGATATAAAATACAACTGGTAGAGTTTCTTGTGGGCTTTATAAATTTCTTTTTATTTTGGCATGTGGTATTTTGTTGTGCATCGTTGAAACAAGTATGACAAAACCTTCATATTATTTCATACATCTGATCTCTGAACTGAATTTATGGATCTTTGTATTGTCTTTATTCTTTATATCCTCCCACTTGCCCATCACAGACTAAATCGCTTCTGTATTTCAGCACATCTTCTCAGCTCTCTGTTAGCAACAATAACTAATTCATAAGTTCTGGGGCCAAAACCTGTATCAACCCTTGTCTGTACCTGACTTACTGCATCAGCATTCTGATTCTGCCATGGCTGCAAAACACAGTCTGTACTGATTCCATAAGTATTGCTGATTGCTAAAGCAAAGCTTATGTTTGTACACAATTTTTTGCATCTCTCAAGAATAAACTGCTCATTCGACCCTTCTGTATGCAAGAGACTGTAGGGAGAATGGAAGCAGTCTTGCAAATAGTGAGTCTTCAGACACCAGGGAGCTCCAGTCATCAGAAATATGGGAATGCTTTAAGGTAGCACAAGAAACACAAGAGGAAGATTGAGTGGTATAAACATAACTGCATCCAACCAGCAGTGGAACTTGCTACATGCATTAAAAATGCATTTGTACATCTCAGTATGCAGAAAGGAGAGGGAAAAGAGAGAGGAAAAGAGAGGCAGACAAATAAGTGCCAAGTTTGAATTTCAAATCTAGACAAATAAAATCCAGAGGACACATTTGGTATTTCTTAGTGAGTAAAAGACTGATTCTGACATATATAAGGAGTTGCTACTAAGAAGAGAAATACCATGAGATAAATCAGCTCTATTTATTTCAGCTGGTCTGACAGACAAGCATCAGTGAAGTTCTGCTTCTCTTCATTTTTTTTGAGTACATGTACACAAAATTCAAGTAATATATCTATGAGATGTGAATGACAGACAAGTGACTGTAAATTACAACTAGGATATTATCTGGGCTGTATCATCGTGTCATAGAAGGAATTTAAACAGGATATACGTACCTGTCTCCTTGGAAGTACAGATGTCGGGTATTGCAACTCCAGGTCAAAGATTAACACTCTTCTCATTTGCATCATCTTTGACCATACAGGATTATCATCTCAGGCTGCATGAATTCTACTCCCAGCAGTTATCTCACCTTCCTGCCTCCTGATTTGTTTATTAGAGTCTCTTCAAAAAGAGCATTTACTGATCTCATTTCCTAAGCTGCTGAAATCTCAGCTTTACAATTAGAACAGATAAATAACTGACTGTGCTATCCGATAAATCCTGTACAATCCAATTCCTGGGTTGAGAAAAGCCATCTATAATTGATTGGTTCCATGCACAGGATGCTGTATGACACTGCCTACTGGATCCATTTTCACCCACATGTATTGGAAGTTCTTTGAAAAAGTAATGAATTTATCACAGTAGCATCCATCTGTCTTTTAGTTGTGCTACTTAGCTGTTCTGTTAATTGACATCATTCACCTTTCCCTCACGTCTTGTCCCAAATTTGACCAAAAACAATGGTGCAAGAAGAGAACCTTTCAGATTTGATTTTTTTTTGGAATCTAAATACCAAGCACTGCTCTAATTCTTAACTACTATTACCATTTAGTCTTCCATTTCTGCATTCCAAGTGATATGCAAACAGCTTTATCTGCTTCTGCTGGCTATCTGGACATGCACTGGTTATGCTGTTGCAAACAATCTAACTCCTCTTTAGTCCAGCTCCAGCTCTTTGCTCCTGGAAGACATAAGGATCAAATCTTTTATATTTCTATGGCGCCTTGCAGCAAAGGAAAAAAATCAGCACCTCCTACCCTTCATATTTACTGCCTAACACTGATAACCACGTCACAAACTCCATCCATCAGTTCAAAGCTAACTGCTAAAATTCCACCTGCAAGATCAATTTTTATGCATAGTTGAACAGTTTGAGTTTCATTCCAAGCATTTTAACAAAGATAAACAACTTATTTTTGAAAGGAATATACATTACCAAGCTAGAAAAACAGTGGCAGGTCACAGAAACATATGCATCAACTGTATCACTGTTGTGTGTTCACACTCGTCAAATACTACTGTGATGTAAATCATCTATCCTTATTTTTTATTTAATTGCCTCATTTATTTTTACAGTAAAATCTACCTTGAAAACAAAATACATAGAATTTCAGTTGTGTGCCATCTCACTTCATAAAACAGAGGCATCTAAACATCAGTGGAAGTAATGCATACATTACTAGATGAACACAATAGCTAAGGTGTCAGTACAGGTTCAAACTCTTTTGGTGGTCAAGCTCTTATTTAGGTCATTAAAATGAATTAACCAGACTAAGCGAATACACTGAATGCTCCCATTAAGCTGCACACATGAGCTGAGACCTTGAACATCTAATCAGGACATTTAAGGCTGTAATGGTAATTCATTAGTTTACACATAGGAAGAAGTCCCCAATCCTCCCAAGCACACAAAATGATCCGGATGCAGATGAGTAAGTTGTGTGTTTCCACAAGAGAGAATGAAACAGCGTTGAAATGGCACAGAGTTCTACAAGGCTGTTTACAATTAAAACTGTGGTAGCACTGCACTAACTGCTGTTTGCTCCCAATACACATTTCACTGCATGAAAAAAGCGCTGCCTTGCAAGAGAATTTCAGCTTCTGTAACACAAACTTCCACTCTTGCCAAATTGGCATAAGCACTGATAACATTCTACTAACCTTTAATTACAGGGGGGGGGGGGGAAAGAAGTAATTTTCCAAACTACAATATCTAATTACTCAAATTTTGTGGAGTAGATTCCAAGGCAAAGAATTTCTGTTTCTTAGTCCTTAAAACAAACTAACTAACACTTAACAGCAATAACAGCAGTTCAGAGACAACTAGCAAAACACTGTCACCTTTGCTCCTTTAAATTGCTTTTCAAATCAACATTCAGTAAAAGCAATGGTGTACAATACAAGCACATTAACAGCTTAGTGTTAAACTACATGAGTTTAAACTGAGCATGTTTAAACATCATGGCACACACATCAATCTTTGACTTCATATTCAACCTCTGTAACCAGCCAAACCAAATCTACTGTTGCAGCAACTGTTCTTAGCAATTTTCCTAAAGCTGCAACAATACACAGTTCCATCCACCCATGCTCCAGTAGGCTAATACAGAAAAAATAACCTTAGTCACAAATAAATGAGCCATCAATGGACAGATAAAAGAATATCCAATTAAATGGGGGGAAAAAAAGGAAACAGGCAACTGCATTATAAAACACACTCGGATCATTTATTTAGATTAATGTAACTGAAATGTGATACAACTTTTTAATCACAGAGTGGTAAGAAAAATAAAATCTTTGGTGCTGCAAGCCCGCAGTTGGAATTCCAAATTTATTCCCATTGGGATTTCCCAGCTACTGCTGAGCTGCACATCATTTAACTTCTTTTTCCTTTAATGGTAAGTATTGTCAGCTAGAAAATAAAGGAACATTCAGAGATCATAATTACTTTTCCTCACAGCAAAACCTTAAACTGGTTTTTCCCACTCAGATGTCTCAGCTAACACAAACCCAACACTTCTCTCCCCTGTGTTATGTGAAACACAGTGGAGTCTCATTTCCTCATTAGCTGCCGTATGCAAATGTAAGAGTATCCAAAAAATACTCTCTATCAGTTTTAGGTACACTTTTTACACTGTTGTGTACACACACATACCAAGTTCCACAACTTTACCTTTTTTGGCTTTCAGAAGCAGCTACCAGCAGTTACATCTAACAGTTAAATTAGACATTTCTCATAGCTATACACACACAGAACTTTCATTGAAGACTGTAGGTCTGCTTCACATCCTTGACCAAAAGGGTTATAAAGAGGGACCGTGGATCTTTTCTGTTTTTGCAGACTGTTATCTTTCCTCTCAAGGCCTCTCCTGCAAGAATGAAGAAAAAAAAACATTAACATGCTTCTATTACTGTATCATTTACACTAAGAAGACAGGTGTGTTAAGTACATTTATGTTGTATGAGAAATTGCTCTCAGAGAACAGGTTTACTTTATGTTTTCAAAGCTCTACAGTTAAATCAGTTGAGGTGTTGAGTCATACAAATGCTTTATCTCTCAGCTGACCCACTATGTGCTCAAGCAAGACACTAACTTTGAGGTCAGAGGACCTTAATCTTGTTTGAGGTCTACAAGAACCTATTTAGTGTCTTTCAGGTATTCAAAAGGTCATTTGTGCCTCAGGCTTACATGCATGTTGAAAGTTCCTGTGAAAGCTCAGGAATCACAAATGCTGTTTCAATAGCTTGGCTCAAGCTTTATGGCCAACCTACAAGTCACACTCTTCTTGTATTTAGGAAACTACACTACTAAGTCAATAAAAAAACCCTACAATTACAAATGTTGCTTCATATTCTAAGGAGATACTACCTATAAGGTAATTTTAGTCATATTTTAAATGAGCTTACCAGATATCTCAGTTTCACAATGCTTTTGTGAAGATTGTTGCTTTCGGGTATTAGTAAAAATTAATCCCTATTTATTTTCAGTCCTTAACAGGGCTTGTAATTTCAGTTCTATTAGCAAGCATGTGGGAAATCTGCTCAGATATTTCACATCATAAATTGCAAAACTCAGTGCTCAAGGCCTACAGCATTAAATACTTGGCTGCTCTTCCTTTAGTCCTTGTTCCATTCACTTCCATGACTCACACCCACCATACTCATCGTTACTTTCTTAACACGGTTTTAAAAGCTACCATTTGTGACCTGCTAAGGAGTTGAAAGAAGAATTGCACAAATGGTTTCATGGTTTACAGAGACAGATTTGCCTGGTAGGATAAGTCAAAGAAATAAGAAATACAACATTATAGTTTCTCTTCAGACAGAGTTTAACCTAGTTTGAACATAAAAACGTGCTGAGAAATTCATTATTTCGTGTTAATGTTGTCTCATACCGAAGGTTCCTGAAACCATATAGACTGAAGCAATGAATCTCTACAAGATTTAACATTCTATGACTTAAATCAGCCCAGACTGCAGTCCTGCCACAAAAAAACATCGTAACACAAAACAATACAAGAAATGAAGCAATGATCTAAATATAATTAAAATATATATATATATCTGACTTCATAGAACAGAACTCCCAGATTCTGTTTATATGACAAGTTCTGAAAGAAAGCTCTTTTCTCAGCTATTTTTTAATGCAGTAACTACATTAGATCTGCCTTTCTAAACCATCTTTTCTGAGGGCTGAACCAAGCAGCAGCACTGCAACCAAGTAACGGAAAGGTAGTTCTGAACAATTAATCAATGTCATGTAGATATAAGATGACTGATGTTTTTTCACCATTGTCCTCTCCTACAAGCTGCCTGGAGGAAGCTGTCTGCGGGACTCAGCTGCATTACCTTGCTCTTATCACGCTTAGCTGAATGCAAGTAAACTACACAGTGCCACTGCAGTTTGATTAGGACAAAACTGAATGCATTATGATCCCCTTCCAGCATTTTTATTAGCCTTTGCTAAGTCCTGAGCTTTGTCTAAAAAGGAAAAACAGAAGAATTGATCAGAACTGCTGTACAAGCCTGCTAGCACAGAACAGGAAAAAAATAAACGCATCCCTACCCCTATAGTGACCCACTACCAAGTAACAGATCTCATTACATGCTCTACGGAACACTCTGTATGCACACTAACCCTTAACACTCCTAATCATTTATTTTGGTTCTGACCTTCATCACCGCTGAAATCATAAGCAATCACAACCTTTATTTATGTTTGTGCAACAAAATCACCCATACAGCAATACTGTGAGATAAGGCCAAGCGACCAGTATTTTCCAGTTTATGACTTGATTCATCTGATTTGACCGAACCTGAAGATTTAATGCAACCTTCTGCACACATATCCATAATACCAATGTAAAGCTTGAAATGATCCACATTCTTCAGTATGATGTAATGAGCTTACAATGTTAAGATGCTCCCTGCCTTTTAATACAGCTTGGTATCCTCTCCCTTTTCGGACTACAATAAATATGGAACAAGTAAATGAAGGCAGGAATCAATCAAGATCTTACAAGTCTTTTTTCTTTTCTTTTTGTGGAAGAATTTAATGAAACTAAGGCAATTATGAACATGGTACTCCAAGCATTTTTATTCTGCCCTCTCCCCCCCTTCAACCCTCCCCATAAAGGTCGAGATCTTCAACTTCAAAGATCTTAAGACCAGTCAAAGAAAAAAAAATCTCACTGAAATAGTTTCCAAGAGCGCTCTTACAAGACTGCAGTAGACATCTGCTAAAGGCACCTTAACTACCCAACTGCCATTAAGAAATATCTTCTGAAATCCCCGCTCTAAGGCTGTGACAATCCCCTACACAGCAATAACCACAGGCTTGTAAATGGTAGACATACACGTATTAACAGTTCCACATCAGTGAGATTTGACACCCCTCTTAAAGGTAAGTTCACACATAAGATTGACATTTTAAACAAAATCTAGTTTTCCTCCCTAACTTAAACAAACCGAAGTCACTATCTTCAGCAACACTGAAGTCTAGCAAGTAACCGAAACAAAGCAGGCCTAAAAAGCATCACTTTTGTAAGACTTGGCTAGAAAGCAGTTCCCATATATCATCCATCTTCTGAAAACGAATTAGGAACAATGAAAGGTAGAAATCATTTTTTGCAGAACAGAGAGCATTTCCCTTAAACCCAATAACTTGCCCTTAATCTCCCCATTCATCTAATTAATCCACAGACACCTACAGCTGTAGATGAACCATCACCTTCTCATTTGGCCACGTCACTTACTGAATCACCAACTCAATCTCCAACGAGCAGTTTCTGAGTTGAGCAGAAATCACTGACCGCCAGTATTATTCATCTCCTCTGTGACACTCTTCTTACACAGTCTGCTTGGTTTAAATACTTTTCACTGTTCAGCCTGTTATGAAACTAACTTAAGTCCCGTATTTTACTGTCATACGTGAGCCTATTCAAATGCAAACACCATTTTTGGAGATATTACTTGTAAGTAAACAATGACTGTTCTAAAGACACCACACTGAAACTGTAGACAGGCAAAACAAACAATAAAATGCCAATTAGGAACCAAATTACCCCACTGGGATACATAATACTGAAGTATTTCAGCATAAGATCTAAACACTCAGACAGACTAACTGCCAGCGTTGTTTTTGTGTGTGTTTTTTTGTTTCTTTAGATGTTATTCAGATTGTAAATTTACAGAGAGCTAAACAATTATAGAGACTGGGGAGTCAGAGATAATCAAGGATTTTATGGGGGGTTGGTCATGTAAGCCCTATTTTGCTGTGCCAGCCCCTTTTAGCTCCACTGATAAACAAATCAAGGCTTTATTTCTACTGCAAGGCAATATCAAGAACACAAAATGCTGACAATATACTGTTTTATTGCTAATAGAATTTGCTTGCATATAGATACGGGCTTTAACTTAATGCACTGTTACTGAACAGATTCTGTCGCCCTTTTAAATAAAAAGCTTACAAAAATGATTTTATTTAATAAATGCTTGGGACAACCAAACAAAAACAATATCCTGTACATATTTTTCTGCTTCTAAGATGTAGTAGGAATATTTCAACAAACAACAAAAGGAAAAGATTCATGTTTGGAACATTAGTAAGAGAAAGCTGTGGCTTTGGCATCTGAATTTAAAATAGAGACTTTTTCAAGCTATTAAAACAGCTGCTGAGAGAAGTCTTTACTCTGTAGGGAGCCCACAATACAATACTGTTGTCTGAGAAAACAACAGTTTTCTGGCAATAAAGTATCACGTGGCTTCTTTATTTCTACTGCACGCTAAGCAGTTAAAGTCTATCCAATGTGCTGATGCTTTTTTTGGTTTTAATTCATCATACACCACCTTCAAGCCTCTCAAGCCAGTCTGTGAGGAGGAAAACCAGTTCCTTCAATATGTGACTAGTAAAAGACATCCCCCACTCCTAAAATAAATCTGCAGAAATGATCCATTAAAACTATATACAAAGCACTCTATCATATTTACTTATCAAGCCAAAACTCAGTAGCAAAGCAGACATTTTTTGTTCCAGTCTCCACACCTTTGGATTTAAGTTAAGCCTCTCTTATTTCCTCTCTCAGAGGATATGCAAACACCGCACACCTAGCACAGGCTGCAGCAGGAATGGCAGAGCAGGGAGGATTAATTACAAGCCCCATCCTTTGGCTTGTAATGGCTTGATTCTGTTACCATTAGAATCAAGACCAAAATATTCTTTTTTATGGCTAAGAAAATAGATCTACTTACACAACAAATGACCTGGAGTCAAAGAACTGAAGAAAAAATTACAGAGGCCAAACATGGCAGAACAAAGGAATTCTGCCACGGCATGAAGTAGCATCTCTCTGATAAATACGCAGCAGGTTCAGATACCTGTAAGCTGAACGGATTTTGCAGAGCAAATCCAAACACAGTGTTTTACAACCACTCCAGGTTTACCTTCCAAAGCTGTAAAACATCTGACAGAACTCAAGTAAACTTAACTATTTTGGTCAGGAAAAAACCTTACTGGAAAAGAAAAAACAACCAAAAAAACCCTGATGTCTAAAAGACACATTTACCAAACAGGAGAACATTTTACATGTATTTTATACCAACAAATCCCGTTTCCATGACCATGGAAACAAGAGTCTCCACTGCACCATAATAAATCAGTCATGGCAGCAGCAAGATTTGTTACTGTTATAAATTTAAGGAAATACGAGCTAATAAAGAGAAAGGAAGTAGTTAGAAGACAAAAGTCATCTTGAAGGTCAACCAGGTTACATTCACTGCTTCAAAGAGCACCATTTCCACAGCTGTCTTGAGAAAGTCATGGCAAGTAGACAAGAATTCTATAATCAGACACACCTCCCAATAATTTCCAAAGCTTTCTAAATGTCAAATGATCTATGTAATATTAAATAATGTGCATATTCCAACAAATGTCATTGAACTTTTAAAAAATTCCCTTCACACTCTATGACATCGGAATGTAATGAAATGCAGCACAGAAACCTCAGCCAGCCTCATCTAGAAAGAGAAGCTGAACAGAACACAAGCTAAGCACAAACTCACCCAAGTAGCAACAGGATTTACGAATAGGCAAACATAAATAATTTAAGAGCATAAAACCAAAAGTGACAAAAATTATTTGCCACATAGATCACTGTGCCTTTTGGAAAGGAACCTCTAGTAAAAAGCTCTGATGGTAACAAGCTGCCTCAGTACTCCTCCACATCACCACTAAGCCTCTTGACTTCAGTTTATTTTGCAGAATTCACATAAGTTTCTGTACACTTCTCCCTCAATACATCTGGTCTGGTTATAAGCTCTTCCTTTTGAGACCACATATTGCCATGACTTTATTTGCTGACAGAAGAACCAAACCCCACTGCCAGATCCACTCTATGCAGATAGTCTGTAAAAAAACAAGGCCTTCAATAAAAATAACATTGCCTTGACGTACGTTTCTCTTCTGCTGCAACAATTCCTTGATGGTAACAGACACATTGCTGGGTTTACAAAGCAAAGAATATTTGACTACTCGCATAGAAAGTTACTTCCAAAACGTAATAGATACAGCTAATTTAAACCACTAATAAATATCAGTTAATCCTCCAAACTTTATTTCAGCAATTCATAGTCTGAATTTTGGGTTATCCCTGACAACAACAAAAGCCTTTTTACTTGTTTCACAACTGAGATGGAGCAAATTATCAATTTTATTACAACACTCATCATAACCAAATGACATCCTTCATACTTCAATGGATCACATTCTTGGTTGTGTGTTCTCTGAAACCATTTTCTATTTACAGAATAATCCCACAGCTCCAGGTACTCATTCACATACTCATGATTCATGTTAACAAGTACAGCAAAGTTCATGAGTGGTACAAGGATATCCATGCAATCGCTGATACTTTAGAACACAACTAACATCAAAGTAAGAGAACATTAACAGTAGACTCGGTCTTGAATTTTTCTTGCTTCGGAGAAAAATCATTTGAAACCAAAGTAAGATTTCTCATTAAGAACACTGTATGGTACTATATAAGTATTGACATATGCCCATTTAGGTATATATCTGCCCACTTAGGTATATACCTGCCATTAATTTTGTGGAATATATCAATATTTCCTACTGCTCTGCTCAAGCAAAAAAAAAAAAAAGAAAAAAAAAGCCCTAAAGAGTAGCTGAAAGACTTTATTACTAATCCTTTTTAATGCTTACATAATTCTTGAAATGTTTTAGATTGACATTTAATGCTAATACCAACGTAGCACAATTGCTGTTGCACAAGGACTGAATTTAAATATACCTGCTTCTACAGGAATTGGTTTCTCCAGAAGAAAAACTGTTTGTTTCCAGTGTGTTTTGGTACACAAGGGACCAGTTGAAAACAAGACCTGTATGGGAAGAGTTCAAGAGTTTGATTAGAGAACAACATTTTTAATATCAGACTACATCAATCAATTACTAAACACACGTGCGTATGAGTGTTTGCTACAGCAAAACAGACTTGCTGTCAAACACTATGACATAGAAAAAGAGTTCAAAAAGTATTTACTGTTGGGAAAGTTATTATTAAAATGGACACCACCACATACCTTGTTGTGACAGCCTTTCTCAAAAAATATATCAAAATAACCTCCAATTGCCTGTAGTAAAGAAAATATAGATAAGATGAAGAATGACAATCAAAAAAACTCCATAATAAATATATTAAACAATATGGATGCATAATCTGAATGATAGCTAATTAATTTGTCTATTTTCCTCTTTCTAGTCTAAATCCAGAACAGACAACATGGTGGCAAATACATCTTAAAGCAATAAACCATTTACGTTGCATCACCTGCTTTAGCTTTTCCACTAATGGCACTTTAGTTGAAGTTTGTAAAGTTCAGAAATGAACCAAGGAGACGCTAAGGGACCTTCATGACAAATGAATACCAGATGTTGGAACTGCTGACTCTTCCATCCTTTAAGCAAAAGGTCCTATCACTCATTCTATGCTGAGAATCTCATTCTCAGATGAATTATATCCTTGTCTCTAATACACCTCTTTCAGGGAAGATTGAGAAGTTTGACAAAGTTTAATTGACCCATCCAGACTACTTGCAGAATCTTTTTTGGAATCCAGTCAGACATCTCAGCCATAAAAATACCTCTCAGTCATTGCATCAATAATGTTGGTATGCTTGCAAATAAAACTTATGATACCATTACCAGCTAAGGCAAGATAAAGGTTGAGATAACAAAAATACATTAAGAATTGATGGAAAAAAAACTGGCTTCCAGAGAAAATGAGACTACCAAGTCATGTTTTTGAGCAGAAAGCAAGAACGGTGCCCCAGACTCCAAGGAGACATATCACAGGTAGGGTGGCAAACAGCTAGGGACACTTGGCAGCAAGAAGCAACGTTGGACATGCTACCCTGAGAAAACAGCCCCAGACAAACGTTTTTAGGGGATTTGGTTCAGGCTGAAAGGAGACTTCAGTTACAAGCGAAGAAACCACCCCCCTGCTTGTTTTCTGTGCTCAGGGATAGAGAAATCACTTGGACTCATACCAAAGAAAGAGGGAGTAGAACAGAGCATTTGCATATGTTTGATAAGTAGCAAAATAGAAAATATTCTTTGCTCAAATGCTTAACAGCTTGCCATCTTGAATCTTCCTACAACTACCGAGCCAAAAACAAAGTAACATATTCTTTCTTATGTTAATTTTCCATAGATGAGAACTTGTATGTATACGTTACCAAACCAATGTTTGTTATCATAGGTCTGAGAATTAGGAACTCTATCAAAATCATCTGGAGATAAAAACCACTTCAGAGAATAATAACAAGAATACAATTCCATTATTTGAAACTGTATGGTGGTGCTTCCATTTCTTTATTTACTTACAAATAAATCTCTGACCTAAATAGCTCAAAACCAACAGAATGATCATTACTAGTGGCATTTTATCAACCCGAGCCCATCTTTCCATAAAACTACATTTTCAGGTGATTTCACTTCAGTACATAACCGTACTGAATACAACAGTTATTCACAAGCGTCTATTAAACACACACTACTACAAAGAAAGCAACTTCCAGCCTACAGACTAAAGGAAGAGTAAGTCTTCCCTTTTTGTAGTAAAATTTAAACACAGAGCTAAGCAGCAAAAAAAGGTAAGGAAGAAAAAATTCACTGCACACAAACAGTAACCTCACAAACAAGGGCATATTAAATGGAAATAAATGGCTGGCCAGATTTTCATGAAAGGTGTAAAAATATTAAGAAAAAACACTTTAAAAAACATTTGTAGTCAAACTAAAGAAAAGGAACATGACAATAATGCTGCTGTAAACGTTAGGTGACATTTTGTAACGAAAGACTCTTGGTTTCTTTTGTCTTAAGCGTGACGATAACTGTTATTTCTTCCATTGCAGCTTTGGTTTTGCTCAGCCTTTGACAGATCATCTACAACTGCTCCAAGCATCAACCATCAAGAACTTATCTGGCAGAAGCTTTCAAATGCCAGTCTCTCGAATATCATACAACAAAAATGATGGCTTTTAAACTGGTAATAAATAACTAAAACTTTACCTAGACATATGTTCCAGCCTCAAAGGATGCTAAATATAAGAAAGGATGCAGAATTACTCTTCCTGTTTTCAAACAGACTGCCATGAAGCAAACAGAGCCATGAAGGCTCAGAATTAACTCCTCACAATTAGCTAAGGGCCCTAAGCAGGTTAACAACAGAGCTAAAGAAATAATTAGGAATGGATTTGCATTACTGAGACAGCAAAGCCTAGCAAAAGTTTTCTCAACCAATTTTAAGAAATATATTCCTGAAATTATTTTAGTATCCAGTAACCTCTCCTCATTTTCATCCAAGCCTGGTTCTGACAAAGAATTCTTAGAATAGCTTAAGGTCTTCACTGATCACTGAGGGATTCTAAGGTGCTCATGCAAGCATATGAACTGCAAATGAAGCACTTCCTCTCAATGCGACTCATTTCTTCAACAAATTTTCTCCCCTCACAAGTGATTTATCTTGAACTTAATTTTTCTTTAATGTATTTTGTGCATCTTATATGAATTATGATCACAAAAGCTTTGGAAGCTGTAACGGGTGTATGTATTCTTCACGTATATTCTTCACTTTACAGCCCCTAGCTGAAGTGGGGAGAGCAAATTTTAATTCAGACATATCTGAACACCCCATGATGACTGTCTGTTTTGTGCAGCTTTTTAACAGGATAAAACAAATGAGATTGCTTGGCTCCTTATGGGAACTCAAAGGCAACCTTACCGATTCACTTAGGAACAAGGAAATTAAAAATTATCATCATGGCTATCACCTACAGTGAGTAATTTATCATTCTTGCTCTTCACTAGTATCATGTTCCAACAGTGAGTGGCTACAACAAATACAATTAGACAGCTGGCCACAGAAGTGGGAGATAATGTGCTTTTGATGGAGTTTATCCAAGCATGGAGATGGAATGTTTGTAATCCACGCGGTAGAGTTGCTGCCTTTTTAATCACAGTTAAAAAATATATATAAAACACAACTAAAAAGAATATATGTATATATTTTTATATACAAATCTGGACATCACTGAAGAGAAGACTGCCAGTAACTGAACAGATTATAAAGCCAAATCCTCCTTTCTAACAGGATATCATTGTCTTTCCTTTAAACAGGCATCGGACATTCAAGGTGTGTTTTGCAGCACTATCCAGACTTCCAACTCACAACTAAAAATTGTCTTTCCTCACTTAAGATTTAGATGCTAATGCTCATTTTTGGCTCCCAAGTGCAAGACTGGACATTATGGGATTGAAACGCCTAACAGAGGAGACTTAAACATAGATTTTCCTAACTCAAAACAATTCTCAAGGCAACTTAATTTCCTTTTTCTCCTGATGGTTTTAATTCATCAGTCACGTCCCGTGGTTCATTACCCTTCTTTCACTCCCTTCCTCCCTCCAACTTCTTATACACATCCCCTGCTCTTTGACAACATCTCCCGGGAGCAATGAAGAGATACTGCCATTTTCTCCCCAAGGGATATTGTTATTCAGCTAGGAAAGATCAACCATGATGGACTCGCAGGGGAAACACTCGCAAACAAAAGAGTAAGTTTGTCAAATTGATTTCTACACTGAGGGTAATCACCATTATATTTTATCTCAAAAGCACACACAGTGATCAACTCAGAATACAATTAATGCAATATTTTCCCAGCAGCATCTACTAACTGATATTAGCCAGATGTCTCATTAAAATCAGCAGTGACAAACCCTAATTCATTACCACGAAAATACACTTTCACAGACTAATTAAATTTATTTTTGGCAATTATCTTTGCAAGACTGAAATAAAACCAACATGCACTTAGATGTGCTTTGAGTCTATTAAATACAATGATACCAAACAACTGCTTAGTGCTTTTATTATCTTCAGTCTTTGAAATCTTACTACTTCTAGAACACCACTAGGATAATACTAAGAAGAGAATGTTAAGTGACAAGCCATGGGGGGAAAAAACTAAACATGAATACTTGTTCTGAGGAAAGCTTAGACTTCTCCCACCATAAAAATAACTTCTGAAACACTAAGCACCACATACCAAGCAATTCAAAAGAACCGAGTATGAATAAACTAAGAAGAGGTCAATTTCTCTGTTGAGCTGAAACTGAACAATTAAAAAATAGTATCTATTAAAGGGGGAAAAAAACCTGAGAACAAACTAAGGTGAGACTTCAGAGATATTAAACATCTCACCACTGAAATGAGAAGGGCAGCCTCTCCTGGAAGTCCTTAGGGTGCGCCTAGTCATAATGAAAGTAAATGCACTAATTAGTTGGTAAAGAGACCGCATTATTAGTTTGATTCCTGTCCATTTTTACTACTTAACGTCTGTCACTGCAGAAATGGAAACAGGTTGATGGGAAGAAGCAGCAGGTTGCCAGCTAAAAGTTAATTTCTTCAATGATTAGCACTATGTTGCAAGCAGCAACCAGCTAAGGCTATAATTCCTTGCTCTGTATACTTGCTAAATTACCTCTCAATGGTGCATGCTCCTGCAAAAACAGTTCTAGCAAAAGCAACAATGCTTTCCATGCTGCTAATACATCTCTAAAGAATAAAGTCTACTGCACACCCACTGTAGTATCTCGGAATGATGCAACATGCCAACCCACACACTATAGTCCAAATAACGGCTTTCTATTTCTGCTTCACCAGGGTCAGACTTTCTCTGACCAATCCAGCAGCCTCTATGATGGAATGATAGCATTGATGGACGGAGGAAAGGTAGATGCCATCTACCTGGACTTCTGCAAAGCCTTCGACATGGTCCCTCACCACATCCTTCTCTCTGAATTGGAGAGGTATGGATTTCAAGGACAGACAGTTTGGTGGATTAGGAATTGGTTGTCTGGATGCCCCATCCCTGGAGGCATTCAAGGCCAGGCCGGATGTGGCTCTGGGCAGCTGGATCTGGTGGTTGGTGACCCTGTACATGGCAGGGTTGAAACTAGATGATCATTGTGGTCCTTTTCAACCCAGGCCATTCTATGATTTTATGTTCATGATTCTGGGTATAAACAAAAAGCAGATGCAAACCAGAAAAACATCAGATGTTATTTTCAAAGGACAAATTGCAATCCTAAAGCACCTCCTGCAAAATTCTCAAGATAAATAATGGACTTGTATTGTTCATTTGCTGCAAGGTTAGGCAACCTGATATGATGGATGAACTGTCAACCCCCACCTAAACTTCTACAATTCATCATAGAAAGAGTGGAAATTTCTCTGTAAGTGTCAATAAACCTAAATGATGAAGAGCAAAATACTTTGCAGAGTTCTGACCATTTTTTAAAACCCGCATTCACTGCACATTTTCAGACACACCATTCTTCCACCTACTCCCTTCCCCAGAAGCTGCAAAATACAGGTGTGTTTGTATCTGGATTTACACAGCATAGTGATACATTTGTCTGGAGAACAGAACTTCAAGTTTTTGTAAACATGTATTGCTGAAGAAAAATGATTTTTTTTTTTTTTAAATGAACTACTTTACTTTCTTCAAGCATTAAAGATGACAAAGAATTTGGATCAATTTCTATCTGCTAACCAGTTATTTAAGGAGTGGACAAGTAAATTAACCCATGATTCCATTAGAGCTTAGTCAGAAATCAAAGCTGACCTTGCCCCTATGCAACAACAGTTATTTTATGAACTTACAACTGATTAGCAACAGGAGGGATTTTTGAATGAGCAATAAAATCAGTAGATTTTCATTTAATAACATCACAGATACTACTGTGCCTTTACTTAATTTGGTGATACATGTCACTTAAGTACTTACTACATCAAATTAATATTTTAAATCACATATGTAGGAAAATTTCAGTCTAAAACACCAACAAATTCACATGCACCCTGCTGTACTGCACCTGTGGTGACAAATGCAGCAGTGTGAAATATACAGACCCATCCAAAACCAGTTGGACTTGGGCATCCAAGACATTGTTGTGAGTTTGTTTGTGTCTATCAGAGGAATCCCACATCTGATTCACACACACACACAAAGTGTAAATAGATTGTCTATCTGTACTTCATCTTTACCCCAACTGTATTGCCTCCATACCTCCCATCTCTCCTCCTCAACTGTACATCTAGAAATATCTCTACAAAGACTAAACATATTTCTAAGTTTAAGCTTTGTGCAAATCCAAATCTACAATATAAAACAAAGTAATTGGAGTCTACTTTTGTCTTACAGGATGGAAAGGACTGTAGAAGGGTCAGTACAACTTTGGGCCCATATAAACCTCTCCTTTATACCAAAGGACCCCATCTTGGAGACAGAGAACAAAATTAGAGTCAATGTAGTGCCAAAACTTCTTCCCTTTCTTGTTCCTGGTCTGGTTATCCAAAAAATTCCCAGTCAACCTCAATCTATCTTAGCCCTTGGAAAAAAGATTTTGTTGTATTGACACATCAGTAACATTTTTAGGCCTTACTCCACATAACCCTCCAAGGCAAACACATTACACAGACCTAACAGATGAAGATTCAACAGCCTGAAGTCATTGATGAAGATGTTGAAGAGCACCAGTCCCAAAACTGACCTCTGAGGGACACCGCTCATGACCTGCTTCCACCTCTTCTTGTTGTCTTTTGCACCCGTTGTCAAGCTCAGCTCCATCTGTACCCTGCCTAACCTAATTCTGTTTCCACACACATGGACAACAGCCCTGTATTCCTCCCAGGCTACAGAACCCTGCTTCCCCTTCTGTACATTATACTTCTCTTCCTCATACTGTACTATGCCATCACACTACAGGAGTTTAAAGTCTTTAGAAAAAGGGCTCACATCACACCTCTGTGATGCACAAATTAAAGTTTCAAGGCACAGAATAATGCAAAGTAAAGCTTAATTTCAGACAGTGCATGAACTAAAGGTTCTATTGACCATATAGAAAAAATTAAAATCTTACTGTACACATCGTGGTTGTTGTGATTGTTAGGGTGAATTCTGATGTGAATTCCAAATCAGGAGTAGATGCAGTATTACAGTCAATACGCTGAAAGGAATACAGGAATTCTGTCAGTAACAGTACTTAACAGAAACTGAGATACCTATTTGGATGATCTTTACAGGTTGTTCAGCTACTTTCATGTACAAACAGTCTCTAAGGGGCAATATTAACACGGCTTTTTAGAAGTAGGAAGAGCCAACTATACATGCATACTGATCAACAAAGTACCTAAAAGATCCTTTCTCCCAGATGTCAAATTCAAGAGATAATGAGAAGTAATAGTTTGGTACTAGGTAATGTATTTATTTTAAATAAACAAGTATCAAATACTAGAGGTTAAAAAACAACGACAACAAACCAGTTTTCAGTTAATTAAAAGAAATCCATCACAATCACAGAATGACCCGGGTTGGAAGGGACCTCAAGGATCATGAAGTTCCAACCCCCTGCCTAGCAGGGCCACCAAACATACACCTTTACTAGATCAGGCTGCCCATGGCCCCGTCCAACCTGGCCTTGAACACCTCCAAGGACGGGGCATCCACAACCTCCCTGGGCAGCCTGTTCCAGGGCCTAACCACTCTCCTAGTGAAGAAAGAAGAACTTCACAAGTAGAACTGTAAGAAGTTCCTTAGTTTACATACTCAGCTAAAATGCTTTATCCAGGAATGTCATATCGTGTTGACACAAAGCATTCCGTACATTATTAGTCAGCTTTTCTTTATGTTACATAGTCTTTCTTTAGGGAATATCTTCCTTCCTGAAAATTACATTATAAACTATTCAAAACAACAACTAGCTAATATGAGAAAGCACATTAAGATACTGTCTGTAATAAGCTCGTGATGAATTGGAACATTTTTAATCTTTCCCTCAAAAACACCATCTATTTGTTTTGTGGAATGGCTATTGATTAAAACCATTTACCTGTAAGGCCACTGTTGCTCAACTCATTAATTTTACAATTTTGTACTGTAATTCCAAGCAAACAAGCACATGCACTGACTTGAGTCTATTTTAAATGGTCAGAGTGCTGGAGTTTTCACATTAAGAACCTTATAGCATTTATCTTTGATATCCCCAAGTGTGTCTACATATATATTTTCTTTTACCCACAAATAATAAACTGAAACTTCTAATCTGACTACTGAATATTAAGAAGAATCTGGTACAGTACCTTAATGATGCTGGTTTCAGATATAAGAGTGCTTGGATCCAGCACCTCCACAACAGCTTCTGGAATTACAGCTTTCTTCATGCAAGACATGTCAAAGCCATAAACATCCTCCCAGAAAAGTAGCTTTTCTGCATGCTTATTCATATCTCCTACAGCTATCAGACTAATGGTGCAAATGTCAGGATAAACTGTAACAACAACAAACATAAGAGTGAAATGTCATTTTTAGGCATGCATCATTCCTGTTCTAAGTGATTAACATTTAAAAAGACAAAAAACTTAGTTCTTAGGCAAGACTTTTTCTGCTGCTTTCTCTTATGTATATGTCCACAGAGGAGACTAGACACACTATTCTGACGACAGTATTTACTGCTGAATCCCATTGCCAGGACTCAAGTGGAAATTTTCATGTTTGATGAAAATATTTTGGAACATCCTATTCTAGCTTCTATACAGAGACTACCCTGAAATACATGTAATAATTCCTGCATAGATACCCAAAGGAAAATTCAGACGAGGAATCTGCAGTAGCAAGAAAAGACCTTATTTTCAGATAAAAGCAAATACTCAGGTATTTGGTTCCTGTTTCTTATTGTGTTCAGCTGATATATGCTTTACAATCTGAAAATGACTTGCAAGTACACAAAAATAAGAGAAACTTCTTCTATCTGTATCCAAACAGTATGACAGGAACCCAAGTGACAGAAGACAACCTCCTCACCAATTCTTCCCCCCAGTTTTAGGTTGACACCTATCATTCTTGCATTATCTTCACATTTGTGCTTCCTTCTTGCAATAATGTTTAAGAACACCCATCTATTCACAGCTTCTCCAAACAGTAGTTGAAAGCCGACACCTGCCATTTTAAGAGCTTCCTACAGGAAAGCTAATCAATTCCTTACCCACTACTGATTGGAACAGACAGACAGAGCAGCTGCTATAAATATGGCTGTCTAAAGTGTTATCGAATACTAAGAGAAGCTCATTTTAAAGCTTGTATTAAGTTAGGTTTCTTTCCACAAAGGAAATTCCCATTTTCCATTAGAGCTTTAAAGATTTCCAAGTCACACAACTTAGTATTTATTTTACCTGGCTTTAAAGCAAAATGCTTCCCATTAAGCACCTTATTTTTTTTACTGGTACATCAATGTGATGGTGTTAGTAAAACTAAAGCTAAGTTTCTCTTTTCCTCCCCCAAAAATCTAGTGAACTGTAAAATTAATTCCATCTTCAGCTCTGCTTGAAATTGTAACTTATCCAAATGAGCATGGGAGAAAGCACTGGTCAGAAAAGGCAGTGCTTTTTTTTTTGCCTTGTGAAATATTGAGGATAAAAACAGTAAATTGGGATTATCCTGTTATACTGTGAGAGTATGCTTAACCTAACAAAAAACCTTTTACATGTTATCAAGATAACTGTTCCTTAAAGAAGCTATTTTTCACATGGAGAGATATCAACATCTGGTGGTAGAAGCATCTGAAAGTAGCTTTTAGGATCACCAATAAGGGATTTATACTTCTCAAAGCTTTCACACTGCTGCTTACTAGTGTGAGAAATGCATTACTTGCTTTATCAACAAGCAATCCAAAGCTCCAAGAGCAGACACGGACACTCCGAAAACTAAAACAAAGCATGACACAACAACATTAAGTGACTACAGGATGCAAGGAATGCAGTGAGAGCATACAAAAGGGATGAAAAAGGATCCAGAGAAAATACAGAAATGTGGAGAAACTACGCACAAAACTGTCAGCAAAAAAAAAAAACAACAAAAAACACTCTATGACATTCCTTCCTTAGACTAGCTCACATTTCCCTTAACAGAATGTGTTGGAAAAGGCTTAGTAAGCCTATCAAGTGTGAAATATATCAGTGGGTATCAGTGGGGCCTCGATCAGATTTTATTACATCTCTTTATTTGCATGAGAAATCCTTCAGTGAGCAGTGGAACTACTTTGATCCCATAAAGGGTAAGCAAAATAGAAAAAGCAAAGAGATAAATATTGCTACCTGAGCCTAATTGATAATTTTTGTTTATTCCACTAACAGAACAACAAGAAAAGCATACTAAACCTGGTCTGACCTCAGAAAAATAAATCCATCCTCCATGAAGAAGACATGGGTAAGACTGCAGTGATAGATCAAGTGCTAAATTTGCAAACCCAGTCACATCCAGAAGCATACACTGTACTGAAGTTTGACTGGGAACGTGAGCATGTTATCCAAGTATAAGCCTAAATCATGCAAAAGCAGTAGTTTTGTCAAGGTTTAAAAACACCTGCTTCAACCTGCATTTCAATTATTATCCCCGATCCTCCAAAAGTCTCCCACTTTTTCCTGCAGCTTTATAACACCCTCCTGTGCAGTCTTGACAGTGTTGTCATTTTCTCTCCTGAGGAAGGCTATGATTCAGTAATTATTCCTTCTCAAAGATGAGCTGCCCAAAATGCTGACTGGACAAAAGCACATGCTCCACAATGCTCTCAGATTCATCGCTTCGACATCTGTGTCCTTCTCGACTCAGTGCCTTGAAGTCATCTGTCACTACCAGCAGCTCACGTGGTGAGCAGTACACAATGGGAAATCCTTTGTCCCTTAGCAATGCCTCACAAATTTCAGGACACGGAAGGTTAAGACAGTAGTCCCTGGATATGCAGGAATAATTCCAAATGAATACACCATCTTTTTTATATGAATGTGCAAACAGTATTACATTTTGAACTATACCTGCCTTTCCTACGTCACTCCTGAATGACGTGCACTGCAATCAAGTACGTGGAAAAAATAGGCACTCAAGCAAATAAACAGCTTTAAAGAATGAACAGATGGGTCACAGGCAGCAAGAATTTTACATGCCCAAATAAAGCTATTGTATACTGTACATATTACCCTAGACAGTTTGGCATAATCCTCCTCAGTATGCCAGTAGTCTCAACTGAAATAACCATGGTATGACTGACTGGACACATACCTGGGAATCAGGATTCTCTTCCTGCCTCAGGAAGGATTTGGCCAAATCACAGTAACTCCTACTGCTTTTCTCAGCTTACAAACAGCCCCTGTAAATAACCATTTTGGTTCAGTAACGCTAAGAGGCTTCAGACTGAATTAATCTTTATGGCAGAGCTCAGGAGATTCTCTGTTAAGATGTTAAGTTCAGGGTGAGCTCACCGTTCCAGCTCATTCAGATTTGGATGCGTCCACACTACTGCTGCTGTACATCTATGCTGCAGAAGCACCAGTTTCGGTAAGCTAATGGTTGATCAATTTCAGCACACATTCAGCACAGCCATTTACCTGCTATGCAAACTGGCAGAGCAGTAACAGCTAGCATCTGAAGGAAACAGCATTCTGTTTAAAACCTGACAGTACCCAGTCTGGTAGTGGAATACAGTACACATAGTAAAAAGAGTCAGCTAAGAACTTAAGATCATTCTGAGACCACAAAGGTTAAGTGTACTACAAAACAATGACACCCTCTCTCTCAAAGGGAAACTGCTGAGGCTCAAGACACTAGCAAATACACCAACAATACAAGAAGATCCAAGAGAACAAGATGCTCTCACAGTTTCTACAGAGGTCTGGCTCCACTCAGAAGGCTGTTGAAATACTAACTAAGCATAAAGTGTTTCCTTACTATTTTAGTGGATGCCCTCAAATTTAATAATTATTCTGTGATATAAAATGATTAGCAAATACCCATACAGAGCACATCACGACTGCACTCCAAATCTGGCTGGATAGCTGTTCAAGTGGACTCTATTTTAACACACGAACAGTAATCTCAACCAAATGCTAAACACATGCATAAAAAAATGCTTTCCTTTTTGCATGCTGTAGCATACAAAGCTCACTGCAATCAAAGTGAAGCACTGCAGTCAACACTGTTACATAGTCATTAATCCAATCATTAAGGCAGTGTAGTGAAACTAACTATGCGCATGGTTAGCACAACAGGGGGAAAAAAAACCAGACTGATGACTACGATTGAAAAGGTCAATATGAAATACGATACTGACAAAGGAATCAACCAAAAGGAATAAAGCATTACAGGCGTTTAAACATCGCTTAAGATGTTGCTATCTAATCTACTTAAAAGGATAAAAGAACTCTATTTCAAAAAGAAACATTTTTTTCTTCTGCCACTACCCCACCTCCCCAAACAAAAAGTATATTCCTGCTGGCACAGGATAAACATTCTGAACAGAAACAAAGGAATTCCATTAGTTAATTCATAATTTGCAGCATACGGAACCATGTCTTCCCCACACTCCCACTGTCCTAGGAAGGACTCTATCTGCTTTTCCTTTAATTCATCATCATGAATTCTTCATCTTAGATGTACCTTACTTGAACGGTACAACTTCTTAAAGAATAAAGCTTCTTTTCTTCTGTTTCTCATCAGAGTATCTGAGCGAAAAAAAGTGAGCATTCCTCATTAAGTATTATAGCTTGAAGTTACCATCCAGATCCTTCAATTAAGTTAAATAATATCTCAAAACATAAAAATGTGCTCTTAAAAATGAAGTTTATCTGCCAGCGTGTTTTTTATCCCCATATGCAGGGATACACGTGGAAAGAAGAAGGGAGGCTGTGCTTAAGAATAAACAAGCCCTTTGAATCCTAAAAACACCATTAACATGAGACCTTGATACCCCATCTAAGGCTCTTCTACTATCCATACAGAAAATTAATGCCTTGAAGCTCGTGCTAATGGAAACATTTTTCATTTAGACTAGCAAGTTTCTCATTCATGCATAGCTTATTCCAAGTCTCTGAGTTAATTTAGTTTCCCCTCAGAGCTAAATTTATTAGAAGAATTATGCACACCAACCTGAGCCTCCCTCTGCCAGGTACTTGTCCTTTGCATAGATGACAGAATCCAGCATAGACTCAAAGAGAAGGAAATAACCCTGTAAGCACACAAGGGAAAGAATTTTAAACGTCATTACAGCTCTCATTTAGCATATTTAATAAGTATACAGACAGACTTACCAAAGCAGTTTAAGGTCTTTACATAACCACACTCCCTGCTAAGAGCCAGCACCAAGAGGATTTCTCAAGAGTGTCGTTACTTCAAAACTTATTAAATATTCCCGCTAATATCCAATAAATCAACAAAATGTAGGCAATAAATATCCACCTACACTGATTACTTGAGTTCCAAAATGCCATTTTCACAACATTTGCTTTGTTTTTTGGTGCTATACTTAATTTTAGAAAAGGTTGTAGTCCATAGTATAGACTAAAGCAGACAATACCACTGTAGTTCAAGTAGAGCAGCTGATTGTAAATCTTCCAGATTTTCAGTTGTGTATTTTCAGAACACACAAGACAGAGAAGAGCACTGCATACAACTAATATATCTATTAAAACATTAAACTGTATCGACTTAAGTCAACTCCAAATTTCAAGGAGATATACAGCCAAAAGTTTTACTATCATCCTATCTCCAAGTTCGAATATGATCCCTGCTGAGTAGCACAACACACTTCATTTACATTCTTATGACATCAAATCAATTCAGACAAATCCAACCAGGATACTCTTAGCTTTACCACCTCAAGAAAAATCCTTATTTTTACTTGTAACACTGCTGCTTGATTTGTACAGACTGATTGACAACAGGGAAGAACAAAAAAATACAGTAGAAAGTCCAGATTCCAGCCTTGCGGTCCTACAAGCCCAAATAGCAGGAACCAAACAAATCTGAAGACTGTTTTCCCCATATACTTCCTACAGCTCTGTATTTCTACAACCACAGTTGTTTGATCTATTTTGTTCAATAAAAAAACAGTTTGAAAACGACAGGAACGTCCTTTTCTCATCCTACTTCTTCTTCTAAGAAGATAGAACTCTACTGGACACTTTTCATCCAAATCCTGCCCTCTTTCCCACTTTATTGCCTAACTTCAACAAAATCCTTAGAGTAAACCCCAGAGCGAACATCACTGCTTTGTGAGCAGTAGCATAAGATTTGCAAAATGGCTGAAAAGGCCAGGAGCTCCTACTGCATCAGACTGTTTTATGCTTCCAGCAAGCTGAAAGCACAGACTGGAACCACAGATCTCTTCTTGCAGTTCTAAAAATACGATGCTTTTGGCTCATAGGAATTCTTTTCAAATGCTTTTAAATGAAAAAGTGACCTCAAGGACAAATCTTATGAATAGTCAACACCAGCAGCCAGTGAATTACAAAGCAACATCTTTACAGATAGACTCTTCGCTTAGTTCTTCCTGTCTGAAATGCCTATTGTCTACAACACACCTTCCAATGAGCAATACAATGGAATTCTTACAGCCCTTCTCCCAAGCTCTTCCACTCTGGCATTGCTGTTGCTTCCCCCTTTATCCTCAGTTCCATATAGCAGTCTTGCCAATTGCATAAACTGTCAGCGGTACCGAATCGAGTCATTTATTACTTACACCAAAACATTTTGCTCTGTGTGCTGAGTTCATCTGCAGTGTAATTTAGAATGTAATTTCACAGGCTGCTGCCTCACCTGTAGGGGTGCGATCTGGAAAGAGAACTATACCTGTTTTCTCCCCATGATGCTGTGGGGCAACACTCTTGCTTCCTTGTTTCAACCTCAAAAATGCTCAGTGTTTTATGCTTTTTCCCTTCAGTATATACTAGCATCCTCATGATTAATGAGTACAAAGAGATTTCTAGGATACAAAGCTGTGAGTAGAATACTAATAATTTTATCTTGCTACTGGCTGAGCTAAACAGGCATGAAAGATGTCTTATATGTCCCTTATATCCATATCTTGCATTTTTAACAGGGCTGTAAAACAGCCCCAGAACTTTGACAGCTTAGTATCCTGTAATGTTACATGTCCTTTATTATTCAAATAGACTGCATCATTCTAAGGTTTATTTCCATTTTAATTCGATACTTCATAAGTATAAGCAGCTCTTTCATTGGTGAAACCCAGACATATCCAAAAAGTGGTATGAGCATGCTTAGAACAGCAGAAATCACTACAACTTCTACTACAGCAGAGAATTCAACATTCTGCAATGCTCAAACAGGTGATAAGATGAAAGGCACCTACCAAACCATTGGCTCAGAAACCTGTCTCTTAAGTTTTTAACTACAAGGGTTCTATCAGACCACAGAATATAAAAAGCTCCAGAAGGTACACAGAATATATTAGTCAATGGATTCCGGTTTACAAAATAAAATGTAATCTTGCATGAATAGACACACAACTGATGGAGTCTGCTCCACTTTGTGAAAAACCACCTTTTTTCACCTGGTTTTTCCACTCTTTAAGATAATACTACATGTTTGGTATCACTCAGCACTACATAAACCAGCAACTCATGAGAATGCAGAGTGTTCTGACATTGTATTTGAGACAACCATATCAGACTGGAACTGGAGGTGATTAAGGAGGATGGAGCATCAGAAGCTTACAGCCCTGGAACAGATTATTGGGCAATCCTGTACAGAGAAACCTCTATAAATGAGGCTAGCAGTGAGATACGGTACAAGATTCACCCATTTGTACATTCTAAACAGTTTGCCTACAAAAGCCAAAAGATCTGGGTCTAATAGGATCAGCCTGGTAAGCAGAACAGATTATGACTTGGCTATTCTTATCCACAAGACATTGTGGCTCATAGATGAAATGGCTTTTCAGTCCTCACAGCCTGCAGCACTCAAAAGTACACACGTCTAGCCACCAATACTCCACTAGTGTTCTGCTACAAAGAATACACCGTGGTCTTCAGAATGCAAATATCTCAACAGATGGATTTATCCACATAGCCAGTATTCCAAGCCCTCAATCTTCAGCAGTATTCTATTCAGATACCAGCAGAAGAGCTCATAGCTTAAAAACACCATCCACTGTCTTGCAAAAGTTTGTGTGCTGGTTTTAGTAGAATACATTTACACAGATGTCCTTACTGCCTGATATTAATTCTAACATATGTGCTTCAGATGTCATGTCAGTCATTCAGTTGTTACATCAAAAGTAAGATCACTGTTCCCTGCCTGCTAATTTCTCTAAGCCCTGAAGAAAACATAACGTGATCTAGGTAAATTTTCAACTGAAAAACCATTTCAGGTGATGATAAGTGTAGATTGGAAATACCGTTTGGATTTGTCTGTATCTGATATACAGACACCCAGCCTACTCACAATGTAGTATTTAAGATGCTTCTCCCATTTCTCCATATTTTAAGGGGAAAAAATGGAAGAGATAGGAATAGGAACCTGTGAAAGCCACAGATCACTTACACAAGTAGTAATAATCACCAGAAACCACTAAAATGAAGGTGCTCATACAGCAATACTGTACCTTTGACAACATCCTCATGTGCCAGTTTTTTCAGAAAACGTGTTCTAGAAATATTCCTGCTGGATGCAGCATCTTTTCCTCTCACCAGCCTCCATGCTGTTGCTGCTGACCTATTTATAACTTCCCAATGCCTCAGCCATAGCTCTAAAAAGCTTACACAGTACTGGTCTTCAGTACAGTTCTCTGCCAAGCTAAACCAATCCATTGCTCCACAAAAGGGCATCGTACAAACAGCTTACTCACTAATAGAAATGGCAAGTTTCCATATTTTTTGTTTCAAAGAAAAATTATTGTTCCCATTCAAGTTTTCTTGCTAGTTCACATAGATGGTCCAAATAAAGAACTGAAAACATAATATACGAGATCCTTTTTGCTTCCATGTTTAGCATGTATAATATCTTCAAGCAAGTGGTCAGTTTTTGAGCACTTCTATTCTCATATGAACACAAAATACTTCACACTGCTCTGAAACAGAGAATGAAAACAAAAAGCCAATTCACACAGTTGTGAAAATAGGGAACATGAGAAAGCCAGACAAAGAGGAATCTTCATTTGCATTTAGGCAACACAACAGTCCTCTCTGGACAGTGTTGGATCTGTCTTTGCTCCATATCCAGACATCAATCTTACTCTCACAGCATTGTCCTCTTTATCTCTGTATTGCAGCAACCCATAAATATACTAACATCCCTAAATGTTCGGAATACCTCATTAAGTCAAGAGCACATTTATACAATTGTAACATTAAAAGGTAAATTAGTGCCAAAAAGGGAATCACAGAACATTCATTACTTGATTTCTTACACAAAGTGTAAGAAATAGTCCTCTATTTCACCTTAAAGGAACCCATTTACAACATTCCTTAGGTTCTGGAGTGCCCAGATCAGTTTCAAAAACCAAAGCTTAGGCTCCAGTATAAAAAAATGTGTTTGAGAACATGATTCTGGCACTTATCTTAGGTAACTGGTCAGAGGTTTCCTCAAAAGAGCTGTTATTGTCTCTAGTGAAGTCACTATGCTGCCAGAAAACACCAATAATACCACTCTATTTTTTAATCCACTACTACCAATAACTTAAATCTTTGTTGAAACAAGTGCCCCACACATTAAATTCAGCTCATGCTTTACATAATATTCTTTACAGCAGTGGAACAAAAAAAATATTTATAGTTAGTCAGCACATGAAAATACTTAAGAACAATTTATTTTCACCTTTATCTATAAATTAAACACATGTGGATGCATAGTGAATGTGCCCAAAGGCCTCTCTGCACGTTGCATGGCCACAATTTGTCAAAAACAACAACAAAGAATATAAGCTTCTATTACCGATCTTAATGAAAAATTCTTCTATCCTTTAAATTCAAATCCAAACAGTGGCAATTCTTACGAAAAATCAAGAACATTATTTTAAGAGCTTTTTTCAAGGTCTGTAACATAGGAAAGTAAATTGTGGAGGTCCACAGAAAAAGTTAAAGAGTGTTTCCTCCTACCACAGTTTTGACAATGAACAGACTAAGCCACTATGTAATGCAGCCTGACGCTAGGCCTTCTCAGACTTCTTTATTAGTATCAGCGCAAAGCAGCAAGCATGACCATGCTTGAAAAAAAGCATGTGAAAGAATGACAACAGTCCAGCACCTGCAATCAAGCACACTCCAGGAAATAACCAACAGGAAATGCTTCTTAGTACATATAAATGATCCATTAGCATTATCATAACGACTTGATGCTGTGTTGGAGGACATGGTTTAGTGGGAGCTATTGGTAATAGGTGAATGGTTGGAATGGATGATCTCTCAGGTCTTTTCCAACCTTGGTGATTCTATGATTATGCACTTTTACAATCAGTTATTTCATTCTTACACTAAAAACTCTGCAATCAGTAGCAATGCTGTTTTCAAGTTCTCTCTATTTGTAGAATTCCCAGCATTTACGCTCCTTTAATTCACTTTTCCTGCACAGTCCAGACAGTCTTGAGTTGTCTTCATGGACTTAAAGGTATTTTGTTGATCAAAATAATCTAAGCTACGTAACTAATGCAAAACATCCCAAGTACTATCATAAGAGCAGCTGTAATATTATTATTCAGGAACACAGTATACGTCTGTAGATTTGCAGACTCAACTACGTAACACCAACTATATCCAAAACAGTTTAACTGTACTTACAGAACCTTGACCTGAAATAACATGAACAAGTGAGATGAAGAACTTTACTTGAATACCACATAATTCAGACTGTTGTTCCACCTCCCAGGTTATGAAAAACACTGCTATAAGCACAATGTCTTGTTGGTTTAAAAAGCAATCCTTGAAGAATCATTTTTCAGACTTTCATAATGAAAGAATGCATTTTTTTTCCCTAAGAACAACAATGCTTTGAAAAGAACATTCATACGCCTTACCATCCATTCAGATATAATTACATCCACTTTCTCCAAAGGCAGATCTACTTCTTCAATTCTTCCTTTGATTAATGTAATAGTATTTTCAAGTTTATTTAATCTGCAAGTCATAAAATAAGCCAGTTAGTTCATATTTCCATTAGATGGTGTCAACAGAGATATACTGATGACTCTACATGGCGTTTCTTCCCTCCTCCCCCAAAAAAGGGTTAGGAGGCAATATTATTCTCATTAGTCATGTTTCAGACAGAACGTTTCTATAGGTCTCCAAAAATTTCAGCACATTAAATGTCAGGCAAAGGAGGCAGGCAGTAGAACTGCATATCTCCAACATCTTGTGCATGCAAATGTACAGACTTCAGAAGCCAGGAGAAGAAAAAAGAAGACAATTTACAATGACAGTCCTTTTTATTTAGAGCTGTTTTAGTTCTTTCTTTGACCTTTGTAGTGTAAAGTCTGGAATGATTAGAGTTACTCGACGAAGGTGTTGTCCTCACTGGGATTTTTGTAGCAATTATCTGCAGTGTTTAACTACTAGAGTAACCAGTATTACACACAAGGAATGACACATACATTCTGTATAAGGAGGAAGGTATTTTTGAAGCAAAAACTGCATAACAGTTAAATTGCTAGATACCTATCCCTGAAGAAATTTATCTATCTGCTGCAGCTCCCATCTGTGCCCCTTCCCCCCACAACCTGACATCTTACTCTCTCATACTGTCTGACTCTCAATGCAAATGAGTAATCGCATTAAAAATTCCATTTAGAAGACAATAGGAGAAAGATCAGGAAAAAAAAAGGAGGGAAAGGGTCAGAGGACTGCTTGAACACGTGGGCTGTAGGAAATATCAATTAAATCCTTCACATGGGACAGCCTTCCCTTAGAAGAGTAGCAGTTCATCACTAATAACACACTTAGTTTGTAAACAGGAGTCAAACAAGTTCAAAGGGAAAAGTAAAATGTTAAAGAGCCATGACTTGTATCAGTATTCTAAGAGCAAAAAGGATGTAAAGATAACATTGTTAATGACACTGCACAAGGACATAATAAACCAGTATTTATCCTCAGTATTTTTTTAATTACATTTTAAATTGCAATTGTATCATATAAAGAAGGAGTTTACAAATAGTAAAAAAACCAACTTGGATGCAATTTATGCACTCCACGTTGCAACTAGTACTTAATATGGCACTTTTCTTAAGCAGGTATTTATTTAACAGAAAAAGGTTACAGCATCTGAGTGTGATATGTGAATGAAAATCCTTAAGTGCTCAGACAACTTTGTTTTATTTTCACACAAACTCACAGCCTCCCATATTATCCCACAAAGGTAAATTAGTGAAACACAGAATGGATAAATAAACTATTAAATGAGAGGAAAGCCATCCAGACCATGAGATTCTAAAGAGACTTTGTATTACGTTTCTCAACTAAGTGACAGTCAGGTATCAGAGGTGTCCCTCAAGATTCAGTAGTAGATCTGACACCAATTAAGCAATCTAGATGATGGGACAGAATGCAGAGTTATAAGATTTCTAGGTGAACCTCAACTGAGAAAAGTAGATGATAAATTACAGGGTAAAGACTGTAGAAATGAGCTGATAGGAACCTCAGCTCGGCAAAGGCAAAGGCCACCTCAGCTGGAATAATCCCACATAGCAAGACAGATTGGTTCTTGAAGGTTAGAAATCAACTCTTGTTTGCTTTTCTCCATTCTGTTCTAACAAGGGGTGCCAGTGAACAATCTGAACATAGGCAACCAATACGAGTTTGTAGAAATAATAACCAGCTGTGTCATAAATACAAGATTAGGAAAAATATTTTAATAGCTTTTTACAGCAATATTTACCATATGTGTTTCCCAGAGCTTTCCTACCTAATGATGTCCATGGCTTGATAAATGATTTCAGATTGGTCTACTCCAATTACTTTCTTTGCACCTGCTTTGGCAGCAAACATCGAAAGTATCCCAGTACCACAGCCAACATCCAAAACAACCTGGAATGAGTAAGCAACATATTTTTACTTCCATTTATTTCTTTTTCTCTGATTTTTCTACATGTCCTTCTACATCAGAGAAAGAACACATTCTAATGGAAGAAAAAGAGAAAAGGTAGCATCAGATCTTCCTATTACATTCAGATATCCAAGTCAAATCACAACTGTGACTTCAGATCTTCTACAGGATCCTTTGACTTTTACAGACAGGTAATAAGGCAGACCAGCTCCCAGTGCTGATGAGATCACTTGCTCAAGAAAAATCATTGAAATAATTAGTTAGGAAACAACTAAATGTTACATAAACAGGAGAAAGAAAAAAATTAGAGCCTGAAAAACTATTAGTGAATATTCTAACAACTGAATTTAGCTCATTCAGACTTTATGGTTTCTCCTTAAGTCTACTGAAAAACTTGAATTATTTCCAGTATCTTAATTCCAACTATAGCACAAGAAGATATTGTATACATAAACATACACAAAGCCAAAAGCCTTTATATTTTAAGTAAATCTGTTAAGTAATTTCAACAGGTGTAAAAAACACAAATTAATTCTCCTACATTGTTCAACAAAGAACATCTGAAGTCGCTGAAAACTCAGATCTATTTCTTAACCACAGACTGCTCAACACTGAGAATGCATTTTCTCAACTATCAGTTTTTATCTTCCTCATTGGCTATGCCCTTCTATGTTGTTCTTCTCCAAAGTAAATTCACACAATGGTTCCTGTCTTACGTGTTAACGTTTCTGACTTGAAATCATAATTCCATGCCTTCTGTGTCTCATTCTTCCCTTCACCTACGAAAACTCAGTATGATACTTAAGAGGTACACATGCTTCAAAAGAACACAGAAAGAAAGAAAATGCCTTGTAATCCATAATGCTGGCATGCCTTACCTACTGGAACTACTAGAGGCAGTAATCAAAAAGATCATCCATTAGAAAGGAGTACCAACTTATTTCACTAGCTCTCCTCAGCGCACATTCCACTGTTGTGAAATGGTCTATGTGCAGCAAAGGCTACAGAAGTGCCTGGGCTGAAATCTTCTGGAGACAGGAGTAGAAAGTGAATAGAATGTTCCTGCAGCTGTTGAAATCTCATGCCCCCAGAATTATCTGTTCTAGTACTTGACCACGCTAGTTAACAGAACTGCTGAGCCATGATAGCTGGAAGTCAGAGCCAAAAATAAACTTCTGCAAAAGAACGCTCTTGACATGCAGTTGCATGAAAAAGAGCAATCACTGCAAATGGGGAAAAAGAAATCAAAATGGACAACATTTGGACAGCTGCCCTGGTCACTTAAAAACCCAGATGGAACTCATCTAGACTTAGGCAGGGGATGGGGATGGAGAAAAAGGCAAGGGAGCGAATATGTACAAGCTGGAGCATATCTGAGGAAGGGAAAGACAAGCAGAATGATCACCAATTAGCCTAAGGACACGGGTCTGCAGCCAACACATTCTTGCAGTGATCACATATGGCCTCTCACCAGGGATCTGGAACAGCTGGACTGGTGATTTGACTATACCACAACACACTGCAGCATCACATTCTTCCCTGCAGCTGAATCAAAAGTGTTTTAAAAATAAATCTAAGAAAGTACTTCAAATTCGGAAAAACAGGGTTTTAGCTGATTTAGTCATATAAATTAATTCCACCTATGAATTCTTAGTAAAAGGGATGTTTAAAAACTCATTTTTTCTCCTCCATGCAGCACTGATGACATATGTGACTCTCTGTTTTCATCCAATTCACACCATTGCACCTCTTAGGAACACTTCAGATTAGTAATGAAGTTTGTAATAAAGTTTAAGCTCTTTTAATAAACTGCTCTCACAGCTGTCCTTCCAGAAACAACAAAAGCGTAACTATGCATCTTCTAAAGGGAAACACCATATATGACTTCTACAGATACACAAGAGTCTTGGAAACACAGTATCTGACTATTCCTACTATTCCTTTTATTCCCTTTTTAGTAATTGTAAACAAACTTAAGAGAAATCAGCCTATTTTCTCAAGCTGGAAGTTTCACTCTTCAATATGATTTTGAGAGCATCATACAACACATAAATTAACCAAAGCATGCCAACACTTCCTTAAGCAAAAAAACCTGCAACAAATTTTTTTCCATAACATTATACTAGGTGACAACTACATCAGCATTTATTATGTCCACATAGACTTGCCAGATGAAAAACATCATGTAGTAAGTGGATGAAAGCTACTCCAGAACAGAAGCCTGTGCAACATAACTCAAATGACATCAAACTCAAAAACAGCCAAGCAAAATACAGAAAACAAACATGTTACAACATGCAGTGGGGTCATAACCCACAGTAGGATCATAAAGACAGGCCTCTTTTTTTCCTCATTGCAAGTGAAATACCAGCTGCTGATTTCCCTTAGTAATAACCTAGTATGGATACATTAAACAACAATTCAAGAAGTCAGCTGTGTGTGAATTCTTCCCCAGTTCTAATTACTCAGCGCTCCTAGGATGTCTTTATTGAAATCAGACATAGATTGAAATCCACTTAAATTCTGGTTGAGCCCCTCTAAGATGGATTCTGCTTAATATACTAGACAAGAAAGGCTCAACTCAACCCTGCCGACATAATTAATGAACATCCTGACATGGCACACACAACAATGACAATAGCAATCAACACTTCTGTTATCAGCACCATCCACCCTCCAGCAGCTGAATAACATTCTACCACCTAATAAAAGCTGAGTCTATTAAATCAAATCTTGTCACTGCAATAGTCCATTTCCAAAGCCACAAAGTAGCTGGTCTGTACCATTTCTACCAGTTCAAAGAACAGAAACAAAAAAACCCAGAAATTACTAAATTTTTAACTATTTTACCTACCTTGTCCTTGAAGATATGTGGATTCTGATATATGAAGTCACGATAGCTTTCTGTACGCACTTTATCCTATGATTTAAAGCAGAAACACTATGTTTATTTGGCTTATTTGTATAGAGGATGCCATTCAAACATGCTGAGCAACTGGCTTATAACCTGATCTACAGATGTTTTGTGGCTACTACACTCATAAGGATTCTACAACAATGAAATACTGTACTACAGTCCTCTAAAATTTATTGCCTAAGCAAATCAAGTCAGTTGAAACTCTAGAGGTGGAGGGGAAAAAAACAAAACACCACAACCACACACACAAAATAAGACAACTTACACAATACTGACCTTCTGTGTTTGATTTTTGGATGCTCTGAAATTCCTAGTAGGCACCTAACTAAGCACTTATAGTAACTTAGCGTATGAAAGCCAGTGGCATAGCTCAATCTGCCAGCATGGTGATATAGTAATCTATTTAATATGCATCAGCAAGTACACAAATTTACAGCTAAGAGTCAGCTTTGGAATTGCTGTTTTAAGTCAAATGTTACAGCAATGCAAAAGAAAAACTTATGAAAGTTACCATTACCTAGGAAATATGATCTACAAATAATACTGCTGTAGAAAAATAATCAAGATTACATTCTTCTACTACAGCAAATAATTTGGGGAAAAAGATATATATATATATATATAAAAATTTTCTCTAGTGAGGAAGAAGTGTTTTATTAGGAAAAAAAAAAAGGTGAGAACAAAAGGCACATTCATAATGATTATTTAGACAAACTAAGCTATTCTCAGTCTTGAAAACTCTAAAATCCAGGTAAAGCTTCAAAAGCATCACCTCATAGCCCAAACAGCGTAGAAAGTCGTACTTTAAAAGTACACAGCAACTATGAAGAAAAAAGTGAATCTTCTAAAATTATTTTCGATTACTCAATAACAACACTATATCAGGAGAAACTATTTTTAGTAGTTCACTTCTATCACCACATTTGCTGAAACAACCAAAATAAGGCTCAACATCAATCAATAACGCAGTCAGCTGGAAAGCTTTAAGCTTTACATCCTGCCCACTCACACAGCCTCAGCACTGCCCCAGCTTAATCAATATGGTGCTAGCTCCTGTCTTTTCTATATGCACTACTGCTCGAGGAAGCCACAATCATTCACTTTCGGATCTCTCTACTTGTGAATTACTTTCATTCAGTGTCACCATGTCACACTTGTGTTTTTATGCTGTTGTTTTGTTTTTAAATGAAAAGATGAATATTCATCTTAAGGAATTTCAAGACCTTCTCAAGAAAAAAAAAGAAACATGGAAATGACTGGACATTTCACTGCTGTGAATTATTTGAAACGTGGGGTAAAAGAAACTTCATGCTGTCACTACTAGGCATAAAGAAAAGATGGTTTCAAGACAGAACCCTGTCAGACAAAATGCAGACAGCCACATCTCCTCAAACTTTAAATGTAGTCAGTTACTCTCTGCTTTAGATAAGGCTGATGCATAAAAATCTAAGTAAATATCAGGCACACAGCAAAACACTCCATTTATACACGGTTAAAATAAACAAATAAATAAAATCAATGCTTTCCTGTTTTGATTTTGAATGTATTTCCCCTAGCTTATGCATTCTGGAGAACATTCCTCTACCTCTGCAGAAGTGCTTTGTTCTTCTACAATACTCCCTCCCCCTCATAATCTACCTCATACTCACACTGTTCTTAATACAGACTCATGAGTGTTTCTACAGTGGGGCCACTAACTGATTTACAACAGGATACATATACCACCTGTAAGGACCGAGTAACTTTACAAGTTCATATTTTATCCATACAGGTAGGAAATTTTATCTATTTCTGCCATAAAACAATAAACCTGCTTGCAATGCTCCTAACTTTGACTTGTTCTCTGAAAGGAAACATTAAGGGATGTTGATTTGCATGCTAATTATAACACTGCTTTCTTCTTTGAAGTCAAAATGTCATTATGGGTTTCCCTTTGAACAATTCAGACTATTTTCTACCACCTTTGTAATACAGGAGGTGCACATAATTATTCCAGCTGTTCAGTGTTCTATTGTCAATGCAGTGGACGGTACACAAATACTACAGTTTCAGTTTACTTAATGTAACAGGAAACTACAATATTTCATACTGGAGTTTGCCTTAAAAATCCCAATTTGGAATATATAAAAAAGTTCATTGTCTGTATCACATTATTTCATTTCTCTCTTAAGCCTATGTGAAAAGCAGCTTCTGCCAAGGTAGGGTTGTGGTATGGAAACTGCAGCATTTCAAAACATCTGCCTTTAGTGAATGATTTTATGTACCTAGTGCTTCCTGCACGGTAAAGTGAATTTACAGAAAGGGAATAAAACTGAAAATAGCAACTCAACCAATCTCCAAGGGAAAAAAATATTTTGCATAGAAAGGGTTAAAAATGCAGCTGCTCTGCAGTATATTTACAGGCACACAGCCCACTTCATTCCATCTTTCCTCTTTAGTCCTAGTAAGATGCAGCTGAGATCGCTTTCTAACCTTTAGCATCTCTTCATGTATCCCATAATGCCCGTAGGAGCTGAAGTAAACGCCATCCTCATCCTCATGAAGGTCTGCAATGCTGTTGGACGACGAGCTGCGCCTGACATCTGCGTTCATCACGAAATCCTGTGCAAATTGCCTGTAATCAATTTGAAATATACTCTTGAGATGTGCTTATAAGACCACTAAGGGGAGGCAGGGGCAGAAGCTTGAAGAGAGAAGGAATCCAGACTGCCCAGGGGCTTCTACAACAATGGGGCTGGCATAGGCTTTAAACGAGCACAATCCCCCTCTGCTGGCGTCTGAAGGCATGACGACCCACCACTTGGTGCATTACCCTTCAGCATCTCTCTCCCACTTCAAGCAGTAAATATCAGCACTGAAACATTCGCTGTATTTATCTATGTGCCAGCCGCAATTCAGATCTCATTTCTATTTTTATGTCGGAATTATCTGTTCCGCACTTGCTAGCCTAGTACAAAAGGCTAGTACCACAGTGGTAAACATCAACAGGGCAACAACATAGGTCCTATGTCAGGTAGATATGGACTCAGTAAACAAACAGCACTTAAGAACTATACAGCATACATTGCTGAATAACTTGTGAACAGCTGAAGAAAGAAGTTCTTCTAAATACTTGTATAAACCAATGTCAATGACCAAAGGCAAGAGAAAAAAGAGGTTTGCTGTAGCTTCAGGTCCCTTACACTAATTTCCACTTCACATTTGATTTCTGAGCTGCTTTAATTGCACTGAGGGAAGTGCTGTGCTGTCTCCTTGAAAGAAAGCAGCTGTACAGTGTCATAAATAATAGTAGAAACAAATATCACTACAAATTACAGCACAGAGGCTACTACAATGCAGCTGGTTAATCTGTCTATAATTTCAAAGCAGGCTGCTTCATCACATCTACATCTGGCTATTTTTCCTGCTGGCTGATCCCTGCTGAATTGGAAATACCTGCACTGAAGAAGAGCAGTTAAAGGGTCCTACTTATACCAATGGATATGATGAACAAACCTAACATACATAAGGCTGAACAGAGCTTAGAGGGCTGAAACGAAACTGCAAGGGAAAACCTTAACTTCTTAGAACAAAACTGCCTATTTTCTCATAGTTGTTGGGATTTGAAGAAGTATATGAATCAAGTTAAGTCAATTCAGCTTTTCAGTGCCTGATCACAGCAATTGTTATCTTGAAATGATATTTCCATAAGGCATTCAAACTTGTGTGATCTCAAAAGAAACACAAATTCCTGTTTTTACACATGTGCATCATTAACCTGCATTCTGAAGACCTCAAGGTTTACAAGCATCATGTACAGGTAGTGAAGGAACTGGATTCCACTTAAAAAAAACAGGGGAAAAAAAAAAAGCCCTGAACAGGAACAAAAATCACTCAAGACATTTCAAGTCTTACATTCCAATTAGTAACACCTTGCTCTTCTCCACTGCATACATCTTCAATGCTTAATTCAGATTTAAAGGGCTACCAGAAAAGTGTGTGAAGAACAGACTGGCCTGAAGCAAAGAACGTGTTTCTATGCTGTGTGTTTATTTAGCTGTCCTAAGCATACTTTGTTTATGCAGTTTTCAGAATTTTACTGATTATCAAGAAGAGAAAAATTAAACCAACCAACATTCCCAATTCAAGATACAAGTTCTATTCCATTGTAACATTCTACCACTTCTTTCAATTTCTGTTGGTCTTGGAAACAGTTATACCTTGTCTAAAACACACTGGATAAAAAAAGCCTCAGCACAAGCACTTACCTCATCTTCTGAAGATCATCTTGTGCTCTAGCCAAGGCTGCTTCTGCAAGTCTTGCTCTGTGTTCCGCATGTTTTAATTGTTTAAGGAGCACCGTGGTATCATTTAAACCATTAGAACACAAAATGTCTGTGGGTTCACATAGATCTTCTATGTCTATTGAAACGGAGAGGGGAATAAACAAAAACCTGCTTATAAACTTAATACATTACCAGTACTGCTACTTGAAACATCACTGAATTTGAGAGAGCTAACTGCAGAAACTCAATAAAGAAAGATGCTAAAAGTAAACTCAAAAGTTAGCAACACAAATAAATCCTGAGCTGAGATTTCTTTAATAGCTGTCAATGGGTAAGAAAACAAGGCTACTACGTTTCTGGGTATAGTTAAGAAGCAACTGCCAACTTGTCAGGTAAAAGACTTTATTAACAAAAACAAATACATAAACACAGATATGCTTTATTTAATGTAATGATAGTAGGCCAACTATTTGATCCTCAAGGACAAAGAGATACTTAAAATATAATTTGGAGATGTTCACTAAGTAATTCTTAGCAATCACAAAGGCAGTTGAAAGAACCACACACACCTCCAAAGTCTGTAACTTGCATGAAGAGCACACACTGCACAGAGTATATCCAGTTAAATGTAAACTAAAGGCAAGCTAGAGGATACAGTATCTGTGCTACCAGCAGCAGGACTTGTTTAGAAACAGGCAGACTGTACACAGTGGGAAAATTCCAATAGAATTTCAATATCTTGTAGTTTAGGTAAAAGAAAGATGCACAATCAAGTGCCAAATAAGACAGTAGGAGGATCGTAGGCTGCAAAAGTTCACAAGTCAAACTGACTTCCCTAAGGATTTCAGCAAACAGATTATCAGAACACTACAAAGCACAACTGTTACCTTATGTTTCCTTCATCCAAAGACAGTCCACATAGAAGACAAAGATATTTTCAACTCAAGAAATTGCTTACTCCTTTCTTCTACTGTGGATTTTTTATTCAAACCACCTAGTTTTAAGTGCCTATGTTTAGGAGGTTTACAAATCTCAGAGAAGCCTCACTGAAACGTAGGTGGAATATCCCTTTGATCTGCATAATTACTACACATGACAACTATGAATGTTTAATATAAGTGAATGCAGATAATAAACAAGGCTACAGAAATCCCAGACATCAGAAACTAACGGACGATGTATGGTAGAAATATCAGAGAGCGATGTAACGCCCTGACTTAAACTACTACATGGACTTTCTTAAGCATACTCAAGTTAATTTCAGCACAGCAATGTCAACTTAAAACGATTCCAATTCTGCCAATACATTACCCCAAGACACAATACACACACACTGAAATACAATTATTTACCAAACTGAAGCAGGAGATCATCTTCTAGCTCCGGTTTCAGATACTCCTCTCCATCCCAAGGCAGCGGGCTGCTGAGTGAATTCAAATACGCTGGCATAGGTTTCTAGAGGAAAGGAGAAGAGCATGTAGGCTAAGTTCCTTTGAATCCTTAGGATTGCACTGCTGCCAGCAATAAAGCTTACTCAGGTGTTCAGCTATGTAAGCTGTGAGCCTGACAATAGGGCTAATCCATGAAGCCAAGATCCTCATTGTGCAAAGCCTTTCTACATGCACTGCACTTTAGGCATCAGATTCAGAAATACTACATTCTCTCCCACTTGCCTAAGGCCAATTAACACTTCTTTGGAGGACAGGTCAGATTCTGGATCAGTTATAAATCATATAAATGAAAACTCTGAGTAGCCAGTTATGCCTTAAATAATGACCCAAGGATTTAAGTAAAGATTTGAAAACTCAAACAAACCTCATTTGTGCAAGATGTTCTTCATTATAAACATAAGCATCCTCGGAACAACCAAAGAACCTATATTCAGGTTGCCATAAACACAAAAGCTAGCCAAGCCTAACTGAAAACCACGGGTACCCAACAGCTTTTGTTATTTTTGCAAAGCTTAACTCTACAATCTGAGACATTCATTTCCTAACACTGCGGCAGAGTTCTGCCTGGCTCACATTCCCACAAAAGCCTCTTTGGCACCATCACACTTGCTAACCAAGAAGCTTCAATCACTGAGGGGCGAACTCAGTACTAGAACCAGACCTCAAAGTCAGAGGCCAAGAAGGAGTTACAAAATAACATGACAGAAGGTAGCATGAGCTTTCGGCAAGTATAACATTTCTCTCAGAGAAACAACAGAAGTTATATTAAATGAATGCATTGAAAATTAAAACAACTTTGTAGTTAAAATGCTCACACCTCAATAAACCAATCAATGGCTGTGGAATTCTTATTTCTAGAAATATCATCCTAGCTTCCACACAATTATTTCTAAAAGGAACACTGACAGCATAGTGTCTTGATTTCCCGTTCTCCAGCCATCAGCTACAGAAACATTACATGGCACACTTACCTTCAGCCTGACAAAGTTTATTAGTTTAACATATCCATAAAAATCAAGTCCTGGAAAGAAAAAAGAGACAGCTTGTGTTACTGAAAATCCACATGTTTTACAGTGATACAATTAGTAATTACTTGTTCAACTTTCCAGCTTCCCCTTAGGGGGTACATCAGTACCTAGTACAGTCTTCCTCTCTTAGACATGCCATCTACAACTCTCCTCTTGGTCCAAACAATGAAATTCTCATCTTTGGTACAGATACTTTTACCACATGTCAAGAACAGAAAACATGCAAACTCATCTGTATAGTTGGAATAATACAACTATAGTTGTAAATAGATGGTCAGAGGGTATCTAAGGAAAAGACTCACCAGTGCTGAGGCCTTCAGTCAAGATGGATGCTCACTGATGTTGAGGCTCACCACAATAACCCCACACACAGGAGCAATCTCCAGAAAGAGATGCTGCCTTAGTGGTGGTCAGCCCTTAAATGGGATCTAGGAGAAGTGGAATCAAGCTCCATCCCTTCCAGAGCACAGCTGAATTACTTCACCTGTGCTCCCACAGCTGACCCATCACTTGCCTCAGCTGATTAATCAGAGGTTCAGGCTGTGATCAAGCTTCCCTTACGCTCACCTCACTAGCAAGTATTTCATTCATTTAGCAAGCACTGTACAGTAGAACAGCCACATTTATCTCCTACCAGGTCATCTTGCTGATATTTTTAGGCTGTAGTGCTCCTTTGTTACAATTTCCAGCTTTCTGAAAACAAACAGGTAAATTGATCCTACTAATCAAGAACACACACACACTTAGACTGATTTACAACTGCAGCCTAACTAAAAAAAGATCAAGTTAGTATAATTATGTACTTTCTTCAAGAGCAGAGAGGATACCACGTTAACCCAAAATACCTTCTATTGGGTTTTAGACTGAAAGCAGGCCAGGTGGACGGGGCCCTAGGCAACCTGATCTAGTAAAGGTGTATGTTTGGTGGCCCTGCTAGGCAGGGGGGTTGGAACTACATGATCCTTGAGGTCCCTTCCAACCCGGGTAATTCTGTGATTCTGTGATTCTGTGTTAGAAATTTACATGCAGATTTCTAAACACTTTACGTGTTTAATACACACTCTAAAAATCAGCGTTTCTCCAATCTTCTTTCCCTTTCCTCTGTTGCCTAGTTCTACTAGGCAACATCCTACCAGCAGTAGGATGAGAATTTGAGGTTCAGCACTTTAACTTTTCCAAAGCACCATCCCCTGCCTTCAGTTGCATCCTCCTCTATACTCCTAAGCTTAAATACACAAGAGTCTTACGTAGAAATTAACCTTAGAAAGTCAATATTAGACGGTTCTCCTGTGCTAAGCCCAGACATCACATAACCCTGTGAAGGCAGGTGAATAGCTCAACGATAGCACTCTTACCCCAACACACAGAGCCTAGGGAGACAAAGCAAACAGCAAAGACTCGAGTGAGTCCGACACCAACCCACAGGTACCAAAGAGAAGCTGAGAATCAGAACCTACCGTGTTTCCTGACCACATCACGAACATTAAACTGATGCTCCTCATTACAGTGGCAGAACACATCCTCGGGGCTGCAGAACAACCTGCAAGCATTGAGTTATTAAGTTATTGAGTTATTAAGTACAGAGCACTTTAGAGCCACTTACCAGGGAGTTATATGGTACAGTGCTGCGTTCTGACACACGGGCTTAACACAGCAGAGGCAGAACACCCTGAGGGCCACTCACCTGTCACAGAACAGACAGCGGGCACGCAGCCCCTCGCTCGCTCCCTGCTCCTCCTCCTCCTCCCAGGCCTCCTCGCTGTCAGACAGCTCCGCCATCTCATCGTCCCGCACTGCCCCCTCCACCCGCGAGCCCATCCCCACGTGCGCCGCTTCCGGGCCGGCGGAGAGTCATAGAGAGGAAACACATAGAGAGGAAACGGGTGGGGATAGCGCGCCCCCTGGCGGTATCCTCCGGAAGCGGAAATCTGAAGCGCTTCCGGCCGTTATTTTTTAAACGCGAGAGCGCGGCAGGATCGCCGATAAGAGGGAGGCCGGGCGCCATCTTGTGGGCTGAGCTGGGAAGCTCCTGTAGTGAGGGCTGTGCAGACAGCGTCTGCTTGACGGGAGGCTTTGATAATGGGAACCGCATCTCCGAGCTGGCCTTTAAATAAAGCTTATCGAGTTTTTCAGGGCTGCCAGCCAAGGTCAAAAAAATAAAGTGAAATACAAAAAAAAAATAAAAATCAAATCAACCTGTGGTGTCTGAGGAGCTGCAGTTTGAAGGGACACGAGAAAATCCAGGCACAGATGCTGCTCTCTCCTCCCAGCGTAGGGTCTGATTCTAGGCAAGAAACTGAAGTGATGAACAGTGATAAAACACACTTTTCATCTCCAAGTCAATCAGCTCGTCACAGAAATAGACCCAACAACCACCGCAGTCCTGATAGCAGCAAGGCAGGAACAGCAGCGGCTTTGTGTGCCCCTGAAATTCTCCCCCACCCAAGGGGCGAGGGGTCACTGATTGCATCGTCTTTGCTTCATTGCACACCCCTCAGCTATTGTTGAGCCCCTTCAGAGAGCAATGGGCTGAATGCACCACCCAGCCTTGGAACTGGATCTTTATTTACTTATATATACACTTAAATTGCTTGGAGTGAGATTCTCAATAAATATAAAGCACCTGTTCATCCAGAATATCTGTAACTCACTGCATGAAGACTGTATGAAGTCCTGCATCTGAAGCATCCAACCTTACACCAGAACCTCTTGGAATATGATCATCTTTGTTACCATCTCCTAATCCTTATAAAGGGATTTGCATGGTACAGGAAGATTTACAATGTAATGGATTACTATTCCATAATCCGGGCCAAGGGGAAGAAACTTCAAATATTTACGATTCTTTTTTTCTTTTTTTTTTTAACTGCATTTCAAACTTGTTTTTTTTCAGCTCTAGAAAGAGAACAGTGGGGAGGCCGAGGGTGTTCACACACCAAATACAGTGTCATCATATTGCTTGTAGGCCACATAAATTTACTCTCTACCCATGTCACCACCATGCTTGTCGTTATTCAAAAGCACATTCAGTCCTCCCCTCCCAATCTGTTGGACTCTTTTAATGTTGCAAACCCTTATAGCAAGCAGTCTTTGACCTATAAGCAAACACTGGCTTTTCTGACATAACTTTATGTCTAGCAACAAGGAGGTTCTTACAACGTTGTCACTGCCCAGCATCACACAGCAATATAAAGCACAGGTGCAACAGCAGCAATAAATGCAACAGAAAAAGGCCCAGAAATCTCAAGGTTTGCAGAGCAAGTAAAGCATCATTAATGCTAGTGACCTCCTTACACCTTCATTACCTCTGAGCTGAAGGGTGAGTTTAGACTGTTAAGAGTAAAGGAAGATTCAAATGAAGCATAAAACAGATAGTTATAGAATCATAGAATCACCAAGTTTGGAAAAGACCTAAAAGATCATCCAGTCCAACCATTCACCTATTACTAATAGCTCCCAGTGCCAGTTAGCACACAGTGGGAAACAAGATGTGATATCATTAATAATAATAATAATAATAATAATAATAATAATAATAATAATAATAATAATAATAATAATACCTCTTTATCCTTAGGGAAAGCCAGTAATATTGAAAGCAGGATCACAATCTGGATTTACATACTCAATTAGTTTTTAGAAATTTCATAATTATGGCTATATTCCCCTTAATTCTAAACTAAGATAACGAGGCTGCAAGGCATTTTCCATCTGGGCAGATACCCAGAGGACTCCATGTAGAGCTCGTGCTGATGATAGGGTGGGGATGGGATTGCTTTTGACAGAGAAAGCAAGCCTGAATATGCAGCTGGAGTGGGGCTGGAAAGGGGCTGCCAAAGGAAAGCGTGGGATACAAACAACACTGATGTTACCAGTTTTTCGTCTGGGCAGGTGGCTGCTAGCTTTCTTTTCAGACTCACCCTGGAATTATGGACAGGTTATGTTACCACATGTGGGACTCAGTATGTTGCACAGATCATTTTCACCAATTGCTCCCCTTTCTTTCCCTATTTTATCTGCTTTTACAGTCAAGCAGCATTTCTGTCTGAAAATCAAAGGCAATACAGGGCATCTCTATCCATCATACAGTCCCTATGCAACTCAGTTGACATCATTTATCCTTGCATTTGAATACTGTCTCAAGGCACAGTTAGGTAAGATGATGCAACACATTTGTTTCACTACCAGGCAGGGAGCCCTGCCATCCCCAGCATCCATTCCTCTAACATTTGGTACAGAAAGTAGAATCAAGTGCAGGATTAGATCCACTGACACCACTTTCCTTGCAAGATCATTTTTGCCTTTTGAACCAAGATGTAAGAGAGTATAGATCACACTGCATTTGTTATAAGTTTCATAGCTAACTGATCTGAATTCATTTAGCTATTTGCAGAGGGAATGTAACTGTTTTACCTGTGTTTCCCTATCTAGAAAAACAGCAGTGATTTTTACAGTGTTTTGACAATACACTGATGGGGAACATTTGAGGAGTTCAAGGTTTCTCTCTTTGAGAAACTTTGAAAGCACCTTACGGGAGAAGATACCAAAAAGTTTGGGATAAGTATTTTCTCTGACAGTCAAGCAACCCTAAAGGCTTCTGTGAAGAAAGGCAAAAGAATTACTTAAACCTGCACAAATAGGGTAAGTGAACAGCAGCATTATGTAAAAGTGCCAATCAAAAGATCTGAAATATAAAAATGAAGCAAGGAAACTGAGGTATCTGCTATTAATCAAACATATTAAGCAGCATTAATCTACTATTTAGATTTTTGTGCCATCTTTTCCCAAGTTCCAGCTTGTCTTTTGACAGATTTTTGCCTCATTTTCAGCGCGTTTCACTGAACAAAACCAACAAGAACATGGAAATATCCTCCCGTAAAACAGCAAGTTCTTCTGATAAATATTAATTTCCACCTTTCTTTAAAAAAGGTGCTTGTTGGGGGTTTTATAAGTAGTAGCTACGTGTGTTAAATCTCCCATTCTTTGCATCAGCTTCTTTTAAAAAAAACTAAATCAGCCAATCAGAAGTGCCTAGACTGACGCTGTCTCCCTCGGCTAATCCAAGGCCAGTAGAGGGATAATTTGATTAAACTGAGACCCTAATTTATTTAGCTTTAGTTCTGGATCAACCTCTCCTTAATAGAGTGCTGTCGTCTCCAATTGTTTGATGAAAATTAAAGTGACATAAATACCATGGGACTTTTTCAATCTGATTAGTCAGCTAACTTGCATCAATACTACCCCAGCCATCAGGCGCTGGCGTCCTTCCTTTCACCAGCCTCACTAACAACTGACAAGTTCTCCTTGAAGAACGGGCACCCACGCTGCCACTCAGACCCCCACACTTAACCCATCATCCGTCCTCAATGGCTCTTGTTTGACAAGGTGCCCACACCTTTTTCCATTGCTGTTCATCAGACAAAGCTAAATATTGTTTTATTAGCAATCAATAGCCTGTTAATCCCAAACGATTTCACAAATCCACTGAGCTCCCAAGCTGATTATAAACGTTTGGTGGGTTTTTTTTTTTCCTTTTTCATTGTTGTTGTTGTTGTTTTTTTAAAGCTGCTACATTTCTGATGGATTTTCTCCTCTCCTGACCCTCCCGCTCTGACATTGTAGCTGGTAAGCAAAGCTATAAGAAAAAAAAGATTAAAAAAAGGAGAAAAAAAAAGGGGGGTCTGTTGTTTTAACCTTTAACTGAACATTTGCAAAGTTTTGCAGCTTCAATTTGATCAAACTTACACCTTGTGGTGTTAATCAATAGATTTCCTTGCTCCTCCACTTTCTGGCCTTTTGTTTGAAACTTAAGGAGAAGAAAGCATCTGAGCCTTCCTCTTGCTTTTACAGCAATAGAATGAATTCTTGCTTAGTCTGTGGGCTGGTGGAATAAGGAGTGAGAGAGAAAACTAAGCCTTTTCTATTTACAATATATATAAATGGTAACAAAGCTGAACACTACACCACTGAATGATGAGCTGTTCACGTCCAAGTCAGACTGAATACTTGGACAGGCATGATTCACTCTGACAATCCTTTGTTGGAATTTTGGGTCATGCATGTGTCTTCTGTCAGGCACAAGGAGAGCAGCACCACAAACACATTTCCTCTTGGATTCACACTTCCTTACTTGCTTTACTCTTCGTCCCAGGCTGAATGGGGTCTTGGACAGCCTCATGCGCTGGGGGCCACCAGCCCATAGCAAGGGTTGGGTCTGGGGGGGCTTTAAAGTCACTTCCGACCTGAGCCAGCCTGATTCTTCAATTCTATGAATGTCTGAGAGTACTTTGCCCAGTACTGGAAAGCAGTATTGTGGAGGATAACTAGTAGCCAAGTCATACATCTGGAAGCCAAGGCAGATGCTGAGCAGCTGCTGTCCAAGCTACACAAGCAGGAAAGAGTCTTCCTGCTTTGCTCAAGCTGTCCAGCCCCATACTTTGTTTGGCAATATTCAGAGCACAGAGGATACTGCAGCTATGTAGTTTTCCTATTAATTTACCAGATATTTTTATTACTTAATCACTTAGACACTACTCAGTTTAATGGCCACATGATTTGTGTGCCTAAGTTCTGCCTTCTGAACTCTAAAAGCCCCAAACTGAACAACGTGACACTCAGAGAAGCTGAAGATCAAATCTGGACCCAGACCCAGACCCAGGGCAGAATTACACTGAGCCAGCAGTGAATGCAATTCCTAAGCAGATTCACCTGGATGTATAGTAATTCAGTAAAACTAAAACTGAGTCTCAGCAGTTTTAAAATTAATGGCTTATTTTGCCCCTCAGCTTCCACGCTTTGATATATAACAATAAAGAATTCTATTCATGTTATTTTCACTTTTGCCCCCTAGAGTAAAATCTGTGATTGCAGAAGCACAAAAGACTCTGTCTTTGAAAAGCAGCAGAACGAGAATTGCCACTTTGTGTAACCATTACAGTAAACTGGGTACAGTGCTATTTAGCTACTAATACTTGGCTATTTTATCCCAGTTCTACTCCCCTCATCCCAGCAACCTGTCCTGTTTGCTCCTTACTTATGTGTTTGATCTCCTATTTCCTGCTTTCATTACTTACTTATTTCTGCTTTGCTACATACAAATATCTGTGTTTGCCTTCTAGGAAACCCTTCTCACATGGAGGAGATGTTACCCAAATATATTGGAGGAGGAAGGAGAGCCCTGCTCAACACGCAGCTTGAGCTGCTTAAAGGAGAATGGGTTGTGTGACCCTCCAGTGAACCCCTGATTTGTAGAAGGCAGCAGAGGGCACTAGATAACAAGCAACAATTTTCCATGTATGGGTATAGATTTTCACATTCTGTTTCACAAACTGTTTGACTCCTCTCTCTCAATCTGCTGAACTGTACAGAGTTGTCTGGATACCTGAAGTCTACACACGACTTCACTACAGCAGCCTGAATTTACTGCCCCATGAAAGCAGAGCATCTTGAAAAACTGACAAATTTTTTTATGCAGCAAATTCAGAATTGGAAAATGAGACTCTGTGCTCACACTCCAAACAGTCAGATTTGTCTCTAAGCATTTTCTGCGCGGAGTGGGTGAAACGGAGAGCAGACTAAATGGGTTTGGATATTTAGAATCACAGAATGCTTAAGATTGGAAAAGACCTCCAAGATCACCAACCATCATCATATCACCACCATGCCCACTATATATACGGCACAGGAACCCTTGATACTTACTGCTAGAATACCTTGAGCAAAACTACTTGCTTCTATGATAGCGTTTCTTGGGTGAATGCTTCTCATTCCCACAGAACGCCTTCATCATCGGAGGACACCGGGGGGCAGTGCAGCTCCAACTTGGATCCCAAAGCCATCGGGCAGATGATCTGCACAAGAAAGAGCAAGATTCTGGTTTCTACCTTTTCCCTCCTTATTGAATGCAGCAGCCCACCCGTAGTTACACCCTTTAAAATTGGAGATTCTTCCTCAGCTGCCTCCACATTTGCAGCAAACATCTATAATGCCAAAGGAGGGAAAAATGGAAGAAGAAAGAATGAATGGAAGAAAAAAAGACAAGGGCAGGCTCTTTTTTCCTGAGTGTAAAGACATTGTGTAAAATAAATGACTAATACTACCCTAACAAAATAGTCATTGAAGTAACTGGGTAGTTTGGGGCAATAAGGATCGCCTCACTTGGTGCAAAAAAAAAAAAAATTCAGTGTTAAGCACATTTTTTCCTAAGAACACTGCAGCAAAGTAAACCACTTACTGCTAACAAAAGTCTGTTGTTCACAGGATATTGACTTTAACCAGGCTCTGTGGGAGACCCTGCTGATGGACTGCAGAACCTGAAGAATGCAGTGGGTTTGAAAACTCTGCTTCTGGCCTGGGACCTGGCACATCCCACAGTGCTGGGAAACACTCGGAGGCCTCAGCATCCATGAGATGTGTGGTATGTTATCAACAATACAGCACACAGCATGCTGTGCTGCTGCACAGCGCTCACGCACTCTCTGGAGCCACATCAGCACAGAAGGGTTTGTGCTGCAATAGTTCTCAGGATGAAGTTTTCACTAAATTCTGGAGTTTGTCCACTTGTGATACTTCTGTGGTTACCTTTTAGAGGGTATTATGTTCCTTGGGACTGTACATACGCATAAGAGAGATATATATTTTAGAAATATATAGGGATATTTGCAGTCATTATTTTTAATTGTTTTATGAGCTAATATTTGCATGAGCTACATTATACCTTAATAAATATTTCTGCATTTACCTTATATGTATTTCTAATTTCAGCTTACTGAGTAGTTAGACTGAAGGGCTAACAACAAAAAAAAAAATCACAGAACCACAAAGCTCCTCGATTCATCCTCAGCCCAAAGCAACATCATGGTTCTTTAATAGCAAATACAAATAAATGGAGAACCTTTCCAGGTAGTTATCCAAACCAGGAAAAAGAAACAAAAATGGAATACATAGCACTAGGGTAGGGCAGAGGAGCCTCTCTTACATGCATGGATGATGTAAACCTTAGGCCTGAACCTGGAACCAAAACCAGAGCCCAGCTTCTGCTGGATTCCAGGCACAGCATCCAATGAGATGCCTTGGTAGGAACTTTACACTGGGTACACTTTCTTATAAAGTCCCAATCCACAACTTAAATGTATTTGAAAATAAAAAGATAATACCACGGTGCATCTACCTTCTTCTTCTGCAGGTATAGTTAGCAGTGAATGCATATTAAAAAACAAAACACACACACACACAAAAAACCAAAAAAAACAAAAAAAAACAGATAAGAAAACTTGAAACTGGGAAGATGCAGTTCAAAAAGAAAGATTTTAAGAAACAAGTAAGAAGCATTTATGGAGGTGATGCTGTGAGCAAACAGGTGACAGTTCTTAGCTTTTCTTCACAGACAGCAAGCAAAACAGTTTGTAAATGAATTGTGATCAAGTTCACAACGAATCTTCATGATTCTTCAGCTGCAGCTATCTGGAAAAGGATTTTCTGTTCTTCCACTTTAATACAGTTCACAGCAGGAAAAAACATTTTCACTCTTATCCAGTTGGTTCTGGACAACTTTACAGATGGCACGATAACAGAATCAGCTGATTCTCAAGTATATTCTTCTGATCTTCAACATGTTTTTATTGTGACTGTGTTTAGGAAGACTTATTTGTGGAATTAAATAGCCAAAACCTTTGTGATGATGCAATGAACAAGCTGCTCTAAGTAACAGCCCCCAGGTATGTTCCTGAGCTGTGTAACATTCAGAAAGTCAAGTAGTACTGAAGACTAGAAAAGAACGTGAGTTTTTACGTAGGAATGTGTCAGAAGAAATAAAAACAAACCCAAGAACACAGAGGCTCGATTTAAAAAGCATTTATGTAATGGGTTAATCAAAATAACCGGATTGTTATTTTCTTTTGGTGTTTCAGGAGGAACATTCCTGAAGCATCCATGCTCTCTCATCACCTTCAGGAGGATGCACGGACAACTGGGATGGTTAGTAAACAATAAATGTCAAGAATATTGAAGTAATGAGATCACTGCCTGGCAGACAAACTGTTTTGAAAACTAAGATCCAAGATACATAACCAGCTCGGCCAGAAGATACGGCCAAGATAAAGGGATGGCTGTACAGAAATATACCCTGAAATCCTATAATCCGTTTGTCCATAACTATTTCCAGCCATCAGAATCAAGAGCAAACAAACAAAGCAATCTGACCTTAGCAGAAAAGATAAATTGAACTGCAAACAACTCCAGCATTCCCCCTCTCTCATCAACATACTCAGAAAGCCCTCTGCAGCCCGCTTGGGAGAGCAGTGGGCGCAGCCTGCACTATCTCTGCAAACACAGCCCCACGACCCGCAGCCCCAGCCAGGGGATGAAAGCGAGTGCCATATCAATTTCATTTCCATTCATCATTGTTAAGCTGCACTTTAAGAAAGTTTCATTGCCCATAAATGCTCAAACCATAAGCAGCTGCACATGATATCATTTAGAGTGCAGTTGCGTAACGCGCATTTCCCCGGAGCTTTGTCCTTAAGCTGCAGCCTGACAGGCATCAGCCAGAACCAGCCTGCTCTTTAAAAAGAGCCTTGCGCAGTGTTTCTACGTTTAGCAGCTGAACCAAACTTCACAAAAGCGGCCGAAAAGAATTGGTAAAAGGTTGGGATAGATTGACTGTTTCCAAATTGGAATACTAATGATGATCTTTAATGAAGCCTGACAGTACAATCTGCTTCTTATTGTTCCCTAAGTGCTGGCTACTGATCATATTCACTGGCTTTAGGTGACGGGGACAGACAGGGACAAATGGGCCCCACTGGTGAGCCGGATTGGGCACAGCTGATCTTTCAACACGGATTAAATTAATTAAAATGATTCTCGCATCAGAAGAATCAATCTTTTTATTTGTTATCATCATAGTGGTTATTAATTTTGAATGATGTCTAATTGGTGCCGCTGCTGTTTGGGTCAGCTGGCTCAGTAATCTTCTTAGCGAGAAGTAAAGAATACATAATTTTAGCAGCTCTGGCAGGAAGCAGGGGAGCTGTAGGAGGGGGGGAAAAATCACCAACTTATTTAAATACCTTTAAAAATGCGGAAGAACAATAGAGAAGGCAGGCAAAATACCTGCAAGACCCAAATGGTGAAGTGCTCTTAACACACTACCAAATCAAGACCCAGCCACAGCCACTTTGTCACAAGGGCATCCTCAGGGAAACGTTTAGTTATAGTGTTGATGATGAATACAAGCATAAATCCTTCCTTTCATGTTCTGGGCAAAGACAGCACCTATGTGCACAGTGAGCTCTTGCTGCAGGTGGCACCCAGCCCAGCCATTCCAGCCTTTGACTCTACCTGAACCAAAGATGCAGCCAATGAACTCACGCAACCAGTCTTCTGAAGTCAATGACCATGACCAGAAGCACAGTATCAGCAGGATATGTTCTCCTCTGCAAATTTTCAAGGTAGCTAAGCACTTAAAATGCCAGTGGGAGTTTAGGAGAAAATACAGAAGGATCTGGATGTTGCGTAAGGTTGCTCATCTCCACTGTGCAGAAGTTTGGGCTGGATGTGTTACCTTCACAGCTGTGTGTTCAAGCAATTTTAAATGCTTAAAATCATCCCTGCAAGTGGATGTAGGGCTTATTACTTCTTATTTAAATTAAACAGAGTAAGAGAAGGCCAAGTCTTGTGCCTTATGCTAGGAGACAGATGCTGCTGAGGTTAGCGTACAGCCTTCCTATAGGTACTTGTGAAAGATTAATATGTATTTGCCAGGAATGATCTAAAATCTTGGATGATATTCACAGACTCACAGAATGGCTTTGGTTGGAAGGACCTTGCAAATAATCTAGTTCCAACTCCACAGATTAAAGCTCTGGAGAATTCTTTTGAACCAAGTCTTATCCGAATCTCACTTGAATATGAACAATAGGTATTATTACTTACTTTTCATTTTCTCACACAATGGCTTAGTCCTGAGAATTTTATTACTTCTTTGAAGCTGTTTTTAGTGTCCATCTTTTAATCTCTGAATCCTGCTCAGGATCACTGTTCATGTTTTCCTGTGCAGCACAGGAGCTAGCCATGCTGTCTGCAATGCCCAACCACTTCAAGACCCATAAGATCCAGAAGCACAAACAAGAACAAAGGAGAAAACTCACAGCTCAGACCAGAAAGGAGATCCAACAGCTGAACTCACTGACTGGTCAGAAAAGACTACCCAATTTATCAGCTCTTCTTCAAAACAAGACAATATCATCCCGAGAATTTCCATTATTTTTCCAAATGACTTCCAGTGCTGGATGAGACACTGCTTCCAATAATGGAAAATCAGAAGCCTCCAACAAGCTTTTTTCCTTTGAGTCAGATCTGACTGTAAAATTACCACTTATTTTACAAGCTCTAAAACAACCCAAAACCTGACAGATTCCAAGATGCGGCACTACATCAAAGGAAAGCAACATGGGAAGAGAGAACCAACGTACACATTGAAAACAAAGCTCAAATAGAGCCAAAGCTGAACTATTTGCAGAGAAAGCTCTCATCTCTTCCAGCAACCATGATTTCCACACAACCTATTTGGATACTGTCAGATTTTCGTAAAGAAAACTCATCACCTAATGGTGGTTTTTAGTTTATGTGTTGACAGGCTTTCTGGAATTCCACATCTCCACATTCTTTTTGTTCTCCTAAATACTTTCCCTGCTGGAAAATGCACTGATTCCAAACAACTATAATGGCTAAGTCCTCCAGCAAATGTCTTAAGTACCTGATTTTGAATAACACCTTGTCCGAGGAATTGGTCAGTTGTTAACCTTTAACCCTATGTACCACCATGCAGGAGGAATCTGCTTAAAATTCTCATCGTAAAGATACACAAGAAGCAGCATTACAGCTATTTGACCTCAGGATTTTCTGAAGGTAACTTATGCATGTAACTTTCTCACATCTTTTTGCAATTACAAATGATTCTTTAAACAACTTTTCATCATGCATTTGTTTTCTATTTTGTGTTCCCATTTAACAGTGTGACAAGTGATAACTGCTTCAAAAATATAAAGTAACAACAAAATGAGGACTCAGAAATGCCTAAGAAAGAAGCCATATTTACTTTCCCTGGGACAGAGGGCAAACTCTATGACAACAGATCTTTCAGATAATAGAGTTATCCCAAGTGGCCAGAATAGTTCACTGGGAAAGGTGAAGAGTCAGGTATAGTCCTGCTTCAGGCATGCACTGAAAAGCAGCCCAAGTAACGTGGACAGACACAGTTAAATTTTGATGTAATACAAAACAAACATCTAAAGCAAATATACCAAATGTAAAAGCTACAGGCAGATGATAAAACGTACATAGAAAAACCCAAGCAATTATATCTCCACACTATGTGATACTTTCTTTTAATTACAAAAACAGTCTTGATTTATCCATTACCTTGCAGTATTACTTCCAGGGTGATCAAGGAGAGACTGGTTAGCTAACTCATTTACTGCAAGATATCACTGTGTGTTCAGTAAAGATGATCTACACCTATATGCCTCTACACCTATTTAGACCTATAGCCCATGCAATTTTCTATACTGGAATACAGGCGCTTTCTGACACAACACATTCATTTTTGCACAGTATATTGGTTCAGCTTCATCACCAAACTGAGGAGTAATCTTTTCCTTGGATGAGGTGTACATTCTCTTCAGAATGAGAAGGAATCATCCTTGTGTTTAAAATAAAGAAAGCAACACTACATTTTTACTGTGTGCTTCTGCTCCATTATTATTTCATTCTCATGCGTGGCAACTGCTACCAACTTCATAGCACCATAGCAGAACAAATTTTGGACAAGTCAAATTTTGCTTGATTTTCAAATGTCTTAATGTTTAAAAGGACACAAAGAGTTCAGATGCAGAACCTTCCTCTAAAGATACACATTTAGGTAGGGTCAACCAGAGCAAACAGGGGAACAATAGATATGTATGCATTGAATCTAAGAGGCTTTGTGTATTTACATTTGCAGAATCACTTTTTAACACTTTCTTTAAACCTTTGCCTCAATCTCCCCACATATGATGATGACAATAACTCCAACTCAGTAGTTTTGAAGATGAACTCCAAGTTATTCACTCACTGAAGGTCACCTTAATATCAAGCTTCTCCTAGGACAGTTCAACAGCCTAGCGAGGTCCCTGAGTTTTAGGTCATATTTAAATGAGCACTGAGTAATTAAAAGTACTGTTATAGGATTTCTGACAAAATCTTAAAACGTGCCTTAAAGATTTACTTTGAAATACCTATTTTTATCAGAGATGGGAAAAAAAATGCTATAAGTCATTGGGTATCTTCTTTTGAACTAATCTTGGCAATCTTTAAGTGACACACTTGGAGATTTCTACTGTTCCAGGTCTTCCATACACAGAAACAGCTACACTTCTATATGTCTTTGTTCATGAACCACCAAACCATCCAGAGCCCCAGAAAGATTGCACATCCCTAAGAGCAGCGGATTTTGTTCTTGCTGTACACTTGGAGGCTGCCCATTCTTTCACAAAAGACAGTTGGCTAGTTATGACCGAGAGAAAATATATGTTAATCATATTGCTGTGCTCTGCACTTGCTTCAAAAGTATGCGATCAGTCCATATAAATGTTAAGCAGCCATTAATTAAACTCCCCCTTTGCCCTCCCACAGCAATTTCCCAGGCAGTAGGGGCAGAGGATCAATCCCCGTTTCAGTCATGTGCTGCCATGTATGGCTAAATACCAAACCAACAGGATTTATTAACTTCATACCAAAGAGCAAGGCGTTCGTGTCAGACCCACCACAGCATTAAGAGATCTCCTGACGAGCCACAAACACTGCTACAAATGGCAGGGCCACTAGCGCAATCACAGCGTGAATGGCCCGACATTAGCTAGCGCCTAATAACCAGTTTACTAACACCTGTATTAGTACTGTATCACGGTGGGGAGGACTGCTGTAAGACAAGCCGTAATCCCATAAGCTTGGCATTTGCATATCCCTCATTAGCTGATTAAAACCTGAAGGAGGCAGGTTTTTGCAGCCGGTGGGTCCATTCCGACACTCCGTCTGCCTGGGTGGCTCGATAATGAAGTAACGGTGGTGAATGTGAGGTTTATGTGTATGGAAGGGATTAAGAGCATTAGAGTTTGTGTGAACCGATGTTGTCATATTCTCTCTACTGGATCACAGTAATTGGATGGGAGGAGCAAGAGTGGATCCATTAGTTTTGTCTGTTTGCCCAGGAGCTGGGTGCTAGAGATTCAATTTTGCTTCCTTTTGCTCCTTTGCCTTTGTGAAGCATGTCTGCTTTGTCTGGGTGAGCCCTTAGCACCTCTGTACACTGCCTGCACTAAGGCGATTCAGCCACAAAGAAGAAACCTCGGCGACAGCCAGCAGAAAATGCAGCCTGGGCTCAAGTACTACTTGAGGGCAGCACAATCCTGCCCAGCCCAACCCTGGGAGAGAAAGCGGGAGATAATTGGAATCTATAAACACCTCTGGAGTCTTTTTATTATTTTATTAGTTCTCCACATTTGGGCTTAACAAACCTCCTCATCAAAGAGGCCGTGAGCTCCTTACAAGAAAACTGAATGGCTTTAAATTTCACTGACTTAAGGAGCAATTGTTGAGAGCATTTGCTGGGCTTGCATAATTCCAAAGCAAGAAAAATCCATTTCCTACATTATTTGTACAGCTGGAGTAATCACTCTGTGTGACTGATGATGCAAGATAAAATAAATGCAAGACTGTCTCTCCCATAGTGCCAACAATGCACCTTCGGTGACAGCAATAAGAAAATGCACTGAACGGTTCCAAAAAGCACAATGCCAAAGGCAGTCTGAACAGAATGCGAAGCTACATGTTGTACACAATGGGCACTGATTCAAAACACAATGTTTTGGGGGGGTAATATTTTCTATCGTGACCATGTCACTCCATCAACAACTTAGAAAATGCTCTCTTCTGAACTAGATAGCTTAACATTTGAAAAATCACTGTGTAAATGAAGGTGTGGGGCACAGGAAAGATGAGAACACTGATACAACAGCAATAATTGAAAAAAACACCTAAAGAACACATTCTTCTTTGTTTCTAGTTTGTTTTATTTTAATATTGTATTGTATCTTAACGTGGTCATTCTATTATTTAGACCTTCCTGAATTTTGTTAGTAAATTCTTTGTTGCATATAGCTTATTTATTTATTGTTTTTATCCTGCAGTAGCAGTTGATCACAAGTATTTGAGACATATGAGAAAATGGAAAATATTCCAGCCCTTAGTGATGAACAAATCTGGGAGCAGCCAAAAAGCAGGGTGACAGTGCAGCATTAAGGAACGCTGCATGATTTGTTCTTGTGTTACCAATATCCGCAGTTTTATCAGCAAGAAGCTGGAATGACAAGGACGCTATTTATTAAACAGCGTTTTACTCTCACTCCATATATAATCTACTTAATTGCAAGCATTTAAAGTGCAGTTTTTTAAGCTATGTTATGATCATTCGTTGCCTTTTACCAGGATTTTACAAAGCAAGGAGACTACACTGTGTTTCTTACTACAGCCAAAGTGGAATGTTTGATTTAGAGGCAGTCCAGCATTTACTCCCTGATCCTGCATCTGAGTTATACAGGCTTAATTAATGCCTTCAGCAGGCCCTGAGCTGCCCTGATGAGGCTGCTCAGGGCTGTAAGAACAGTAACTCTGCATCTTCCTTCTCCAGGCACAATCAACCTGCTTGGTGCCCTGAAATCCAAACAGGAATGGCAGCTCTCCTGCTACACTTCTCACTTCTGGCTGCCATGCATCCTCGGATAGAAGGAAACTTGGGCAGGCTGTCTATCACCTTGTAGGAACTTCAGAAAACTACACAAGGTAACAGCTGGCCATGCCTCTCCCAAAGACTTAATTTCTCCCAAAGACCTTAATTTCCTTTCTCCTTTCTCCTTCCTTTTCGCAGCAGGGCACCTGCTGCCAGCCAGCTCCTCTGTGGCAGGTCTGACAGCTTCAGTTTTGCCTTAGGGATAATGCTGCCTCCTATGATACCCAACCCCATGGCTATGAGAAATCGGGTCACTGCCACACTGTGTGGATGATTAATGAAATAGCAGTGGCTGCCAAACTGCTGCCAAAAGGACAACATGCATTTGTCTAAATATTATGTTTCCAGAGACTCAAGTTGAGCCAGGACTAGAGACAAAGAGAAATGAGGTTGTGTTGGGGTGAGCTGCAGGCATTTCAACAGCTCTTTAGGCGTTCTGCTCCACATCTCTGCTGGAGAAATACAGGAAGGTCCCAGCTTCAAAAGCCAAGTGGGCAGAAATTCCCATCACAACCCTCATTCCTCCAAGCAAAGTCTACTTTTAATTCAGATTACTGGGTTTATAAGGCAGCCCCAGCTAGCACAGTCCCATGACCTCAGATCCCATGAGTTTAATTCATATATTCTTCAGCTCTGTGGGTTCTGTCCCATGGACTGCACTCCTGTGGTCTCAGCTTTCACAGCCTCATCTCCAACAGTCTCCAAACATCTGTCCCTCAGTCCCAATGGCTTCTAGTCCTGTGCATCCTAGACCCATGGCTGCCAACCTACAACTTTCAGCTTCCAATCTTCTGGTCCCATGGCCTCACCTCCTGTAGAGTCAAGCCATGAGATTTCTATTCCAGCTAGTCCATCTCCAGGCAAAACAGCTAACTAAAGTTTAGGCAAACAACGTCCCCCTGAAAATCTGGATAAGAGAAAAAGCTCAGCCCATAAAAAAAGAGCTCTTAGAGCCACAGAGAGCTGGCAGCGCTCACCACGGACACCTGTGATCTCACTACAGCCCAAAACCAACTCAGTGCAGCTCGTTCCAACTCTCACACCAACGCACCCCTTGAGCTGCACTCCTTCTTGCTTCTGCCTCTCTTCAAGCCAACTTGTTTTTTTGCTAAGTATTCATAATGAATTTGAAGCAGCTTATTATTATTATTAAGGGTCACACACTTTGTTCATGGGATACATCTTGCTGCCAAGCTAACTTTATGTGGAAAAAGACCCGTGGTCCTCTAAAATGACTGCAATAAGCTGTAAGAGAAGGCTGCCAAATGAATCATGCTGTCACTGCACTGTGGTAAATTCCAGAGCACATAATAATGCTCCCAGTTGTTTGTTCGAATCACCCAATGATGCACATTTAGCTGATGTACCAACACTAATGGACCATGCCATTCTCAGAGCTAGGAGTATTAAATATCTCATAAAAATAAACAGCTTTATTGCTGGGCTCATGAATGATAATCCCACAGATGAAAATCATTAATCAAAGAATGTACCAAGGTAATTACCAAACCAGGGATCCGCTTTATGGAATTTGTGGTTTTGCAGTATATTACGTTCTTCCTACATAAAACAGACAGTTATTGCCTGCTGCTGAAAACACACTGTGCCATCAAGTCCTAATGAATCATAGAATAACCAAGGTTGGAGAATTGGAGAAGACCCCCAAGATCACCCATTCCAACCATCCATCTACCACCAATATTGCCCACTAAGCCACATCCCTCAGTGCCACTTTCCATGGTTCTTGAACACCCCCATTTCAGTCCTGCTACCTGTCACCAGTGAGAAAAGACCCACTCCACTCTCGCTGCAGTCACCTTTCAGGTATTTGAAGAGAACAATAAGGTCTCCCCTCAGCCTTCTCTACCCCAGACTAAACAGCCCCAGTTCCTTCAGTTGCTCCCCATAGGGCAGATTCTCCAAGCCCTTCACAAGCCTTGTTGCCCTTCTTTAGACCTGCTCCAGCACCTCAAGGTCCCTTCTGTACTGAGGTCCTCAAAACTTAACACAGTACTTGAGGTGAAGCCTCACCAGTGCTGAGTACAGGGGCAGGATGACTTCCCTGGTCCTGCTCACCACACAACTCCTGATATGAGCCAGTATGCCATTGGCCTCAGCCCAACAATGCAGCAGTAAAACTAACGGTACTCAGCCGCTCCATGTTCCTCACAGCACTGTCAGTATGCTTCCTATACAGAACAATTTCCCATTACTTTTCTTTTTAAAGAACAAAAGCAAATCCTGCTTATTTGGAAGGACTCATTGCACTCATTGCATGTTTATGCTTACCAGGGCCTAATTTTGAAATCAGAAGATTCTGACTTGCACAGAGCTGTTATGTTTTTACCTGTTAATTTATCTCACAGTAGGAAAGAAACCCTCCTTCAGACATTACTCCGTCTTGCGCCTTACCAAAGAGTATACTCCTTTAGAGCAATGACAGAAAGAAGCACAGAATGAGGGCATGGGGCTATAGTTCTCCTCTCTTCAAAATCTTAATGTACAAAGTCCAAGTTTTAAAAGCAGAAACATTTTGCATCCATTTCTTTCCTTATATGCTCAATTTGCACAAGCTTTGACTATTCATTTCCTGTTTCCAGTCAGCACCACCATTTGCAAACGCTGATGTGACACGGTACAAGGGCTCAACACCATCACAAGAAGCCATTCATATCCTTCACTCTTTACCTTTGTTTTTCATGCCTTCTCCCTTTTCACCCACGCTCCCCAAGAAAAACATTAGAAATGCAAGTGGAGAAGTAGTATTACACAGTCCAACCTAGGCAGGTCTCCAAGCACAGCTGAGCCCAATGGTTCTGGGCAGCAAGGAACATGTGGCAGAAGAAAGCTCCTCTCTCATCAAGGGAGAAGGAAAAAATAGCTGGAAAAGGACAGGAGACCAACAACAAGAATGTCCAGAACTATAAACTTCCATGGATATAAGAGAAATTCCAAGCTTGTATTCAACCTTCCTTCACTACTGCACATACCCAGGCATCCCTGGGCATCCATTATCATCTGATGTGGCAAAGAGCAATAACACTACTGGAAGCAATGGAAAATTCCTCATCTGAGCAAACCAGCATCTCTACAGCCTAACATTTTATTCTTATGAGTGGTTCACAGGAACAGGCAGGGTGGCCAGGGCCATATGTTGGACAAGAAATGCTGGGAGGTCTCTAGAGGGTACCTCCATCTTCCCAGTGCTGAGAGCCACCCGATGTGGACAGCTGTCTCTGCACAGCTGTGCTGGCCTCTCTGCCCACAGGAAATGTGTTCCCACTGCTCAAGCACCCACAGCTGCTCAGGACATTCAGTGAGAATCATTTCATCTTTAGGAGGAAAATCAAAGCATCAGTTCAGGATGACACTAGAGAGAACAGCTGAGGCTCAGCTTCACTTCCAAGTCACTTCCAAGTCACTGTGTCGGATTCAATTCCTTTTTTGAGCTGTTTCTCCCTGCCCCTTTAGTGACAGTCCCTACCAACAATCTCTGCATTTTTTCTAACCTAGTGAAAAAGATGAGCCTTTTATATAACATTATAACAGAGAAATGAACTGCCCTGCTGTACCACTACAATTCAGTGTTCACATACTGGGATATTTTGGTGTACAGCACCTTAAAAACCCTTTACAATAGCACTGTTTTCCATTTCAGCCTCATACAACAAATACACAAAGAAAATTATGTAAAAGTTTGAGGCTGAAGCCACAAGACCTCTGTGATCTACTCAATGAAATGCAGCCAAGAGAGTCTAATAAAGTCTGGTAAGCAACCATTTAAACAGAATTAAAATGTATTTAATCATATTAGGATAACACAAGCAGATAAGATGGCTACATTGGTCAACTTAGTTTGTGGTAAGATGTCCATTGTAACAGGACTCTTCTGAGAGGTTCAGAGTTAATTCTGCACGAGCTTGGAATCACCTTGTGAGGCAACAACTTATCAGCCATGTATCAGGCTGTTCACAGACCTCTGTATGGGTGGCTTCTTTTATTGGCATCAACTTCAACACTTTCTGGGGGCACAGACCCCCTGGTACATAAAACCACACAGTTTTTCAGCACCTACTGAAATGAATGCTTTGGTTTTATTTCTTTTTTAATTTTGAAGGTGAATAAACATTGTAGGTTGATTTTAATAGCTTCTTACTAAACTACAGACACGCCTTGAAGTCTAAGCCTGAAGTCAAGACCTTGACTATGCAAGGCAGAAGGACGGAACAAGAGGAGTGCCCTTGAGACAGAGAGCAATATAGCCTGTTAAAACAGGCCCATGGGTTGGGATTACTGACTGGCAGTCAGCTGATAGTCACTGTCAGAACTTCATTACCCCTGACTATGCTTTCAGTTATATAGGGAAGACAGGAGGTGCAGAGGTCACTGACTCACCTCCAGACACAACTGCTGCTCTTCCCCTTCCCAACACCAACCAGTGCAGCCAACTGAGGAGACAGGTTGGGAAGTTCCTCCGTACCTGCAAACACTTCCCTGCATCTACCTAAAGCACAATTAACCAGTGCTGAGAAGAGGGGGGAAAAAAAGCAAAATGGAAAGAAAAAAAGGCTTTTTGGGGAACAACACACAGATCTGAAAAGTTTGAGTTGAGCTGAACACACAGTTGCATTATTTAACACACGTTCACCCCCTTGTTCTGTCTGCTCTGTCCCCACCATTTACTGCTAAACAGGTCCCTTATCTTTATTGATCACTTAATTTATCTTTTCTTAACTCCCCTTGCTCCGTCTGGTGCCGTGTGTCCAAGGTATTGAGGCTAAACATCCGTCTGTTCATACTGTCATGACTGGTTTGCCTTTGAAAGAATAGGGGGAGCAGGTGGTGTGACTAAGTAGACCCTCGACAGAATAGGGGCACCATTGCTGTGTCCTGTCCCAACCTGCCAGCGATTCCCCACCCTCCCAACTGTTCCACATTAAAGCAGTCAACTGTGGCTTTACAGTCCAAGTTTTACACAACTGTTTTACAAACCAGGAAGAATTTCTTTTGTTGAAAACCTTTTGTTAGGCAGCACAGAATGGGGATGGGGGGGGGTGCAGAAGGAGTGGAGAAAGCCCGAGACCGAGTGCATTTTAATGTGTATGTAGATATAAACTACGTGGTGTGCCAAGCTGCTGAGCCCATTCTGGATTACCAAGCTGCTTTTAAGCTCTCTTTCAAAGCCCTTGCACAATGAATCTTTCAAATATATCCATCTTATAAATTTTTAGGGGGGGCCTTTTACTATTACAGAAGCGTGTTTTCTGTCCAATTTTGGCTTCTTAGGGCAAGCAACCTCATAAAATCAGCTCTTGTAATTTATGTGTTTGGGGTGGGAAACTCCAAACGTATGCGTATTCCCATTCGCACCTGGATCTTTTTTTTGCACAAGCAAATATGTACTGAAAGCTCTATACCAGGTGAAATTGCAGAACAAGGGATAGAATTGTAATAAGATGATTATTAAATCTCCAGTCAACTGTTCAAGTCCTCTAGTTATACAGGAAAAAAAAAATCATAACTACACAAAGCTTGTCTTATTTCCTTTGGAGACTTGCTGATCTCTTGTCACCCTCCCCCTCACCATCAGTCTGCAAAGGAAAGACAAAAGCTGAGACCCTGCTCTTGTAGGAATCAAATATCACCCAAACCCAGTCCTGCAGCAACCACAGATATCAAGGACTGTTGTCTCGAGGAGGAAGGGTCCACATTTGCTACAAGGCTTTTGGGAAAGGACTGAGTGCTCATCCTACAAAAAGCTGTTTTCTGCTAGGAGCCTGATCCTTTCAAACACACAAGTTTCTCAGTTCAGGATTTTCTTCATCTTCTGGATTTAAAAAAATAATGAAGTAAAAGTACAAAACAGAGCTAGAATGAAATGCTTTGAAATAAATGTATGTTATATCTTGAATATAAATATATTTAAAAACAAAACATAGAAAAGATGATTTTGTTCATAGAAACCATGCCCTATTTCCACAGCCCCTTCAGTAACCTAGTGGCTAGGACATGCAGAAAACTCAGTTTCAAACCTTCCTCTTCTGAAGGCTTAAATGAGAACTAAAACCACGAAGCACTACGATAACACGGATGGTTTCTGGCTGCCAGTCGCTCATACTAATGCAATTCCATTATGCATTAAAGAGTCAGTGTTCCTTTGAATCTCACATCAGAAGTATCTTTCCTCTGAGACCACAGCCCTGACTATGAGGCTCTTAAATTCTTTCCTTAGTCCTCAGTCAAACACCACCTACAAGAAGCGAAACTCCTCTCCCCTCTCTGCTGTTTTATGCTGTGGTGCTTAGGTTGTCACCATTGCACAGGAGGAAGACAAGGATTTGTTTTTTCCCCATATCATACTGAAAAACACTAAGGAAAAAAAAAGTCTCCAAAAACCTGAGTAAATATACTGTCATACAACGCTGGATATAAAGGGATTGTGATAGCTTATTTTCAGTCAAAACTGTTTCCCAAATACAACAAGGATTTCAAATAGTTTCTTAATAACCAAGAATATTTTTGGGCTGAATGGACTTCAGAAGTCTCTTCCAACTCTAAGGATTCTATGATTTTACAGCAAAATTGGTGGACAGTGATACATTACAAAAAGTCTACCTAAAAAACATCGCCACAGAGATGAGGATAAGCATCGCCAAAGACAAAACACCAGTATTGCATGGAGGCTGAGAAAGGACATTTGTCTACATCACAACAGCCACAAAACCTTACGATACCGAGTTAGAGTTCATGTTTTCAGAGAGGCTTACTTATCTAGTCAGAGGCAGGAACAAGTTTCCTCCATGATTATATGCAGCCCTCAAAACATTTTATGTGGATTTCGCTGCTTCTGTGAGACTGATGTCTCATGGTTCATACATCAAACTTGGTTTAACTTGATTAGAAGTGATATAGTGAGAGGCCTAATTATATAATGCCTTATAGTTTTACTTTCCAAACAGCTGAACAAAATTAGAGAGGAAAAAAAAAATATTTTCAGCTTATCCCAATGGAAATGTAATATTTATGTAACTGTGTATAATCACTTGAAGTATAATTTAATACATCCCTTTAACAACCCACAAATTATCACTTGACAACTAGAAATAATGGCTCTTTTTGTTAAAAAGAGAAAGCATGTGAAGACTAAAGGTTAAACAGGTCTTTTCATCATGATAAATCACTGGTTAATGAGCCTGGTATTGTTGGGTATTATACTTGCTCACTTTAATGCCATTACCTTCTGGTTGTAAAGCTGACAGTACTAATGATCTTCATTCTTTGAACTTTTCCACAATATTGACTGGTCGCATAGAGCAGATGTTACTTGGATTTGACTGCAAAGTGGCAATTCTTAAGCCTGAAGCAGCCCTCAAAAGAGTGATGCACAATGTATTTTGATATCTCTAAGTCAAAAGAGACTCTTCTCTAAGGGGTCTGCTATTGCTTTTGCAGTTGCTCTGTGTCAAGCAAAAAATCAGACAAGGTAAATATCTTCTGTCTATTATTTCTTCTATTTTCTGCAGTTCCTGCGTATTAAAAACTTGCAATAATTGTGAGCCAACGCAAGAAAGTTGGCATCTACCCTCTGTTGCTGGACCAGCATCACAGCAAGCACAAGGAAACAACCTTTCAGGTCCATATTTGATATTTCTCCTTGGTCTTGACTGATGGACTTGGAGGTCAACAGGAGTGTATCAGTCATCCAAGTGCTCACAGCAGGATGCAGAAGTCCTGCAAACACATGGCACAGCCCAGTTCTGCCCCAGCAGGTGGTCAGGAGCAGCTCCTTAACACTGAGGGCTGTCTTTATTTCAAGATGAAATTCTATCCAGATCCAGTGTATTTTGTGATGCCAGTACTGTAAACCGCTCTCCTCTCATTGTTATGTTCTCAGAATCCTCATTCTCTTATCATCAGATCTTTGATCTGAATGTGTCTGACTTCATTCTTGTTCCAATCCAACGCAACTAGCCCACTTCCCTCTTCAATTGCCTCCCTAAATCCAGCTCCAATTAAAGTAGTACACTGGTCAAAATATTACAAGTAATACCTTATCTATTTCACCATTTCTTGAGCAAACAGGTGTTTAATTGCACAGATTATACATATATAAAATAGAAAAAACATGTTCAGTATGCAACATAGCATATGATTACGCACACAGTTCATTTAACATATTTCCACGTGTCTTACACAGGGGACAACTATAGGAGTCCAGAAAAGCTCTGGTATGGCAACAGAACTGGTGGAAAATATGGGCAGATGATCCAACAGAAACGTTTCCCCAGAGCACACAGGGACACATTCACAGTCTCCTCCTCTGCCTGCCACCCCCTGTTACTTGACCATATTCAACCCCAAAGGCCCTTTGCCTTTGACCTCCCTCTGCCTCTGATTTCGTATTTGTTTTCTGAGGACTTATTATCAATCGCTTTTAAGCACCGTTAAACAGGACTTTTAACCCAGCCATGTGAAAGTACAAGGTCCACTCAGAGAAAAAGTTATTGCCAGCAAATCAATTTCTGTCCCTTAAGATACTAAAGCCAAAAGAAAAACGAAACAGAAAAATAAAGAAGTTACATGTATTCCAGATGCCAGAACTTGCATTAGATTTGAAGCACCTCGTAGCATCATCTACTTCAATAACCCCCCAAACCAAACTTCTCCATAGAAAAGTTCAAGTGCTGGTGTCAACTAATTTCTCTTGTACCCAAATGTTGCATTCTATTTCTGCTGATTAGCATAAAATTGGTCCCACTGTCTCAGCTACAGAGGCACACAATGGTGCTAAAGATCCCTGCAGAGGGGAGTTTCTGTGCCTTTCCAGCCCTTGGCTTTCCTTTAGAATCCATTAGCCACAGCAGCACTGCACGCTCAGTGTTGGATTTCCATATTTACATCAAGAAAAATACTAATTTTCACTGGCAGATCCCTGAATATTTTAATCACGTGCCTTCAGCAGCCAGGGGAATTATTTTCTATCACTGACTGATGTGGCTGAAGCCATAATATCCCTCTGTAAGAGACTTTTTTTCTTGTTTATCCTTTTATCTGCCAATATCTACTTTCATCTGCTATAAAAATGACTTTCTGTAAGACAGACTTCCCCTACATATTGATGTGAAACATCCAAAAGAGCTCCAAAAACGACTGCCAATAGTTGTTATTTCACTCCCTTCCTCTCCTTGTTGCTACTTTTCATCTGTTTACATCCTACAACATTTCCTGTTTTCAGTTTTTCAACTCAAAACAACCTGCTTTGAGTTGAACTTGATTTCCTTACCATGGAAAAAGATTAGTTATATAAAAGACTGAGTTGTGCTTCACATCTGTATGTGATGGTCTCTGCAGCCAGTTCCACATCCCTGAGAGAGAATGGGGGGAAGGAGGAGCTCCTAACATAGGATTAGCAAGGGAGAAATCCTGGGGGGTGGGGGGAGTTTTTTGCCCCAACAAATCTTGCTCTTGGCTCTATTAACTCCTGCTGACTGCAGCTGTCCTGGCAGGTCATCCTGCCTGAGACCTCAATGCATCCAGAAGAGGCAGAAGGAAACAAACAGGGAAAAATCTCTTCCATAAGTAACTGCAGGGGAGAAAATACAGGGTGAGAAGCACACCGGCTAAACTCCGAGTGTTTTATGACTCTCTCCATTACTTGGCACTAAGTTTCTTCTATACCATTCCTGGTGCATTAACAAGAAAACATTCACTGCAGAAGTTTAACCCTGTTCCACCCCCCCCACCCCCCCCCTCCCATTCCAAACCAGATCTGACAGCTGTTCCACTTCAAGTGTGAGTAAGGGGCTCAAATGA